>NW_023601433.1:35821418-36467596 GCF_014898055.3 Talpa occidentalis
CAGTCAGTTCACTGTAACAATATTCACCCACTAGCAATTATGTACTTATTCTCAGCATTCTTCTTCCTAACCTTAAGTTTATTTTACTCTATTTCAAATTGTGTTTCTCTCTCCCCCAGTGGACTACACATTCTTTTGAGGGCAGATTACTACTAGAATTTCCAAAATGCATTTTAAGGTTGTAAGGGAACCAAAAGCAGAAACACCAAAACATGTTTTTGAAGAACTTAACATTTCAACATATGCATCAAAATAGTCTGCCTGACAAAAATTAGAAGCTCGTTGTATTTTATTAATTACACTTATGCCACTTATTTCAATATTATTTTCATGTTAATTATATGTGAGACAGTGGGTGAGGTGGGAGTTGGAGTGGAGAGCCATAATCATTTTGTAAATAAAAGGTTTATAAATCAACCTCGGTTATTCATTTTTGTCACCGCTCAGTTCTCTAGCAATAGTTTGGCTTTGGATATAGCTAGCATTTAATCTATATTTATCAAATGCATACAAAATTAAAGTATCGCCATGGATACTATGCAAAGTCTAAGAATAATCTTAGACTGCCATTTTAGAAGCTGAGAGAGATTCTTTAACACAAGCTTCTTCACAGTGTGAAACAGTAAAAAATGTCAATAACAATTACTTCCTAATATATGACATAAAGTAATATCAAACTATGATCTGTACTAAGGTATTTATGTCCAGGAATCCTAAATTCCAACTGGAGAATGCCAAATAAAGTTTCAGCTACTAGATTCTTTATTATTATGAACATTATGAAATCCACATTTTCCTAGTGTTCCTGAATGCAACATGAGGTCATGCTTTTCCTGTAATTATATATAGGACCATCCATTAAGCAGATACTAGAAAATGATTGCAAAATAACCGAGAATAGAAAATAGAAGCAAAAATATATTTAATCTTTTGACAGAAGTGACAGCAAATTCAGTAGAGTACCAGAAAAATTTAGAGCAGTATTTAAAAAAGTTGAATAGGGATAACGAAGAGGAATATTATAAGCTACCTTTGATTATGCTACCTAAGACTTTTCAGGACTTTTTTGTTGGATCTTTCTCTTCTTAGAATCTGATGTTTCCTGGGATTTTGTCCTAGCCTTTCCTCTCTTTATATACTTATCGCTCTACCATTCTCAGGGCTCAAGCTATCTCCTAGATGCCTTTGCATCCCAAATCTATATATTCAGTTATTGTTGTTCTACTAAACACTATGTTCAACTGCTTGCTTGACATTGTCATCTCAGTTTTCGATAGATATCTTAAACTTGATACAGTCACAGTAAATATCAACCTCCACTCCATAAACCCTCCTTCTTTGCCTTTACTCCCATCTTAATTATAATCCGTACTCCAAACTAGTCACTCATTTGGAAAGCTCAGAGGTATTCCAGGCTCCTTATACTTCCTCATCATTCTTATTTAATCATTCATAAACTTCTCTTTCCTGCTCTTTTACCATTTAAGAAGGACCCCCATCTCCTATCTGGAAAATTCTACACACGTTCTTTATTGTTCTGCCTAACCTGTCCCAGTCCCATGCTGTACTAATCTATCCATGCCATTATAGTTACCTTTTCATAATACATATTTGATTATACTTTTATAATACATGTATGAATATACATGATTATACTTTCGTAATACATATATGATTATTATACATTCCTTACTTTTAATAATTCAGTGATTTCTCATCCTCTTCTAAATAAGTTTAAACATTTTCTAAGAAATATAAGGTCCTTATAATCTAAACCTAATATAAGGTCCTTATAATCAATCTAGCAATTGACAAACTTTAATTGAAGTAACATTTGTTTATAACATTATAGGTTTCAGGTGCATATCATGATAAATCAACATTTATATCTACTGTATTATATTCGCCACTAAAAGTCTAATTCCATCTGACCCCTTTTTCCTGTTTTACCCACCAGTCCTCCTGTTTCTTTCTTCTAACCACTAATTAATCTTATAGTCTAAAAGTATATTTTTTTTTGTTTTCAGTTTGCTCTTCTTCTTCATGTACTACATGAGTGAAATCATACAGTGCTTGTCTTTCTCTGTATGAATGCTACCGTAAATTCTAGCTCTCCAAAAATCAGCTCAAATCTTATAATTCCTTAACAGAGCTAATAATTATAATAGAAATTTGTATGAGGTTTAGCCTAAGCATTTGGGAATATATTTTTTATACCCCACATTAGTCTATGAACATCAAGAGACTATTTTTCTTGTTCATTCTTTCCCCAGTATTTTCACATAGTGGTGTGTGTGTGCATGCACACGTGTGTGTATATGGAAGGGGTGTAGCTGACACACTAAAGATAATTGAAAATAATACATTTTCTTTTTAGATAAAACTAACCTCTAGGTGGAAAAGCCTTTCAAAATTTACCCAGATAACAGGCACTAATATTCTAGAAATATACTTCACATTTATTCAACAATTACTATGTACCTACGATGTGTTATTCACTGGGGGGGGAGGTAAAGGTTTTCTGGGATGTAGTAGGCAGGATGACAATTAAAAAATGAAATGTAGACATGAAAACTACAATTACATTTGTAGCAGGAGACACACACACACACACACACACACACATGCATGGTCATCAAAGTTATCTGGAGAAGTCAGGCAAGGATAGGATAAAAATTCAATGCCCTTGAAACCCAAGACAAATAACAGATCCCAGAATCAACTACAGCAGATAAAATGGAAATCTTAGCTTGTTTAAAAATTACCTATTGCCAGTATAGCTTATAACATTAACTGTGTAACAATTACATTAAATGAAACACATTTCCAATTTGAATCAATTGAAAAATTGATGTACTAAAAAATCAGAGAAATATCAAATAGACAAGAAATGTGATTTTTACTTTTATTCTATATAAATTTTTTGTGAGGCAGAAGATAAATCACTTAACCTTTCTGGGCCTCTGCCCTCTCAATCAGATGGAAATGAGAATAATATATACACTATCTAAGCTATAAGATAGGGGAAAAAAAACAGGGCGATCATCGCTATTCAAATGCCTAAAAAAGAAAAAATCTGTTTACAAATATAAGTTACAAGGATAATGAAAGTAATTTTGAAGAGTTCTTCACCAAGTAAAAAGATATCTCTTTATGTTTGCATATTTCTGCTGAAGGTAAAATCATGTTCCTAATAAAGTTAAAAGCTAGAAATATGTAATGGAAACCATCTTTAATGTAGGCTAACTTCACAGTTTAGAATGAATTTATTTTTTCATTCATTAATTCAGTCTCTCAACAAATACATATTGAGTATTAATAATAAACAGAAATATTATAAAATAAACGTGAATTATTATGAAAGGTTCAATAAATGTAAAATGGCCTATCAAGATACAGATCCAAGAGATGTTCAGAGAAATAATAATATGCATGCTATGCATGGAAGGAGAGATATATACATATACACTTGAATACATATTAAGAGACATTTTAAAATTAGTGACAGTTTCATATATGATTTCTAAAGTGTATCTGTAAACAAATATATAAACTTGAACAAAGAAAACTGTACTTCATTAAACAAAACAGCAGCGGTATAGGATTCTTCAAGTCATAGCTGTAGATACAGAAGTAGAAATACAGACTATGTAAACATCTTTCTTTTGCTATTGATCCTTTTAGGATTTTGCCATTAATCCTTCATGCACAGAAAAGATGATCTTCAAATGACACAAAAAGTAGTTAGACATGTTAGCATAGGTTAGAGTGGGAGAAGAGTACAGAAAAAGCTTTATTCATTTTATAATGCCTATCAGCAGAAATATAAACACCTGTATGCTGAAAGGAAAAGAAAGGGATCCTCCTATTCCCACAATAGTAAGTACCAGCTAATAAAACCCTCTTTTTTTTTTTTTTGGATAATATCTGAATAAAATGTCCGTGTTAGAAAAGAATGGAAGGAAGTTTTTAAATGTTCTATATTATGCAGTTAAAAATAAGTCAATATCACAGAGGGGACGATGTCTACACCAAATACATTGCTTCTTGGAGTTAATCATATTTGAATTAATTTTTGTATCACAATTTCTAGCCATATTCATCATAACTCACTGAGTACTATTTGTGGCTTACCGTTTATTTGGATCTTTTATCAAGAGCCCTGAAAGCAATGATTTTGCATCTGAAGAGAGTGTTCGAGGAAATTTAATGTCTTCCATTAGTATAAGTTCAAAAAGTTTCTCATGATCCTGATTGTAGAAAGGTAACCTCCCACACATCATTTCATACATGACAACCCCTAGGCCCCACCAATCCACGGCTCGACCATAGTCATTATCTTCTAACACCTAAAAGTAAGACCAGGAAAAAGATTAATTACTACACATTAACTTAAAGCTTTACTTAACAAATCAAAAGATTTTTTCATACAAATGAATGCTAAGATTCAACCTTTAGGTATGATATTCTGAAATCTTGACATTAAAACTATAAAGCATCCTATAAAAGATATTAATCACACCAAATATGTGAAATATTATACATATGTGTATTTAGTATTTCCTTAGTATGTATTTATGTAGTATGTTGCAGGTGTGTATAAAAATAAATGGTCAGTGCACAGAAAAGTCAGGGGTCATACAACAAATTCCAAGTAGATGCGTATTATGAGTACATTAAGAATCAAATGAAAACCATTAGCTTATTTATAGCTTTTCTCTTAGGCTTACTTAATTTCTCATTCTGGTTCTAATCACGTGGATTTTAATAATTTAGAGCTAAGCCATGATGATTATAGAGCATGTAAGTGTCTTACACATTCTTACACTAAAAACTACAAAGTAATGCAAATTAAACAGTGAAAGATAGAGTGGGCAAGTGAACAAGAGAGGAGTATAGAATATTAAAATTAATTTGAAAAATTTTGGAAGCCCCTATATGTTTAAACTATTTCAGGACATATGTAGCAAGTCAAGTGAATACAAACAATTTTTGCTTGAGTTGTAATAAACGTTAGTATCCAAGGATCTTAACAAAAAATTCTGTTAAATACAAAAAACAAAAGTCATGGACTCAATATCTGTGTAGGATATGCCTATGTGGTATAAATTTGTTTCCTAAATACATTACATGCAAAATAAACTTGGTAAGAAAAGATATGTAAGCACCAGTTAGGCCATGTTAGAGCAACCTGTTTAAATTGGAACATAACTTGCCATTTGCCCCCCAAAATTTGCCTTTTCCTTTTTATAGGATTTAACCTTTTTGCTAGAATTTTTTTCATCACTTTGGGACTTTCAATATTTGATCTTAACTTATTATATATGAATAATCTTAAAGTTTACTTTATCTGATCCTTTTAGCTATGGGAAAAACAAACAAAGAAACAAATACCCATGAAGGTTATCAAGAAAAAAGTTCATATAACTGATTATATGAGACAATGTGATTTAAAAAAAAAAAGTGGTACTCATGTTCCAAACTTTCTTAGTGTGAATTAAATATTTTTTGAAGATTACTCATATTTGACTTTAATTTAAAGCTTACCAATTACATCATAGAATTACACATGATATTTTTCTCAACTATATTATGACTACTATGAAAACTGGAAAGTACTTTGATAGGGTATTAAAGATGGAGATATAATTTCAAGAAAAACCTATGTTACTTAGTAAGATACACAGCAGTGTTTCTAAAATGCTATAAAAAGGGTTTTAACTCAATTGTATCACTGTTTTGTGGTTAAAGAAACTACAAACTGCATTGCCAAGATATTTATACAAGTTCAGTTCCTATGTTTTTCTAAAATCTTTTGTAAATCAAAAACTAAGCAAAAGTATTTTCAGTAAAAACAAATTCTTATTTTCATCTTTAGGCAAATATATTTCAAATTATCACTTGATTGAAATGATTAATATGAAAACATACAGAAAATAACCTAAAGAAGCAGAAGTTCTACTTGTTACATAAGTAAAGGGAAATACCATATATATAATATTTTAAATACCAGTGACTTTTGATTATTCAAGAAATCTGTATCATGGCCAATTAGTAGACTATTCTTTGTGGGCCTTTATCTAATAATTCCATTAGGATTAGGATTTTACCTAATAACAAAATATTTAAAAATTGAAGTAACCTTTTACATCATTCCTACAACACCAACAAAACAGAGGCACACATGAATAAGAGCCAAATGTGGTTTTTAACCTCTTTTTTTGTGAAACCATAAAAAGCATAAAAGCTGGATTAACTGCCTCCTGAACCCACATTTCACCAGCCGGGTTCTCATCCCCAGCTGGCAAAACTGGCAATCCTTTATTTTTGTTTAAATACCTGGTTTGCAGCCAGAAGGGAAAGGGAGTACATAAAAAAGGTTTTTATTTTTGAAGAGAAATAAGCAACTGAAAAATACTGCATTGTAAAAAAAAAGTCTGTTTAATCAAGTAATATGTATTTTATTTTGTTTTGTAAAACCAATACTGATTCTCAAATAAGTGTTTCTGCTGCTGAACATGTGCTTTAATCAATGTATACAGATATATACAGAGATACATAATGCTACCACAAATGTTAGCTGTATCACATTGTACTGAACAAAACTGATGTTATCTTACTGACACATAAACTCAATCCATGTTAAGACAACTTCTTTATCTAAGAGTGTTTACTAGCAATTAAAAACAAAGATTTCTTTTCAACCCCTACTTTTAAGAAGAAATACATATTAAATAAAAACAGAATATTTTTGGTATACTGAACATACAATATGAACTACAAATATGAATTACTTCAAAAAACAGTACTTTGAAATATTCTAGAAATTCCAGATAGAGTTAAAATCCATAGCTTCTTTTATATTATCTTTGGAGATAACTTCCCCCCCTTACTCAAAGCAATTCTTTTCCTAAAATTACAGTAACATGTAAAATTTACATTGTTTAACTAGTTGCAATTCTCTATCTCTGAGGACTTTTTTTCTAGCAAGAAGGCTAATTTACGTCATGGTTATCATGAGGATTGAGCCACGAGATATGTTAAATGGTAACATAGAGGTACAACAATGTTTAAGTACATTTCAACTCCATTATAATGCAACTTATTATGTAACTTGGATACAATTGCACATTAATATCTGCTTCTAAAAAATACTCCAGTAAAGTTTATTTTGAAGGAATTAATTTATCTAAGGAAATCGTCTCTTTTTCCATGAAATCAACATTTACTGACATTTAAACTAAACTCAAGGTTTAAATAGCAATGTAGACATTTGGTATTTCTGTTTCTACATTTTGTAATTTTCAAAAAATATTAATTTCAAATTAATTTTCAAATTATGATAGAGATTTTCTAATCTGTAATCCCAATATCATTTGTTATTATCCTTCTAAACATATTGTTCTTTGTAGCTTTACTTGTAACTACACTTCACACAAATGCTCAAACGGAGATAAAGGCAAGAGAGAACTGGGAACATTAAAATGCAAATGCTAAAAAATAACGGGTCATGTCAAACCAACACCTAATACAGAGCTCTAGGAAATAAGATTTAGTTTCAGTTTTTCCACAAGTAGCCAGACATGTCTTTACTTTTTGATGTAATGAAGACTGGGACTCAGGGAGGCACAGCAGAAAACAATTACAAAGAAATATTCTGGTAATGTTGGTTTAATATTTGGTCATATTTAGTGTATAGTCATTTCCATTTATAAAACAAGTGAATTAAAAAAATCACTACCAATACGTTTTCAGTAGTTACTAATATTAAAGAAAATATTAATAATTAAAAAATAATATTTTAAAATTATACCACCAACTGAAGCTTCTAATGTAAATATTTATGTGGCTAATGAATACTTTCAGAAAACATATTCATTCCAATATTCTTCTAGCAATTAGGATTTACCGGGGGATTGAGGGGACACCTCTCTCAGCTTGTTCGCCAGGCCACAAAATGCACCCAAGGCAAGCAATTATTAGGAGGGTATGTATGCCCTGGAGTGGCTTACTGCTCAATCAATAATCCTGACAGAACAGATGGGGGAAAAAATTAAACATCTAAACAAACTGTCTGTACACCTATGTTGTGAAAGTAAACTGCGAACTTGGATGAACCAATGTACTGCTAATTCAATTTTTTTTTTTTTCCTGGTAACCTTATATCCCAGGTAACTGCTATGTGAGTATTTTATATACAAGCACACATGTGTATACCTCATCATTTTTGGAAATTCTTTACGTTTTCTTAGCACCACAAGTATTTGATAAAATAAGTCCTATAAATCTTCTAATTCAGTTTAAGAAGTACACATTTAATTCACAAGAATTACAAATCTCGTAGTTTCTTGGTATTTTCTCCATAAATACATATTTTACAGCCAGGTCTCAATTACTCTAATAATTCTTATGAGACAGAAACTGTAAATGCCATTTTCTGTCAATTTATGGCTATTTCCTGGCATGTACATTCCAACACTTGCATACAGCTAACATCGTACTTGTAAAAAGCAATCTGGCTAGAACAGACAAAATTACTGAGTATGAAAAAAGCTCTATGTACACAACACCAATGATTAAATTATACTTGCTTATATCTTCCCAGAGACTTCTATATATATTTTTTTATCCTGAAGCAACAATCATTATAGAATTCCAAGAAAATGGGTCTTTAAATCCAAGTAAATATAACCATTGTAAAACACTAGAGGTAATAGTAAGTATATATTCCCTTGATTACTGTATATATTCTTATGTTTCAGAGAATTTAAAATTAAACTTTGGGTTTAAACTATAATTATTCTAAGTAATTAATGGAAATATCCTCTCTGATAAAGCCAAAAGACCAAGAAGTTCCAGTAAAAAATAGCTACTATATGAACTGACAGACCTCTAGCAAAGTAAAAGTCACTACTTAACAAACACTGAGACATTATCATTTAACTAAAAAAATATCATTTTCGTTCCTTCTTAAATAATACCAGTCTGGGGACAAAATGAAATAGTTTTTAATATTATCCAGAATCAGTATAAATAGTAAGCCAACATGTATGACAATAAGACGTTCTTAAAAATGAATTCTAACTATGATCTGCTTTACAGAACATTTTTCTCTGAAGTAATCACTGTGTTCATTTTCTTATTTCCTTCTTAATATTGGTGGCAAGACATCTTCAGAACCACCAGGAAGATGAAGGTATTAAAAAATACCTTCAGAGGACAGGCACTTCAAGATACATTAATAACTAAATATTAAGGATATACACCGTTTTAGAAAGGCTACTACAGCAACTTTTCATTTTAACAAAAAGCTTAGAAGTTTTAAGACTTACTTTCAGAATTCGTTTAAAAAAAAAAGGTAGAATTTTGTCCAAGGGTTTATCAAAATGTAACTATGTGAACTACTATTTTTACTTACAGATTAAATACTCAAACATACGTAACTTTGGTCTCACATATATCTCTAAAGATATCCTAAAGACAACATTGACAGAGCCCATAAAATGAGGTACTTTACATTTATTCTTTGGTATATTTAAAATAAAGTTCTATTTAATACATTTATATCAAGTTAGGTTCAGACTCCCTCCAGCTACACTAGCCCATACTAACATCAAGCTCTACACCCTTAATTTATGACCTCTCAACATTTATGAAGTTAATGTATATCTTTAGTTTTAAATTTATATGGAATTTAATTACCATCTGTACTATTATCTACACAGCATCACAAACAACTTTGAACAAATCTTCGTATCAAAATAGTTATCAAATTTCTGGTATATTTCAGCTATCTTCAAAATACATATTATACAAAAATGTTAAAGAAATTAAGGACAGTAGGGTTCAAAAAAAGTGACTTAAACGACAGCGAGTGAATATTTTCTGCACTTTCAGCCACTGAAAAATTTTTTTTACGCTTATATGAAATAAAACTATACTTCTTTTTCCTGAATAGCAAACAAAACTAGATTCTATATGTTTTCTATCAATCAAGTCATTTTTTACAATCTTTTTGTCAGTTCTAACTTGATTATCAAATAATTTTTATTTTTACACTATTACAGAAGTGCATTTCTCTAGGTTTCCAAAACCACCTTATTCAACCTTCCCCATCTGTCACCATCTGCTTCTTTTTAGCATGTACTTTTTGTGTGATCACATAAGCATGTGAAAAATAACTAACATTCAGATGATTATCTGCTGGTACATTTGAGGACTGGGCATAATAAAAGTGAACTGCCAAAACGTACTTAACACTTTTAATTTTGTTGGGTCTTGCATGTAAGCTACATTTGATTTTCAAACTGTTTTACAGTTGGAAAGTTGATCAGGTACTGCTAACTCAAGAGCAAAGCTGAGACTCTAAATAATTAGCACTGCATAAAATGGTTTTGATTCAATGAGAGCCAAATCAAATAATAAAATTCAACAGTAAGATTTTAAATGTGATTTTTATGTTCTTTTTAAAACTCTAGGTATGAAAATAGAGCATAGATTACAAAAACAAAGTCTCTTCAAAATATCTCTGGTACAGCAGGTTAAGTTTATTTATTTGTATTATAAGAAAAAACAAAGATTTATTTAATACTATATATACTATTGCCTTATGTCTGGTAGGACTGTGTCTTTGTAACCTCTCAAAAAAAAAAAAAAACATTTTTTCCCCCTTTTTTCTGGTGGTTTGCACAAAAATAATGTTAAGTACATTTAAAATATTCATTTAAAAAACCAGCTTTGAGTCTCAGATAAAGGACAGCTAAATAGCCAATTTTAAATTAATTTCCAACATACTTTTTATGTTTTAAATTCCCTTCATCTATCTCCAAACAGCAAAGGATTTCTATCAGATGAAAATAATTTAAGAGATAAAGGAGGACCACTGCTAAAATGAAGTATAAGTTGCAGTAAAATCTCCATAATTTGTAAACAAGTCTTCTGCAAGCAGAGAAGGGAAAATACTGAGAGTGAGTCATTCACAAGAAAAGCAATACTCAAGAATATACCTAGGTCTGGTAAACAACTACTACATATATGCTATAAATAAGACAGACCATTTGAAGTAAAGGGAAGAGACTAATTTTAGCTTTGACAATTCCTCTCTAAGTCTGACCATGTCTAACCATGACACTACTGCCTTGCTCTCAATCAAAAGTAAGTTTCCCTTATCTGTGATAACAAATCTAAACTCTTGATCTGTGTGTCCAGTGTTCTCCCTCCTTCCATTTATAGTCCCTAGACTCCTACTGGCCCCTAACTAAGCAGGCCTCCATCCTTTTTATTTTCCTTTTATTACACTCTACATAACCCCAACAAAGATATTATTTTCTTGCACTATAATAATTATTTTCCATACCATATCATGTTAGTAAACAGCAAGCTACTTGAGGACAAAAATAATTCACTATATTTGTATTCACAGCAGATTAATACAATACTTGACATTTAATGAATATTAAATATTTCTCTAATGACTAAATGAGAGTTCTTCAGGGAAACAGCCCACAATTTGAGATCAGAAAAAAGGACTTAAATTCTTGTTTTTAAAAGTAAGAGTAAGCACATTTAAAGTTACCCTGATGTTTAAAATAGGCAGTGTTTGACACAAATACTTTAAGGATTGAAACTGCATGAGAATGTAGTTTTAAGATTTGTCATGTTCAAATAATAACTGCAATGATCATGCTACCCTATAAGAAGAAAGTATTCATATTTTAATTAATTATGAATCAACATATATCCACTATGGTTATATAAACTGATTTTAAAGACCAGACATTTGCAATATCAAAAATAAAAAGGTACACAGAAATGTTTGCTTACTTGTCTTTTAAAGGAAATGGATATTTTTTTTTTGTGAATTGTAAACTTTCTATTTAGAAATAATTAGACTCTTCTTGCATTAAATTCTTGGTTTTGTTCTTCAGTTGATGAATTTGCATATAAAACAATCTTTGTTTCTTAGGAGATCATCTGCTTCTGAAATGAGATGTGTTTATCTTCTTCAGAAATAATTTCCCCTAATTGAGACAAAACTAATTTTGTTATTCCAAAAATGGGATATCCACGGCAAATATATAGCGGGGATAATTGAACTTCAAAGAAGAACAAAGAATTTGTTTTTCATGACATTTACAAAAACAATCTTAGTCTGGAAAATATGATCTTGTATTTGAATAAACAAGGAACAATATTAAAATTTTATCTAATCCAGTTACAAAAATGGAGAATTTTAAGCTCTAGATTTTGTAACAGAAAAAATATTTTTAGCAGTCCTTGAGAAAGTAATAGCTGGAAATTTACTCTATTTCAAGTTATTAGCACTTGAAAATCATTCAACGTTCTTGAAATGTAAAGTTAATCTCTATTTGGTAAAAACTATTATAACAACAAACTGGCATTAGTTATTATATTTATAAGGAATACTAATAATCATTTTGAATACATTCCTACTTCTAAATTTATCTTTACCTTTTCTTATACATTTATACAGCATCCATTTTTAAAATTACAGTTATTTACATTTATAAGTGGCACTGAAATTGTGATGTTTTGGGGACATGATATACATAGTTTAAAAAGTAAAAATGACTTTTTTATGATGAACACAGTTAGAAAAATGATACCTCCTAGCTGTATACAGAACATTAAAAAAAAAAACAAAACTCTGATCCTTAGTTGTCTCACATTAAAAAATAACAGGTTTGCTCTTAGGAAAAGTTTATTTCATGTATGCAAATGTGCACTAATACAGGATGTGGCACAAAGTAGATGCTCAATAAATAACAATCTTCAGCCACAAAAATGATTGCTTCAGTATTTGATTCTAGCTATATTAACATTCTGAGAGTTTGAAGGAAAAATTATTTTGTTCCTGCCTCAGGGTTTTTAGAGTAGCTACTCTCTGGAAAACACTTTCTGCAGTTATTATAACTACCTCCTCCTTAACATTCCAGGTCACTGGCCAAATTCATCCTATTTGTAGAAGAATCTATTTTCTAAAGATAGATGCAACCATATCTCCCTTTGTGTATACTCTTCTACAATAGAGAGGTAGAGGATGTTTGTTACTATCCCTTAAAACTATATACACTTAGGTTATGTGCCACATGCTGTAATAGTGCATTGCATATATGAAGTAACCATTCCTGACAGCAAACCTGATTTCTTTAATGTGAAGGAATAAGGGTCAGAATTTTTTTAATATATTCTTAACATAGCTAGGAGGTGTGGATAATCATGTTTCTAACTAGGTTAATCAATAAGCATAGACCAGAAATGATGTTTTAAGATCTGAAACTAGGCCAGAAAAGAAGATGCTTATATGGATGTTCACAGCAGCATTACAGCCAAAAAGTGGAAGCAACCCACATGTCCATCAAAAGCCTAATGGAGAAACAAAATGTGGTATATTGAGACAATGAAATATTATTTGCCATAAAAAGGAATGAAGTACCACTACCATGCTAACATGTATTTGAATCCTGATAACATAACGGTAAGTGAAAGAAGCCAGACACAACAGGTGACATTATCATATGACTCCATTAATATGAAATGTACAGATGGGCATATCTATAGGGAAAGCAGATTAGTAGCTGCCTGAGGAGAGTGAAGATTACAGAGGAGCTAATGGGTATTGGGTTTATTTGTAGGAGGGATAAAAATATTCTGTAATTAGACAACTGCACAACTCTGTACAAACTACTACTGTGCACTTTGAAGGGCTGAATTTTATGGTGTGTAATATAAACTTCCACAAAATTATAAAAAATATGCTATGCTATTTTCAAAAAACTAATGAAACATTTCGTGATGGCTTACTAGGAGAGGGGGGTGGAAAGGAGGCCGCTTCCAACTTACTCCTTAGCACACCCACATTTAGAACACAGAGCCAAAGCAGTCTAAACACCCTGAAACCTTAGGTTATGACAAAGTGCAGGTACAGGGAAAGGCTAAGGATGTGTAAAAGGCACCTGCTCAGTCCTGTGAGGTACTAGTTTATAACTAGCACCAGCAGTCAGACATATGAGTAAAGAAACTTTTCAGATTTTAGCTCCAGCCACAAAGTCACTCCCCTATGGTAAAGTCTTTTGCTGAAGCCCCAAAATCTAAGGAGTAGAGCTAAACCATTAGTACTGTAGGATCTACCCTGTGTGTACTACTGACATAGAAATACACAATCACATGAAATGATTGTTTTTACCATTAGGTTGTAAGAGGGGTATGTTGCACAGCAATAGTAACTGGAAACTACCTAAAAATAGTCTCCACACCACACTCTTCTCTTTAACCATTTTCTTTTTTTTTAATCCTTTCTGATTCTTATTCACTATATGATACTTTGTTATTTACTTATTTTTATGATACTTTGTTATTTACTTATTTTTATTCGGTCTCTCTGCACTTGAAGTAAGTACCCCTTGTTCCTGTAACCACCCAGAAAAATTCTCAATACATAGTATGTGCATAACAAATATTTGTGAGATAAACACATCAATACTTGCTTTGACATAACTCCAAAATGTTACTATTTTGCCATTTCACTAATTTGAAATACTTTCTAATAATTAAGCATTAAAATCCCTTGATAGTGAGAGTGGCTAGTGACATACACCTGAAGAAGAATGATCTTATACCTCTGAATCATGTACAGAGCTGTAAAAAAAGATTACCTCAATAAATTAAATATAAAATAAAATCTACAACCTACAAATCCTTGTTTCTTAGGAAAATCCAAAATGGTTTATGGAACTGTAAATATTCTTTCTGAAATCATTCTATTTTTAAAAAAATGAATCAAAATTGGCGTAAATAAAATGCATAAAGCGAAGATATAAAAACTGACTTACTGTACTTTTGGGCTCATAAAGTTTATTATTTTTATATACTCTTGCCCCATAATACCACATTAAACAAGTAGGAACAAAACAGATTTGATTTATGCTGAATCCACATAAAAGTAGTCGGCACTGTTTTTGTTTTTATTTTTTTTAAAGCTTTTGTAAAACATTGTGTCAAAGCATTTTTCCTATAAATGGAACAGTAACTTACCTCTGGGGCCAGATATTCTGGTGTACCACAGAACGTTTTCATGGTGGCTGCATCTGTGATCCCTTCTTTGCAAAGTCCAAAATCTGTAATTTTTATGTGGCCATCTTTATCCAGCATCAGGTTCTCCAACTGTGTGTTAAGAAAAATGACATGATTTGTTATGTAGTGTTCAAAGATAGAAAAATGCTGCTTTAGAAAAATGCTGAATAAGATATTTTGAAAAAGGATATAAACGTACTTAATGGAATTTTCAGTACTTCCAAACTATGTAGCCCCCTAATTCAAGTGTAAAAAAAGCAAGACTTTTATCAATTACTTTGACAATAAAAACATTGATTTTTAAGCCAATGTGAGTAAAAGTCATTACTTTGTAAGTTTTGAGAGCAACAGTCTAACTGTTCAAAGAAAACATTAATTGTGATCCAATCATTCCCAAAGAGGTGAGTATCTTCTATATATACCTACAGATAGTTTTCAAAAATTTCTCTTAGGAATCTATAACTATTATGAAATACTAACTTACAGAATTGTTTTTTGGCAGTAGTTGTAAATCAGAAATAAATCTTATTTGTAAGGTAAGCCAATATTCTGTTTTGCAGTTCTCCTAAAGTAAGACTGAACCCTTTAAACATAAAACAATTTTGAAAGTCAGTCATTCATATATATTAATAATGAATATTATAGAGTTGGAAATTCTTTGAACCCATTATAAAACATCAGAGAGACACAAATATTTAACTGAGTAGTAAGATTATCTAATCCGTGAAAATTATGAAACACAGGGGGGAAGAAATTTGTGCAAAACCATTTAAAACAGTAACTATTTAACTGATCATTTTTTCTCTCCAAATTTCAACTTCAAATCACTATTATCATCACAATGATACATGTGCTCTGAGTTGTGATTTTGTAGCCTTATACAGATGGGGTCTCTACCCTTGCCAAAAGGTACACATAAGAACTATATATAAGAAGCACATGTTAAAAATGTATTAGCAAGATAAATAACTTATTTCAAAAGCACTTATTTACCACCTAATGGAATGACATATGAAAGCATTCCTGAACACTTAATTAAGCATTATCAAATTTAACAGAATCCACATAAAAACACATACCAACACCAATCATTAAATATGATGACATCCTATGTTGTCACATTATCCAGTGTCTTATAAATTGTAAACTAAATGCAGGTAAGCATGTTGTGCTCACTGAAGGAAAGATCAGAACAGACACTGATTCCTTGGGTACAGTATATAGACATGTTAAACAAATGAACTAAATGTTCAATATATGTTTCCTATTATTCCTCAGAGAAATGTGTCTGTCTTTGACTTGTCTACCAAAAACTGAATGTACTATATATGTATCATATGTATATATACACATATATATATTTATTTATTTAACCTTTTCATAATAAAAGTATTTTATCCAAATTCAGGTGTTATGATTTTTTGTAATGTTTCTCCACTAGGCAAAACCTAAAAATCAAGGCTAATATGCACAAATGGCAACACGTCCTGATTAGTGAAAGCAACCAGAAACATTAAGACTATAGGAAAAATTAAAAATAAAAGGTAAAAAAAAAAGTAGATATGTGCAAGTCATAAGGTGAAATACTTAGAAATAAACTAATTCAAAGCAAAGAAGGATAATGAGACAAGCTAAAAAGCCACATAGAAAATGGAGGCCCAAAATGCACTGTCTTTGAAACCCATTTAAGTTTTACATGTAGGGGCACTCTGTTATGGTTGTCAGCTTGACACCATTTTAGAAGGTAAATCATCTCCAGTATCAGAAAGCTAGCAGGCACATTGGTGTCTCTTGTATCTTCAGTTTAAACTCTTGAACTCCCTAAAATAGGACAGGTTTTCTTCAAATCTTTTTTGTTCATTTCTTTTTAATTATTGTGGTTTCATTAAGAATGCCTGTAACTGAAACATATTTATTTTTATATCTTCCATCACGTCAACACTTCAGCAAAGCCAGCTTATTAGTTGATTCAAGAAATATTTAAATCTTTCCTGTGGGCTCAGATATATCAAATATAGCAGTACACAAAACAGATAGAAATGCTTGTCTTCCTAGATGTGCTTAAAGTTTTGTTGTATTTCCTAATTTTGTTCATGAGAATTGACATTCTAGGAGTCATCTGTTAGTGTTTTGTCACACAAATCACAAGCCCAAAGCAGCTACTCTAAGCACTTCAGAAGCTTTTCCTATTCATGCAGGTGTTAGAAATGGGCATTCATCAGTGAAACAGGTGGCACTGGACACATGTGAACAGCTAAATATTTAGGGGATATATTTGCCTTCCTGTAGAAATAGGCCTACACCTCATAAAACGATACATCCTTTACCTTTTATTTTTTTAAAGATTTATTTATGCATATAAGAGCTGGGGTACAGGCCAGAGGTGTGGAGGGTGAGCGGATTCACCAGAGACAGAGTGGGGAACAGAACAGCAGACTGACCAAAGTACACTGCTGAGGGGAGAAGTGGGTGAGTCAGGAGAGGTCTGCTGCACCGTGTGGGTTGCTCCCTGGCTGGCTGGGGGAATCGAACTCATGCTGCAAAGGCTGCAGACAGCTTCATAGGTTGCGTCTTAACCCCTTGTGCCACCAGGGAGGCCCTACCTTTTATTTTGTGTGTGTGTGTGTGCGTGTGTGTGTTTGTGGTTTATTTTGTAAATTTTTTTTCTTTTTTTAAAAAAATATTTTTTACATCATTGTTCATTTTTAAACAATATTTGCTCCCCCCTCCAGGGTGTAGTCCCCATAGAATTTCCTTTACCAATCCACCTGTGCATCATCACCATAGTGTCCTGTGCAACTCCCTCCCTCCCCCTACAGGATCCCTCACCCTCCCCTACAGGATGTCTCTGATTTATAATTGTCTCTTTTTGTCTTGTTGTGTTTGGTATTATTATAATTTTTTACACTGATGTTTACCTTTTGGAATGGCATTTGGGTTAAAATGCATCATTGGGAAGTGATTGATTTTTAGATTATTTTAAGGCTAACGATTATGCCTCTGAAGTATTGTTTCATCTACCCAAAGAGAATCTTTTTTTTTAAAGATTTATTTTTTATTTATACAAGTGCTGGGGTACGGGCCAGATGCATGGGAGGGTGAGAGGATTCACGAGAGACAGAGTGGGGAACAGAACAGGCACACTGACGAAACACACTGCTGAGGGAAGCAGCGGGTGCAACAGGAGAGGTCTGCCACACCATGTGGGATTCTCGCCAACTGGCTGGGATGGAACCCATGCTGCAGAGGCTGCTGACAGCTTCACAGAGTGGCACTCAACCGCTACGCCACTGGGAAGGCCCTACCCAAAGAGAATCTTGAATAAGATGGAAATATCTAGAAAAACACAAAACTGACATTTCATTGAGTACACCAGATTGTATGAACACTATTTGTGCTGTTTGCTAATAATTTTGTCTGATAAATGTTTATTGCATAGCTTAAAATAGGTAAATAAACAAAATGATACCTCCAAATCTAATCTTGTATAAAGATATATCATAAGGCAATTACATATCCAATCTTGTTAAAAAATAATTTTACAAATATGCATAATAAACTTTCTATAAAATATGGAGCCAATAGTGGTGTGATTCACAAATGTGAAGGAAGCATGGAGTCATAGGGAGATTTTTTCAAACCAGGGCAATGGCTCAGATATAGCAAAAACATCTGGAAATCACTTGCTTTTAGTACATCAAACACAAACATTTTGTCAAAAATTTTTAAGATCCCTTCTACTACGTAAAGGGAGAATCAAAATATTAAAAAATAATCTTTCTTTGGTTCTCCTAAATCTCAAAGCCTTCCCTCTTTTGTTAGTCATAAAATGTAAAATGCATACTATCACTGACTATTCAGCTACTCTCTATAAAGTTTTACTTGCATCTGTTTTATCTCCAAAGTCAATTTCAGTTTCCAAGATTGAGAGTGGGCAGCAAGTTAGGCTTAACCACTACATCACAGATAAAAGGAAAATATTACATATTAAAAATCTGGGTAATACTTAATATTTCTATCAACTACTGAGCTGTTAGCTAGCTTAGAGGAAAGGAAACACACACACACACACACACTCAAACACACACACACTCATCTCATAGTGATTCCATAAAAAAGGTCTGAAGTGGACAGGCATTATTTGACAGAGAATCCTGGGTATGGGTATGTATGGAAAAAAAGGGTAGATTTTGCAATCTTTTTTCCTGTGTGCTTTGTGAGCAAGAAATTTTAAGAAGAAATTACTACGCTTTTTCCTATTTTTGCTGGTACCTAAAATAAAATTAAACTCTGAAAACCCTAGCTCTGATATAGTACTTTCCAATCTTTTGCATTTATAGTAGAATAAAAAATGATCCTGGTATACAGGTAATGTAGCTTGAGTATAGAAACTGATTGGAGACTCCTCCAGGCATTTTGTGGTCTGAGGGGAGTCATGATTTGGTCACACCTATAACCCATTTCTGGCACTTAGGCTGGGAAGCTCTGCTCTACTATACACCAAGCTTATGTTAGAAAGTTTTAAAAGGCCAAACATATCTATCTAGGAATTTTTTTTTTAAAAGGTTGATATTACAATTAAATAAAAAATTGAAAATCGCTGTTCCTAAGGGCTCTGAAGACTATCATAGGATTAAAAACAAACAATTCTTTTATGTGTATACTGAAAATATGGAAAGGAAAACACACTTTCAACCCTTGAAGCAAGTAAAGGATTCCTAATGTACAACAGCAGAAATTCTACTTAGGTTGCTGAGGCATTTGACAATTTATTATAAATAAGGAATATAGTATGACAGCATGCTTTACTTTTAGAGGTGGAAGGGGTTCTTAACAGCCATGGCATATTTGTATGAAAGAGGGAATTCTAGAGTTACTGTCAAGGTAGAAGTGGGAGTTAGAGGATGTGTACTAAGTTCCAGTATGTAAAGCAAGTAAGACATTTTCACTTAAAATGTGGGTTTATTTGGGATGAACATCAGGGAGCTATTGAAGATTGGGAGGGAGGACAGAGGTAAAAAAAAAACAAAAAAAAAAACCTGTTTGAAACCACCTCTGTGCCATGACTGAATGTTAGATATCACACAGACAGACAGACAGACATACACACACACACACACACACACACACACACACACACACACACACACTAAACTCTCGGATCAGAAAAGATTAGGTTTTCCACAAATAGAATAGATGACCATGCAACTTAAAAAGGAAGGTTACACTTGCAAAATAAGAACTAAGAAGAGCAGATATTCATGACACAGATTTTGCTGTACTTTTACTTCTTTGCCTAAATTTACCCCAAGGTATTTCATTCTTCAGATGTAAATGGGGTTGTTCTCCTGATTTCTTTTCCTGCATGTTCATTCTTTGTGTATAGGAATGCAGATTTTTATACATTACTTTTGTAGCCTCTCACATTACTGTAATCATTTATTGATTCTAATGACTTTTTACTGGTATCTGAAAATGTCTACATACACCATCATGTCATCTGCAAAAATTAATTTTATTTCTTTCCAATTTGCATACCTTTTATATCCTTTCTTTTGTAACTGTTCTTGCTAGGACTTCAAAACTATATTGAATAGTGGTGGTTAGAGTGAACATCCTTGTCTTATTCCTCATCTTAGAGGAAAAGCTTTCAGTTTTTTCCCACAGAGTATAATGTTGACTGTGCATTTTTAGTATTATGGCCCTTATGATATTGAAGTATGTTTTTTTCAAACCCACTTGTTGAGTGTTTTATCATAAAATTATCATAATATCTAATGTTTTTTCTGCATCTATTGAAAAATGATCACATGACTTTATTTTTCTTTTGTTGGTATGGTCTATGTTTATGGCTTTTCATATATTTAATCATCCTTGCATCCCTGGAATAAATCTCACTGATCATGGTGTAGTGTTCTTTTCATGTATTGCTGAATTTGGTTTGCTAGTATTTCTGTTGAAGGTTTTTTAATCTATTCGTTTACAGTTCTCTCTCTTTTTTTTTTTTTTGATGTTTTTGTCTGGTTTTGGAATCATGGGGATGTTGGATTCACAGAATGCATTTGGAAGGTTTACCCTCTTTTTCAGTTTTATGGAAGAATTTCAGAAGAATAATGATTAATTATTCTTTGAAAGCTTGGTAGATTTTACTACTGAAGACATCTTGTCTTGGGCTTTTATTTTTGGGAGGTTTTTGGATCACTATTTTATTTTATTACTTCCAAAAGGTCTTGTTTAGGTTTTCTGTATCTTCCTCATTCAGTCTTGGATGTTGTATGTTTCAAGTATTTGTCCATTTCCGCTAGGTTGTACAATTTGTTGTCATACAACTATTCACAGTACTTTCTTAAAGTTCATTGCATTTTTATAATATCCACTTTTACTGTTCTTTCAAACTATGATTTTATTTGTATTTTCTCTCTCCTTCATGAATCTAGATAAAGGTTTGTCTACTATATTTTGTTAATCTTTTCAAAGAATCAGCCCTTATCAGGTTATTTTTTTGGTCTCTATTTTGTTAGTTCTGATCTAATCTTTATTATTTCCATCAATCTACTGACTTTTGGTTTTGCTTTCTCTTCTTTCTTAGTTCATTTATATGTGATCTTAAACTTTTTATTCATGATTGTTCTTGCTTTGTAAGGAATGCCTGCATTGCTATAAATTTTCCTTTTATCACTGTTTTGGCTGCATCCCATAGGTTCTGAGAAGTTGTGTGTCTTTATAATCATTCACCTGTGGGTTTTTCCTTTTTTTTTCTTTACATTTCACCTTTGATTTCCTCATTGTTTCAACAGTCATTCAGTAACACTTCTACATTTTTTATATTTATATTTCTCTCCAACTCTTCTTTTGGTTGATTTCTAGTTTTATAACATTATGATTGGAAAAGATGCTTGATACAATTATAGTCTTCATAAATTCACTGAGACTTGTTTAGTGCCCTGACATATATGTCCTATTGGTAGAATGCTATGTAAATATATATGAAGTCCATCTCATTTATCATTTAATGCCATTGTTTCCTTGGTGATTTTCTATCTGGATGATCTGTCCATTGCTGATAAGTGCCCCCTATATTATTGTGATGCTGCCAATCTCTCCCTTTAGGTCAGTTTAATATTTGCTTTTCATAGTTCAGTGCACCAATGTAGAGGCATATATATTGATAATTGTTATGTCTTCCTGCTTCGTAGATTATTTGATCACTATATAATGTCCATCTTTTCTCCTCTCTCTCGGCTGGAAATCTATTTTATCTGATAAAAGTACAGTAATTCCTGCCATTTAAAATTTTTTCATTGGCTTGGAATATCAGTTTTTATCACTTTGTCTATATTTTTCATTGTAGTTTAATCACTCTCTCTTGTATGGAACATATAGTTGGGTTTTGTTTTTCAATACATCTGTTGTACACCTGCATCCTTTGATTGGTGAGTTCAGTACATTTATGCTAAGGGTAATAACTGAGGAATTACTATTGCTACTTTGTCATTAATTTTCTGATTCTGTCTATTTCCCTATTTGTGTATGTGTGTGTGTGTGTGTTTCTATTTAGATTGGAGATTTTTTTCAACATTTCTCGAAAGGGAGGTCTAGTGTTGGCAAACTCCAGATACTGCACTACTGATGAGTTCTTAGAAGAGATTTCTTCAAATTTTTATGCTATCATGCAGCAACACTGATTTTCAAAGTAATCATGAAGAATTTGGGTCCTTACTGAAACAAAATTTCAAATCATGATGAATCAAGCCAACATTTTAAAGTGCAACAAAATTTGTAGTAACTTCTCTGTTACAAATACCACGTTATTAGGAAATATGGAATGATAAAATGTCTTTTATTAACTTGCATATAAAATGAGGCTTTGCCTCAAATGATGAGGCAGTGGCAAACAGGTATTCATTACTTGGGAGGAGTAGCTACCACAGGCACTCATATGGATTCACATTTGAATAATGCAAGGTCATTAGGATTTGATAGAGACAAATCTGAGACTGGTCAATCAAAGTGGGTCTAAATCAGTTTCAATGATGTTTTTAATAAATCTGGAATAAATATATTTAAAACATTCACTGACTTTTAAGTTTACAAAGCTCTCTCAGAGTTAATCCAATGTATTTCATCTAGATTTTATTTCAGCTCTAGAAAGACAGAGTAATATAATGAAAAGATCACTAGACTGGAACTAGGATTCCCATGATACTGACTATGTCACCATTACTTTGAGTAAGTAATTTATTAAGCTTCTAGATTTCAATGACCTCAGCTATAAATATGGAGTAGTTCAAAATTTCTATGATCCTGCCTAAAGGAGCTTATTATGCATAATCCTGTGTAGATAACAAGTAACACTTCCATAAATTATAAATATTTGCTTTTTGCAGTATATGTATTCTTCTTGGTGTGTTCATGGTTTTTACTATTGTATACATTAACTTAGATTTTGAAGTTGTGACTAATTTTAAAAAATAAACCTAGAAAGTAAGGGGGCCTAGTGGTGGCTCAAGGGTTGTTAAGTCTCAACACTATGAAGCTATTGGCAGCCATTGCAGCACAAGTTTGATCCCAGGCCAGGTAACTGACCCACATGGCACAGCATTCCTCTCCTGTCTTGCCTGCTTGCTCCCCTCAGCAGTGCATTTCTGTAGATCTGCCTGTTCTGCTCCCTGCTCTGTCTCTTGTGAATCATCTCATTTCCCACATCTCTGGTCTGTACCTCAGTTCTTCTATATAAAAGCAAATAAAATCTTAAAAAAAATAAACTTAGAAAGTAAAAAACACTTAATTGTCTAGTAGAGTTAATGATCTATCCATGCACATGATAACTGCATGATTAGTATTCCTGTGTAAAGTAGGAACTTTATACCACAGTTCAACAAATTTGGTGTAATTTCATCATCAGAAAGGATGGGACATAGACAACTGCTTAAGCAACTGGATAACAATATTTATAAAAAGTGAGATGGAAATGAAGGGATAATTGTGATTTCTTTCATATGTCACAATATGTAAATATATAATTTATTTCATAAAAACAATTCAATAAAGATTCATATAACTTCTATATCTAGCAAATTATATTTTAAATTAACTAGTTTTTGATAAGATAGTGTTGTCAAATTTAACAGATTATGATAACCAGATCATTTACTTTTTGTGAAAGTAAGATGTTCACATTTACAATTTGTTTGAAATGTGTCACAAGACAAATTTCTTAGGACAGCCACTCTAAATCATAACAGTATCATAGAAATTACTACTGCCTTTTATAAGGCACTCCTAGAATCAGCAAACATAGGCCCGTGGGCAAATTCAACAAAAACATAGGCCTGTGTTTGTTAAGTAAAGTCTGACCAACATAGCCATTTATGTATTGTGTGGGGCTACTATCATTCTACAACTGCCGACTTGAGGATTTGTAAAAGAAACTGCAATGACAACAAAGTTTTTGTTGTGGTTGTCTGGTCTTCACAGAATATTTGCTATCTGGACATTACAGAAAAATTGTCAGTCCTTGAGCTATTATTAGGGTTTAGGATAGAAACTTCAGAAGTCACTATAACTGCTAAAACAAATACAGAATTTTTAAAAATAGAAACAGAAAAATAAAGGAGTATATATTAAATTGCTTTAGGTATTTAAAGCTACCAAAGATTTCATCAAAATCAAGAAAAAAATTTATTTTCTTTTTTTTTTTAAATTTTTTTTATAGAGGCATGTTTTTATTTATTTATTTATTTGTTTGTTTGTTTGTTTGTTTATACATGCACTAGGTACAGTCAGAAGTGAGGGAGGGTGAGAGAATTCACCAGAGCCAGAGCGGGGAGCAGAGCAGGCAGAAGGACCGAGGTACACTGCTGAGGGGAGCAGCAGGTGGCAGGAGAGGTCTGCGCGCCATGTGGGACCCTCCTCCGGTGGCCGGGGAGCAGCCGGGGATCGAACCGGCGCCGCAGAGGCCGCGGGCAGCTTCGCAACCCAGCACTCAACCACTGCGCCACCGGGGAGGCCCAAGAAAAAAATTTATTTTCAACAAATAATCTTGCTTATTATAAAGATTTCTTTATAACACATCACAGGATATTAGAATATAGTAATGAAACATTTTAAAATGTCATTGGCCTACTGACTTGACTTTTAAACAGATGCTTAACATTAATAACATTTATAGAACAATGAATCTATTATTGGTAAATTATATTTGATCAGAGTAGTAAAGCAGAAATTGTTTTGCAATCAAAAATTCAGACATAAAGGAAGTACAAACATATCAATAAATGAAATTTCCTGTCAAATGCAAAGAATACATTCTTAAGCACAGCACTCCCCCCACCCCCAACATAACTGGCCTTTCTTTAAACTGTACTACTTTGTTAATGTGGTCTCTATTGTCTCCATAAAAATAAATTTTGATTACTTTTTTTTTTTTACCTTGAGATCACGGTACACAATCTTTCCAGAATGTAGATAGTCCAAAGCAGACACAATTTCTGCACCATAGAAACGTGTGCGGTCCTCAGAGAACACCCGCTCTCTCGACAAATGGAAAAACAGCTGCAGAGTAAACAGCAGGGACAGGATTGTAATAATTACTGATTTAGTGGGGGAAATTAACACAAACATAAAACACCTCTCATCACCATATTGTGATGATAGATAGTGTGCTCTCAGTGGACATGAGCACTCTTAGACAGCAGCTGGCTTATCTTTTCCAGGTTTCCAAGGGGAGACAGCGAGCTGTTAAATCAGCGTTTTAATCAATATACCAATCTTGTTTAAGGCATTCTGCTTGCTACCCATTTAACCTTCAGTTACCAGAGGAAAAAAAGTATGCATTATCAGACTGTATTTCCCTCTCACTATACTGTTGCTTTACTCCTTCAAGAATTAGATATTGAGACATTATTGAAATAAATGAAGAGAAGCATAGACATAAAATCCCTACTCAATTATTTGATTGCAATGGTAAGCTGCTGATTTGCTGAAAGTGATTTTTGTGAACATGTTATATTCTATGTTTGTAGATTCATCATTGTATCTCTAGAAATATTTTCAAAATGTGAATATCTGTTTTCTATGGTGAAAAACATAAGGCTTTAAGTTGCTCATTTACTATAGTAATACCCAAAATGAACTCCCATCAGTCCCCTCATAGTTCTCAATATATATTGTTTTCACTAAGAGTTAACTATAACACCAACATTTTCTCATAAAATCACTTAAAACTATAAGGCTACCCATTCCTAGTTAATCATCTAGAAGATTTACCACTCAAGAGTAAACAAATGCTTATGGGAGGCTCACTATTGCAGAGCAGCAAGCACTTCATTTTGGTTAGTTTTTAATGAAAGAAACTGCCTATATTATTTTTAATTCTGACAATGCATCTGAGGAACAAGCAGGTTTCTTCTTCCTCAAAGAAGACTTCAGTTGTACTAGTTCACTGTATTAAGAACTCCGTCAACCTGTTGGGACCATTAACAAAGAAATCAGCCATGTGTACCAGTTTTCAATAGAATGGTAAACTAATACATTTGTGTTGTTTCAAGTTAAAAAAAGGAGAAATCTGCCAAGAACAATGGACAGAGCCAAAGATATTGCCAGGTATCATAGTGCTACTTAATACATGTCTATGATTAACGATACTTATCTTTGACTTCAATGTCAGACATTCACTCTACCTTCACATGGGGTACTAACTCTTACTGTTCCCACACAGTTGTAAGAACACACCAGGTCATACTGTAGGTAATGTAATAAAGGTTCCCTACAGATTCCTTTCCACACCTTTACGTAAGTCTACAACTGTTTTAAGATAAACTTTATGCACAACACAGTCACAGTAAAAATGAGAAAACATCATGTAACCCAAAAAGAGACTGCTTCACAGCTGCATTAAAAAAAAAAAAAAAGAAATTAGACCATGCTCTCACAACATACACCAAAATCAACTAAAATGGATCAAAGACTTGGATGTAAAACCTGAAATCATAAAATACACAAAAGAACACAGAGGCAAAACATTTCATGACATAAGTTTTAGTGGTGTCTTTAGGGATTTATCCCCAACAGCAAGGAAAACAAGAGAACATAAACAGCTGGGACTACATCAAACTAAAAAGATTTTGCACAGCAAAACAAATCATAACTAACACAAAAATACACTGTGCTTAATGGGAGAACATATTTGTACACCATACATCTAACAAAGAACTGCTATCAAAGATCTACAAAGAACTCATAAAACTATATAAAAACCAAACAAATAACCAAATCAAAAAATGATCAAAAGAACTAACAGATACCTCTCCAAATAAGACATTAAAACAACCAGCAGGCACACAAAAAATTGCTCACAATTACTTATTATTAAAGAAATGCAAATCAAAACCACAACTGGATACCACCTCACACAGTGAAAATGACCCATATACAAAAGATCAGAAACAACAAGAGCTGGCGAGGACGTGGAGAAAAAGGAACCCTCCTACACTGCTGGTGGGAATGCAAACTGGTCCAGCACCTATGGAAAGCAGCATTGAGGTATCTCAAAACATCAAACATTCCACTCCTACACAACTATCAAAAAAATTCAGAAACACTAATTTGAAGGGAAACTTGCACTCCCATGTTTACTGCAGCACTATTGACTCTAGCTAAACTATGGAAACAACCTAAGTGCTCTAGAACACATGAGTAGATCAAGAAGGTATAGTATAGGGGCTCCCTGGTGGCGCAGCAGGTTGAGCACCGTGCTGTGAAGCTTTCCGCAGTCTCTGCAGCATGGGTTCAATCCCCGCCAGCTGGTGAGAATCCCACATGGTGTGGCGGACCTCTCCTGTCTGGCCCACTGCTCCCCTCAGCAGTGTATTTCTGTCGTCTGCCTGTGCTGCTGCCTGCTCTGTCTCTGGTGAATCCTCTCACCCTCCCGCGCATCTGGCCTATACCCCAGCTCTTGGATATAAAAATAAATAAATCTTTAAAAAAAAAAAGAAGGTGTAGTATATACACACAATGGAATACTAATCAGTGATCAAAAAAGATAAAAGCACGCCATTTGCAGCAACATGGATGGAGCTTGAAAGGGAAATAAGTCAGAAAGAAAAAGATAAATATTGGATGGCGCCACCAATATGTGGACTATAAACTAACTACAACAACAGTTAGATAAAGACAAGCTGAAAACTAACCCTTGGTAACTGACTATAGAACTAAAACACCAAGGATGGAGAGGAAAGCACAGAGAGAAGGATGTACAATGGTCTTTGGTGGTGGAATGTGAGTGAGTTGGTAGTGGGTGCACTGTAGTGGTAACACCTGATAGCGGCACCCCAATGTTACCTTAGTTAAATGTAAATTTAATTTTTTAATTAATTAAAAATTAGGAAAAAAGAGATGGGCTGAACATTGCTTATAAAAAAACCTAAAATACTAGGCAGAAAATCTCTAGTATAATGTTCCCTACTTTGTCGTTATATTTTATTCTACCAAATATGGCATTTACTGAAACTATATAGTCATTTAATGTTAACACCATTAAAGAAAAAAATGTCAACAATTAAAAACTATAACATATCATCAAATTAAAAAAAAGGCATTCTGATTGCAGAAAATGTTAGATGTGTCTTACAAATGATAGACATAGTATGCCAGGAATCAAACTGATATACACAGTTATTCAGGAATACTTTTTAAAAATTATATGTATGTATCTCTCTCTCTATCATTATTATTAATGCATTACCTCTCAGGGAGGACAGGGAGTTGAAAGAAACATGGATCATTTACTAAAAGTATCCAAAAATTTTTTTCTGTGAAGAAATAATTTCTACCATGTTTTATTAAAAATATCACCAACTTTTATCAAGTTAGTGATCTTTATGTAGATTTATGGTAGTCCTATGGTAGTCTTCTAATGGGATGAAAGTATTGTAGAAGTTTGTAAATTTTCTTAACCTAATGTCAAACCTACTACCAATTCAACTAACTACACAAAGGATATAAATCCTCCCTAAATCGATAAAACACAGAATTCTAGATTATTATTTAGACCATATATCTTCAATCTGTCTCCAACTATGTGTCTATAAAAATACCAGCTAAAAAATTATATTTAAGGAGAAGGATTCTATTTATTTCTCAATCTGCTGTCCTCTGTCTTATTCTTGGTAAGATAACTAAGCCTCTCTTGTCAAATCCAATGATATTCGTATAGTTTAAACCCCCTTTCCTGTTCTATCAGATTATAAGGCCACCTTTTGCCCTTTCATTCTGGAAACAAAGTCTTTGGGCTTAGTAATACTACACTCTGATTTTACACTAACACTGTATATTCCTTATCAGTTTCTACCTTGAATTTCAGCCAATCTTCCATTAGTGATCATTAATTACTTTAAAGATACCATGTTGGGAAACGGGAGAGAAAGAAAGGGAATACAGTGGTAATTAAGACATAATCCTTGATCTTAAGAAATTCATGCCAATAAATGAGATACAAGCAGGTACTTAAAAAAACAAGAAAGCTGTGTTAATTTATAATTCTGATATTTAAAATGCTTTATAGACAGTAATTTTACTGAAACAATCTGTACACTGAACTAAACAGCTAATATAGTTCTTGTACATAGTAGGTTATTAATAAATATTGGCAGAAATAATAAATTCTATTGAAAAAAATAACAGTCATAGAAAGGAAACACAAGCTTGGAACACATGTAGCTTATGAATAATACACATTAATTTTTTTTACATCATTGTTCATTTTTAAACAATGTTTGCTTCCCCCCACCCCCTCAGGTGTAGTCCCCATAGAGTTTCCTTCACCATTGCACCTGTGCACCATCACCTCAGTCCCCTGTGCCCCTCCCCCCATCTCTCTCCCTCCTCCTCCCCTGCAGGATGTCTCTGATTTATAATTGTCTGTTTTTGCTTTGTTGTGCTTTGTACTGTCATTATTTTTTCTCACTGATGTCTTATTTGGTTCCCCTATAGTCCTGCTATAAGTGAAATCATGTGATATTTTTCTTTTTCCTTCTGCCTTATTTCACTGAGCATAATTCTTTCTAGCTCCATCCCGTTGCTGCGAATGGCATGGGTTTAACTTTTTTGATTGTTGGGTAATATTCCATTGTTTACATGTGCATCTTCTTGATCCATTCATCTATTTTTTGGCATTTGGGTTGTTTCCTGGTTTTACCTATTATAAACGGTGCTAAAATAAAATAGTGGAAAAAAATAATGACCCTAAACAAAGGTAACTGTACCCAGGGAAATAATGTATGAAGACAGTTCAGACAGGCCATGCTAAAAATCAAAGATGTGACATTTGTGAAGTCCAAACTACTTGCTGAATGAGATCACTCATATAATCATCACTGCAATGAGCAGTGACTACATGCCCATATTTTATCCCTCATTAAAAAGATATGCTCTGCTTTTCAATAAACTATTATTTCCTTATTAAAAAAATACACAATCCTAGGATGCAAAAAAATAAAAAGCTGGGTCAAACTGTTTAGGACCTTGACTGCCAAAATACGTGTTTGAGATTTATTCTGTAGATAAGGGGTGTCAAAGAGTTTTGGATTAAAAAAATATAGTACAGTTTTGAAAATACAACCCTGGCAGCAACTAGAGAATCAGTGAAGTCTGTGATTATAATCAGGTAAAAAAATTTATAATATACAACCTTGTGAACATCTCCTTAGTACAACTGTTGTGACAACCTACAGACACAATGAGAGGCAAGGATACTAATCTGCGTATCATTATCTATCCAAAGAATTATTTGGTTAGAAGAACCAGATTCTCTCTCTCTCTCTTTCTCTCTCTCTCTCTCTCTCTCTCTCTCTCTCTTTGCTCTCTCTCTCTCTCTCTCTCACACACACACATACACACACACACACACACACACACACACACACCCCTACTAAAAATGTGGTAGTTATAAACAGAGATCACATTTAATGAAATAAATATGTTTGGGTATATCAGAAGTTGCATGAGGTACAACTAGAATGATAGCAACAGACATTTCAAGAGTGTCAATATTAACGAGGGAACTAGCTTGCACCATTTGGGGCAAGGAACAGACAAAAAATTTGAGGTTTCCCTGTGAATGGTTGCTGAGGGCAGTAAAAAGGAAAAGAATGTGGTTAAGAACATAAAACAGAATAGTGTGCCTGAGACCAGAAGCGCAGGGAGTGTGTCCCACATCACCATTTTAGAACAGGGACATTTCTTCAGTAAAGACTACCTGCAGAAGGCTTCCTCAGGAGCCAGAGGTGAGCGGGGGAAGTTCGCCCACGCCAGACCCCCTCTGGCCTGCAGTCCAAGCCCAGAGGGGAGCAGGAACCCACCGCCGGGACAGACCAGGCGCACAGGGGAGTGTGTCCCCACATCGGCATTTTAGAACAGGGACCTTTCTCCAGTAAAGGCTGCTTGAAACTGACAGATGACTCCTGGAAGAACCAGAGGGGAACAGAGAAGCCCACCCAAGATGCCGGCAAGTCCCAACAACACAGTGTCCCAACGCATACGGCAAATTAGAAAACAGACAGTAGGGAGGAGAAGAACCACACGCAACCTAGCAACTCTCCAGAGAAAAAGCACACCACAAAAAGAAAGCCAGCCCCCAGATTGCAACGACAATAACTTGGAAGAATTTCTGAGCCTTCCAGAAAGAATTTAAAATTGCCGTGATTAAAAAACTGACAGAAGTCATAAAGGAAAACAATGATAAGGGAAAAATAATCAACGATCAGAAGAATGCAATTGAGTCCCTAGAGAGGGAAAACAATGGTCAGAAGAAGAAATTGAGTCCTAAAGAGGGAAGTAAAAGAAATGCAGGAGATCAAAGAATTAATGGAAGAACTAAAGAATTCTGGGAAAAGCAATGAAAGCAGAATAGATGAAATGGAAGAACGAATAAGTAATCTTGAAGACACAGAAATAAAAAGAACCAAAACAGAGAAGGAAAGAGAAGTACGAAGGAAAAAGAACGAAGAAAGACTTCGGGAACTATCGGACTCCATGAGGAAAGGAAATATAAGAGTTATAGGAATACCAGAAGGAGAGGAGAGAGATGTAGGAACAGAGAAAATATTCAAAGAGATAATTGAAGAGAACTTCCCAAATGTGAAGAAGGAGCTGAAAATTGATATACAAGAAGCAAGAAGAACACCAAACTTCCACGACGAAAGGAAAAATACAGCAAGACACATAATAGTAAAGCTCCCAAGAATCCAGGACAAGGAAAAAATAATGAAGCTGGCAAGAGGGAAGAAACAGATAACATTCAAAGGAAAACCAATCAGGCTGACATCAGACTTCTCCGAAGAAACACTACGGGCAAGGAGAGAGTGGAGGGACATAGTCAACAGACTCCAAGAAAACAGATGCCAACCAAGAATACTCTATCCCGCAAAGCTCTCCTTCCTCTTTGAAGAAAGAATATGGACCTTCCCAGACAAACAGAAACTCCGGAATTTCATTGCAACTAAACCCCCACTCCAAAAAATACTACAAGGAGTTCTAAAGCCAGAACCTCAGAGCGACGAATAACAATGAAAGGCCCAAAAAAAAAAAAAAAAAGTTAAAAGAATAAATAAATAAAATCAAAGGAAAGACAACACAATGGCAAATACAGATGTTAACATATCAATATTAACTCTAAATGTAAATGGACTAAACTCTTCAATAAAAAGACACAGAGTTGCAGCCTGGATTAAGAAACAAAACCCAACCTTTTGCTGTCTCCAGGAAACACATTTAGCTACAAAAGATAAAAATAGGCTCAAAGTTAAAGGATGGAAAACAATCCTACAAGCAAATGGACCAAAAAGAAAGCAGGAACAGCTATACTTATATCAGATAAAACAGATTTCAAACTCAAAAAGTAAAAAGAGACCCCAATGGTCACTACATTATGATCAAGGGACAATACTTCAAGAAGAAATAACACTCATTAACATATACTCACCAAACGAAAGAGCACCAAAATATATCAGACAACTGTTGTCCTCTCTGAAAACAGACATCAGAGAAACACATACGTAGTGGGAGACTTCAACACACCACTATCAACAATGGATAGATCAACAAGACAAAAAATAAGTAAAGAAACCAAAGCTCTAAATAAAGACCTAGAGCAATTGGGCTTAACAGACATCTATAGAACACTAAACCCCAAAAAAACGGAGTACACATTTTTCTCAAGCGCACACGGATCATTCTCCAGGATCGATCACATACTGGGGCACAAGACAAACATCAACAGATACACCAGATTGAAATCATATCAACCATCTTTTCTGACCATGAAGGCATCAAACTAGAAATAAACCATAAAAAGAAGGCAAGGAACTTTCCTACCTCATGGAGATTAAAAACCACACTACTGGAAGACCATTGGACTAATGAGGAGATCAAAGAAGAAATTAAAAAATTTTTTGAATTGAACGACAAGGAGGACACCAATATCCTAAATGTATGGGATGCAGCAAAAGCAGTAATAAGAGGAAAATATATAGCAATAGAAGCTCACATCAAGAAACAAGAAAGAACGCAAAGAAACAACCTAATCTCGAAGCTCAAAGATCTAGAAAAAGAACAACAAAAAAACCCCAAAACCAGTAGAAGAAAAGAAATAATAAAAACCAAAGCAGAAATAAATGAAATTGAAACTAAAAAAACAATCCAAAAGATCAATGAAACCAAGAGCTGGTTCTTTGAAAAAATCAATAAAATAGACAAACCCCTAGCCAGGCTCACAAAGGAAAAAAGGGAGAAAGCACAAATAAACAGGATCATCAATGAAAGAGGAGAAATCACAACGGACACAGCAGAAATCAAAAGAATAATCAGTAACTACTATGAACAGTTATATGGAAACAAGTTTAACAATCTAGAGGAGATGGACAAATTCCTACAACTCTACAATCACCCAAAGCTAGATAAAGAAGAAATAGAACACCTAAACAGACCAATTACAATTAGCGAAATTGAAATGGTAATCAAAAACCTCCCCAAAAACAAAAGCCCAGGACCTGATGGATTTACAAATGAATTCTACCAAACATTCAGAGACGATTAGTGCCTATCCTTCACAAACTCTTCCAAAAAATTGAGAAGGAAGGGACAATACCAAACACGTTCTATGAAGCCAACATTACACTAATACCAAAACCGAACAAGGACACACAAAAAAGGAAAAACTACAGGCCAATCTCCCTAATGAACACTGATGCAAAAATCCTCAATAAAATTTTAGCTATCAGAATCCAACAATGTATCCATAAGATAATTCACCACGACCAAGTTGGATTCATTCCAGGGGCACAAGGATGGTTTAACATCCGAAAATCAATCAACGTTATCCAACACATCAACAAAAAGAAATATAAAAACCATATGATAATATCAATAGATGCTGAGAAAGCTTTCGACAAAGTGCAACACCCATTCATGATAAAAGCCCTTGAAGTTCTTGGGATACAAGGAACATACCTCAACATCATAAAGGCCATCTATGACAAGCCAACAGCCAGTATCATTCTCAATGGTGAAAAGCTGAAAGCAATTCCATTAAGATCTGGAACAAGACAAGGATGTCCACTCTCACCATTGCTTTTCAATATAATACTGGAAGTCCTAGCCAGGGCAATAAGACAAGAGAAAGACATCCAAGGAATCCAAATAGGAAAAGAAGAAGTCAAACTATCACTATTTGCAGACGATATGATATTATACATAGAGAACCCCAAAAACTCCACAGAAAAGCTAATTCAACTCATCAATCAGTTCAGTAAAGTGGCAGGATACAAAATCAACACGCAAAAGTCAGTAGCCTTCCTATACACAAACAATAAATCTGAAGAAGAAGAAATCGAAAAAGACCATCCCTTTTGTTATTGAAACAAAAAAAATCAAATATTTGGAATAAATCTAACAAAAGAGGTAAAGGACCTATACAAAGAAAACTATAAAACACTGTTAAAAGAAATAGAAGAAGACACAAAGAAATGGAGAGACATCCCCTGCTCATGGATTGGAAGAATAAACATTATTAAAATGGCCATCCTTCCAAAAGCAATATACAGATTCAATGCTATTCCAATCAAAATTTCAATGTCATTCTTCAAAGAAATAGAAAAATTATTGATGAAATTCATATGGAATCACAAAAAACCCCGAATAGCCAAAGCTCTACTGAAAAAAAAAGAAGGGAATGGAGGCATCAGACTCCCAGACTTCAAACTATACTACAAAGCCATAATCATCAAAACTGCATGGTATTGGAACAAGAACAGACATACAGACCAATGGAATCGAATAGAAAATCCAGAAATAAACCCACAGATTTATGGTCAACTAATCTTTGACAAAGGAGCGAAGACTATGCATTGGAGCAAAGAAAGTTTGTTCAATAAATGGTGCTGGGAAAACTGGGTCGCTACATGCAAAAGAATGAAACTTGACCACCACCTCACACCATACACAAAAATCAACTCAAAATGGATTAAAGAACTAGACATAAGACCTGAAACCATAAAATATATAGAAGGAAATATAGGCGAAACACTACGTGATTTGCACATCAAAGACATCTTTACAGACACATCACCCAAAGCAGTGATAGTGAAGGCAAAGATAAACAGCTGGGACTATATCAAATTAAAGAGCTTTTGCACAGCAAAAGAGACAATAACAAAAACAAAGAGAAACCCCACCAACTGGGAGAACATTTTTGCACCCAACACTAATGATAAAGGACTGATCACAAAAATCTACAAAGAGCTGATGAGACTCAACAACAACAAAGAAAATAACCCAGTCAAAAAATGGGCAGAAGAGCTTAAAAGAAACTTCTCTGAAGAGGAAATGCAAATGGCCAACAGGCATATGAAAAAATGTTCAACATCACTTGTAATCAGGGAAATGCAAATCAAAACTACCATGAGATACCATCTTACACCAGTGAGAATGGCACATATTAAAAAAACTAGCAACAACAAATGTTGGCGAGGGTGTGGAGAAAAAGGAACTCTTCTGCACTGTTGGTGGGAGTGCAAACTGGTCCAACCTCTCTGGAAAGCTGTGTGGAGATTTCTGGACCTACTAAACATAGAGCTTCCATATGACCCAGCAATTCCACTCCTAGGTATTTACCCAAAGGACACAGAAACATCAATTCCAAAGAGCACCTGCACCCCTATGTTTATAGCAGCACTCTTTACAATAGCTAAGCTTTGGAAACAACCCAAATGCCCAAAAATAGATGACTGGATCAAGAAGATGTGGTACATATATACCATGGAATATTACTCAGCATTCAAAAAAGATAAACACATGCAATTTGCTGCAACATGGATGGCGCTGGAAGGGATCATGCTCAGCGAAATAAGCCAAAAAGAAAAAGAAAAATACCGGATGGTCTCACTCATAGCAGGAATCTAGAAAACTTAAATAATGGACCAGGAAAATGAAAAACTATAAGAAAGTGAAAATCAAAATCAACAAAAAACTATGAACCAGAGACACTTTTAGGGGGGCGGGGGCGGGAGGGGAGGGATTGGGGTCAGAATGGGGGGCGGCAATTGTATGGGGAATATAACAATAAAATTTATAAAAAAAAAAAAAAATAAAAAAAAAAAAAGAACATAAAACAATGGATTTAATCTTGAACCAATGAGATTTAAGTTGGTACTTGGTAGCACAATTTTGTAACTATAAAACACAAGGGCATAGAGATAAATGAGAGTGATTTATATAAATTATATTGTTAACACCAAAAAAATAGAGTAGAGGCCAGGATTTCACTAAAAACTGAAAACAAAGCTAAGGTCAGAATCTTACAGTACCAACACATATAAGGAAAAGAAAAAAGAGGGAGAAGATATAGAGATGGACCCCAAAAAAGTAGCATGAAAGGGTAATATTTGAAGAATGAAGGAAACAAAAGTTTTAGGTTTGCCAGGTATAGGAATTAGGACATTTGTTACCTTTCAGGGGGAAAATGTGATACTTAAGTGGACTCAAAAGACTATAAAGTGAAGGTAGCAATGACACATGTCTCCTTCAGAAAAACTGAATTGAGATTAAGACAAGATATCAATGAAACCAAAGATTATTACAGCAATGTGTTAAATAATGCTTTCAGAAAACTTTTGCTTAAAGAAGCTGAGAGATACTATAAAGCATATGAAGTAGACACATTAATTAAAGGAAAGAGAAATGAAATCAGGATGGCAGAAAAGAGGTTATGAAGGAATTTAATATATGATGAAGTTGATGATGACAGTATATGATAAAGTATATGGGAAAAATGACATGAATGGTGCCACATTAATTACTTAACTTTGGAGAAAAGTAAAATTCAATTTTCATCTCACCTCTTTAATAAAATTAATGTTACATGTAGTTAATAGAAAATGTGAAACTTTTTTAAACTGGAAAACATGAATCAATAGCTATATGATTTTAGAACGAATGATTTTCTAAGCAGAGTAGTAGAACAAATCATAAGAGGAAAATTGGTAAAATCAACAACTTAGATAAAGAAATGGATTGAATATAACAAATGTGAAAAAGTTCATATTCTTAATATATAAAGAAATCATATGAAAAACTAAAATACAAAAACAAACGGGAAATGACAAATTTAACATAAGAGGAACACAATTATTATAGTATTTGAAAGCATATAATAGTAATATTTAAAACCTTATAATAATCAATAAAGTAGAGTTCAAAACATAAATGAGATGATTTAATACATCAAAAATTAGCACTGGTAGTGAACATGGTGAAAAAAGCATCTTTAACACTGGTAGCTGGTATATAAACAGAAGTCAATGGCAACAGATACCAAGATAATTTGTAGTTTCTTTTCTAGAAATATACTTTAAAAATAAAGAAATGTAGAAGTCTTCCTCACAAGAATATTCTCTGCAGCAATATATATAACAAAAATGTGAAAACAGCCTTGTGACCATGTTGAAAAATAAAATTAGATTTTTATCTCAGATCATTACAAAAGCATTTCAGATGCAATCAATAGTTAAATATAAAATTTAAAAAAATAAACTAGAAAGTAGACCAGAACTACCTTCTTTCTCTAAATAACTAGACATAAAATAACAAAAAATGAAAACTTGAGCAAGTATATAACAACTCATTTTAGATACTGGGCAACAGGTATTATAGGACTCTGATCTCTGTAAAAACAAATGAGGTTAGTGCAAAAACACCCACCTTATATCTGGGACTCTTTCTGGCATATTATGCAGGATAGGAAATAGCATAATAAATAGTATAATTCACAGGTCTCACTTTTGGAGAGATATTTATCCAACTTTGGGGAGGATGAGGTAGTTGGCATTTGGAGAACAGAACAACAAATATGAAAGGAACCAGCTATTTGGAATTTGCATGGCAAAGTCTGCTACTGAATACTATGTAGTGCATGTGTAAGGTTAAATTCTACAAGGAAAAGCAGAGAAGGGATAGGGATCTGTATGTCAAATGATTCCCAGAGCTCACCACAGAGAAGTGAGACACATTCAATTTCTAACCAGTCAGAGAAGTGTTGTTAATGAAGCCATTCAGTAGATATTTCAAAGATGTCAGAGTGAAAGTTAAACTTGCATTAACAAAATGATCTAACTTCCAATCAAAAATTAAGACAAGAGAAGATGTAGACAATATGACCTATTACCAAAAGAAAAATCAGAAATAATGAAATGAATAGACAAGTGACTTTAAAACAGTATATGAACATAACAGTAAACTGGGAAAAAGGGATAAAAAAGAAAATAGAAACAAGTAAGATTTCTAGAAGCAAAACATATATCTGAAATTAAACATTCATTAGATGGGATTAATGACGCATTCGATGCCATAAGAGAAAAGACTAATGAACATGAAATTATAGCAAGCAAAACTATACAAATTGCAACTGGAAAATAAAAAGGACCTCAGTGACCTGTTAGACAGTATCAAGGAGTCTACATAAGTAAACGGCAGTTCCAGAAAGGGGGAGGTGTTATTTGCAAAATGATGCCTGAAATTTTCCAAGTTTAGTTAAAAGATAGTATAGATGTAATGATGAAAACTCACAGATATCGCTTCTCGGCCTTTTGGCTAAGATCAAGTGAAAACTCACAGATATACCAAAACACTCAGACTACAACAAGTCAGAGTATATTCAAATTTTGAGAAAACCAGCGAGACAGAGAAAGTCTTTTAAAAAATCTGATGGGAAAATTAGATACAGAGGAATAAATAGGAGAATATTTCCAAATTTCTCCTCAGAGATTATACAGACAAGAGAAAGATGGAATATGTCCAAATTGTGAAAAGAAAAACAAAAAGGAATTCTAAACTTCTGCATCCAGTGGAAATACCCCCAAATATGAAGTTTTTGTAAAAGACTTTTGCTTTGACCATGATTAACATTTAAAAGATTTGCACTCCCTTCATCAACTAAAAACCACATAAAACAAATGAAACAAGGATTTCCATACATTAAACATTAAGCTTCAAAGCACAATGTTTTTAGAAACAAAATAATAATTATGATTGTTATGATTATCCCAGCTTGCTGCCTGGAGAGACTCCAAGCTATTAATATGGGGAAAGAAAAAAATAAAACAGAGCCCTTTGGGATCTTTGAATTAGGGATATTTTAGAGATTTGGTAGTAGGAATAAGTCACAGGGCAAAGAACCATGGGATAGATCCAGGGAACCTAAACTACCTTCACATAAAACCAGCATATCTATGTATGGAAAATTCTGAGGACAGGGAAAGTACCACTGGTTCAGATAAAATAATCAAAGGCACACACAAAATTAAAAAAAAAAAAACATAATTTTTTGATTTCATCAGGCAAATGGAAAGACTTCTAGGAAATATGAGTCGCAGTAGAGTTCTTGAGACTATTGTCCCTGTAGTGTAATACTATTAGTGCTAGAGTAGAGACTACACTTATATGACAAATTCATTTTCAAAAAAAGTGTCAAAGTCATTCAGTCGGACAAAGAATAGTCTTTCCAACAAAAATGCTAGAAGAAATGCATAGTCATATGGGGAATAAAATGAACCTTAATCCTTAGCTTACAGCACACAGAAAAATGAACTTAAAATATTATAAACCACAGGCTTTAATGTAGTAGTTACAACTCTAAAAGGTTTAAGAGAATATATAAGAGATGATATCTGTGACCGAGGGTAAACAAAAATTTCTTGGTCTACAAAAAATACCCAGAAAAGACAACTGACAAACTGGACTTCAAAATAAAAAAAGTTTCATTGCCCAAACAACATCACTGAGACAATAAAAGGCAAGGTACAATCTGGGAAAAACTATTTAGAATATCTACATTTGGTAAACAATTTGTAACTAACACATATAAAGAACTCTTTTAAATCAGTAGTAAGATAACACAATAAATAGGTAAAATATCTGGAAAGTTCATGAGAAATGGATGCAAATAATAAATAACTATGTGAAAAGTTAGCATCATTAGTCATCAGAAATGTCAACTTAAAACTACAATAAATTACATCTATATACTCACCAAAAGGACTAAAATGAAAGAGTGACTACACCAACTCTTATGAGAAAGGGGAACAACTAAAATTCTCTTAACATTGATACCAGGAATGTAAAATATTAGTGGGAATGTAAAATGATAGCTAGGAATGTAAAATGATACAACTACTTTAGAAAGCAGTTTGGGAACACCTTAAAATGTAACCCATTGCTATAAACCCAACATGCATATTCTTTAGTATTAATCAAGAGAAAAGAAAATGTGTACCTGATTGTGCATAACAGCTCTCATATTAGGAAATGACTGGAACCAACATAAATGAATACCAAAGGCATTGTTTATTAACAAATGTCAATACAGCCATGCAATGGATCAGCAATCAGCAATAAAAGGAACAAACTACCGAGAAATGCAATGGAATCTGTAATTTCAAAAACATTAGAATGAAGAAACGTAGCAGATATAAAAGATTACTGGTGTAGTCTTGTATTATTTTGATCCATTTGTATAATCCATTTCTACACAATTTTAGAAAAGTCAATCAAATCTTCAGTGTCAGAATGGAGATAAGCAGTTGCCTAGGAGGAGGTAACAGAAGGGAATGGCAAAGACACTGCAAAGAAGCATGGCAGAATTTTGAAAAAGGCAATGGAAATGCTCTTTGTCTTTATCTTAATGCACATATTTATCAAAATGCATATAATTATATACTTAATGTGAGTGCATCTTATTGTAGATTATACCTAAATTTAAAATGGTGGTAATGAATTAAATATTAAAAAATTTGGTAAAAATTTAATAAGTTATAGTATATCCACATAATGATTAGGCAACTGGTATATATTTTACAATATTAAATAAAAAGGCATAAACTCAGCTAGTAAAGTACTAACAATTACTGCTCTCTTATATCCTGAAAATCACTTACAATTATTTATTTAATAGTGGTTCCTCAGAAAACTATGCTTTCCTTAAATACGGAGACCTTTCTTAAGACCCCCCTCTTGTTCACATAATATATTATGCACACAGCACAGTGGTAAGCTGGTAGCAAGTAGTCAAAAATATTACTTCAATTGAATTGAAACAACTTATTGGGTTTTCCATATACTCTACAAGGAACATGTACCAATGTTTTTGTTTCAAAAGAATGAGTTATTTTCTGCTTAAGCAAGGGGCTTATCTTTAGAAATTTCAATTCCTTCAGGCAAAACTAAATATTGTGAGTGTGTGTTGTATCTAGGCACACTGTAAGAATATAGTAATGTAAATAAATTATCCTAAACTACTAAGTATACAAGCTTGTATTTCATAATCAATCCAGAATGCTTATTTTGAAAACAAATTGCTATATTAAAAAAGTTACATTCTTTTTTCTTTTAGAGATTGATATATTTATGTATACAAGAGCTGGGGTGTAAGGCCAGAAGTGCAGGACTGGGAGGGGATTTACCAGAGAAACAGATTTGGGAGCAGAACAGGCAGTTTGACTGAAATACACTGCTGAGGGGAGCAGCTGGCAAGACAGGAAAGATCTGCTGAGCCATGTGGGTTAGCTCCCTGGCCTGTGGGGGATTAAACTAATGCTGCAGATAGCTTTATAGTGATGAAACTTAACCCTCTGTGCCACCAGGGAGGCCCCTCCCCCCTTCAAAAACAGTTAATGTTCTTTTTTTTTTTTTTTTTCAAAGATTTATTTTTTTTTTATACAAGCACTGGGCACAGTCAGAAGCGAGGGAGGGTGAGAGAATTCACCAGAGCCAGAGCGGGGAGCAGAGCAGGCAGAAGGACCCAAGTACACTGCTGAGGGGAGCAGCAGAAGGCAGGAAAGGTCTGTGCGCCATGTGGGACCATCGCCCGGTGGCCAGGGAGCCGCTGGGGATCGAAATGGCGCTGCAGAGGCTGCAGGCAGCTTCGCAGCCCAGCGCTCAACTGCTGCGTCACTGGGGAGGCCCCATCTCCTTTATTTTTAATTGTGGGGCTTCGTATTTATTAATGCTCTTTAAAATTATTCTAGTTAAAAGTACTTTTAAGGGTTGGGTCAGTCGGGATGAGGCAAAAAAAAAAAAAAAAGTACTTTTAGAATTACTAGATAAATACCTCAAGCCCTAATCCCTTCATTTCTTGCCATCTTCTTACAAGTATGAAAATGAAAAAAGAATTCTAGATGACCAATTAGGTGCCTGATATCTGAAAAATAACATGTAAAATGGCAATTTTTAATGAAATGATCCAAAAACACAGAGAAGGAAGCACAATGGACTACAGTGGTGGAGTATGGGTAATTTGGTGGTGGGTACACTATGGTGCTGATACCTGATGGGGAGAATCCTGTCACCTCAATTAAAAAAAATAAAGTTAGGAAAATTATATAGGATTAAAAGTCATCAAATAAAAATACTTCATATATAAAAATAGTTCCTATCAATTAAAAAAAATAATTCATCTTATATTTTACATTATTTTATTAAATATTTTACTGAAGATATAGCAGCAACATTAAAGTGACTGCTTAGTTCTACCACATTATAATAATATTCTTCATTTAGAGCATGAAATATGCTTATAAATGGGTAAAAATTCTCATGATAATTATTTTTAAATATTTAAATCTAATAAGATTTATATGAAATACATGGGCTATTTATAAAACATTCAGTAACAGTACAATAAAAAGAATTAAAATTTGTTTTTGAGGATTAAGGGCATTATATTCTAAATCAATCATAAAAAGTTGCATAATGCTATCTCTGTATTACAGATGCTTAAATATAACATAAATTATTACTATTTACTAATACAATAGTCACTATCTTTGAGTGCAGATACTTGTCTGGCAGTCTGTAAGTTAAATGCATTATATAATTTAATCCTTAAAACAAATTTATAAAATAAGGCTTAGGGCCTCCCCGGTGGCGCACTGGTTGAGTGCTGGGCTGCGAAGCTGCCAGCAGCCTCTGCAGCGTCGGTTCTATCCCCGGCTGCTGGCGAGGGTCCCACATGGCACGCAGATCTCTTTTGGTGTGCCCACTGCTCCCCTCAGCAGTGTACTTCGTCAATCTGCCTATTCTGCTCCCTGCTCTGGCTCTGGTGAATTCTCTCACCCTCCCGCACTTCTGACTATACCCAGTGCTCGTATAAATAAATAAATCTTTAAAAAAATAAAATAATAATAAAATAAGGCATAGTGATTATCTCCATCACTTAGATGAGAAAACTAAGGTGTACAGATGTAGTAAAACTTGTCTTGCATCACACAACTATTAAGTGGTAGACTCAAGATTCAAACTTCAGTCTCTAAAGCATGTAATCTAGTAAACTAAATACAGTTCTTATTAATTTGACACAATAAATGTATAAATTATTCCATTAAGGAGAAATTTCATTCATAGGACTCCATTATAGTTGCATAACAAGAACTGCATTAGAGGACCCTATCTAGAATCAGCTACCTTCTCAGGATCAAGAACTGAGTAAGAATTCAGTGAGTCTTTGCTAAAAGATAAAAGCATCTATAGCTATGTATTACATTTGATTAGACAATTCAAAAAATTTCTTTCATCAGGGCCTCTGGATATGCAGTTCCTTTTCTAGTACTCTCACCATCAAACTTGTTGCTATCAAGTCTCAATCTAAATGATATTTCCTCAGCTGCCTCCATGGGCAGGACTGGACAACCCAGAAAAAGAAAAAGCCCTGGTACCCTCAAGAAGAGGAAGTCCAGGTGGAGTCTGAAGAGACCAACTTTGTTCTTGAAGCCTACATGGACTGGATGCCAACAAAGCCAGCTAAAATTGCTGTTTAGCTATTCTGCCCTGTGATTTTATGCAAAAATAGGTAATATTCTTTAAAAGTAGATTTGATTTGTAAACTTATTTTTTTAAAAGATTTATTTTATTTATACAAGAACCAGAGTACAGGCCAGAGGCACGGGAGGGTGAGAGGATTCACCAGAGACAGAGCAAGAAACAGAACAGGCAGACTGACTGAAATACACTGCTGAGGGGAGCAGTGGGCGAGACAGGAGCGGTCTGCTCGCAATGTGGGTTGCTTGGAGGGGACTGAACCAGCGCTGCAGAGGCTGCGGACAGCTTCACAGCATGGCGCTCAACCACCTGTGCCACCAGGGAGGCCCTGGTTTTCAAACTTTTGCTATGCTGTTGAAACAATTTGGGATCAAGGTTGATAGAACCTGTTTTTGCATAAGTTGAATCAATTGTAATCTTTTTCCTGTGGCTTAATATCTTTGCTGTTTTGTTTTGGCTAATGCCTCCAGATTTTTTTTTTTTTGGCTTGGACTGAATAAAGTATTTCTCAGGAATGGAGGACTTTTGCTTTCCACAATGGACAATACCTGGAGAGACTGGTTTACTTTCCAATGGGAACCCTGAGAAAAATTTTCATCTGAGACTGTACCCCAGCATCCATACATTTGATTTTCAACACCATGGAAATGGCGGCAAAAAGTGAAAGGGGGAATTGTGAAGGGGAAAGATGTCCTGAGCTAATTCCATACAGGCGTTTCTGGATGCCACCCCTTATTCCATCAAGACACCGGGAACTACAAAGCCCAGGATCCCCAAAGGGAAGTTGTGAGGCCCTAACGGTGGAGTTAAGCTGCCATTTTCTCTGTTTGTAAATAAAAACCAGCCATGTTAGTGGGGCTGGACACACTTGGCTCATGCTCTTGGCCAGGCAGGTATGGTCTTGGCGGGTCATTAGGGATTCCAGGTTAGTGGAATGGGTAGGACACATTTAAGAATTTATCTCCCTCTTTTCTCCCTGAGTTGTACATTTCCTCATTCCCCTTCCCTTGTAAATAAACCTTTTGTCAACCTTAAAAAAAAGTAAAAAAATAAAAAAATAAATGATATTTCTTTAAAGAGATAACTCAATTTATAGTAGCTGATCATTATTCTCTGTCCTTTGCTATTATATAATACACTTATATGGCTTATTTTAAAATTACTATTTTATCATTCCAGTGTACTATCTTAAGACACAGAATATTCAATAAACACTTTTCAGTGAACAAACCAACCTCATTTGGAGAACACACAAAGATTTAGTACACAAATGTAGTTCTGCACCTAAATCTTCAGGGCAGGTGAAAACTTGTGAAGATGAAAGATATGTTTTCTATCTTAACTACATGATGCTTTCAAAGAATGAAAGCTATTAAATTACATATTTCAAATGTGCAATTTATTATATATCTTTGTAATTCAATAAAGTTTAAAAAAGGAAGAAATTTAATACAACAGATTTTTTCTCAAACAAGCAAAAGCTGAGGAAAGTATGGCTAGCAGACTGATATTACAAATAAATGATAACATAAATTATCAGGAAAAAGAAAAATGTGACAGATGGAATGAAGAGCACTAGAAATAGTAACTGTGATGACTGTATTTTTGTATAGATGTTTTTTTAAAGATAATTGTTTCAAATAAAAATAACAGCACAATGTGGAGGTTACAACATAAGTAGAAGCAAAATATAGAACAGCAGTAGTACTAAAAACAAGTTAGGAAAATGGGTGCATGTGCTTATAAATTTCTTATAAGGGAAGTGATATTCTATTGTCTAAAATCAAACTGTTAAAAGAAAAGGTTGCTACAAATCCTCAATGCTACCACTATTAAAAAAAGAGGCATCAGAGTTCATCCAAAATTGAATATGCAATGGAAAACTGTGAAAATAATGTAAAAGGCAGGAAAAGATTTTTTTTAACATTAAGAAATGACATGTGGGGCAAATAAAAGAAATAGCAACATTTAACTCAAACTATGCATAAACATATTAAATGTGAATGCTCTAAACACTTCAAATTTAAAAGGCAGAACTAATCAGGTTGGATTTTAGAACTACATCCTAACTATAGACTGCTTATAAGAAAATAAACAGATAATGCCATATTTGTTGGAGATTTCAACCCTAGTCTTTCAATAATTGGTTTTAAAATTCTAAAAAATCAATAAGGGCATAGAATACTTGAACAATATTACATTATCAAACAACTTGACCTAGTTAATATTTATAGCATATTCAACCCAATGCAACAAAATCATATTTTTTCTAAGAACACACAGTACAGGTCCTAGATAAAACATATCTGGGCCAAAAATACATTCTAAATAAATTTAAAGTGATGCAAACTATTTGCTATATTTTCTGACCATAAATAAAAACATAAATAAAAATCCATGTGGAAAGTAAACAATATACCTGTAAAACAGTCCAATGGTCAAAAAAATTGTGACAAGAGAGATTAGTAAATTTGAGAAAAGAATTACAAGATGTTGAATTACAATGCAGAAACATGCTACAAATATTTACATATATAATAAAAACTGGTGTTCAGAGAGAAATTTATTACATTAAATACTCACATTAGATAAGAAACATATATTTAAATAAGTGCTTTAAGTTTCCATATTAAGAAATAGGGAAAAAGAAAAGCAAATCCAAAGTAAGCAGAACGGAGGAAGTAACAACAATAAGAGCAAAATTCAATGAAACAGAAAATCCAAAAGTGAAAGAAGAAAAGTCAATGAAACCTGCAGCAGAAAATCTAACAATGAAAATTATTAATCTTGGGATGATTAATCAGAAATGAAAAATAGGAAATGCAAATAGCAATATCAGAAATAGGAGAGAAAAGTTTACTAATACTACAGGCATTAATGCCATAATAAGGGAATATTATCATAGAAATCTCTACATACTGTGTGTGAGTGTGTGTGTGTGTGTATTTCTCTTGGTCACCAAATTTCACTATGAAATACACCTTACAAATGTTTATCAAACTAGATCCAACAATATATAAAAAAGGATACTATATCATAACCAAGTTGAGTTTGTCTAAAAGATGCAATATTGGGTTAACATCAAAAAAATCAAACACTGAAATTCAAAATAGCAGAATTAAGAAAGAAAAAAAATATGACATATGACCTTCCCAATATATCCAGAAAAATCACTTGACAAAATTTTACAACTTATCATGAGTTTAAAAAAAAAAAAAAAAAAAAACAACTCAGAAAACTAGGTATATAACAAAGAATTTATTTAACTGGATAAAAGATGTAAGATAAATCTACAGCTAACAACACAGTTAATGGTAAACTTATGAATGTAGTTATGTAAAACAAGGTGGTACTGATCATAATTCCAAAAGATACAGGCTTGAAAGCAATGATTCCAAACACTGAAATTGCCAAAGATCCTGACTACTGGATCTTTGCAGTCCAGGATACTGGCTATAAATCTGGACTATTACAACATGAGGAAGAAGCACAGTGTACTATGGTGGACTATGGTACTTTGGTTGTGGTAGTGCTACAAAACAGCACCAGAAGTAGGAACCCCTATACTTCCAAAATGCAAACAATAATGTAAACCAACATTATCTCAATTAAAAACAATGCTTATTTGAAGAGTTGTTGGGCATTGCAGAAGAAAATGGATTTCAAGTGAATCAGAAAACCGTAATGACAGATTTGGATTAGGTATCAAGGACTCTAAAACTGAACTTTAAAAAATCACTAATAAATTTTTTTTTTCCATTTAGCTCAATGTATTTGGCAGAAAATTCAGATGAATGCATTGGACATGCAAAACAGCAACAATGATGCTTAAACATGTTTAAAGATGTTTTTGTTTGCAGCAGCATTCCCTCCAGGTAATGAAATTACAGGAACTTTTTTTTAATGGTTTTAAACCACATTTGATATACTCAAAAAGTTCAGGAACAACAGTGTTGGTGAGGATGTATAGAAAAACAAACATACACTGTTGGTGGGAATGTAGACTCATCCAGCCCCTACGGAAAACAGTATGGAGATTTCTCAAAATAATAAAAATAGATATACTATATGATCCTGCAATTCCATTCCTAAGTATCTACTTGAACACAAAACATTAATTTGAAGGGATATATGCACTTGTATGTTCATTGTAGCACTAATTTACAATACCCAAGTTATAAAAGCAACATAAGTGACTAATGATAGATGAGTGGATTAAGATGATGTTGTATATATACACAATGGAATACTAATCAGCTATCAAAAAAAGATGAAACACGGCAGGACAAAGATAAAAATACCAGATGGTTTTGCTCATATATGGAATATTGAGAAACAAAAAAGAGACTAAGACACCACCAAGACAAAAACAAACCTTAGGCACTGACTGTAAAACTACCAGAGGCTACCAAAGGAAGAACAGAAAGATGGTATAGAAAGGATATAGGGGCCCACTGTACTATGGTGGAGGAATATGAGTGCCTTGGCAGTTGTTGTGGTGTGGTAACATACACCTGAAGACATGGGAATCTATATTTCTGAGTCATATACAGTGTCGTAAGCCAATGCTACATTAATAAAAAATATATTAAAAATATAAGTGGTATCATGGCAGAGACCCTGGACGTATTGTTAAATTCTGTAACTACAGCATTTAAAAGTTCCTTCCACACAGTAACTATGCAATAACATTTTACTTATTTTTTTAGAAGATATATTTATTTATACAAGCACGGGGGCACAGGCCAGAGGTGTGGGAGGGTGAGAGAATTCACCAGAGACAGAGTGGGGAGCAGAACACGTAGAAGGATGGAAGTGTACTACTCAGGGGAGCAGCGGGGGAGACAGGAGAGGTCTTCCATGCCATGTGGGAATCTCCCTATTGGCCAGGAATTGAACCAGTGCTTCAGAGGCTGCGGACAGCTTCACAGTGCAGAGCTCAACCTGCTGCGTCACTGGGGAGGCCGGCAATAAATTTTTAAAACAAACAAATCACTGAATAGATTATAAAAATAAAATTAAATAAAACCACATTTACCTAAAGAAGCCAGCAAACTAGTATGAACACCTATGTGCCAATACATTCAATAATTTAGAAGAAATGGATAGATTCTTGGAACTTACATAACCATTAAAATATTACTTCAATAAAGAAGATATATAAATCTCAAACTAGCCCTGGAAAAGATGTTGAGAAATTCAAATTAAAACTACAAGATACCATTTATACACTACTATGATAAGTAAAATTCAAAAACTAATTATGTGAAGTGTTGTGATTAATGGTAACATCCTAGAAACGTAAAATGGTACAACTTGGTAGCTTCTTATGAACTTGAACATATCAAATGACAAGAAAATTCATTCCTAGATATTGACTTAAGATAAATGAAAAATGTATGTGCACACAAAGATTTGTTCTGGAATAGTCACAAGATCTTTTTTTCATAACTGGTGTGATCTGCAAAGAACCCACATTAGTGATTGTATAAACACATAATGATACACTTGTAGAACAGTATAAAGTAAAAAAAAAGTAAAAAACCACTAATAAATGCAACAATTTTAAAAGTATCATGCTAACTGAAATATAAAGTACACAAATGACTATATGCTTTGGCTTTTTTCTTTTTAACATTTAATTAATAATTTTACTCCACTGTCCCATTTGCAAGATCTCCAATTATACATATATTGTGTCATCTATTTTCAATCACCTGAAATGCTCACTCTGGGGTAATCCAATCTTTGTTTTTGTGTTGGATTGATTTGTGAAATTACTACACTCTACCATAACCATAAGGAGAGGAATTGTGGAAACAGAAAAATGCCCAGTCAGTTCCTCATCTGAAATTCTAGACAGTAGTAGGATCCTAGATGTTGAGAATGTGTTAAGTCTTAGGATTACTATCTTAGATGTAGTGATATATTGGTTTAATGGTTTATTTTGTTACGCTGTAGACATCTTTATTTTTTTATTTTTTATAATAAATTTTATTTTTATATCCCCATACGATTCCAACCCCCCCATTCTGACCCCAATCCCTCCCCTCCCGCCCCCCACCCCCAAAAGAGTGTCTCTGGTTCATAGTTTTTTGTTGATTTTGATTTTCACTTTCTTATAGTTATTCATTTTCCTGGTCCCTTATTTAAGTTTTCTAGATTCCTGATATGAGTGAGACCATCCGGTATTTTTCTTTTTCTTTTTGGCTTATTTCACTGAGCATGATCCCTTCCAGTGCCATCCATGTTGCTGCAAATTGCATGTGTTTATCTTTTTTGAATGCTGAGTAATATTCCATGGTATATATGTACCACATCTTCTTGATCCAGTCATCTATTTTTGGGCATTTGGGCTGTTTCCAAAGCTTAGCTATTGTAAATAGTGCTGCTATAAACATAGGGGTGCAGGTGTTCTTTGGAATTGATGTTTCTGTGTCCTTTGGGTAAATACCTAGGAGTGGAATTGCTGGATCATATGGAAGCTCTATGTTTAGTAGGTCCAGAAATCTCCACACAGCTCTCCATAGTGGTTGAACCAGTTTGCACTCCCACCAACAGTGCAGAAGAGTTCCTTTTTCTCCACAACCTCGCCAACATTTGTTGTTGCTAGTTTTTTTAATATGTGCCATTCTCACTGGTGTAAGATGGTATCTCATGGTAGTTTTGATTTGCATTTCCCTGATTACAAGTGATGTTGAACATTTTTTCATATGCCTGTTGGCCATTTGCATTTCCTCTTCAGAGAAGTTTCTTTTTAGCTCTTCTGCCCATTTTTTGACTGGGTTATTTCCTTGTTGTTGTTGAGTCTCATCAGCTCTTTGCAGATTTTTGTGATCAGTCCTTTATCATTAGTGTTGGGTGCAAAAATGTTCTCCCAGTTGGTGGGGTTTCTATTTGTTTTTGTTATTGTCTCTTTTGCTGTGCAGAAGCTCTTTAATTTGATGTAGTCCCAGCTGTTTATCTTTGCCTTCACTATAACTGCTTTGGGTGATGTATCTGTAAAGATGTCTTTGATATGCAAATCACGTAGTGTTTCGTCTATATTTCCTTCTATATATGTTATGGTTTCAGATCTTAAGTCTAGTTCTTTAATCCATTTTGAGTTGATTTTTGTGTATGGTGTGAAGTAGTGGTCAAGCTTCATTCTTTTGCATGTAGCGACCCAGTTTTCCCAGCACCATTTATTGAACAAACTTTCTTTGCTCCAATGCATAGTCTTTGCTCCTTTGTCAAAGATTAGTTGACCATAAATCTGTGGGTTTATTTCTGGATTTTCTATTTGATTCCATTGGTCTGTATGTCTGTTCTTGTTCCAATACCATGCAGTTTTGATGATTATGGCTTTCTAGTATAGTTTGAAGTCTGGGAGTGTGATGCCTCCATTCCCTTCTTTCTTTTTCAGTAGAGCTTTGGCAATTCGGGGTTTTTTTGTGATTCCATATGAATTTCATCAATAATTGTTCTATTTCTTTGAAGAATGACATTGAAATTTTGATTGGAAAAGCATTGAATCTGTATATTGCTTTTGGTAGGATGGCCATTTTAATAATGTTTATTCTTCCAATCTATGAGCAGGGAATGTCTTTCCATTTCTTTGTGTCTTCTTCTATTTCTTTTAACAGTGTTTTATAGTTTTCTTTGTATAGGTCCTTTACCTCTTTTGTTAGATCTATTCCCAAATATTTGATTTTTTTGTTTCAATAATAAAAGGGATGGTTTTTTTGATTTCTTCTTCTTCAGATTTATTGTTTGTGTATAGAAAGGCTACTGACTTTTGTGTGTTGATTTTGTATCCTGCCACTTTACTGAACTGATTGATGAGTTGAATTAGTTTTTCTGTGGAGTTTTTGGGGTTCTCTATGTATATTATCATATTATCTGCAAATAGTGATAGTTTGACTTCTTCTTTTCCTATTTGGATTCCTTGGATGTCTTTCCCTTGTCTTATTGCTCTGGCTAGGACTGCCAGTATTATTTCTCTTGTCTTATTGCTCTGGCTAGGACTTCCAGTATTATATTGAAAAGCAGTGGTGAGAGTGGGCATCCTTGTCTTGTTCCAGATCTTAATGGAATTGCTTTCAGCTTTTCACCATTGAGAATGATACTAGCTGTTGGCTTCTCATAGATGGCCTATATGATGTTGAGGTATGTTCCTTGTATCCCGAGAATTTCAAGGGCTTTTATCATGAATGGGTGTTGCACTTTGTCGAAAGCTTTCTCAGCATCTATTGATATTATCATATGGTTTTTATATTTCTTTTTGTTGATGTGTTGGATAACGTTGATTGATTTTCGGATGTTAAACCATCCTTGTGTCCCTGGAATGAGTCCTACTTGGTCGTGGTGAATTATCTTATGGATACATTGTTGGATTCTGATAGCTAAAATTTTGTTGAGGATTTTTGCATCAGTGTTCATTAGGGAGATTGGCCTGTAGTTTTCCATTTTTGTGTTGTCCTTGTTCGGTTTTGGTATTAGTATAATGTTGGCTTCATAGAACGTGTTTGGTATTGTCTCTTCCTTCTCAATTTTTTGGAAGAGTTTGTGAAGGATAGGCACCAATTCATCTCTCAATGTTTGGTAGAATTCGTTTGTAAATCCATCAGGTCCTGGGCTTTTGTTTTTGGGGAGGTTTTTGATTACCATTTCAATTTTGCTGCTTGTAATTGGTCTGTTTAGGTGTTCTATTTCTTCTTTATCTAGCTTTGGGTGATTGTAGAGTTGTAGGAATTTGTCCATCTCCTCTAGACTGTTGAACTTGTTTCCATACAACTCTTCATAGTAGTTACTGATTATTCTTTTTATTTCTGCTGTGTCCGTTGAGATTTCTCCTCTTTCATTTCTGATCCTGTTTATTTGTGCTTTTTACCTTTTTTCCTTTGTGAGCCTGGCTACGGGTTTGTCTACTTTACTGATTTTTTCGAAGAACCAGCTCTTGGTTTCATTAATCTTTTGGATTGTTTTTTTAGTTTCAATTTCATTTATTTCTGCTTTGGTTTTTATTATTTCTTTACTTCTACTGGTTTTGGGGTATTTTTGTTGTTCTTTTTCTAGATCTTTGAGCTTCGAGTTTGTTGTTCTTTTTCTAGATCTTTGAGCTTCGAGATTAGGTTGTTTCTTTGAGTTCTTTCTTGTTTCTTGATGTGAGCTTCTATTGCTATATATTTTCCTCTTATTACTGCTTTTGCTGCGTCCCATACATTTAGGATATTGGTGTCCTCCTTGTCATTCAATTCAAAGAATTTTTTAATTTCCTCTTTGATCTCCTCATTAGTCCAGTGGTCTTCCAGTAGTGTGGTTTTTAGTCTCCATGAGGTAGGAAAGTTCCTTGCCTTCTTTTTATGGTTTACTTCTAGCTTGATGCCTTCATGGTCAGAAAAGATGGTTGGTATGATTTCAATCTTGGTGTATCTGTTGATGTTTGTCTTGTGCCCCAGTATGTGATCGATCCTGGAGAATGATCCGTGTGCGCTTGAGAAAAATGTGTACTCCGTTTTTTTGGGGGTTTAGTGTTCTATAGATGTCTTTTAAGCCAAATGCTCTAGGTCCTTATTTAGAGCTTTAATTTCTTTACTTATTTTTGTCTTGTTGATCTATCCATTGTTGATAGTGGTGTGATGAAGTCTCCCACTACATATGTGTTTTCTCTGATGTCTGTTTTCAGAGATGACAACAGTTGCCTGATATATTTTGGTGCTCCTTCGTTTGGTGAGTATATGTTAATTAGTGTTATTTCTTCTTGAATTATTGTCCCTTTGATCATAATGTAGTGACCGTTGGGATCCCTTTTTATTTTTTTGAGTTTGAATCTGTTTTATCTGATATAAGTATAGCTGTTCCTGTTTCTTTTTTGGTCCATTTGCTTGTAGGATTGTTTTCCATCCTTTGACTTTGAGCCTATTTTTATCTTTTGTAGCTAAATGTGTTTCCTGGAGACAGCAAAAGGTTGGGTTTTGTTTCTTAATCCAGGCTGCAACTCTGTGTCTTTTTATTGAAGAGTTTAGTCCATTTACATTTAGGGTTAATATTGATATGTTAGCATCTGTATTTGCCATTGTGTTTGTCTTTCCTTTGATTTTATTTATTCTTTTAATATCTTTTTTTTTTCCTTGCCTTCTTTCGTTGTTATTCGTCCCTCTGAGGTTCTGGCTTTAGGATTCCTTGTAGTATTTTTTGAAGTGGGGATTTATTGGTAATGAAGTTCCATAGTTTCTGTTTGTCTGGGAAGGTCCTTATTCTTTCTTCATAGAGGAAGGAAAGCTTTGCGGGATAGAGTATTCTTGGTTGACATCTGTTTTCTTGGAGTCTGTTGACTATGTCCTTCCACTCTCTCCTTGCCCGTAGTGTTTCTTCAGAGAAGTCTGATGTCAGCCTGATTGGTTTTCCTTTGAATGTTATTTGTTTCTTCCCTCTTGTCAGCTTCATTATTTTTTCCTTGTCCTGGATTCTTGGGAGCTTCACTATTATGTGTCTTGCTGTATTTTTCCTTTCGTCATGGAAGTTTGGTGTTCTTCTTGCTTCTTGTACATCAATTTTCAGCTCCTTCTTCACGTTTGGGAAGTTCTCTTTAATTATCTCCTGGAATATTTTCTCTGTTCCTACATCTCTCTCCTCTCCTTCTGGTATTCCTATAACTCTTATATTTCCTTTCCTCATGGTGTCAGATAGTTCCCGAAGTCTTTCTTCGTTCTTTTTCCTTCGTACTTCTCTTTCCTTTTCTGTTTTGATTCTTTTTATTTCTGTGTCTTCAAGAGAACTTATTCGTTCTTCCATTTCATATACTCTGCTTTCATTGCTTTTCCCAGAATTCTTTAGTTCTTCCATTAATTCTTTGATCTCCTGCATTTCTTTTACTTCCCTCTTTAGGGACTCAATTTCATTCTTCTGATCATTGATTATTTTTCCCTTATCATTGTTTTCCTTTATGAGTTCTGTCATTTTTTTAATCATGGCGATTTTAAATTCTCTTTCTGGAAGGCTCAGAAGTTCTTCCAAGTTACTGTCGTTGCAATCTGGGGGCTGGTTTTCTTTTTGTGGTGTGCTTCTTCCCTGAGGAGTTGCTATGTTGCATGTGGTTCTTCTACTCCCTACTGTCTGTTTTCTAATTTGCCGTATGCGTTGGGACACTGTGTTGCTGGGACTGGCCGGCATCTTGGGTGAGCTTCCATGCTCCCCTCTGTCTCCTCCAGGAGCCATCTGTCAGTTTCAAGCAGTCTTTACTGAAGAAAGGTCCCTGTTCTAAAATGCCGATGTGGGGACACACTCCCCTGTGCTCCTGGTCTGCCCCGGCGGTGGGTTCCCTCTCCCCCTCTGGGCTTGGACTGCAGGCCAGAGGTGTTCTGGTGTGGGCGAACTTCCCCAGCTCACCTCTGGCTCCTGAGGGAGCCTTCTGCAGGCAGTCTTTACTGAAGAAATGTCCCTGTTCTAAAATGGCGATGCGGGACACACTCCCTGCGTGTCCAGTCTCAGGCACACTCTTCTGCGCACCTGGTCTGCCCCGGCTTTGGGTACTAGCTCCCCCTGTGGGCTCAGACTACTGGTCAGCAGGGGCCCGGCATGGGCTAACTTCCCAGCTGGCCACTGGCTCCTCCAGGAGTCTCTGTTGGTTTCAAGTCGCTAGGTGGCGCCAGAGATCTCTCCTAGAGCCCTTGGGGAGCTGTTTTTTTTTTTTTTTTCACCCCGTGGGACAGGAAACAGAGCGGGAATGGTAGGGTAAACCTCAACGGCTTTGGGGTGCTGTGTCTGCCTTGTGCCCCACCATCGTGGAGAACCCACGCCCCGAATTTTGTGCCCCGGATCTCAGTTCCAAAGCCCCCAGGTCCAGGACACGGGCTGTAGCCCAGTTCAGTGTCCACAGAATGGCGTCTTTTGCACCCCGCTCCTGTGCCTAGGTGCCTGGTTCCTGGATACTCAGTGAGGGACTTTCACCTCAGTGAGGGTCTTTGCGCGCGTCTCCCTGCAAGCCTAGGTCGCAGGCGCGGGGACCTGGGCAGCCGCGATCCCAATCCACGTTTGCTTTTCAACCGAGATGCTTTTCCGCGCTATCCCGATCCCGATCCGCGTTTGCTTTTCCAGCCCACTGCTTTTCCGTGCAATCCCGATCCGCGTTTGCTTTTCCAGCGAGCAGCTTTTCTGCCCGTGGCTGTGTGCTGGTCCTGGCCTCCTCCTGGGGGGCGGGGTCTCTGCTTAATGGCGCCCAGAGCTCACCTCCGCGGCGAATCCTGCAGGGTTCTCCACAGCTCCCGTTCACAGGGTGTGGTGGCTGCAATAGTTCCTTTCCACTCACAGTCCCGCTTGCTGCGTAGTTTGTTCTTGTTGGTCGTTTTAGTTTGTTTTTTTCCTCCTCTCTGCCGGTCGGAGAGTGCCGACTCTGTGGATGGGGGAGGGGAGCAGGGTTCTGTGCTTTCCTCCCTTCTAGTCCTCTTTTATGGCCACTTTCTTCTTCAGGCAGTTTGCTGGAGTCACCCGTTTATCTTCCGTGTCCCAGTTCTCACTGGGACCTGCTGCTTTTCCTCCCTATTAAATTTTTTTAATGGGAGATCTTACTCGCAGCATCTCCTCGCCGCCATGTTGCTCCGCCCTCTCTAATGGTTTATTTTAGAAACCTAGCCTTGAACTACTCTAAAAGTATATACTAAAAGGATACAATAAAATTCATTTTGGCTTGAACTTCAAATGGTGATGGGAATAATATAATGAATCCTTTTTTGCTTGGGAATTTTTTTTTTTAAAGTTTCAGGTGAAGATAAGAGCATTCTACCAGACTCTATCAAATATATTAATAACCAAAATTGTTACCAAAGAAATTAGCTTGTCAGAATCCTGACAATAATGATATGTGTGTATATATATGTATGTAAGTTCATAAACTTAATAAAATTAAAATCATTACTATGAATATTAAATGATACCTTTAATTTAAAAATTTACCCAAATCATACCTCCATAAATTAGTAAACAGAACTAGAATCCCTACTGCTGGCACCTTTATAGTATATGAATTTAAAATAAGATGATATTGGTTAACTGAAAACAAAATGCCAGCCAAATAATGAGTATTTGAAATTTGTACAACATGATCTTAAGATTGGCATGAAACAAAGTCATATGCTTGAAAGGAAATGAATTTAATCAAAGATAATAATATAGAGTGTACAATGTGTAAATTATGAATAAGAATAGTAAATAACCTAGAGCTCAGCCAAGGCACCTCAGGAGCAGACACAAGTCGCAGTCCAGGCCTTGCAGGGCCTAGTCTGCTCTGTGGCCCCCCAGCTCCCCCAAGGGAAGGGCATCCCACTCACCACTCAGGGATCAGTGTCTCAATAGCAGAATGTATCCCAGCCTGCCTGGGCTGCACAGGGTGCAGTTCTACATCTGGGGTGCTGAGCTACATCCCCTAGTAGGCACCCTTGACTTGAGACCCAGCCATCAGCAACTTAGGAACAGATGCACAGCCCACCCTGAGACTTAAAGGGCCTAGCCCCTCACCATGAGCCCCCGCCACAACCACAAAGTGTTTCCCACTTAGTGTTCAGTAATCAGCAACTCAGGAGCAGACACAAGGCCCAGCCCTTCACCATGGGCTCCCAGTTGCATGTGGGAAGCTCATCCTATCAATGCTCAGCCACAAATAACTTGGGAGCAGACACTGAGCCACTCTGTCTTGCATAGATCAGAGATCTTCAGCAACCACCCCTGAAAGCACCCCTGATTTCAGGCCCAACTACCAGGACCTTGGAAGCAGACATGTGACCCAGCCCAGGAAGCTTTGGGCCTTACTCCGTCCTTTTAGCCAATGGAAACAGATGCAAAATTGCCTCTCCTGGAGTGGGGTGAGGTACCAGCTATTCAGACACTCTATCCAGCATACACCCCTGTCCTCCCAGTCACGAGAACACTTTGGGGGAAGCTTTAACACCAATCCAGTTACTAGAAGACCCCAGTAATTGTGCCCAAATCAAGTAAACGCCCAAAACATTGGGAGGGAAAGGCTCATATACAACAAAATCCCAACTACAGCAGGAGAACTTCCTGAATCTAAAGAAGGAAATGATCATAGAAATATGAGAAGGAGAGCCTCCCCTGGAGGCGCAGGTGGGTTGAGCACGGCCCTGTGAAGCTGTCCGCAGCCTCTGCAGCACCAGTTCAATCCCAGCTGGCCTGCAAGAATCCCACATGGCTCGGCAGACCTCGCTTGTCTTGCCTGCTGCACCTCTCAGCAGTGTATTTCAGTCAGTCTGCCTGATGTGTTCCCCACTCTGTCTCTGGTGATTCCCCTCCCCATCCTGCACTTAGGGCCTTACACCCCAGCTCTTGTATGCATGAATAAAAAAATCTTAAAAAAAAAAAAAGAAATATGAGAAGGAAAAAAAGAACACAAAGCTACTTAGGAAAAAGGAAAACTACAACAATACACATAATAGTAAAACTTCCAAGACATAATGACGATGAAAAAATAATGAAGCTGAGGAGGTGGAAGAAACAGATAACCTGTAAAGGAATACCAATTAGGCTACCAATGAATTTATTTGAAGAAACACTATCCGGGCCTCCCCTGGTGGCACAGTGGTTGAGCGCTGGGCTGCAAAGCTGCCTGCTGCCTCTGCAGCGCCGGTTCAATCTCCGGCCACTGGCGAGGGCCCTAATTGGCACGCATACCTCTCCTGCCATGCCCACTGCTTCCCTTAGCAGTGTATTTCGTCAGTCTGCCTGTTCTGTTCCCCGCTCTGGTGAATTCTCTCACCCTCCCGTGCTTGTATAAATAAATCTTTAAAAAAGAAAAAAAGAAACACTATTGGCAAGAGAATGACAATATGTAACAACATATTCAAAATACTCCAAGAAAAAAAATGCCAGCCAAGAGTACTCTATCATACAAGGCTCTCTTTTCTTTATGAGAAAGATAAGGACCTTCTAAACCAATAAAATTTTAGGCACTTTGTATCTAACAAAACCCTCCAGAAATATTTATTTTTTTTAGGACATCTTAGTTTTAATGGGAAAATTATTTAACAACACCTGGTCTCATTTTCTCATCTATAAATGAGGCAACAAAATACTATCTACTGATAGGATTGAGAGAGATTTAGTGAGAACTAAATAAACACTTACTGACACATGGTAAGTAATAAATTTTAGTTACAGTATTATTTTCATTGATGACAAGATATACAAGATATGTCCATTTATACTTGGCTTAATTAACATAATCTTTTCAAGGCTAATCCCTCCAGAAATATTAAAAGCTTTAGGAACTAAACCAAAGAGAAGGAAACAAAAACATTTGAATAAGGAATTAAACAGAACCACAAAGTTAGCAACAATATGTCAGGGACATTTACATGTCAATAAATCACTCTATATGCCAATAGACTGAACTCACTGAAGAGTATAGAGCTGGATTAAGAAACAGAATCCAGCCTCCTCATGTGTCCAGGAAATGCCTTTAAATACCAAGATAAACATAGACTGAAAGGGATGAAAACAATCTTGAAGCAAATGGTACCCAGAGGAAGGCAGGGACACCCATACTTATATCTGACAAAATAGACTTCCAGCTTAAAATAGTAACAAGAGACAGTGATGAACACTACAGAGTGATCTAGGGGATAATAAAACAGGAAGCTGTAACACTCATCAATATATACTCACCAAACAAAGGAGCACCAAAACACCATCAGACAACTACTATCAAATCTGAAAACAGACACTGGAGAAAACACAGATGTGGCAGAAGACTTCAATACCCCACTCTCACCAATGAAAAGATCAACAGAACAGAAAATAAATAAGGACATAATCACACTAAACAAAGAATGAAAAAGCATGGCCGTAGTAGACATTTACAGAGCACCACACACAAAAATACCCAAATACACATTTTTCTCAAGTACATATGGGTCATTCTCTGGACTGAACATACAGTGGATCACAACAAAAATATCAACAAATTCATGAAGATAGAAATCTACCAAGTGTCTTCTTTGACCATAATGGTACTGAACTAAAGTTAACTACAAAAAGAAAACAAAGAAATACTTCAATATATAGAGACTGGGCAATACACTAAAGAACCACCACTGGGTTAATGAATAAATCAAAAAATACCTCAAGACAAATTATAATGAGGATACAACCTTTCAGAATGTACAGGACACAGCAAAAGCAGTTCTAAGAGGAAAGTGTACAGGCCCATATTATGAAACCAAGAAGAGTCCAAATAAACAAACTTGTCTCTTATTTCAAGTAACTAGAAAAAGAACAACAACAACAAAAAATCCAAGTACCAGGAAAAGGAGAGAAACTAATAAGGCTTTGAGCAGAAATAAATGAAACAGAAACAAAAAAGACAGCCCAAAAGATCAATGAAATCAAAGTCTGGTTCTTTGAAAAAGTAAACAAAACAGATAAACCTTTAGCTAGGCTAAGAAAAAAACAGGAGAAAACTCATATAAATAAGAACAAATATGAAAGTGGAGAAGATACAACAGCCACTTCAGAAATTCACAAGAGATTATGCAAATATTTATAGCAAACAAATTTAACAAGCTAGATGAAATGGAGAGATTTTTAGAATTATACAATCATTCAAGACTGAATAGGGAAGAAATGGAAACCTGAACAAACCAATCAATCACAAGCAAGAAAATTAAAACAATAATCAAAACTCTACTGTAAAACAAAAGCCCATGACCAGATGGCTTCATGACCAAACTCATGAGTGTGTTCTACCAAACTTTGAAAGAGTTCTACCAAACCTGTAAAATATCTATCCTGCTTACAGTGTTAAAAAATATTAAAAAGAATTCTTCTAAACACATTTTGAGGCCAACACCACTCTAATGCCAAAACCAAAGACAACACAAAGAAAGAAAACTATACACCAATCTCCTTAGTGAACAGACACAAAAATCTTCAATACAATCTTAGCAAATTTAACAACGCATTAAAAAGATAATACATCTTGACCAAGTGGATTTATATCAGGAAAACAATGATGTTCAACATTTGAAAAATCAGTGAATGAACATGGCATATCAACAAAAAGGGAAAACCACATGTTCATAGCATGAGGTGCTGAAAAAGAATTTGATTAAATCCAGAATCCTTGGCCTCCCTGGTGGTGCAGGCGGTTGGGCTCAGTGCTGTGAAGCCATCTGTAGACACTGCAGTGACCGTTCAACCCCAGCCAGCCTCGGTGCAACCCACATGGTGAGCAGACCACTCCTGTCTCACCCGTTGCTGCCCTCAGCAGTGTATTTTGTCAGTCTGCCTGTTATATTCCCCACTCTGTCTCTGGTGAATCCTCTCACCCTCCTGCTCATTTGGCCTGTACCCCAGTTCTTCTTTAAAAATAAAATAAATTTTTAAAAAAATAAAAAAATAAATAAAATAAAATTCGGAATCCTTTTATGATGAAAATCCTTGAAATATTAGGGATAAATGAAAAGTATCTTAACATAGTAAAACCCACAGCTAATATCATTCTCAATGGTGAAAAACTGAAGGTCTTTCCATTCCACTAAGATATAGTGCAAGATAAGGATGTCTAATGTCATCTACTATTCAACACAGTATTAGAAGGCCTAACTAGAGCAATTAGGCAAAATAGAAAGCAATAAAAGGAATCCAAATTTAGAAAGAAGAAGTAAAGCTATCATTATTTGTAGATGAGATGAACCCCAAAGAGTCCATGGAAAAACTGATAAAATAAACGAGGTCAGCAAAGTAGCAGGATACAAAAACAACAAACAAAAATCAGCTGCCTTCCTATTTATAAATAATGAATTAGAGAAAGAAATTAAGAAAACCATCTCATTTATGATCTCTTCAAAAAAATTAAGTACCTGGGAATAAACCTAAGAGAGGAGGTGAAGGAACTATACAAGAAAAACTATAAAATTTTTAACATTGTTAAAAGAAACAGAAGGCACAAAGAAGGAGCCCTGCTGATGGGTAGAAAGACTCAACATTGTAAAAATGGCTATCCTACCTAAAGCAATTTATTACTTCAATACAATCACAATAAAAATTCCAATGGCATTTGTCAAAGAAGTAGAATAACATTATTGAAATTCATATGGAATCACAAAAGACCCCAAATAGACAAAGTTCCCCTGACTAAAAGGGGAACTTGTAATCATTACACTTTTGGACTTCAAACTATACTATAAGGCCATAATAATTAAAGCAGCATGATACTGGAACAAAAACAGACACACAGACCAATGGGATAGAATTGAGAGCCCAGAAATAAACCCAAACATTTATGGACAACTAATATACGACAAAGGAGCAAAGCATATACACTGGAACATACAAAGCCTCTTCAATAAATGATGCTGGGAAAACTGGACTGCCACATGCCAACAATTAAAACTAGACTACTACCTCATGCCATACACAAATACCAGTACAAAATGGATAAAGGACTTGAATATAAGACCTGAATCCATAAAATATGTAAAAGAAAACATAGGCAAAACACTCCATGACATGTACCTCAGAAACTTGTTGGAGGACTCATCTCCAGAAGCAAAGAAAATGAAGGAAAAGATAAACAGTTGGGACTGCATCAAGCTGAAAATGAAAAGCTTCTGTACAGTGAAAGAGACAGTCACCAAAAAAGATAACCTATGGAATGGGAGAAAACAGTTTCATATTGCACAACTGATAAGGAATTAATATTGAAGGTCTACAGAGAGCTTATAAAACTCAACAAAAACAACCAACCAAATCAAAAAATGGGCATAACACTATCACTGCTTTGGGCAATGTGTCTATAAAGATGTCTTTGAGGTGCATGTCATGTAGTGTTTCGCCTATATTTTCTTCTATGTATTTTATAGTTTCAGGTCTTATGTCTAGTTCTTTAATCCATTTTGAGTTGGTTTTTGAGCATGGTGTGAGGTAGTAGTCAAGCTTCATTCTTTTGCATGTAGTGACCCAGTTTTCCCATTTATTGAACAAACTTTCTTTGCTCCAATGCATATTCTTTGCTCCTTTGTCAAAGATCAGTTGACCATAAATCTGTGGGTTTATTTCTGGATTTTCTATTCTGTTCCATTGGTCTGTGTGTTCTTGTTCTGTTCTTGTTCCAATACCATGGTCTGTTCTTGTTCCAATACCATGCAGTTTTGATGATCATGGTTTTGTAGTATAATTTGAAGTCTGGGCGTGTGATGCCTCCATTCCCTTTTCTTTTAGGAGAGCTTTGGCTATTCAGGGTTTTTGGTGCTTCCATATGAATTTCATCAATAATTGTTCTATTTCTTTGAAGAATGTCATTGAAATTTTTATTGGAATAGCATTGAATCTATGAATTGCTTTTGCTGGATGGCCATTTTAATAATGTTAATTCTTCCAACCCATGATTTTAAAGAGCTTCTGCACAGCAAAAGAGACAATAACCAAAACAAAGAGAAACCCCACCAACTGGGAGAAAATTTTTGCACACAACACTAATGATAAAGGACTGATCATAAAAATCCACAAAGAGCTGATGAGACTCAACAAAATCAATGAAAATAATCCAGTCAAAAAATGGGCAGAAGAACTAAAAAGAAACTTCTCCAAAGAGGAAATGCAAATGGCCAACAGGCCTATGAAAAAATGTTCAACATCACTTGTAATCAGGGAAATGCAAATCAAAACTATAATGAGATACCATCTTACACCAGTGAGAATGGCACATATTAAAAAAACTAGCAACAACAAATGCTGGCGAGGTTGTGGAGAAAAAGGAACTCTCCTACATTGCTGGTGGGAGTGCAAACTGGTCCAACCACTATGGAGAGCTGTGTGGAGATTTCTTGACTTACTAAAGACAGAGCTTCCATATGATCCAGAAATTCCACTCCTAGGTATTTACCCAAATGACACAGAAACAGTAATTCCAAAGAGCACCTGCATCCCTATGTTTATAGCAGCCTGATTTACAATAGCTAAGTTATGGAAACCACCCAAATGCCCAAAAATAAATGACTGGATCAAGAAGATGTGGTACATATACACAAGGGAATATTACTCAGCAATCAAAAAAGATAAACGCATGTCGTTTGCAGCAACATGGATGGAGCTATAAGGGATCATGCTCAGCGAAATAAGTCAGAAAGAAAAAGAAAAATACCGGATTGTCTCACCCATTGCAGAAATTTAGAAAACCTAAATAAGGGACCAGGAAAAAGACTAATTAATACAGAGTAAATATTAAAATCAACAAGCAACTATAAACCAGAGACACACCACAGGGGCGGGGAGGAGGAAAGGGGAGAGGAAGGACTAGGGTCAAAATAAGGGGGGGCTGCAATTCTATGGGGAATATAACCAAAATGATAATGCATACATTGTGCATTATGAAAAATGATGTAATATAAAATATTAATTTAAAAAATGGGCATAACAGCTAAATAGGCATTTCTCCAAGGACACAGAGATGGCCAACAGACAAATGAAAAAATTCTCAACATCACTTTATGATCAAGGAAATGGAATCAAAACCACAATGAGATACCACCTCACATTTGTGAGAACGACAAACATATCAATAAAACTACAAACAGTAAGTGCTGGTGAGGGTGTGGATAAAAAGGAACCTTCCTCTTCTTACACTGTTGGTGGTAATACAGATTGGTCTCCTATGGGAAAAAAGTGTGGAGATTCCTCAAAATAGTAAAAATGGATATTCCATATGACCAAGAAATTCCTCTCTTGGGTATCTCCAAAGACCACAATGACACTAATTCAAAAGGAAACCTGCACTCCTATGTTTATAGCAGCATTATTACAATAGCCAAGGTAGGGAAACAACCTTAATGCTCCTGAACAGATAAATGGATCAACAATATGTGGTATGCATGCACAACAGAATACCACTCAGAGATTTAAAAAAAAAACAAAACACTCAGGTCATTTGCAGTAATATGGATGGAATGGGAAAGGATTATTCTAAGTGAAGTCAGTCAGAAGGAAAATGATAAATACCGATGGTTTCACTTACATATGGGATCTAGAGAAACCAAAGGACTGGACAGAGACATACTGTAAGACTGACCCTGATAATCAGAACATAGATCTGATACATTCAGTAAGGAAGGGGACGGGGTAGGAAAAAAGGGTGTAGAGAACAGGGTGGGAAGACAGCATGGTGGAGTGTAGTGGAGAACCATGGGCAAACTGGTGGTGGAAAAACTACCATGATCACACCTGAGTGGAGAAATCCTATATTGTGAAAAATCCACAAGGAGGTTTTAAAAAATAAAAATAATAGGGAAAAATAAATAAATGTATTAGGTACATTTGCATGCACATAAAGAATAGAAAGGAATGTCGAAGAAATTATCAGAAAAATAAAATTATCCATAATGATTTTCCTTTACCCTCTGATGAATTGTTTTAATTTTTAGATTTCAACCTGAAGAGAGTTTTATAAAGATCCAACTTATGAGTCTGAGGAAGACTATGAGTAATATCTTGGAAAAGAATTCTAAGTGTGGACATTCTAAACCAAACTAAACACATTTGTCACTTTTTAGCTTATGTTTTTTTCCAGACTATTTTTCTAGTTCTTATGGAAATTTGGTAATACCAGCCTACAAAAAGAGTGGCTTTGATACGTTGGCAGCAATGTGCTTGATTACAGTATAGAGTGTCTTTATAATTAGAGCTCTAGATGTTGATTTACTGTGCACCAAAGGCTGCACTGAACTCAATTTCACAACCTTGTTCTAGTGTGTTTCAAGCCAACCCTTATATGTCCTGTACTAGAGCCAAGGTGCAGACCTCCAAAACCCCAGAAAAAAGGGGGAATCCATGGTACTCTGCATAGGAAGTAGTAGATGTCAAATCTAATGAATATTTTATTTCACTTGTTACATTGCAGTATTTATTACACTCTGTGATACTTAATATATTCTAGTTAACGTCTAAGTTTTTTCTTGTCTGATTTCCCCAGGAGTCATTAGGATTCTTTCATCACTAACATGTCTGATGTTGGTAACTCCAGGTACTCTTCCTGGCCAAATGTAATTCTATAGGCTTTTTCCACACTTCCTTGGTTTTAACATTGCCCACTAGGTGGTTCAAATATGGGATGACCATACCAGAAGTCATTCCTCTCCTTATGTATCTGGCCTTTATGAATAATAAAGCAAAGGAGATTCTCTCTTTCACTCTCCCCCCTCCCCCTCCATTTACTTAAATCCTGGAAACTATTACCTTAACATCATTAGAATTTAATTCCTTCTCACAAATATTTTCTCAATCATTATCATTTTATATTCTGATTATAAAAACCTAATTACAGCAGTCTTCAAAGTAGTTTCTCTGATTCTTTTTTTCTTTTTGAGGAAGAACTGGGATGTAGGCCAGAGGTGTGGTGGTGAGAGGATTCACCAGAGACAGAGTAGGGAGCAGAACAGGTGAATTACTGAAATACACTGCTAAGGGGAGCAGCAGGCGAGACATTAGTGGTCCGCTGCACCATACGTTGGTTAGTTCCTGGCCTGGGATTGAACTCAGGCTGTAGAGGTGGGTGATAGTGCTAAGACTTAACCCCTATGCCACTAAGGAGGCCCCAGTTTCTCTGATTTTAATTATTGTCTTTAACCCAAACTTCATACTGCTATAAGGTATTCTTTCTAAAACATTTCTTTCAGAAATCTTTATATGGTGCACCACTGACTTCAGGATAAAATCTAAATTACTTGGGAGAGAAGATAATGCCCTAAAATGACCCCGCTTATAGATTTAGACTCTTCTGGCTTTCCTCTTATGGGACTTGAAGTATCATGCACACTTGGGGAGAAATGGCATACTCCTGTACATTCTACATATTCTACTTCCAATGCGTAGGAATGCTCTTCTCATTATTACTGATCTAACTTACTTGTATCTTAGCTTACCAATCACTTTTAGAAATGTGTCCCACCCTGGAATACCCCCTTCTTTTTCTCTCTCTGGGATTGAGTCAAGTGCCCATACTCTACTAAAGCAACCATAGAATACCATAGAATAATGAAACTATAAATTATATGCAATTCTCTGGTCTACCTCAATTAGATGCTTATCTCCTAAAGGAAAATGCCATGTTTTCCTCATCTCTGCATCCTCTGAGGTTCAGCTCATAGTAGTTGTTCACTATTTTTTAAAGATATTTATATTTATGCACAGAAGAATTGGGGTGAAGGCTAAAGGTATAGAGGGGTGAGAGGATTCACCAGAGACAAAGTGGGGAGCAGAACAAGTGGATCTACTGAAATACACTGCTAAGGGGAGCAGCAGGCAAGACAGGAGAGGTCTGCTGCAACATATGTGGGTCAGCTCTCTGGCCGGGGATCGAATTTAGGTCACAATGGTGATAGCATGACAGCAGTGAGACTTAACCCCTATGCCATCAGGGAGGTCCCTGTTTACTAACTATTTAATAGGCAAATGTACTATAATGGAGCTAACACATAAATTACTAAGTATAATAAATCAAACTCACCTTGTAAATTACTTAGGAAGGTACTACATTGAAGAGCAACATAGTCCCAACATAGTTACTCCCTGCACAGTTTCTCCTCCAGCATTGACAGCATTGAAAGAATACTTTCGTTAGATGAGCATCTGTTGTTATCATGCACTTAATGAAAATATTTTATGGAAACTATGTATTTTTCAGAACTATAATTTATATTCTCCCTCAAAGGAGGCAAGTCAGTACTGACATGAATAAAAGAACAGTACATTCACTTTCTCATCTTTAAGTCACTCTGTGAATCACCTCCCTCACTCCCTTCCATTCATCCATCCATCCATCCTATTTTTTGCTGTGTCTATTTCTTCGAATTTATACAAATTAAATGCAATTAAGATATGGAATCCATTGTACTGATAGGCCTTTAAGGAACCACAAATGTTTTTTCACAATGTGTGAATTGATTTCCCTCACGATTCAATTCCATCAAAATTATTTAGTATTTTAAGTAATACTGGCAAACAAAAGATAGTAAAACAAGCATGACAATGAGCATGCTTAACTCCTGTACAGTCTATCAGACTGAACAAAGACTAGATGATAAAAACATAAAGAAAAAATAAGGAAATGGAAGTATCAGTTGTATTTATATTTCAGGATAAACAACCCTGAACTCAAGTTGAAGGAAGTTATTGCTAATTAAAAATCAATAAGCAGGGGCCTCCCCTGGTGGCACAGTGGTTGAGCGCTGGGCTGTGAAGCTGCCCGCAGCCTCTGCAATGCCGGTTCAAACCCCGGCCACCCGTGAGGGTCCCACGTGGCGCGACAGACCTCTCCTCCTGCCACGCCCGCTGCTCCCCTCAGCAGTGTATTTCATCAGCTGCCTGTTCTATTCCCTGCTCTGGTTCTGGTGAATTCTCTCACCCTCCCGCGCTTCTGACTGTATCCAGTGCTTGCATAAATAAATAAATAAATAAATAAATAAATACATAAATACATAAATCTTGAAAAAAAATCAATAAGAAAATAGGAACTGAGTGAAAATTGAGTTCCTTATATGACTTTAGTGATCCCACTAATGAGGTTTATTTCAGGACAAAAGTTGGACATGAAGATTTGCGAACGCTGCCATTTAGCTCAGTGTCATCAATTTATCAGGGTTTACTTTTCAATGGTCCAGTTTCACCTATTCAAGTCTCCTACACAAAACAGATATGCCCAATTGGGTAACTCATAGTCTCTATAGGCATTGGTGTGTGTTTCAGTTTGAGTTTATAGCTTTATTTATTTTACTGCCTTCTGCTTCAATTTTATTTGAAAAACAAATTCTATGTTAGTATTTTTTCTGTAGCAACTGAGTTTTCTGTATTTCTAGGAAGCACCCTGTGCATAATAAACTGTATGGTGAACTGGAAATAAAATCAATTTAAATAAGTTCCAAAAGGATAATCTACACATATACTACCTGCCCAGAAATAATAAATGTAGTAATTAAAACAATCCTATTAAGTTCAAGAAGCAATTATACTGTATTTATACAGTACATTCAAAATGAATGTAGGGGCAGCATTCCTGGTGGCCTATGGGTTAAGTCTAAAAGCTACCACTGCTATGTTCTGAGATTGATCCCTGGCTTGGGCGCTAACCCAAATATGATAGGGTGCAGCAGACCTCTGCTGTCTCACCTGCTGCTCTCCTTTGCAGTGTATATCACTAAATCTGCCTGTACTGCTCCCCACTCTGTCTCTGGTAAATCCTCTCATCCCTGTACTCTGGCCTAAACCCCAGTTCTTCTATGCCAAAAAAAAAAGTAAAATGAATGTAAAAGTACATTTGATAACCCAAAAGAATAAAAAATTGGAAATTACATATATAAAACTTACAATTTACTAAAGTTGCTTCAACATAATTAAATTTTCATTTTTCTGTTATAGAAATGCCATAATTACATTTTTATATAATTTATAATTATGCTATAGACAATGCTATAATTATTCATGTACTTTAAAATATCACATATACTTCAAAATATTAAAAATTTAGTTTTCATCTATAGCACACTCCTAAAACAAAAATCCTAAAAAAAGGGGAAAAAATGCCAAGCAAGAAAATAATGTAGGGATTTCAATGCTACAGAAACCACCCAGCTTGTCTGAAAATCTACTTTTCTGTTTAAATTTTTTTTGAACAATTATCAGTTAATAAATCTTGTAAGCACTCTTAGAATAGTAAGTTGTAGGGGCCAGTTTGCTCCCTCTAGAAAGCCTCTTTTCACCCCACCTTGCAAAATTCTCATGTTTCTATGAAGTTACATGGCCCTTGACATGTACTCTGACAGTGATAACTATCACTTTAAACTTTGTGAAAATTTTGTTTTTTTTTTTTTTTTTGGGACCCTCTCCGGTGGCCGGGGATCGAACTGGCGCTGCAGAGGCTGCAGGCAGCCTTGCAACCCAGCGCTGAACAGCTGTGCCACCAGGGGAGGCCCAAAAATTTTGTATTTTATCTTTCTCTTTTGACAATAAATGCTTCATGGGTAAGAGACCTATGCTTCATCAGATTTTTATGCCCCATGATATCTAGCAGAGTGTCTTGCAGCAAAAATGACTAAGTAAATACATATTTTATACTCAAAAATATTCCTAAAAATGAGATTTTTACTTCTTTCCAAAATAAACTAACAGTAGATTACTTCCCGTGTTTCTTCCTACTTCTCAGCAGTTACTGGTTTACCACTTTTAATACTTTTTTCCCTGTTCCCTGAGAAAATTTGTTTGTCTATTCACTTACTCAATCGAATCATTCAAAAAATATTTGTCAAGTTCTGACTATGTGCCAAGTAGAGTATAAGGTGTTGGGCTTATATCAGTGAATAAATCCTTTAGGGAGTTCAGAGTCTAGTGGGAAAGACAGGCAAGTAAATAATCATAAAACAAACAATATGAAATTATTATAATAAATGTAAATATGTGATTCTAAGTAAGACTAATTCTCAAATTTAAGAGTGTTTCTCCAAGTTTTTATATGCAGCATTTCAATTTCCCTATACTTTTCTCTCCCTTGACCACCCATCCATCCATCTGCCTGCCTATCATCTTTCCTTCACTTTTTTGAAATAGGTAATATATACAAAAGCTACACAAAAATATAGAAGCGAAAAATAAATCTTCTCCCCACCTAGTTCCCATTAGTTTACCTTCCCAAAAGCACTAATGTTCAATACATAACTCCAAAGATACTTAGTACACATATAAACACATATGTGTGGTCTTACTTTCTTTTAACACAATGGTAATAAGCTTTATATTCTGGCTATACCTTGTTTGTTTCACTTTATAACACAGAAATTGTTCTGACAGTCAGCATTGTGTTGTCTCATTCTTTGTAATGAATATTAAGTATTCCACTGCCAGATATAATACAATGTATTTAAGTAACTCCTTATTGAATGTTCATTTAATATACTGCCATATGCAATTAATATATTTATCTATATATCATTCTATGGCACAATTTTTTAGGATAAATTTCTTGAAGTGAAAATGCTGTGCTGAGGAATATGTGCATTTTTAATTTTGACAGATACAAACATAGGGCTTCCATCACTTTAATTAAATATCCATATATACAACTTAAATTATAACCACTATGTGAATGACTTCTAATTTTGCAACCACAGTGCTGCCCCCTTATTTATTCCCTATCATATTTCCACAAATGTAGTTCTGAGACACCTTAAAAATCTTTTCTAAAACTTAATTTATAAGCTCAGCCTTAACACATTCCTATAACTTGCCTATATCAATTAATTCTGATTCCAACCCAAAAGCACTTTTGATACTTCCTTCTATCCACATCCAATTAATTGGTCATAAAGCTATATCAATCCTTCAAAATTCTATAATGTCTATTTTCTTTGTAATTTCTCAGATGGAATCTGATTGCAAGGGCCCAGTTCTGAATGTTTGAACTATAATTAATTACTCAAGTTCTTTTTCTATGCTCACCCACCAGTGATTCTGCTCATATCACCTCCCCTGCCAGAAATATCTTTCCAAATCAGCTGCCTGTTGAAATCTCACTAGGTATTGAAGGACCACAATAAATGCTAGATCATTCAAAAAGGATCTTATGAACTTACAGTATTTAGTCATTCACTATACAATTTGATTTTTAATATATTCATAAGATAAACTGTAAACTCTTTCATATTAAGGATAAAGTCTTAATAATACATTTGATAATACCATATTGCGTATGCTACTTAAAATGTATTTAATTAATCCAATGAATTTGCAATGAATCCTTATAAATCACATAATCCTTATAAATCACATAAAATTTTCTACAAAGGTTATCCAATTTTCTTACAAAATAAGGTATTTGCAAATCTATGACATAAAAACGTATCATAGGATTAATTTATAATAGAATTAAATATCAAATGATTGAATTTACTTCAGAAAGTCCACGATGTAGATATTTCAAGTTAATTACATTTTCTCTTCACATTGATTTTGATGAGAAATTGGGAAGAGAAAGGATAAGCAATTAATGAATAGGTAAAAATTAAAAATAAAATGATTTAGTTTCTCTTCATAGTGACAAGATCCCTTAAAAATTCTTAAATATAGGTAAGGTTACTCTACTATGTAGAACAGAAAACTGCTACAATGGGCCTATGAACTATTCAATCACATTTAAAATGGGTAAAATACTTTTACAAGTTTAACAAAAACTTGAGTAAGGACACTGTAAGAATCATCATAAACCCTATGTATTCTGAATAAAGTGATTTTTAAATCATACTTGTAAATGTTACTCACCTCTCCCCCATTTACTCCCCATTTACTCACCTCTCCCCCATTAACATATTCCATCACAAAACACAAACGGTCTTTTGTCTGGAAGGAATATTTCAAGGACTAGAAATAAAAAAGAGAAAAAGTTTTTAATTTATAAGCCCTTTTTTTTTATAATGGTACCAAAAATAGAAAACTTAGAAACAGCAAGCCTGACAGGTGAAATGAATGGTTACTATTCCTTAGAATCTCTTCATTCCCTTAAGAGTTTCTGAACATAAAACATATTTTGTTTCAATCAACCATGGGTGTCATTAGGGGAAAATTTTGAACTACAATTTTAAGTAAAAATAAACAGTATAGCAAGTACTTCTCAATCTATTGTGCTATCTATTTGAAACTAGAGTTCTTGTCCATGTGACCCGAAAGCAAGATATACAAATTACTGTATCAGAAACTTTAAGAAAACAGTTATAGTACTTATAGTCAGGTTTCCTAATACAGTGTCAATATCACTCTTTGCTCTAAGTCATGCATAACATCACCCAACAGTCTGTTCATGTAAATCGGAAGGTTGTAAAGATAGCAAAATTTATGACACTGGATGACAATCATAATAAAGTAGTAATGCAATAAGCCTAGGTATTTGATGATACCTCTGAAAATTCTAACTTCAATTCTAAATCTTTAAAAGGTTCTCCCCACATCTGAAAGTCTAGTGAATATATTCAATTGTTATAAAATTATTCTGTTGCTTTAAAAGTATTCTAAAAGTATTCTATTCGATTTGATTGCTATTAAGTGTTCTATAGCTATACTAAATATTAAGTAAAGATTTCTGCCTTTCATGGTAAAGACAATGCTGCCTGAACATTTAACTATCAGAAGTCAATAAACAAAAGGTATATAAAAATTCACATTTAATACAAGGAATCTTTTTTAAGCCTACTATTTTCTCAGTGGTCTACTTAAAATGTCATAGATCAGTCTTTTACTCTATGGTACTTGTTTTTCTAAGGCAGTGAAATTCTTGGAAGAAAAACGTCTCAAAATTTAATATGTATGCAATGGAAGGGATTACATATACATGCATATTTTAAACTTAATCCAAACATCCCAATATCTTCAAATATATACAACTTATATTATTTTCACAAAGAATATGGCATAACTAAATGAATGCTATCTAAAATGTTATTTTTCAGAACTTAGTTTCTGTAATAAAAAGCCCCTTAATTTTAAATGTTAGGATGATATATCTGTCCTCTAGTCACTTACTGTTAAAAAGGGATGTCTAGTGTTCTTTAATACCCTGCTTTCAGTTAGAGTGTGTGCCACTTCATCCTATGAAAGAAAAAGGAAAATCATTAATATATGTTATAAGCTCTAATTATATAAAAATTTCAACATTTCTGTAAGACCAGGAAGAATTTAAACCCAGAGACAGATAAAGGTATTAAAACACAGTGACATTCTCTTTCATCAATAAGTTTCTCCTCCACCAAAAATAAAGACCAAATTAATGATTTAAATTAGATGGCTATAAGGTATAAACTCATGTAAACTAAGTTATCATGAAATACTACAATTTTTGTTGACACAAAAACCACTGAAAATTATGAGGAACCTAGAACATTAAGTAGTACTTTCTCCATGAAAAGAATGCCTTATCAGGTAATATTTAGGCATAGAATAGTTACTATTTTCATGTTTATATTTTATTCAGAGGCATTTAAGAATATATTTAAGTAGAGGTTATAAAATTTGCAAGCCTCCCACTCAAAACAAAAATCAGTTACTGGAAACAGGTACACAAAATACATAAAAAAAAATTTAATTCTAAATTTTACATTTTAGAAACAGGAACTAAGTACGAAAGTTATGTCATTTCATGTATAATTTTTTTAAGATGCCTCTTTAAAACAAATTAACTCTGGGTGTATTCCAACTAAAAATACACTAAGAATCTATTTCCCCAATTTTGTACATAATCTCATCTTGACATTGAAAGTGAACTAAGATTCTCTTCAACATATGGAGAACTAGAAAAATGTTTCACATTTCAAAAATAACACCATATTAAAGAAGAAAGAAAAGGAACATAACTGCTGAAACTAACAGCTTTTCTTATCTCTGCTTTTGGTAATATCACACACAGAGGTCTTGCTGGATCAATTTCCTAACACTATCAAATCACAATCAGATATTAAGTTATAGGTGGATGCAAAATATTACAACACAGCAACATATTTATTATCTTTACAAAAGTTTCTGACCTTAGATAGACCTAGAGGATAAATGACAAATAGACTTATCAGAGATTCTAAGGTCAGAAACTCAACTCAAAAGGGTGAGACGAATTATATCTAAACAAAAGTAAAATATAATTAATGACAGAGTATTTGAACACAATGACCAAAGTAGGAGTATGAAACTACCAGAATTAACTACTCATTAAGAGCCAAGTTACATGTTCAAAAGGTTCAAAAAGCCCGTCATATCATATAACTTCCAGAATAATTATAACAGCAAACTACTTAATACAAAATAAATTAGAAATAAATCAAACTATAACTTAGAAATTCTACACCCAGTGCCTAGCATAATGATTATCAGTTGGTAGTCAATAACAGTTTCAGTTAAAGTGTTGATCACGGAAAGGAATTCTAAGATTTAAGGTACAGAGAATTTCACTTACTCCATCATTCACTACTTCAACAAATACATTCTAGACAATGTCCCAGATAAGCACTCAGGGCACTGAACAGCACAGACAAGAGTCCCTACCTACCCTTATACCCTTAAAGAACCTTCATTTTAGTCAGACAGTGCTCAGTGTTAATGGGAAAAACAAAGTAGTGAGAGGATATTGTAGTTTATGAGCATCATATAATAAATATGAAAATACATTAGTATTTTCCTTACCATTCGGGTCAAGCCCTAAAAAGAAATTTCTGAAACCAATGTGAGGTGTTTTGCCTGTTTTCCTCTATGCATTTTATGGTTTCTGATATGACATCCAAATCTATATTCCATTTTCTGATAATGTTTGTGGATGGCATGAGTGATCTAACTGCATTTTTCTGCACGTGACTGTCCAGTTTTCCCAGCACCATTTGTTGAAGAGACTTTCCTTTCTCCAATGTATATTCATGGCCCTTTGTTATAGACTAAGTGTCCATATAAATGTGGGTTTGTTCCTGGGATCTCAATTCTACTCTTTGTAGTATACTTTGAAGTCTACTACTTAATGCTAAGGACTATGCAGGTATAAAACAGTTTCTATGGACCCTTGAAGGAAGTATTTGCTGAAGAGTGGGTGAAAGAATCTGCTTAGCTCCTGGGAGGATAATCTAAGGTGGTCCTGGGGAGAACTGAGTTCAGAGGAACCTGTGACTTGGGGCAAAACCGGAGCACCTCCTAAACATCAGAGATCAACACTAACTATGACAGCAGGGACACTGAGGAAATTCAACTCTATAAACAAAAGGTAAGTGAGTAAAATCATATAGTATTTGTCTTATTTTTCAATAATAATTTAATGTTACCCCCACACAGTGTGATAAAGTTCAAAATATTACCATAAAATTGGAAGTGGCTGGTACTGTATAAACTTATCTCATTGTACATATATACCAGTTCTTCTTAATTCAGTCATGTGTCTTTGAGTAATAAGACTGTATCTATAACTTGGTTATTGTAAATAGTGATGCAATGAACACATGAATGCATTCAATTTAGTGCTGTTGCATTCTTTGGGGATATACCTAGAAAAGAAATTGCTGGATTGCTTAATAGATCTATTTTTTTTTTTTAAATATTAAATTTTATTTTTATATTCCCCCATACAATTGCAAACGCCCCATTCTGACCCAATCCTTCCCCTCCCGCCCCACACCCCCAAAAAGTGTCTCTGGTTCATAGTTTTTGTTGATTTTGATTTTCACTTTCTTATATTCATTTCCTGGTCCCTTATTTAAGTTTTCTAGATTCCTGCTATGAGTGAGACCATCCGGTATTTTTCTTTTTCTTTTTGGCTTATTTCGCTGAGCATGATCCCTTCCAGTGCCATCCATGTTGCTGCAAATTGCATGTGTTTATCTTTTTTGAATGCTGAGTAATATTCCATGGTATATATGTACCACATCTTCTTGATCCAGTCATCTATTTTGGGGCATTTGGGTTGTTTCCAAAGCTTAGCTATTGTAAACAGTGCTGCTATAAACATAGGAGTGCAGGTGCTCTTTGGAATTGATGTTTCTGTGTCCTTTGGGTAAATACCTAGGAGTGGAATTGCTGGATCATATGGAAGCTCTATGTTTAGTAGGTCCAGAAATCTCCACACAGCTCTCCATAGTGGTGGACCAGTTTGCACTCCCACCAACAGTGCACAAGAGTTCCTTTTTCTCCACATCCTCGCCAACATTTGTTGTTGCTAGTTTTTTTAATATGTGCCATTCTCACTGGTGTGAGATGGTATCTCATGGTAGTTTTGATTTGCATTCCCTGATTACAAGTGATGTTGAACGTTTTTTCATATGTCTGTTGGCCATTTGCATTTCCTCTTCAGAGAAGTTTCTTTTTAGCTCTTCTGCCCATTTTTTGACTGGATTATTTTCTTTGTTGTTGCTGAGTCTCATCAGCTCTTTGCAGATTTTTGTGATCAGTCCTTATCATTAGTGTTGGGTGCAAAAATTTCTCCCAGTTGGTGGGTTCTCTTTGTTTTTGTTATTGTCTCTTTTGCTGTGCAGAAGCTCTTTAATTTGATGTAGTCCCAGCTGTTTATCTTTCTCTTCACTATCACTGCTTTGGGTGATGTGTCTGTAAAGATGTCTTTGATGTGCAAATCCGTAGTGTTTCGCCTATATTTCCTTCTATGTATTTTATGGTTTCAGGTCTTATGTCTAGTTCTTTAATCCATTTTGAGTTGATTTTTGTGTATGGTGTGAGGTAGTGGTCAAGCTTTCTTTTGCATGTAGCGACCCAGTTTTCCCAGCACCATTTATTGAACAAACTTTCTTTGCTCCAATGCATAGTCTTCGCTCCTTTGTCAAAGATTAGTTGACCATAAATCTGTGGGTTTATTTCTGGATTTCTATTCGATTCCATTGGTCTGTATGTCTGTTCTTGTTCCAATACCATGCAGTTTTGATGATTATGGCTTTGTAGTATAGTTTGAAGTCTGGGAGTGTGATGCCTCCATTTCCTTCTTTTTTTTTCAGTAGAGCTTTGGCTATTCGGGGTTTTTGGTGATTCCATATGAATTTCATCAATAATTGTTCTATTTCTTGAAGAATGCCATTGAGATTTGATTGGAATAGCATTGAATCTGTATATTGCTTTTGGTAGGATGGCCATTTTAATAATGTTTATTCTTCCAATCCATGAGCAGGGGATGTCTTTCCATTTCTTTGTGTCTTCTTCTATTTCTTTTAACAGTGTTTTATAGTTTTCTTTGTATAGGTCCTTTACCTCTTTTGTTAGATTTATTCCCAAATATTTGATTTTTTTTGTTTCGATAATAAAAGGGGTGGTTTTTTTGATTTCTTCTTCTTCAGATTTATTGTTTGTGTATAGGAAGGCTACTGACTTTTGCGTGTTGATTTTGTATCCTGCCACTTTACTGAATTGATTGATGAGTTGAATTAGTTTTTCTGTGGAGATTTTGGGGTTCTCTATGTATATTATCATATCATCTGCAAATAGTGATAGTTTGACTTCTTCTTTTCCTATTTGGATTCCTTGGATGTCTTTCTCTTGTCTTATTGCTCTGGCTAGGACTTCCAGTATTATATTGAAAAGCAGTGGTGAGAGTGGACATCCTTGTCTTGTTCCAGATCTTAATGGAATTGCTTTCAGCTTTTCACCATTGAGAATGATACTGGCTGTTGGCTTGTCATAGATGGCCTTTATGATGTTGAGGTATGTTCCTTGTATCCCAAGAATTTCAAGGGCTTTTATCATGAATGGGTGTTGCACTTTGTCGAAAGCTTCTCAGCATCTATTGATATTATCATATGGTTTTTATATTTCTTTTTGTTGATGTGTTGGATAACGTTGATTGATTTTCGGATGTTAACCATCCTTGTGCCCTGGAATGAATCCAACTTGGTCGTGGTGAATTATCTTATGGATACATTGTTGGATTCTGATAGCTAAAATTTTATTGAGGATTTTGCATCAGTGTTCATTAGGGAGATTGGCCTATAGTTTTCCTTTTTTGTGTTGTCCTTATTCGGTTTTGGTATTAGTGTAATATTGGCTTCATAGAACGTGTTTGGTATTGTCCCTTCCTTCTCAATTTTTTGGAAGAGTTTGTGAAGGATAGGCACTAATTCGTCTCTGAATGTTTGGTAGAATTCATTTGTAAATCCATCAGGTCCTGGGCTTTTGTTTTTGGGGAGGTTTTTAATTACCATTTCAATTTCGCTGCTTGTAATTGGTCTGTTTAGGTGTTCTATTTCTTCTTTATCTAGCGTTGGGTGATTGTAGAGTTGTAGGAATTTGTCCATCTCCTCTAGATTGTTGAACTTGTTTCCATATAACTGTTCATAGTAGTTACTGATTATTCTTTTGATTTCTGCTGTGTCCGTTGTGATTTCTCCTCTTTCATTTATGATTCTGTGTATTTGTGCTTTCTTTTTTCCTTTGTGAGCCTGGCTAGGGGTTTGTCTATTTATTTATTTTTTCAAAGAACCAGCTCTTGGTTTCATTGATCTTTGGATTGTTTTTTTAGTTTCAATTTCATTTATTTCTGCTTTGGTTTTTATTATTTCTTTTCTTCTACTGGTTCTGGGGTTTTTTGTTGTTCTTTTTCTAGATCTTTGAGCTTCGAGATTAGGTTGTTTCTTTGAGTTCCTTTCTTTGATGTGAGCTTCTATTGCTATATATTTCCTCTTATGACTGCTTTTGCTGCATCCATACATTTAGGATATTGGTGTCCTCCTTGTCATTCAATTCAAAGAATTTTTTAATTTCTTCTTTGATCTCCTCGTTAGTCAGTGGTCTTCCAGTGTGTGGCTTTAATCTCCATGAGGTAGGATAGTTCCTTGCCTTTTTATGATTATTTCTAGTTTGATGCCTTCGTGGTCAAAAGATGGTTGTATGATTTCAATCTTGTGTATCTGTTGATGTTTGTCTTGTGCCCCAGTATGTGATCGATCCTGGAGAATGATCCGTGTGCGCTTGAGAAAAATGTGTACTCCGTTTTTTGGGTTTAGTGTTCTATAGATGTCTGTTAAGCCCAAATGCTCTAGGTCCTTATTTAGAGCTTTAGTTTCTTACTTATTTTTGTCTTGTTGATCTATCCATTGTTGATGTGTGTGTTGAAGTCTCCCACTACATAGTGTTTTCTCTGATGTCTGTTTTCAGAGAGGACAACAGTTGTCTGATATTTTGGTGCTTTTCGTTTGGTGAGTATATGTTAATGAGTGTTATTTCTTCTTGAAGTATTGTCCCCTTAATCATAATGTAGTGACCATGGGGTCTCTTTTTATTTTTTGAGTTGAAGTCTGTTATCTGATATAAGTATAGCTGTTCCTGCTTTCTTTTTGGCCCATTTGCTTGTGGATTGTTTCCATCCTTGACTTTGAGCCTATTTTTATCTTTTGTAGCTAAATTCCTGGAGACAGAAAAGGTTGGGTTTGTTTCTTAATCCAGGCTGCAACTCTGTGTCTTTTATTGAAGAGTTTAGTCCATTTACATTTAGTTAATATGATATGTTGCATCTGTATTTGCATTATGTTTGTCTTTCCTTGATTTTATTTATTTTTCTTTTTATAACTTTTTTTTTTTTTTTTTTTGGTCTTCTTTCGTTGTTATTCGTCCTCTGAGGTTCTGGCTTTAGGATTCCTTGTAGTATTTTTTGGAGTGGGGTTTAGTCGCAATGAAATTCGGGTTTCTCTTTGTCTGGGAAGGTCCATATTCTTTCTTCATGGAGGAAAGAGAGCTTTGCGGGATAGAGTTTCTTGGTTGGCATGTTTTCTTGGAGTCTGTTGACTATGTCCCTCCACTCTCTCCTTGCCCGTAGTGTTTCTTCAGAGAAGTCTGATGTCAGCCTGATTGGTTTCCTTTGAATGTTATCTGTTTCTTCCCTCTTGTCAGCTTCATTATTTTTTCCTTGTCCTGGATTCTTGGGAGCTTTACTATTATGTGTCTTGCTGTGTTTTTCCTTTCGTCGTGGAAGTTTGGTGTTCTTCTTGCTTCTTGTATATCAATTTTCAGCTCCTTCTTCTCATTTGGGAAGTTCTCTTCAATTATATCCATGAATATTTTCTCTGTTCCTACATCTCTCTCCTCTCCTTCTGGAATTCCTATAACTCTTATATTTCCTTTCCTCATGGAGTCAGATAGTCCCGAAGTCTTTCTTCATTCTTTTTCCTTCGTACTTCTCTTTCCTTTCTGTTTTGGTTCTTTTTATTTCTGTGTCTTCAAGATTACTTATTCGTTCTTCCATTTCATCTATTCTGCTTTCATTGCTTTTCCCAGAGTTCTTTAGTTCCTCCATTAATTCTTTGATCTCCTGCATTTCTCTTACTTCCCTCTTTAGGGACTCAATTTTCTTCTTCTGATCTATCACTTTTTTAATCATGGCAATTTTAAATTCTCTTTCTGGAAGGCTCAGAAGTTCTTCCAAGTCGCTGTCTTTGCAATCTGGGGAGTGGTTTCTTTTTGTGGTGTGCTTCTTTCCTGAGGAGTTTTTAGGTTGCGTGTGGTTCTTCTACTCCCTACTGTCTGTTTTCTAATTTGTCGTATGCGTTGGGACACTGTGTTGCTCGGACTGACTGACATCTTGGGTGAACTTCTCCGCTCCCCTCTGGCTCTTCCAGGAGCCATCTCTGTCTTCTGGGGGAGCTTTCTGCTGGTTTTAGGCAGTTTTTACTGAAGAATGTCCCTGTTCTCAAATGGCGAAGCGGGATGCAGTCCCTGCGCCTCCGGTTTCAGGAACACTCTTCTGCGCACCCGGTCTGCCCCGGACGTGGGTGCCTGCTCCCTCTGTGGGCTCAGACTGCTGGTCGGAAGGGGCCTGGCGTGGAATAACTTCCCGGCTGGCCACTGGGTCCTCCAGAAACCTTCTGCCCTTTTCAAGCAGTCTTAAGAAATGTCCTGTTTTATAGGGTGTTAGTGACTTTTTTTTTTCCTGGTCGCTAGGTGGCGCCAGAGATCTCTCCTATTGTCCTTGGGGGGCTGTTTTTTGCCTCCCCCCACCCCGTGGGACAGAGAACAGAGCGGGAATGGTAGGGTACACCTCAACAGCTTTGGGGTGCTGTGTCTGCCTTGTGCCCCACCGTCGTGGAGAAACCACGCCCCGAATTTTCGTGCCCCGGGTCTCAGTTCAAAGCCCTCAGTTCCAGGACGCGGGCTGTAGCCCAGTTCAGTGGCGCGGGAATGGCGCCTTTTGCACTGCTCCTGTGCCTGGGCGCCTGGTTCCTGCTCACTCAGGGAGGGACCTTCACCTCAGTGAGGACTTCCGTGCGTCTCCCCGCAAGCCTAGGTCGTCTCCCCGCAAGCCTAGGTCGCAGGCGCGGGGACCTGGGCTGCCGCGATCCAGGTCTGCACTGCGAGCGCGCCGCTTTCCCGCGCCAGCTTACGGGCAGCCCGGGCTGTGTGCGTGTCTCCCGGGGTCTTTGTTCTTCTCTAATGGCGCCCGGAGCCGTTCGCTCACCGCTGCGGCGGATCCTGCAGGGTTCGCCTCAGCTCCCGTTCACGGGGTGTGGTGGCTGCAATAGTTCCTTTCCACTCACAGTCCCGCTTGTTCTTGTTGGCCGTTTTGGTTTGTTGTTTCCTCCTCTCTGCCGGTCGGAGAGTGCCGCCTCTGTGGGCGGGGGAGGGGAGCAGGGTTCTGCGCTTCCCTCCTCTAGTCCTCTTTTAGGGCCACTTCTTCTTCGGGCAGTTCGCTGGTGTCACCCGTTTATCTTCCGTGTCCCAGTTCTCACTGGGACCTGCCGCTTTTCCTCCCTATTCACTTTTTTTAATGGGAGATCTTACTTGCAGCGTCTCCTCGCCGCCATGTTGCTCCGCCCCAATAGATCTATTTTTAATAATTTGAAAGAAACCCATACTGTTTCTGGTAGGAGCTGGACCAATCCACATTCACAACAGTGAACAAGGGATCCTTTTACGTCATACCACACCCCCACTTGTTATTTCTGGTCTTTTTGATATGGATCATTTTCACAGGAAAGAGATAGTATAAAATTGTGGTTTTTATTTGCATCATTCTGACAGTGATGAGAATTTTGTCATGTACCTATTAGCCATCTGGATATATTCTTTGGAGAAGTGTCTAGTTTGCTCTTCTGTCCATTTTTGAATGTGTTGTACGTTTTGTTGTTATTGAATTGTATGAGTTCTTTGTAGAGACTGATATTAACCCTTTTATGTATGCATAAAACGCAAATATTTTCGCACATTCATCAGGGTGTCTTTTCATTTTTTTAAAGATTTATTTATTTATGAATACAAGAGCTAGGATATAGGCCAGAGGTGCAGGGGGTAAGAGGATTCACCAGAGACAGAGTGGGGAGCAGAACAGGCAGCCTCACTGAAATACACTGCTGAAGGGAGCAGCAGGCATGTCAAGAGAGGCCTGTTGCGCCATGTGGGTCACCTCGCTGGCCAGGGACTGAACTCCTGCTGCAGCAGCTGCGGATTGCTTTATAGTGCTGATGCCCAAACCTTTGCGCCACCAGGGAAGCCCCTCTTTTCATTTTAATGATTTTTTTCCCACTGAGCAGAAGAATTGTAGTTTGATATGTAGTCCCATTTGTTAATTTTTGTTTTTGTTTCCATTGCTGTTGGAGTCCAATTCCCAAAGATATCACGTAAGCCAGTGTCATGCGGTGTCTTAGCTATGTTTTCTTCTAAGTATTTTATGGTTTCATTCTTATATTCAAGTCTTTTATCAATTTTGAATTAGTTTTTGTACAAGGTGTGAGATAGTGATATAGCTTCATTCTTTTACATGTGCTTGTCCAGTTTTCTTAACACTATTGAAGACACTTTCCTTTCTCCAATTTATGGAACTCTTGAGTGTAATGTACATTTGGTTAACTTTTAGATGATTCTCTCAGGAGTAAAGCAAGGAACCTCCTCTGATGTTATTTCACAATCCTAATCTTTGCACCATCATTGTACACTCTTAAGGACAATGTGATATACATACATATGTGCATAAAATCAATTATTCAACATTAATCCTGTAAACTAAAATTAATGTGGAGAATTTTTTACCAATTGACATAAGCTGGAAACCTCCTAAGGGGTTTAGAGCCCAACATTTAATCTTCCATTTAATACTGCTTTATCAAAATAAACCCAGCAACTGGTTACATCTTAATAACTCCATGGCTACTATCCTAGAGCAAATCACTATCATCAGTTGTTTGGACTATGGCAAGTAACTCCTAATATGTTCCCCGTTTGTAAACCAGTCTATTCTCAAAACTCATGCACGCGAGGTGCTATTCCCGATCATGCTGTTATTCTGCCTAAAACCTTCCAATAACTTCCCAGTTCACTCAGAGAGGAGAGCAACAGTCTTACAACATTTACAAATAACTATGCAATCCTGTGCTATCCTTAGTCTAAATGGGACTAAGCTATTTTAAGAATATGCTAAATATACTACTTCCTCAGGACCTTACCTTTTCAACTGTGATTTCCTTTAAGTGGAATATTCATCCTCCTAAATACCTGAATGGCTTGCTTTCTCACCAACTTTAAATGTTCACTGAAATGTCAACTTCTCTGCCAGGCTTTCCATGGCCATTCTATTTAAAACTGCAAAAACCAGAAAAATCACTACTTCACTACCACCACTATTGCTCATTTTCCTATCCTAGTTAACCTTTCTCCTGAGCATGTTTTAGTTGCTTATATACCATATGATTTGCTCATTTATTATGTGTATTGTTATTTTTCTGTATCCTGACTACAATGAAGTGGGGAAAAATTTTTGTTAGTCTTATTTGTTCAGATAATCTCAGTGTGTAGAGGAGTACCTAGCAAATAATTTTGTGTTTAATTCATATTTATTGGAAGAATGAGTTAATGAATTAGTAGGTAGCAAATGATAACCCTGGCATATGTTGTGGAAGAATAACAGAAACTTCACAAACTGTAAGAAGCAACACCAGAACACAAATGAATCAAATTGTACCTCAAAAAGCATAATGACAGCTGATGAAGGTATAGCAGATCAAAGGAAATACACTCAACATCTGCTTCCTACAGAAAACAACAATCACTGGCATAGTGTTTAATACAGAGGTTCAAGAGTATCTGCGGAATGGATAGAAAAACTTGGCAGAAGATGTTAAGAGCTTCTGATTAGGGTCCATTTATAATAACTTAGACTGAAAATAGGTATAAAATATTAATGGTCAAGCCAAAACACTGGGTTGATATTTTATTGGGCACACATGCAAGAAAGGATTAACTTAGGAGGCCTGGGTTGCTGAAACACTGCACATTCACAAGGAAAGCCAGGATTGGCCATTGGCCAGCTCATAGGAAATAAATGCTTACTCTTTAAAATATGCATTATAGGAGTGGTTTTGTATGCCAGAGATGTTGGGCCACATGATACCAGTTTGACTAAACAGTTCATGGAAACAACAGGAATAATGATGAATGCTGTCTGATTTGGTTCAAGGTAGCTATAATGCTTCTTGCCTATATGAATGACCTACAATAAAATCCTGGACACCCTTTCGGTAAGCCTCCATAACATTCTGCACATGCTATGATACACGGTTGCCAAGAGAATTAATAAATTCAACAATTGATCTCCACTAAGGAAAGGACACCAGAAAGTTTACACACGGATTTTATCTAATACACCTTTCCCTTTCCTAATTTTAATCTGTATTTTTTCAATACAATAAACCATAATCAAGAGTAAATCAGTTTTTCGGAATACTATGAGTCCTAATGAAATATTGAGCCCAAGCAAGACCTCAGGAATTGATCATTAACACAATCAGAAGTAGGACTTGTTAAGGGTGATGTCAGCAAGATGGAGAGTAAGAACTTCCAATGCTATACTCCCTCACAGAAACAATAAACAAACAACTATAAACTGACAAAAAGCTCAAGACTATGAAATCTGCACAAAACAAGGAATAAAAAATATTTGTAGAGTAAAACAATTACATCTGAATAGAAAATATAAGAAATATTTTATCTGCAATACTCCACCAATTCATCTTAAGTCAGGGCTTTAAGCCACTATACAGGACTTATACTGTGCCTGCTGCTTGGCACCCTGCCCTCTATGTCAAGTCGGGGCTCTAAACTGGCATATGAAGCTGTGCTGCTATTTTCTGTGTCTAATGCTCTGGACCCTATTGCAGCACTGATCTGCCAAAACAGGACTGTAGTACCACTCTACACCACCCCTGAGGCCCATGCTACCAATACAACTGTACCGTAGGGCCAGAATCAATATTTTCACTACTATATAAAGTGTTCACTACTATAAACTGCTTCCAAGCCAACCTATACTATCTCCCAGGGATCCTGCTGCTGCTGTATACCCCACTATGCAGGTCCTAAGCCATAGTTGTTATCCCCAGAAACCCAAACCCTCAGTCCATGGGAAATCTTCAAATGCCTGCACCTCAGACACCAGTAACACTACTGCAGTATCTACAGTATGTGTACATGCAGTCGAGAACCCAGGTGCTGTTACAGTAGCAACACACCTATCCAAGGACGAAGGATTTCAGAATTGGCACAAAGAGAAATTCCCTCAACTAGGCTTTCCTCCCATGGGCAAGAAATAAAAGGAGGCCTTCAGCAAACCTCCTGTCCAAGGAATCTAAGAGGTCTAACCATGACTTTCACCTGCATTACCTCATAGGGTTGGCCACAAAAGATATGCAGACTTTACTGATGTTGACCTTAGTTGATGGATCTGCATGGAAATATCTTCATTGTGCCCTCCCATGAACTACTTCGCACCCTACCCAGCAGATATGTTTATAATCATCTTCAAGTGAAAGACTTCTCCATAGAATTCAGTCTGAAAGGCAGGAAGAGGTGACAACTCCCTCAAAACAAAAGTAAAAACACTAAAAGTGAAAACAAAAACAAAAAATTCCAGTATATCTGACACCAAAGAAATGGATTTGAGAGGTTCCTGAAAAAGAATGTAAAATAATCAAGATCAGCAATATTCAAATCACAGATAAATAATTCAATGAGAAGAGTGAACATAAAAATAATTCATGGACAAAATGAAACGTTCAACAAAGAAAAATCGTAAGACAGAACCAAACTGACATTCTGGAACTCACAAATACAATAAATGAAAATAAATGCAAGAGAGCATCAAAACAGGCTTGAGCAAGTAGAAAACAGAAATGTACAAAGCTGAAGTCAGATCTTTTGACATTATCCAGTCAGAGGAGAAAACAGATTTAAGAATGAAATGAGTGAAGAAGGCCCATGTAAGTTATGGAAAAACACAAAATGAAACAATAGTCACGTTATAGGAAACAACCAAGTGAAAGGATAAGAAGTCACTTAAAGAAATAATGCTTGGAAAATCCCCCAAACTGGGTATGATATGTCTATCTAACATATCAAGAAGCACAATGATCCCCAAACACAATCAACAAAAAGAAATCTTTACTGAGATGTTATAATTAAGCTCAAAAATTTTAAGACAAAAAGAGAATATGTGTTCATCACATAAAAGACAAACCCAAAAAAGTTATTAGCAGATTTCTCAGAAACTTTACAGCTGGAGGAGAGTGAGATGGGAGATATTTAACATGCTGAATGAAAAAATTTGCCAACTGAGAATATTTTACCCAGCAAAACTGTCCTTCAAAAAAAATGGAGCAATAAATTTCCCCCAAAAAATTGAAATGAGGGAATTTATCATATCTAGTCTACCTTACATGAAATGTCAAAGGGAGTTCTATAAGCTGAAAATAAATGGATGCTAACTAGTAACATGATGCTAACTAGTAACTAGTATGCTAATTAATTACACAGTATAAAATTATCCAGTTAAGCTAAATATAGTCAATTTCAAAACACTCTAATAACACAATGGTAATGTGTGTATCATTTTGATCTCTAGGTTGAAAGAGGAGAATGTTTAAAACACTATAGCTAAAATATTTTGTTGAATACACAATATAAAAAGTTTTGAATTGGGTTATCAGGACAAAATGTTGGGGATGAAAGTTAAAAATGTGTAGAACTTTTCTATGCCAATGAAATTAAGTTGTTATTACCTTAAAATTGACTATATAAAATGTAGGGTGTATTATAAATGCTGTAGCAATCACAAATCAAAAACCTCTGCTAGATAAATGACAAGGAGAAAATAATCAAAGTATGCTATTACAAAAAACAATCTATTAACAAAGAGAGCAAGAAGAAAAAAAGGATCAAAGGTACTATAAAACAAACAGAAAGAAACTAAATGGTGATTTTTAAGACTTAAATTACAGTAATTGCTCAAATGTAAATGATTCAAATTCTGTACGTAAACATACAGCGTGATTGAATGAATTTAAAAAAAGCAAGACCTAACCATATGCAGTCTAGGAGACTTAAAGCTTAAGGGCATTCACATGCTGCTATTGTGATAGGATGGAGAATTACATTCCACATAATAAAAAACAAAAGAAAGTAGGCATGGATATACTTTTATCAGAAAAATAGGCTCTAAGAAAAAGTGATTAAAAAGACAAAACTATAAAAGTCGTAAAGATATATTCATTCAATATCAGACACCAATATACATTAACAATTATCAAAAGATGTGAAGGGGAAAATACACTGAAATGTGAAATAGCAGAGAATTTTAATACACCAATTTCAAAAATGGATAGTCATATAGAAAGAAAATAATAAAAATATTACTTTAGAACAATCAATAAATTCCATTGACTAGCATCACAGTATATATTGTTCTCAAGTACATACGGAACATTCTCAAGAACAGAATGTTATATCCAAAATATATTTCAACAAATTTAAGACTGAAATTATACCAATGTATATATTCTAACTATAATGGTATAAAACAAAAAAACTTCATAATAGGTAATGGACTGGAAAATTCACAAATATATGGAAATTAAAAAAATATTTTCTTTGTTAAAAACTCTTGCTTATTAAGAAAACATTGATTTGGAGCTCCTCTGATTGCACAAGGGTTAAGCACAGCACTTTGAAGCTATCTACGGCCTGTGCAACAGGAGTTCAATCCCCGGCCGGCCAGGGAGCTACCCACATGGCCCAGCAGACCTTTCCTCACCCGCTGTTCCCCTCAGCAGTGCATTTTCAGTCAGTCTGCCTGTTTTGTTCTCCACTCTGTCTCTGGTGAATTCTCACCTCCTGCACCTATAGTCTGTACCCCAGTTCTTGTATTCATAATAAAGACATCTTTTTCAAAGAAAGAAAACATTGATTTACAAATTGTCTCTGTTTTAGAGGTATAGGTTCACGCCTATACAAATGAACATTATCACTAATGGGGGGTTAAAATTAATGTTAAGTGAAACTAATTAAGAAAAAAAAATAGAAGACATTAACTACTAAAATGTAAGTTAAGGAGGAAACATTACAACTGATTTTTCAGAAACACAATGAATCAAAACAGACTACTGTAAAATTGTATGCCAACAAATTAGATAACTCAGAAGAAATGAACAAATTCCTAAAAAAATACAATTTACTAAGACTGAATTATGGAATGTTAATAATAAATCACTGAACAAATAAAAAACCAGGAGCAGAGGACTTCACTGGTGAATTGTATCAACCCTGTAAAGAAGAATTACTACTAATTCCTCTGAAACACTCCCAAAAAGTTCAAGAGAAGGGTGTACTTCCAAATTCATTTAACCAGGCCAGCATTACCCAAAGTCAACAAAGGATACTATAAAAAGGTACAGGTTAATATATGAATGAATATATTGATACTACAGGTCAATATATGAATGAATATACTGAATGCAAATTGGTACAATTACTACAGAAAACAGTATGGCAGCTCCTCAAAAGAATTAAATAGAATAAATACTGTGTGATTCAGAAATCCCACTCCTGTGCATAAATTAAAAAGTAATGACATCAGGGCCTCCCTGGTGGTGGAGTGGTTGAGCGCTGGGTTGCAAGGCTGCCTGCAGCCTCTGCAGTACTGATTCGATCCCCAGCCGCGGGGCAAGGGTCCCACATGGTGTGCAGACCTTTCCTGCCGCCTGCTGCTCCCCTCAGCAGTATACTTTGTCAGTCTGTCTGCTCTGCTCCCCACTCTGGCTCTGGTGAATTCTCTCATCCTCCCATGCTTCTGACTATACCTGGTGCTTATATAAACAAACAAACAAACAAACAAATAAATAAATAAATGAAAAATAAATAAATAATCTTTTAAAAAATGTAATGACATCAATTTTTCAGAGAGATGTTTATACTCTCATGTTCACTGCAGCATTGTTCACAATAACCAAAAATATGAAAAACCTAAAGGGCTCCTGACAGATGAATGAATTAGGAAAATGTGATAAAAACAAAGACACAGAGGAATACTACTCAATCAAAAAAAAAAAAAAAAAAGAAGGAAATCTTACCATTCGGGATGAAATGGATGAACTTGGAAGGTGTTATCCTAAATTATAAAAGCCAGATAGAAACACAAATACTGTATGGTATCATTTACATGTAAAATCTAAAAAACAAGTGAATGAATATAAAATGAATAATGAATAAAAATAAAGCTGATGTCATAGAAAGAGGGAACAGAACAGTAGTTGTCAATGGGTTAGGGAGGAGAAAATGGGAAGATTAAGTCTCAGGGTACAAAACTTAAGTTATATGAAAGTAAGTTCTGAGGCTTAATACATATAGCATGGTGACTATAGTTAATGTTGCGTAAGATATTATTTAGTTGAAAGTAGATGTTAAGAGTTCTTACATGCAAAAGAGTACACACATGTGGGAAAAAATTTAACTGTATGAGGTGACAGAACTTTTAACTGTTTTGATGGCAATCATTTTACAATGTATAGCAAAACAAGATATTGTATACTTTATTTTGTCAATTATTTCTCAAGGTTGGGAGAAAAAAGATATAGGATTTGTAAGAACAATTCTGACTCTATTAAACATAGCAAAAACTTTATTAGAGAAAAGGAAGGATGATAAGGCAAGAAATGATAAGCCCTTGATGTCTATATCCGGATTGGTATTAAGTCACTCATGATATGAAACAACAACTATGTTAAGTGATTGCACATTAAAGTTGTCAATGGATATAAATTACAGGCTCAAATTAGAGACAAGAAGATAATGCAAGGTAATATACAATTCATTCATTAATTTTGTATTTATAATAGCAAAAATGAAAATAGGGGAAATTGTTGGGATGAATCCTGGCATTCAAAAAGCTAGAATTTTGGTTAATCTGGGGTATGATCATTAACATCTGGCTACTGCCAAAGGGAAACATTATGCTGAAACAATAGGCAGCATGACTGTGGACTCTAGTCACCAAAAAAATAGCCCAGGGGGCAGGGTATAAGATAAACACTATTGAGGGGCCTCCCTGGTGGCGCAGCAGTTGAGTGCTGGGTTGCGGGGCTGCCTGCGGCCTCTGCGGCACCAGTTCGATCCCCGGCCACTGGGCTAGGGTCCCACGTGGCGCACAGACCTCTCCTGCCACCTACTGCTCCCCTCAGCAGTGTACTTTGTCGCTCTGCCTGCTCTGCTCTCCCCTCTGGCTCTGGTGAATTCTCTCGCCATCCTGCGCTTCTGACTGTACCCAGCGCTTAAATAAATAAATAAATCCTTAAAAAAAAAGATAAACACTATTGAAACCAGAGATAAAGTGTGAATAACTTATCCTTATCTCAATTTATGTGTTGGTATCTGGTAAAATTAATTCTGAGTTACTCATTTAGGGATAATAGCTTTGAATGATTTAGAATGGAGAGGGATTTGGGGGGCTGGTATAGGACCCACAGTCTACTACTGAACAATTACGCAATGGCTGTATCTGACCCCAAAACCCAGAGGATTGTTACCCAAGGAGACAGCAAACTTTTTGGACAGGATAAAAGCTGCTGTATAGTTTGTTTACTGTGAAAAGTTTATTACCCTTCCCATCTTTTAAATGCCAAGTAGCACTCTTGAAATGAAGTGAGTGATAGGTAAGTTATATATGCAAGTCAAGCTGAATTGGTTTTAGATGATCATGATATTTACTGACTGAACATGCCCTTTATCTTTTCAGGTCATTGTGAAACTATGTCTAAGGGGGACCTTTTAACACAGGTGTTCCATGCAACCTACTACTCTAAAGTCAAGCAATGATCCAAGAAGTCATATCAAATTTTTTTGTCTCAGCATCTTCAGATCAGTCTTATAGATGCTAAAGAAAATGTGAATGATTCAAAAGTGTGGGGAAAGGAAAAGGGATGTTGAAAAGGAGTTATTCTGGTAACAAGACAATTTACAAATGTTACTAAGAAACAAGATGAATAAAAGGAACATTGTTGGTAGTTGACATAAATGCCTTTATGCAGCACTATTAGAGGTTAAATGTACTAAAGGGAATCTTTGCGAGCCACCAACACTGAAAAAAACCTACCCTAATATATTCTGCTAATTTGAAGGAATGAAAAATTGGGAGGCAAAGATGACCCTGAAGATTTTGACTTCATATCACCAGAGTCCTCCTATATGACTAAGGGACATAATCTTGAAACCAGAAATTCTTATATGTGTTGAATAATATCAGAAAAACACTTTAAGAAGAAAGGAAGAGCCTAGCAGAGCCTATAATAAAATGGAAATTGGTTGAACATGGTATTGATATGGGCACCAGTACTGGTCAAGGAGGAATTCAAGGATTTATTCATTGTATTCAGAAGCAGGTAATTTCTAAGCCAATTTTGGAATTACTTGAGAAGCTGCTAAATCCTATTACTACAGTCTACTGTTCATTGGACAGTATTCTATGAATAGTTTTCAAGTGACCAACAAAAAGATTACTGATGGCAGTTTAAAGATAGCATCCTTCTTGGAAGACAACCACACTGATGAATGACATAAAACTCTGATTAAAGAAAAGAATATCAAATCCGCTCAGGGGCTCAAGTGCATACCATTTCTTTACAGTGCTAGTAGATATGCTAAACAACAATGTTCAGGTGTACTGAGGTGTAAACTGATGATTGAGCAGTAGCTGCCCTGCTATATGGTCAGGCTGATGGGCAATGGAAACTACACTATTAAAGGGCTGGATTATTAATGAGGCACAGTAGTATGAAAATCATTATGGGAATTTAAGTGGTACATTAAAGCAGGACATGGTGATAGCTATCAGAAGAACTTCGAGGATCAAAAAATTAGAATCATCAAGGGGGCATCATAGACTGCTTGCTTGAGAAGGTCACCTGGGTTCATAAATTCACTACACATGAGAGAACTGCAGCAATGCAGAGATCTGTTGACTGTCAACATATTCCTTTTATACCCTATTACACAAAATGTCAGGCAGAATCACCCAAGCTACCAAATAGAGAGAGAGTGCAGTTGACTACAGGCAGATTCCCTGGGAAGAAATCCCCTCCCCTTGCACATACTGGACCACTACCAGTATTCTCCAGGAGTTATAAATGGGCCCTGACAGAGACAGACACTTGCTCTGGCTGGCCTTTGCATACTCAATGCTAGATAAAAGTTCAAAGGACTATTTACAAGATTGGAACACATTATACCATACTAATTTACCATACACATTATACCATACAAGTTACATGGGATTGGACTAAGGAAAATGTTTTACAGTCCACAGTATAAAAGCACGAAAAAAGAGGTATTGTGAATCTGGAAATTCACTTTGCACATATCCTCAGAGCAATAATCTGATAAAGAAATGGAATGGGGAAACGAAATATTACTTAAAATGGGGGAGATAAAGACATGATGAAGAGTTGGTACTTGTGCCTTCACAAGTGCCCACGCTGATCACAAAGAGGAAGCTGAGTCCCCATTTGGCAGATTCCTCCATTTTTCAGGAGGACATAGGAAAAGGTGGGAAAAGATACTGTATGATTTACAATTCTTTCTAACATCTTTACAACTTTTTTTTTTAACCTGATTCAGTGATACTGGAACCTGGACTATAATTATGGGGGCTGGCAGCAGGGCTGTTACCTTAGCAAGAAGTTGTACCCATGCTTTTAAACCATTATGCCAAAATTCCCAAGAGCCAGTGGAATGGCTTGTATCTTCACCCCATGTAGAAAAATTGTTATTAACAGTGAATATAGCAGCATTATTAAGTGGTCAAGATGTTCACTAGTTCTGTAGCTATGTAACCACATCTGAATATGAATGAAGTAAGGAAGGAATAGTTGGTTGTACTATTACTATAGTCAGAATGATTTTGCATATTCTTTAAAAAGATAGAAAAGTTCCTTTTTGGGGTACTTGATTGCATTAGTTTGCTGTGACTGCTGTAATGAATTACCACAAACTTCAGGGTTCAGAACAACAGAAACATTCTCTCTCAGTTCTGGAGACCAGAACTCTAAAATAAGGTTTGGCAAAAGTGTGTTCCCTCCTGGGGATCTGAGGGAAGAACTTATTTAATGCTTATCACTTAGATCCTGATGCCTGCCAGTAGCTCCTTGTCTTAAAGTCACATCAATTTCTGCATCACCTTCTCTTTCTCCTCCTTGTGGATCAAATTTACCTCTGTCTTATTTTAATGACAAACACCTGCAATTGGCTAAGCCTATTTGGATAACTAAAGACAATCTTATTTTTTTATAGATTTATTTATTTATATAAGCACCAGGTACAGTCAGAAGTGCAGGAGGGTGAGAGAATTCACCAGAGTCAGAGTGGGGAGCAGAACAGGCAGACTGATGAAGTTACACTGCTGAGGGGAGCAGCAGGCACAGGAGGGGAGATCTGCACGCCATGTGGGACCCTCACCAGGGGCCGGGGATTGAACTGGCGCTGCAGAGGCTGCTCGCAGCTTCGCAGCCCAGCACTCAACTGCTGCCCCACTGGGGAGGCCCCACTGAACACAATCTTATCTCAAGATTTTTAGCTTGGTATCTTCAAATATCCTTTTTTCCAAATAAGGGAATATTTAACAGGTTCTAAGAATAGGGTGTATGACATAATGTCTTTCAGGAAGGGTCATAATTCAACCCATAACAATTCAATTTTAGAGTCCCAAATTTCACTTTTGGCTCTTACATAAAACACACCTACCCATCTCAACTTGCCACAAAATCTTCAATCATTATTCTAGCAGCTTTAAGTTTACAATATAATTCAAGTATCAGCTCAAAAATGTAAATCTCATCACCAAAATTAGGAATGTGGGAGAGATAGTGCTTATGATACATTCCAGGACAAAATTCCTCTATATCCGTGAATCTCTTAAGCCAGAAAACAAATTATCTGCTTCTAAAATATAATGATGTGACAGGCATAAGATAGACATTCCCATTCAGAATGAGAGAAATCAAAAAAAGGGATCAGAAATCTACGGAGTTTTACCAGGTAGAAAAACTCCCACTTCAGCAACATTCCTTTCTTTTCCCTGATCTAGACTGTGGTATATTCTACCCTGTTACTACTATCCCAGGTGATCTCAATGTCCATGAAATCATAATATTTCTATTACTGTAAAATATAAGGAATTCAAAGCAGGAGAAATTCTGAATCCAAGGATGGAGTGGGGAAAAATATAGTAAGACCAGAAAGAATCTTGTGGTGTCCAGGGTCTCCCTAGTGGCTCAGGGGTTAAAGACAGTACTATCAAGCTATCACCAGCCACTGCAGTAGGAGTTCTACTTCCAGCCAGCCAGGGAGCAACCCACGTGGCACAGCAGACCTCTTCTGTCTCACCCACTGCTCCCCTCAGCAGTGTATTTCAGTAAATCTGTCTGTTCTGCTCCCAACTCTCTCTGGTGAGTCCTCTCACCCCCCACATATCTGGCTTGTACCCCAGTTCTTATATGCATAAATAAAAAATCTTTAAAAAATTAATCTTGTGGTATCAAAAGGTAAGGAGTAGTGAAGTATATCAAAAGCATATAGAGACAACCTAATGAACTCCAAATGGCTAAAATTAGAATAGGGGATTTTTATTTGTAGAATAAAATAAATATCCATGATTCTATACTAATATACATAAAGGAATAATTAAGTGAAGGAAAAAAAAAAAAAACTATGTAAAAGTAGGAAACGCCAGGAATCTGCATCCCAAACACAGACAACAATTGGCAGAAACCAAATGACTTAACAATTCTGCAGTTCTGGAGTATATTAAAGGCTTTTGACATCCAGGGCAAGACTTGAATGATAAGTTGCAGTAAATTACAGCTTTTTACAGGTTTGTGGCTCTCCATCCTCCATCCATCCCTGTAATGGGCATTCATTGGTGGATTCCTAATACAGTTTGAGCACAGTTTGTGAGAACCAGAGAGGATAATTAGAACCTGTTTTTCAAATAAGGGGTATCTATGTTCTCATCATTGGCTACTGCTTTTAATCAAGACATGCAGATATACAGGGAGATGGCTGTTACTGAAAGCTCATCCCTCTCCAACAAATGCCTTCCAAGGATTTCTTCCTTGTTTATTTTTTTTCTTTCCCCCTGCTTGTAACCAGACATTTATGTACTATGGCACTAAAAAGTAACATACGTAAAAAGGAATTTAGGCACTCACTGTGCATGTCAAGGAAAAGTCACAGGCTCAGAAAAAGCAAAACTGTAAGTTCACATTTTAGTATGATTCCAACAAAACTTGGAGGGGAGGAAGAATGTGATCTCTAGAATCATTAAAACCTCCTAGTAATAACAAACCTCACAAAAGACAAAAGTTCAGAACCATATGGTTTCAGTAGTAATTCTACCAGACCTTCAAGAATTATTAATGGGCCTCCCTGGTGGTACAAGGGGTTAAGACACAACCTATGAAGTTGCACAGCCTCTGCAGCATGAGTTCAATCCCTGGCCGGCCAGGGAATAACCCACATGGCACAGCAGACCTCACCTGTCTCGCCTGCTGCTCCCCTCAGCAGTGTATTTCAGTCAGTCTGCCTGTTCTGTTCCCCACTGTGTCTCTGGTGAATCCTCTCACCCTCTCACACCTCTGGCCTATACCCCAGTTCTTGTATGCATAAATAAATAAATCCTTAAAAAATTAGTAGTAACACTTCTAAAATTTCCAAAAAATAGAAAAGGAGGAAACACTTCCAAACTCACCATACAGTGTCAGCATTACCCTGATTAAATAAATAAATAAATAAATAAAAACCAAGGATACCACAAGAAAATTACAGGCCTAAAGAACTCAGTTCAAAAATCATCAAAAAAATAACAGCAAACCAGCATCAATCCCACTGCCCACCTGTGACTATGCAGGCGCCTCCTTTCACCAGCTCTCTCTCTTTATAGGTTAGCAGCCTTTCCTGCTGCCCGTGACCTGTCAAGACCACCTGCCTGCAATCATGCAGGCCTCTCTTAGCAAACTGGTCCTTTCTGGGACAGCTCTTCCTGCCCACTTGTGTCTATGCAAGTGTACTTTATTTTCCTTCCCCTTTTCCTAATAAACCTGCCCTTTAAATATAAAAATAAAACAGCAAACCAATTAAACAATACATTCAAAGGATCATACATCAGGGCCAAATGGGATTTATTCCAGGGATGCAAGGTTCAACATGTACAAATCAGTCAACAGGATATAAAACATTAACAAAATTAAGGGTAAAAATCACAAGAGAATCACAATAGATGCAGAAAAAAATGACAAAATTCAACATTCATTTATGATTAAAGATGTAAGTCAGAAAGAAAAAGAAAAATATTGGATGGTTTCACTTATAAGAGGGATATAGGGAATCCGAACAAAGGGTCAGAAAAAAAGAGACAAAAATTGCAGGTAAGCTATACATCTGAGGCATACAGCAGGTGAGAGAAAGACATGGGTCAAAATAAGGTAGGGAAGAGCACAAGGAACCATGTGATGGTTCACAGGTGATGTGGTAGGAGATTTATGAGAACTACACATGAACAGAGAAATAAAATATTGTACAAAATAAACAACAATGTAAGAAAGTTATTAAATAAAATAAAAATAAAATTCTCAAAAAGGTGTGTACAGAGAAAAGGTACTTCAAAATAATAAAGACCATATATGACAACAACACAACTAACATCATACACAATGACAAAAATTTGAAAGTTTCTCCTCTAACATCAGGAACAAGAAAAGGATGTCCATTCTTAGCACTTTTATTCACCTGAGTATTGGAAGTCCTACACTGAACAATTAAGCTAGAAAAAGAAATAAAAGTCATTTATATTATAAAGAATGAAGTAAATCTGTTTCTATTTTCAGCTGACATGATATTATATAGAGGAAATCCTAAGAAATTTATTTTAAAAAATCTGTCAGAACTAATAAATTCAGCAAAGTTTCAGGACACAAAAATCAATATACAAAATTCAGCTGCATTTATCTACACTAGTTACAAAATATCTAAAAAAGATATTTTACAAAATATCTAAAAAAGATATTTAAGACAGCAATCCCATTTACAACTGTATCAAAAAGAATGAAATACCTAGGAATACATTTTACCGAGATGGGGAAAGACGTATTACACTGAAAATATAAGATCTTAATGAATGAAACCAAAGAAAGGATTGAAAAAAATCAATGTTGTTATAATGTCCCTGCTACCCAAAGCAATGTACAAATTTAGTCAGATCCCTCAAATTCAAACGGTATTTTTTTAAAAAAAGAACAAAAATCCTAAAATGTTTATGGAAACATAAAAGACCCTAGGAATAACCAAAGCAATCATGAGCTGGGGGAAAAAAAAAGGAACAAAGCTGGACATATTTCCTTTTTTAAAATTATATTACAACAACACTATATTAATCAAAATAATATAATAGAGGGTAAAAAAATGACATATAGCTCAACGAAATGGGAGACCAGAAATAAACCCATGTATATATGGTCAGTTAATTTTATAACAAAAGAGCTCAGGATATACATGGAGAAAGGAGATTCTATCCAAAAATTCTGTAATTGAAACTGGACATCTACATCTGCAAAAAAAAGAAATAAGGCTACTATCTTATACTATATATAAAAATAACCCCAAAATGGTTTATAGACTTGAAACTACAAACACATAAAAGGAAGCACAGACAGTAAGTTCCTTGACATTGGCTTCAGAAATATCTGTGGTGAGTCAACTGCAATGGTAGGAGAGAAGCAAGCAAAAAATAAACAAATGGGACTACATCAAACTAAACATCTGCACAGCAAAATAAACCATTATCAAAACAAAATGGTAACCTACTGAATGAGAGAAGGTTCTGTAAGCCATCTGAAAAGGGGTTAACAGGCAAAATATATTAACAACTCATACATTTCAACAAAAAGCAATCAACCTGATTAAAAAATTGGCAGAAGACTGAAACAGACTTTTACCATAGAAGACTTATACTGATGTTAAACAGCAAAAGATGTTAGTTACCACATACTGCTAAGAAAATGCAAATACCAGTTAGAAGGGTTATTATCACAAAAACCAGAAACAACCAATGTGGTGACAAAGTAAAGATAAGGGAAATCACCTCATAAGTTGTCAGTGGGAATGCAAATTGGTACATCCACTATCGAAACCAGTATAGGGAATTCTCAAAAAATCAAGAATATAATCACCATTTGATCCAGCTATCCTACCTATGAGTATTTATCTGAAAAATATGAATATACTAATTTGAAAAAATATACATGCCCCTATGCTCACTGCAGTGTTATTCATAATATCCAAGATACAGAAACAACCTAACTGCCCGTTGATACATGAATGGATAAAGAAGATGTGATTAAACACACACACACACACACACACACAAGAAAACTATTAGGCTATAAAAAAGATGAAATCTTGCCATTTGCAACAACATGGATGGACCTGGAGAGTATTATGCTAAGGAAATAATTTAAACAAAAAAGACAAATACCTGTATGATTCCATATGGAAGATAAAAAGCAAAACAAATGAACAAACTGAACAAAACAGAAACAAACAAATTCTGGCAATGGAATGGTGGTATCCGGGAGGAAGGGGATAGGAGTGCATTTCTGCTCCCCACTCTCTCTGGTGAATCCTCTCACCCCCCACACCTCTGGCTTATACCCCAGTTCTTGTATGCATGAATAAATAAATCTTTAAAAATACCCATAGAATTAGACAGTAATGCAAGCAAGAATGGACATAAATACTATGAAACATATAGGAAATAAATAGCAAAGTGACAAAAGTTTCCTCTTTATTAATATTTGCTTTAATTCTGAGTTAAACTCTATGAACAAATGGTAAAAACTTGGCAGAAAGGGCTAAAAAAAGATACAACTATTGATAAATGAGATCTACAAGAGACTCAACTTAGATCCAAATGACACAAATATGTTGAAATGAAAGGATGGAAAAATTAGCCTGTGCAAATAATACCTGAGAGCAAAAGACATAAAAGGATATTATATGTTTACTATATTATACTAATAAAAGGTTCATATACAAGAAGAAATAACAATTATAACCACTTATATAGCTAATAAAAGACCACCAAAATATATGGAGCAAGAAATGGACAGAACTGACAAAAGAAACAGACAGATTTACAGTAACAGTAGAAGACTTCGATATCATGCTTTAAATGGGATGGGAGAAAAAAAAAACAGAAAATAAGTAAGGGAACAGAGGATTTAACAAAATAAACCAATTAGTTTGCAAGGACACACAGAACACACTACATTCTTCTGAAGTGTACATGGAACATTCTTCAGGATACAGCATATATTAAGCCACAAACTAAGTCTTACTACTCTTACAAAGATAAATATAATACAAAGTAAATTCTCTAACCACATTGGAATTAAGTCAGAAATCAAATACTGGGACAGAGGGTGGAGCAACATGGCAGCGAGGAGACTCTGCGAGTAAGATCTCCCATTAAAAAAAGTTAATAGGGAGGAAAAGCGGCAGGTCCCAGTGAGAACTGGGACACGGAAGATAAACGGACGACTCCAGCAAACTACCCGAAGAAGAAAGTTGCCATAAAAGAGGACTAGAAGGGAGGAAAGCGCAGAACCCTGCTCCCCTCCCCCACCCACAGAGTCTGCCCTCTCCGACCAGCAGAAAGGAGGAAAAAAAACAAACTAAAACGACCAACAAGAACAAACTACGCATCAAGCGGGACTGGGAGTGGAAAGGAACTATTTCAGCCACCACACCCCGTGAACAGGAGCTGTGGAGAACCCTGCAGGATTCGCTGCAGCAGTGAGGAAATGGCTCCAGGCACCATTAGAGAACAAAGAGACTCTGGAGACCTGCACACAGCCCTGGGCTGGCTGGTAAGCTTGCGCAGAAAAGCGGCAGGCTTGAAAAGCAAACCTGGATGTGGCTGCCCAGGTCCCCGCTCCTGCGACCTAGGCTTGCGGGGAGACGGGCGGGGGCCCTCACTGAGGTGAAAGTCCCTCACTGAGTAATCAGGAAACAGGCACCCGGACACTGGAGCGGGGTGCAAAAGGCACCATTCCGGCAGCCACTGAACTGGGCTACAGCCCACGTCCTGGAACTGAGACCCAGGGCACGAAATTCGGGGTGTGGCTCCTCCACGTCGGTGGGACACAAGGCAGACACAGCACCCCAAAGCCGTTGAGGTTTTCCCTACCATTCCCACTCTGTTCCCTGTCCCACGGGGTGAAAAAGGCAGCTCCCCAAGAACAATAGGAGAGATCTCTGGCGCCACCTAGCAACCAGAAAAATAGTCACTAACACCTTTCTTCAGAAAAGTCTGCTTGAAAGCGGCTTGGCCAGCTGGGAAGTTAGCACACCCCAGGCCCCTTCAGACCAGCAGTCTGAGCCCAAAGGGGGAGGGGACACCCATGGCCAGGGCAGACCGGGCGCGCAAGGAGTGCGTCTCACATTGCCACTTTAGAACAGGGACATTTCTTCAGTAATGACTGCCTGCAGAAGGCTCCCTCAGGAGCCAGAGGTGAGCGGGGAAGCTCTGCCACGCTAGGGCCCTTCTGGCCTGCAGTCCAAACCCAGAGAAGGAGCAGGAACCCACCGCCGGGGCAGACCAAGTGCACAGGGGAGTGTGTCCCCACATCGGCATTTTAGAACAGGGACCTTTCTTCAGTAAAGACTGCTTGAAACCAAACGATGGCTCCTGGAGGAGCCAGAGGGGAGCAGAGAAGCTAACCCAAGCTGCCGGCCAGTCCCAGCAACACAGTGTCCCAATGCATACGACAAATTAGAAAACAGACAGTTGGGAATAGAAGAACCACACGGAACCTAACAACTACTCCGGAAAAAAGCACACCACAAAAAGAAAACCTTCCCCCAAAATGCAACGACAGTAACTTGGAAGAACTTCTGAACCTTCCAGAGAGAGAATTTAAAATTGCCGTGATTAAAAAAAATGACAGAACTCATAAAGGAAAACAATGATCAGAAGAAGGAAATTGAGTCCCTAAAGAGGGAAAACAATGGTCAGAAGAGTGAAATTGAGTCCCTAAAGAGGGAAGCAAAAGAAACGCAGGAGATCAAAGAATTAATGGAGGAACTAAAGAACTCTGGGAAACGCAATGAAAGCAGAATAGATGAAATGGAAGAACAAATAAGTACTCTTGAAGACACAGAAATAAAAATAACCAAAACAGAAAAGGAAAGAGAAGTACGAAGGAAAAAGAACGAAGAAAGACTTCGGGAACTATCTGACTCCATGAGGAAAGGAAATATAAGAGTTATAGGAATACCAGAAGGAGAGGAGAAAGATGTAGGAACAGAGAAAATATTCAAAGAGATAATTGAAGAGAACTTCCCAAATGTGAAGAATGAAGCCAACATTACACTAATACCAAAACTGAACAAGGACAACACAAAAAAGGAAAACTACAGGCCAATCTCCCTAATGAGCACTGATGCAAAAATCCTCAATAAAATTTTAGCTATCAGAATCCAACAATGTATCCATAAGATAATTCACCACGACCAAGTAGGATTCATGCCAGGGACACAAGGATGGTTTAACATCCGAAAATCAATCGACATTATCCAACACATCAACAAAAAGAAATATAAAAACCATATGATAATATCAATAGATGCTGAGAAAGCTTTCGACAAAGTGCAACACCCATTCATGATAAAAGCCCTTGAAATTCTTGGGATACAAGGAACGTACCTCAACATCATAAAGGCCATCTATGACAAGCCAACAGCCAGTAACATTCTCAATGGTGAAAAGCTGAAAGCAATTCCATTAAGATCTGGAACAAGACAAGGATGTCCACTCTCACCACTGCTTTTCAATATAATACTGGATGTCCTAGCCAGAGCAATAAGACAAGAGAAAGACATACAAGGAATCCAAATACGAAAAGAAGAAGTCAAACTATCACTATTTGCAGATGATAAGATAATATACATAGAGAACCCCAAAAACTCCACAGAAAAACTAATTCAATTCATCAATCAGTTCAGTAAAGTGGCAGGATACAAAATCAACACGCAAAAGTCAGTAGCCTTCCTATACACAAACAATAAATCTGAAGAAGAAGAAATAAAAAAACCCATCCCTTTTATTATCGAAACAAAAAAAAAAATCAAATATTTGGGAATAAATCTAACAAAAGAGGTAAAGGACCTATACAAAGAAAACTATAAAACACTGTTAAAAGAAATAGAAGAAGACACAAAGAAATGGAAAGACATCCCCTGCTCATGGATTGGAAGAATAAACATTATTAAAATGGCCATCCTACCAAAAGCAATATACAGATTCAATGCTTTTCCAATCAAAATCTCAATGTCATTCTTCAAAGAAATAGAACAATTATTGATGAAATTCATATGGAATCACAAAAAACCCCGAATAGCAAAGCTCTCCTGAAAAAAAAAAGAAGGGAATGGAGGCATCACACTCCCAGACTGCAAACTATACTACAAAGCCATAATCATCAAAACTGCATGGTATTGGAACAAGAACAGACAAACAGACCAATGGAATCGAATAGAAAATCCAGAAATAAACCCACAGATTTATGATCAACTAATCTTTGACAAAGGAGCAAAGACTATGCATTGGAGCAAAGAAAGTTTGTTCAATAAATGGTGCTGGGAAAACTGGGTCGCTACATGCAAAAGAATGAAGCTTGACCACTACCTCACACCATATACAAAAATCAACTCAAAATGGATTAAAGTACTAGACATAAGACCTGAAACCATAAAATACATAGAAGGAAATATAGGCGAAACACTACATGATATGCACATCAAAGACATCTTTACAGACACATCACCCAAAGCAGTGATAGTGAAGGCAAAGATAAACAACTGAGACTACATCAAATTAAAGAGCTTCTACACAGCAAAAGAGACAATAACAAAAACAAAGAGAAACCCCACCAACTGGGAGAACATTTATGCACCCAACACTAATGATAAAGGACTGATCACACAAATCTACAAAGAGCTGATGAGACTCAACCACAACAAAGAGAATAATCCAGTCAAAAAATGGGCAGAAGAGCTAAAAAGAAACTTCTCTGAAGAGGAAGTGGAAATGGCCAACAGGCATATGAAAAAATGTTCAACATCACTTGTAATCAGGGAAATGCAAATCACAACTACCATGAGATACCATCTTACACCAGTGAGAATGGCACATATTAAAAAATCTAGCAACAACAAATGTTGGCAAGGGTGTGGAGAAAAAGGAATTCTTCTGCACTGTTGGTGGGAGTGCAAACTGGTCCAACCACTATGGAGAGCTGTGTGGAGATTTCTGGACCTACTAAACATAGAGCTTCCATATGATCCAGCAATTCCACTCCTAGGTATTTACCCAAAGGACACAGAAACATCAATTCCAAAGAACACCTGCACCCCTATGTTTATAACAGCTCTATTTACAATAGCTAAGCTTTGGAAACAGCCCAAATGCCCCAAAATAGATGACTGGATCAAGAAGATGTGGTACATATATACCATGGAATATTACTCAGCATTCCAAAAAGATAAACACATGCAATTTGCAGCAACATGGATGGCACTGGAAGGAATCATGCTCAGCGAAATAAGCCAGAAAGAAAAAGAAAAATACCAGATGGTCTCACTCATAGCAGGAATCTAGAATACTTAAATAAGGGACCAGGAAAATGAAAAACTGTAAGAAAATGAAAATCAAAATCACCAAAAAACTATGAACCAGAGACAGTTTTTGGGGAGTGGGGGGTGGGAGCGGAGGGATTGGGGTCAGAATGGGGGGATTGCAAATGTATGGGGAATATAAAAATAAAATTTATTATTTAAAAAATAAGTTAGACACATAGTTAAAAAAAAAAAAACAAATACTGAAGGAAAACTGGAAAATTCACGAGTTTGTGAAAATTCAACACAGATTCTAAAATAACCAATGGATCAAAGAAGCCACAAGGGGAATTGAAATAGAAAATACTGAATAAAAACTAAGCACAGAAAATCAAATTTTATGGGACATCGTGAAAGCAGTGCTAAGGGAGAAATTACAATCTTATATGCTTACTTATATAAAAATGTAGGAAGACCTCAAATCTACAAACTAACCTTGCAACTTAAGGAACAAGAGAAAGAGAACAAACTAAACCTACAGCTAGCAGAAGGGAGGAAACAGAGATAGAGTGCAGAAAAACAGAGAAAACTAGTGAAACCAAAACCTAATTCTTTGAGAAGACTGAAAAAAATGGCAAACCTTAATTAGACTAAAAATAAATGTATAAAGAACGATAGAAACAGAAAATCACCATTAGTAAAAGTTTAAGAAAAAAAATTTGTACAAACTCAAAAGTATTCCTCAAAGTATTTACTAGTTACAAAGGGGGGAATAGTAAACATACAGTGGGGAAACCTGGCAAACAATACCTTAATCAAGTGATCATTGTAAACAACAATAGTAATAAGATATATGGACATCATTTAATCCTGGATAAGGTACTCTGAGAAGGACATATCAGGATTCAAATCCTTGGGCTTGGCTTGTCTGACTCTAAATATCAAACTGTTAATCATTAAATTATGACACCTATTTTCATTTAAGAAGCTTATACATGGATTCGTATGGAAAAAAGAAAGGAACTATTATTAGCCTATCCCATTCATTTGTGAAATATACCCAGTTTTGTACAGTTACTCAAAAACGTATAATTAGTGAGATAAAACAGGACCCAAGTAAGGCTAATACATAAAAGAAAAAAATGGAATGGAACTATGTTTTCCTCGAAGCTATTATGATAAAAAAATAAGATCCTACCCTCCATCTCCCCCACAAAAAAATCTTAATATGTACCTATGGAAGAAATACTCCCCCCAAAATTTAATGTAAATGTCACTAGGTGGTTAAGACGCAAAGCTGGAATATGAACCTAAACCTCTATGACTCTAAGGACAACATTATTTTCAGTATCAGACAATGACTTGAAGGAGTAAGACTGAAACAAATGAAGAAAAACAGGGGGAGCACAGCTTCACAAAATGTGTGAAGCAACACAATCCACATGAGGAAATTATACTTGCACATGACTGAAAGTAAAAGTAGTTAATTAAGATATAAAGCCTCGACCAATTTGTAACATATCTCATATTTGTTGACTGAGGTAATTGGGATTCAACTCCAAACTAAAAAGTGACATTATTAAGATGTTAATTATTTCTATCAGTATAAACTGAATAAAGTTATGGATGTGAGAATTAAAATTTCTTGTCCTGAAATAATTTCAAAGGCTATAATTTCATTTATTATGTTTAAATCTCTAAGGTTGCCTTTCCATCCAACGTCAAAAGTTGTATAATCAAAAGGTAAAAAATCATCTATACTATCCCAATCACTTTAATTTAATAATAGGAAATAAGAAATTCAGAAAGTTGGGGGGAAACTTTAAAAACAATACTAGTGTAATAATTATATAGTATATAGTATATAGTTTTATATAGTAAAAACAGTCATGCAAACATACAAACATTGAAATAAATACCTCTATCTCTTCAAGGGAATAAAATAGTTCAGTATATAATATTCATATGATATTAGAAGCTTTTTGAATGTTGTAATATTATAAACATTAAAATACAGATTACTATAAAAGTACAATCAACATTTAGCATATTTAATAGAATTTCTATATTTTAATCAAATGCATGTATGAGTATATAAGTGTTTGTGCGCTGTAAACAAAAATTTTAGTAATCTCTAGTTATCAGTTACCTTTGCAATAATAACTTCTTTCTTCAGAATCTTCATAGCATAATATTTCCCACTTGCTTTTTCTCGAACCAAAATAACTTTTCCAAAAGTGCCTTTACCTAGCAGTTTCAAATAGTCAAAATCATTCATTGTCTGAAAAAAATTGAAAAATAATATTAAATATTTGATGCAATTTATTTGTAAACATATATGTATATGTTTGTAACATCGACATAAAAGCAAATTTTACCATTGTCTAAGCACCCGGACATTGACTGCCTCGTGCAATCATGAAAGCTGGAAATAATTTTAGCTATTTCAAACCCTGGAGAAAGTTACTCAAAACCTAGAATTTCTTGGAGCCTCCCTGGTGGTGCAGGCGGTTGAATACAGCGCTGTGAAGTGGTCTGCAGCCTCTGCAATCTCTTAGCCTCTGCCGGGTGAGATCCCGGCAGGCCTGGGAGATACCCACAGGGCGTGGCAGACCTCTCCCATCTCACCAACTGCTTCCCTCATCAGTGTATTTCAGTAGGTCCATCTGTTCTGCTATACATTATGTCTCTGATGAATCCTCTAGCCCACCTCTGGCCTACACCCCAGTTCTGTATGCATAAATAAGTAACAATAAATCTTGAGAACAAAACAAAACCTAGAATTTCTTAGCTGGTCAAATTAGCAGTCAAGTATATGGGCAAAGGAAAAATAAAATCATATTCACACACTTTCAAGGACTCATGTTTTTAAGAATTTAGTAGTGCCACTACCTCCAGACATTGTGATAACAAAAATGTCCCCCCAAAACACTCCTAAATTCATCTAAGGCAGCAATACTTTTGAAGGGAAATATTTGAGAATATATTCTAGCAAAATAAAGATGTACCCTCAAAGAGATAGATGTGTGTGTAAGCTGAAAACAATCTTGGAGAGGAGTGAAAAGAAATCTAAGAAAGACAGCTGTACAACTTCTCAGAAAGCAACTTATAAATACAGAACAGGAAACCAGGAAGCGCTAAGAATGTATTTAATTAATTTGCAAACTGCACTTTCATTTCTCATTCCCATTTCTGAGTCCCAAAATTTTTCCAAGCAGAACCTACTATTTGTTCTCTATTATCCTCTATGTTATGTTTCCTTCTCACCTGTATCTATTAACATTCTTCACAAACTTACAAAATTTTTATATTGCTTGTCCACTAATGTGCCTATCTCACCAGTTTTCCATTTTTGTGGACTTCTCCCTTTTGAAAAATCAGTTACGTTTCAATGGGCTTTTAGATGAAAGGAGAGACAACACGGTATGATCAATTCAACATTTTGAACTTAAATTCAGTTTATTTTTGATATGTGCCATTCTTACTGGTGTTATCTCAATGTGGTTTTGATTAGCATTTCCCTGTTTATAAGGGATGTGGAACATTTATTCATTTTGCATTTCCTCTTTGGAGAAATATCTTTTAAGTTCTTCTGCCCATTTCTTGACTCAATTGTTTGTTTTTGTTGAGTATTGTGAGTTCTTTGTATATCTTTTTCTACATTGCTGGTTGGAGTGCAAACTGGTCCAACCACTATGGAAGCTGTCTGAAGGTTCTTTACTTTAGTCTACTAAAAATGGAGCTACCATAAGACCCAGCAATTCCACTCCTAGGGATCTACCCAAAGGACACAAAAACACTGATCGAACGGAACACCTATACACCTATGTTTATTTTTTTTAATTTAATTTATTTTTTTAATATTTTATTTTACATAATTCTTACATCATTTTTCATCTTTGTACAAAGTATGCATTTTCATTTTGGGTATATTCCCCATACAATTGCACCCACCCCCTTATTTTGACTCTAGTTCTTCCTCTTCCCGCCCCTCCCCCCCCATAGTGTGTCTCTGGTTTATAATTGCTTGTTGATTTTAATTATTACTTTGTATTGATTAGTGTTTTTCCTGGTCTCTTATTTAGGTTTTCTAAATTCTTGCTATGAGTGAGACCATCTGGTATTTTTCTTTTTCTTTCTGACTTATTTCGCTGAGCATGATCCCTTCTAGCTCCATCCATGTTGCTGCAAACAGCATGTGTTTATCTTTTTGATTGCTGAGTGATATTCCATTGTGTATAGGTGCCACATCTTCTTGATCCAGTCATCTATTTTTGGGCATTTGGGTTGTTTCCATAGCTTAGCTATTGTAAATAGTGCTGCTATAAACATAGGCGTGCAGGTGCCCTTTGGAATTACTGTTTCTGTGTCATTTGGGTAAATACCTAGGAGTGGAATTGCTGGATCATATGGAAGCTCTATGTTTAGTAGGTCAAGAAATATCCGCACAGCTCTCCATATTGGTTGGACCAGTTTGCACTCCCACCAGCAGTGCAGGAGAGTTCCTTTTTCTCCACAACCTCGCCAACATTTGTTGCTGCTTTTAAAAAAGCAACATTTGTGGGCCTCCCCTGGTGGCGCAGCGGTTGAGCGCTGGGCTGTGAAGCTGCCCGCAGCCTCTGCAGCGCCGGTTCTATCCCTGGCCGCGAGAGAGGGTCCCACAGGCGTGCAGACCTCTCCTGCCGCCCGCTGCTCCCCTCAGCAATGTACTTTGGTCCTTCTGCCTCTTCTGCTCCCTGCTCTGGCTCTGGTGAATTCTCTCACCAGAGAGAATTCTGACTGTACCCAGTGCTTGTACAAATAAATAAATAAATCTTTAAAATAAATAAATAAATCAACAATTTTTTTTTTTTTTTAATATGTGCCATTCTCACTGGTGTAAGATGGTATCTCATGGTAGTTGTGATTTGCATTTCCCTGATTACAAGTGATGTTGAACATTTTTTCATATGCCTGTTGGCCACTTGCACTTCCTCTTCAGAGAAGTTTCTTTTTAGCTCTTCTGCCCATTTTTTGACTGGATTATTCTCTTTGTTGTGGTTGAGTCTCATCAGCTCTTTGTAGATTTTTGTGATCAGTCCTTTATCATTAGTGTTGTGTGCAAAAATGTTCTCCCAGTTGGAGGGGTTTCTCTTTGTTTTTGTTATTGTCTCTTTTGCTGTGTAGAAGTTCTTTAATTTGATGTAGTCCCAGCTGTTTATCTTTGCCTTCACTGTCACTGCTTTGGGTGATGTGTCTGCAAAGATGTCTTTGATGTGCATGTTATGTAGTGTTTCGCCTATATTTCCTTCTATGTATTTTATGGTTTCAGGTCTTATGTCTAATTCTTTAAATCCAGACACCTATGTTTATTGCAGCACTATTTAAAATAGACAAAACCTGGAAACAACCCAAATGCCCTAAAATAGATGACTGGATCCGGAAGATATGGTATATATATACACAATGGAATATTATTCAGCAATCAAAAAAAGATAAATTGATGTCATTCACAGCAACATGGATGGAGTTAGAAGGAAATATGCTCAGTGAAATAAGCCAGAAGGAAAAAGAAAAATATCAGATGGCTTCACTGATAGCAGGAATATAGGGGAACCAAATAAGACATCAGTGCAAAAAAATAGTAACAGTACAAAACACAACAAAGCAAAAACAGACAATTATATATCAGAGACATCCTGCAGGGGAGGAGGAGGGAGAGGGATCAGAGGGCAGGAGGGAGAAGCACAGGGGACTGAAGTGATGGTGCACGGGTGCATTGGTAAAGGAAACTATGGGGCCTACACCTGAGGGGGTGGGGGGGAAGCAAATATTGTTTAAAAATGAACAATCATGTAAAAAATAAAAAAGAAATTAAAAAATAAAAATACACTTAGCTCAAAAAAAAAAATAAATAAATTCAATTTAAAGGAGTCCATGAGTAAGAAATTAAAGATCTGCCTTTTACTCTACAGACAATGAAACGTTACTGAAGATTTTTCATGCTTTTTATATCAGAAATGTCATAAGCTAATGACCCCACCTTCTACCTTAAACAAGAAAAAGAGAAAATTAAAAAAAAAATAGAAGGAAATAAAAAAATTGAAGCATAAATCAATTCAATTTCAAAAAAAAGAAACACTACAAAATACAATTTAGCAATGCAATTGCTAAATCGCTAGCCAGATTACTCAGGAAAATAAAGAGGGCAAAAGTGCTCAATATTAGGAAAGAGAGAGGCAACATTAGTACAGATTCTACAGATATTAAAAGGATCGCAAGAGAATGCTATAAACAACTTTATAATAAAATCAACAACTTACATGAGATGAACAGATTTCTTGAATGTTTCAACTGTGAAAACTCACTCAAAAATAAATAGATAACTTGAATATCTCTGAATACCTACTATATTGTAGAAATTGAACAGTCTCCTTCCCTTGAGAAAGAACACCAGAGAAAGTGGGCTAAGAGATGAACTTCTTGAGAGCTCCTGCCCCTTTCATAGTTGCTCAATAGGACTTTATTTTGTAAAACAAATAAATTTGTGTTGTAAAATTATGTGGAATTTTTCTTTCCTGACCAGATATGCTAAAACCATGCATTATTTTTTTGAGAGTCTTATTGCAATCCTCTCCAATAATATGTTCATATTTTAATCTAATTTTTGAGCCTGTCTTTTTTTTTTACTCTAGTGGCAGACCTCTCCTGTGGTGCCTGCTGCTACTCTCAACAGTGTATTTTGGTCATCTGGCTGTTCTGCTCCCTGCTCTGTCTCTGGTGAATCCTCTTACCCTCCCGCACCTCTGGCCTGTACCCCAGCTCTTGTATAAAAATAAATAAATCTTTAAAAAAGAGAACTCATTTAAAATAAATAAATAAGTAAATAAAAATTAGGTAGAATTTTGATTTTCACTTGGCTATTATAGATCCTTGTAGGTTGTGCCACTTCACATTCCTGACAGGGCATAGAAAAAGAATGGCAATGGCAGCTTGGCAGAACTAGTTCAAGCACTTATTAAGTCTTCTAGTCAATTTCCTTTGAAATATCATTATTTATGGGGGGCAGTGGTTTACAATACTGTATATGATACAGAAAAATAGGTTTATAACTCTACAGTTATACATGCTACCACAAAAACATCCATTTACCTTTACCATAGACTATTGGGACTTCTCCACACTTTATTTCCACTCTTCCCCTGCCCTATCCCATTAGCCTAATTCTGCAGTGACATTTCTAGATTTTTGAAACAGCACCTTTCACTTTAAACAGAACAGTGCTTAAATGTGTTTGAAAGATCTTTGGTATTTTCTCTCTACCACCTGTATCTTTTCCTTTCCAAGAGAACTTTTTATTTATATAACTACTTATTTTCTTACATCATTGCTCATTTCTGTACAATACTGATTTCTCCCCTCAGGTGTAGTCCCCATAGTTACCCCACCACCACAGCACCCATGAACTATTGCCATAGTCTCTTATGCTCTTCCTAGAGAATATTGAAGCATGCAGAGCAAATACTGTGGAACTACTCTGCAGCTAAGGTATGTAACCACTTGCGTGTTCCATGCAGAAGAGTTTAGGAAAACTCTCAGCATCGCTAAGGTAATAGTAACTATTTACTTTATTCTCCTGCCCAGTTTTTTATATATATAAAATTACTTAACAGAAAAAAAAATTCCATATTTTCCCGTTTTACATCCTTCAAAATATTTCCTTCTCTCATTCAAAATTCTGGCAAATTTCCATATTAATTTCCACATTTCTATCATCCAACAAAAAGTATTTCTAGCTAGTATTTCTAAGCTTCTCACTTTCATCCTCTAACATCCTCAACAGTACCTTATTATTAATCTTTTTTATTCACAAGAATTTTAAGAACTCCACAGAATTAAACAGGGTATAGCTTGTTGCGGAAAAGAGCAGTTTATAAAAGGGATTAATTGGAACCTGATTTTAAATTTACAACCACAGTCAAATTTCAAATTAACTATGCACATGAGCCCATGCAAAAGAAACTTCATTTCTAAGTAATTGATAAAGCTAGATTGTGTTTTTATTTTTGCAATAACTAAGGAACAAGATGGCTTAAGAAGCTGGCTTCAGAAAATGCAAAACTCTTAATCACTGTACTAATACAAATTATATGGAAAATTACCTTAAAAATTACTGTTTTTCTACCTGAGATTTACAATCTACAATACCAAATATATTTTAACATTATAAATGGCATGTCCATCTATCTTGAACATATACCTTTAATCTTAAAATATGATTTTTAACATATGGAAGTTGCTTTTCAATTTTTATAGCAATGAAAATCAATTAAAATTTCCCATACACATATAAATTAGCATGTATTATTCTGGTGCACTGAGGGAAGGAAAAGTTTGTGCTCCTGACTGGTTCAAGAGTCACTATAGAGGATATCATCAAATAAAAGACCATTATTTCCAAGATTGTTCATTGCTGACATTAAGTAAGACTAGGGTATTACCAAGAAAGTGAACCAGAGTCACTTCTGCTTCTGCTTTCAGGAGCATACAGAATGCCAAATGAAAGAGGACTTAATCATTAAGGGAAAATATTTAATTTCAAAGTTTCTAAAATGGTATTGAAAAGAATAAGGAAAAATGTAAATTATGGGCCTCCCTGGTGGCGCAAGAGCTCAAGATAGCACTATCAAGCTATTGGCAGTCACTGCAGCAGGATTTTGATCCCAGCAGGTGTTTGATCCCAGGGAGCAACACACATGGCACTGCAGACCTCTCTGGTCTAACCTGCTGCTCCCCTTAGCAGCGTATTTCAGTAGATCTTCCTGTTCTGCTCCCCAGTCTCTCTGGTGAATCCTCTCACCCCCCACACACCTCTGGCCTGTACCCCAGTACTTGAATGCATAAATAAATAAATCTTTAAAAATGCAAATTACAAAGTAGTATGATGGCATATCAGTCACAATGCCCTAAGAAGTCCTATCAACATTCAGTGAATGCTCAGCCACAGAAATAATGGGACTCAATTTACTGGGTTTTAATTACAACAGGTATTTCAGATTTACCTGAATAAACACAACTCACACCCATGTATTTCTATATTTTGACTGGCTGACATCTTTGCAAAGGGCAGTTTTTAACATATTTCTTCTACATATATAACTGTTTTGTGTAGGGTAATAAGCTATTGTATTTACCTTTCTTTTATGATGAGTTGTAGAAGCATCCATCTCTTCCTCCCCTATATTATCAATTTGTGAAGTTGGACTACAATTCATTCTCTCCTCTTCTTGCCTCTGAAGTCTGTCTGCTACAGCCTGGATGGCTTCTGTCCATTCTTCCCTATAGAAATAAGCAAAAGATCCCATAAATAGAAGATGATAAACAAATCAAATATAGCCCATTTATAAAATATGAAACCAGTACAACCTATTCCTGGGTAATACACACACACACACACACACACACACACACACACAAACATATTCATCCTTATTCCAAGAAATAAATCCTGAAAGCAATTTATATTAGAGGCCTATCATTAGCATTTATTATTATTAGATATATAAATGAGAAAATAAGGAAAGGATTATAAGACAACAACTAATACTATTAAAAATAGTCAAATTTTAATTGTAAACATTTTAGCTATAAATTGACTCACAAACATTTGCTGCGCATTTTATTTAGTCATTAAAAGAACCATTATCAAACTCGGCTTTTGAACAGTTGTGATATAATATCACAGAACATTTATTTTAACATAAACGTGAAAATCAGCTTGTTGGTTTCTTTTTAAAAAGTCTGTTAAACTTTAGAATAATTGGATGAAACCTATATATCAATTTGGAGAAAATTTCCACTTTAAAAATTCCAATCTATGAACATGGTATAGGCCTCAATTTATTTAGTTCTTTAATTTACAAATGCAATGTTTTACAATTTTCTGTGAAAGTCTTAACTATAATTGAATATATTTCTAAGTATGCTTTCATGATATTTTATAGAATTTTTTAAAAATTCATTTTTAAATTTGTTTGCTACTATTTAGAAATAGTTCCTTTTTTAGTATGTTGAGCTAGTACCTTGAATTCTTACTAAATGTATTTATTAGTTCTAGTAGTTTTTATTTTTTCTGTGTTTTCTATACATGCAACTATGCTGCCCACAAATAAGGGTAATTTTATTATTTCCTTTCCAATCGGTTTGCCTTTTACTTTTTCTTGCTTAGATCACCCAATCAGCACAGTGTTAACTAATTAGTAAGTGCAATTTTTGTTTTGTTCTAAGGTTAGATAGAAAGTATTAAGCCTTTCATCTTTAAGTGTTATGTCACTTGTAGGATTTTTAAGATATCCTTAATCAAGTTGAGTAAGTCCCCTTACATCCCTCACCAGTTCAGTGTTGTTTTTTTTTATCATGCTTATTCTTTTTTTTTCTTTTTTCATTTTTTAAACATTTATCATTTTTTACATTTTTTAGACAATATTTGCTTCCCCCCACCCCCTCAGATTGAGTCCCCATAGAATCTCCTTCCCCAAGGCACCTGTGCACCATCACCACAGTCCCCTGTGCTCCTCCCTCCCTCCCTCTGATCCCTCTCCCTCCTCCTTCCCTGCAGTATGTCTCTGGTTTATAATTATCTGTTTTTGCTTTGTTGTGTTTTGTACTGTTATTATATTTTTTACACTTATGTCTTATTTGGTTCCCCTATATTCCTGCTATAAGTGAAACCATCTGATATTTTCCTTTTTCCTTCTGGCTTATTTCACTGAGCATAATTCCTTCTAGCTCCATCCATGTTGCTGCGAATGACATGAGTTTATCTTTTTTGATTGCTGAACAATATTCCATTGTGTATATATACCATATCTTCTTGATCCAGTCATGTATTTTTGGGCATTTGGGTTATTTTTTTAAACCAAGGGTACTGAAATTTTGCCAAAAACTTTTTCTGAATCTATTGAAATGACCATGTAGTTTTTCCTCCTTTAATATTCCTCCTTTAATGTCATATTAAAGTAATACATTTTATCTGAATAATTTCCATATGGTAATGCAGTTTTGAAGTCTCAAGATAAACTCCAGTTGCTCATGATGCATTTTTAAATAAAATATTTGAATTTAATTGCCAAAATGTTTCTATGAATTCTGCATCTATATTCACAAGCATATTGGGAAATAGTTCTCATTTCTTATGATAGCTTTGTTGGAATTTAGAATTAAGGGATCGTTACAAAGTTGCCTAGGTTTTGGAACACAGGAATTATTTAAAGTTAGTAGGGAAATGGTCTTTCCTCCATTACTTACTGAAATAAATTTTATAGGCTTGGTAATATGTGTTCTTTAAATGTTTGACAGAAATTATCAATAAAGTCATGTGAGGAAGGATTTTTAGTTACTAATTCAATTGCATTCATTCATAGTTTGCTGTTCAAGTTTTCTAATTTGGATCAGTATTGCTAATTAATTTCTTTTCTCTCCTTTTTTTCATCAACAATATTCCAATACATATTTGAATTCCATCCTTTCTTTTTTTCCCTAAATAAATAGCTTTGGATTATTATTTTTCTATTTCAGCAATGTTTGATCTTGATTATTTCCTTCTGTTTGTTTTACATTTGATTTATTCTACTTTTATAGCTCTTTAAGATGAAAACTTAGGGCCTCCCTAGTTGCGCAAGTGGTTAAGCACAGTACTGTGAAGCTGTCCACAGCCTACAGCAGAAGTTCAAGCCCCAGATGGCCAGCGAGCTATCCACATGGCATGGCAGACCTATCCTGTCTCGCCCGCTGTTCCCCTCAGCAGTGTATTTCAGTAGATCTGCCTGTTCTGTTCCCTGCTCTGTCTCCGGTGAATTCTCTCACCCCCTGCACCTCTGGCTTGTACCCCAGTTCTTGTATGCATAAATAAATCTTTTTTAAAAAAAGATGAAAACTTAGGTTATTAACTTGCAGACTTATCAAATGCAGGCATTGAAATCTATAAACTTTCATCTAAGCACTTTGTTAATTACACACATCAAGACTTGATATGGTTTATTTTCATTATTATTTATGAATAATAAATTCATTAATTTAATGGGTCATTTGAATTTTGACCCAATGACTATTAGGAGGATTATTTTTTTTAGGACTCTGGCAAGATAGTGGAAGAATGAAGATGAAGGGAACTGTCTATTCACATATTTATAACAAAACAAAGTGAACAACCCCTGAAAGATAAACAGAATGCTACCACATATATCAGGTACACAGGTGATTATTACTCAAGGGATAGAAATTTTTAATTAGGGGCCTCCCTGGTGGTGCAAGGGGTCAGGGCACAACACTATGAAGCTATCTGCAGCCACTGCAACATGAGTTCAATCCCAGGCCAAGGAGGTGACTCACATGGTGCAGCAGACCTGTCCTGACTCAACTGCTGCTCCCCTCAGCAGTGTATTTCACTAGATCCACCTGTTCTGTTTCCCACTCTGTCTCTGGTGAATCCTCTCACCCCCACATCTGGCCTGTACCCCAGTTCTTGTATGCATAAATAAAAATCTTTCAAAAAAATAAATTTGTAATTAAATTGTATTTGCAGTGCTAGGGGACAGCAGAATCCATCAGAGAAAGAAGGGAAGCTGCTATACAAAAACCGTTACTGTAGTCAACTCAGGGACACAAGTCAAGATGAAGGTCTTAAGTATGAATCTGACTGCCTCTCCAAATGCCCCTTCAAGCTCCTCCTCTACAGATCCTCCTCCAGGCTACACACACATACCCCCAATGTGGTTAGAACCTAGCTTAAACACTCTCCAGGGTGTCTTTGAATCTGATTGGTCCATTTTGTTGGTTGGTAGCCAAGGGAGCTCCAATTAGATTGGAAGCTTTATCAATCCTATATTTGCATAATGCCGTGGATGGGCCAATCAGATTGGCAGGTTTCAATCTTATGTTTCTATAAAGCCATAAAGGGGGCTGGGGAGGTGGAGAACTGCATTAGTTGCTAATACTAGGAGTAGGGATAGGAGGGGGGGCCTCCAATTGCATGTTTGATTTGTACTGATCAAGCTCCAATCAAATTGGCCCATTCTTAATATATCATGGTCCCTGCCCAGAATGCTCCTACTTTGAGGTCAGGGCAGCCTCCTGGGCTCCAGGGCTCTAAGGAACTTAGTAGAGCTGGAGGCAAACTGCACCACATGCCCCTAAGCGCAGCTGTGTTTAATAATTTAGGGGACCCTGCTTCAAGGGTCCTGCTTCAGAATTAGAATGAAGCAAAGGTAAGAACAAATGATTGCACTTAAAGATGAGAATAAACAAAGAATCCAGGCAGAAGAAAGAGAAAAGCAAGTAAAAGAAAAAAGAAAAAAATACTTGAAGTGTTATCCGACTCCCTGAGGAAAGACAATAAAAAAAATGAGCATCCCAGTGGACGAAGAGAGAGAGAAAAGGTACAGAGAATTTGTTTTAAAAAAAATAAAGGAGAGGGAGAGAGATCAACATGGCAGCTAGGAAATGCTGAGATTAACTCCTCCCATAAAAACAAAGTTAATAGGAAGGAAAAGAGGCAGATCCCTGCAAAAACTAGGACATAGAACATAAACGGGACACTCTGGCAAACTGCCCAAAAAGGAAAGTTGCCATAAAAGAGGACAAAAAGAGAGGAAAGCTCAAAATCCTGCTACTCCCCCCACCCACAAAGCTAGTACACTCCAAACAATAGAAAGGAAACAACAAGAAGAAGAACAGACTACAGATCAAGCAGGACAGTAAGTGGAAAGTAACTACTGGAGGCCACCGCACCCATGAACAGGAACTGTGGAGAACCATGAGGGAATCACCATGGAGGTAAGCAAATTGTTCCAGGCACCATTAGAGGAAGATAAGGACTCCACAGGGAGACCTACAAATAGCCCAAGGCCAGCTGGTAAACTTGTGCTGAAAAGCACACCCACTCAAAAAGCATATGCGGATCTCAGCTGCCCAGGTCCCAGTGCCTGAGACCTAGGTTCGTGGGAGATACGTGGGAACCATCACTGAGGTGAATGACCCTCACTGAGTAACCAAAAACCAGGCGCTAGGGCACCAGGAGTAGGTTGCAAAAGGCGCCATTTTTGCGGACACTGAATTGTCCTACTCCCTGCATCCCAGATCTCAGGGCTTCAGAACTGAGACATGGGGCACAAAATTCCAGGTGTGAGATCCCCACGACGCATGGCACAGGGCAGACACAGCACCCCATGCCATTGAGCCATTCCACACCACCCCCACTCAGTTCCCCGGAGAGCCACGCGGAAAAAAAGCAAGCTCAGGAAGGATACTGGGAAAGATCTCTGGTGCCACCTAGAGATTAGAACAAAATCACCATCTTCCTAATAGTTGGAAGCCAGGGTTTCCAAAACCACCCTCAGGCTCTGAGAAGGGGTGGGTCATGCAAACCGGGGTAAGAAAGGAAACAAGGCATGGAGTAAGACCCCATTCTGGAACTGAGAGCCAGGCACAGGATTCTGGGCATGGGATGCGCCATAACAGTGGGCCCTGTACAGGGTGGCAGCCATTTTGGATCTGAGACCTGGAGACTGAGAACTAGAGTGCAAAATTCAGGGCACAGGATCCACACAGCTGCAGGCAAAGCACTGAGTGAACACCGGGCTGACACAGCACCCAGGGTGAGCAATGGCCCCCGTGTGGAGTAGCTCCCCTCTCCACCTCCACTTCTCAGAGAACTACAGGAGAAAAGCTCAGGTCAGCAAGTACAAGTCTCTAGCACCACCTAGTGACCAGCACAAAATCCCCACTAAGTGATTCCCTGCTGGAACTGAGTAAATACAGAGGGAGTAAATATAGGGATGGAACTGTAAGAGACAGTGCCCAGCAACACAGCCACAGCATCAACACCCTGGTGGATTATTGGCCTACCAGTGCTGGTTTCAGTCTGGTAAACAGTTTCCGACACTCCTGAAGGAGCAATCCAAAGAGATGCCTGCCAACACCAGTAGCACAATGTCTCAATGCATAGAACAAATTAGAAAGAAAACAGCAGGGGGAAGGAAAAATACAAATAACCAAGCAAGCCCGCAGGAGAAGGAGACACCACAAAAAGAAAATCAGTCACCAGAACTCAACAACAATGACATGGAAGAATTTCTAGGCCTGTCAGATAGAGAATTAATAATCATCATGAATAAAAAGTATAATGAGATGAGACATATAATCAATGAACTGAAGAACAAAAATGAAACCTTAAGAAAGGAAATAAAAGAAAAGAAGGAGACTAAAAGATTACTGGAAGAGACAAAGAGCTCTTGGAAAAGCACTGAAAACAGAACCGAGTAAATGGAAGAACGGATCAGAACTCTAGAAGATACAGAAACAGAAAGAACCAAAAGAGAGAGAGAGAAGTGCAAAGGAAGAAGAATGAGAATACCCTTAGACAGTTACCAGACTCCACAAAGAGAGGAAATATAAGAGTTATCGGCATTCCAGAAGGTAAGGAGACGAAGGATCTGAGAAATTATTCAAGGAGATAACTGAATAAAACTTCCCAACCATGAAAAAGGAAAAAAATTCAGACATACAAGAAGCAAGAACACCCAATTACCACAATGAAAAGAAAACTATAGCAAGACACATAATAGTAATTTTTGCAAGAGTCCAAGACAAAGAAAAAATAATGAAACTGGCAAGGGGGAAGAAACAGATAACTTACAGGGGAAAATCAATCAGGTTAACCTCAGACTTCTCCAAGAAACACTACGGGCAAGAAGAGAATGGAGTACCATATTAAACAAACTTCAAGACAGCAAATGCCAACCAAGAATAATTTACCCTGCAAAGCTTTCCTTCCTCTATGAAGAAAAAATATGGACCTTCTCAGACAAACAGAAACTCCAGAAATTCATTACAACAAAAAATCCCCACTCCAAAAAACTCTACCAGAAGTACTAAAGCCAAAACCAACACAGGAATGATCGAGAAGAACAGAATAAAATCACAAAAATGACAAACAAAATGGCAAATACAGATGCCAACATATCAATATTAACTCTAAATGTAAATGTATTAAATTTATCAATAAAGGGCCTCCCCTGGTGGCACAGGCAATTGAGCAATGTGCTGTGAAGCTGTCCTCAGCCTTTGTAGCACTAGTTTGATCCCGTCGGACAGGCGAGGGTCCCACATGGCACGGCAAACCTCTCCTGTCATTCCCGCTGCTCCCCTCAGCAGTGTATTTAGTCAGTCTGCCTTTTCTGTTCCCCACTCTGTCTCTGGTGAATTCTCTCACCTTCCCATGCATCTGGCTTGTATCCCAGTTCTTATATAAATAAATAAATAAATCTTAAAAAAAATTTTATCAATAAAAAGAAACAGAGTAGCACGCTGGATTAAAAAACAAAATCCAGCCTCCTGCTGTCTCCAGGAAACACATTTAACCACAAAAGATAAACAAAGACTGAAAGCAAAAGGTTGGGAAAACAATCCTACAAGCAAATGGACCAAAAAAGAAGGCAGGAACAGCCATACTTATATCAGATGAAATAGACTCCAAATTAAGTAAAAAGAGACATAGACGGATACTACATTATGATCAAAGGGACAATACATCAGGATGATATAACACTCATCAACATATACTCACCAAATGAAGGGGCACCAAAATATATTAAAACAGTTATCATCAGCTCTGAAAATGGACATTAAAAGAAATACATATATAGTAGGAGACTTCAACACCCCACTTTTACCAATGGACAGATCAACGAGACAAAAAATAAAGAAAAACACTAGAGCCCTAAATAAACACATAGAACTCATGGACTTAACAGACATCTATAGCACACTGCACACAAAAAAATCCGAGCACACATTTTTCTCAAGCGTGCACGGGTTATTTTCCAGAACTGATCACATACTGAGACACAAGACAAACATCAACAGATACATGAAGATCAAAATAATTCCAAATATCGTCTCTGATCATAAAGGTATCAAACCAGAAATAAGTCATGAAAACAAGGAACCCTCCCATTTCATGGAGATTGACATCCACAGTACTGGAAAACCACTGGACTAATGAGGAGATCAAAGAAGAAATTAAAAAATACTTTGAGTTGAACAACAAGGAGGACACCATTTTCCAGAATGTATAAGATGCAGCAAAAGCAGTACTAAGAGGAAATTATATAGCAATACAGGCTCACATCAAACAAGAAAGAACTCAAAGAAACAACCTAATCTCACATGTCAAAGAGCTAGAAAAAGAACAACAAAAAGCCTAAAGTCAGTAGAAGAAAGGAAATAATAAGAATCAAAGCAGAAATAAATGAAATGGAAATTAAAAAATCCAAAAAAATCAATGAACCAAAAGTTGGTTCTTTGAAAAAATAAACAAAATAGACAAACCTCTAGCCAGGCTCACAAAGAAAAAAACGAGAGAAAACACATATAAATAGGATTATAAATGAAAGGGGAGAAATCACAACAGACTCAGTAGAAATCAAAAGAATAATCAGAGATTATGATGAACACTTATATACAAACAAATTCAACAACCTAGAGGAGATGGACAAATTCCTAGAATGATATAATCATCCAAAGCTGGACAAAGAAAAAATAGAACTAAACAAACCAATTACAAGCAGCAAAATTGAGGCAGTAATCAAAGCACTCCCCAAAAACAAAAGCCCAGGCCCAGACGGCTTCACAAATGAATTCTACCAAACGTTCAGCAGTGAATTAGTGTCTATCCTACACAAACTCTTTTAAAAAATTGAAAAAGGAATACTACCAAACACGTTCTACGAAGCGAACATTACACTAATACTAAAACCAAACAAAGACAGCACAAAAAAACGAAAATTACAGGCCAATCTCCCTAATGAACAATGATGTAAAAATCCTCAACAAAATCCTTGCCAACAGAATCTAACAATGCATCAAAGGCTTAATACACCACGATCAAGTGGGAATCATCCCAGAGGCACAAGGATGGTTCAACATGCAAAAATTGATCAGTGTAATCCAACACATCAACAAAATGAAAAATAAAAACTATATGATTGTATCACCAGATGCTGAAAAAGCTTCGACGAAGTCCAACATCCATTTATGATGAAGGTCCTTGAAATTCTTGGGACAGAAGAAACATATCTTAACATGATAAAAGCCATATACAACAAACCCACCATAAATATTATTCTCAATGGTGAAAAGCTGAAGGCTTTTCCTTTAAGATCAGGAACAAGACAAGGATGTCCTCTCTCACCACTGCTCTTTAATATAATACTAGATGTCCTAGCCAGGGCAATAAGACAAGAAAAAGACATACAAGGACTCCAGATACGGAAAGAAAAGTAAAACTATCACTATTTGCAGATGACAGGATAATACATATAGAGAACCCTAAAAACTCCACAGAAAAACTACTCAAAAAAATCAACCATTTCAGTAAAGTAGCAGGATACAAAATCAACACACAAAAAACAGTAGTCTTCCTATACACAATCAATCAATCTAAGGAAGAAGAAGAAATCAAGAAAACCATCCCTTTTATTATAATTGAAACAAAAAAAAAAAAAACCTCAAATACTTGGGAATAAACTTAACAAAACAAGTGAAAGACCTATACAAAGAAAATTATAAAACATTGTTAAAAGAAATAGAAGACCAAAGAAATGGAAAGACATCCCCTGCTCATGGATTGGAAGAATTAATATTATTAAAATGTTCATCCTACCAAAAGCAATATACAGATTCAACTCTACTCCAGTAACAGTCTCAAAGACATTCTTCAAAGAAATAGAACAAATACTGATAAAATTCATATGCAACCACAAAAAACCACAAATAGCCAAAGTCCTACTGATGAAAACAAAGGAGAAAGGAGGTATCACATTTCCAAACTTCAAGCTATACTAGAAAGCCATAATAATTAAAAGTTTGGTATGGGAACAAAAACAGACACACAGACCAATGGAACCAAACAGAGTGCCCAGAAATAAAACTACACTTACATAGACTGATCTTTGACAAAGGAGCAAAGAACATGCAATGGAACATGGACAGTTTGTTAAATAAATAGTGCTGGGAAAACTGGACCACCACATGCAAAAAAATGAAACTAGACCACTACCTCTCACTGTGCAAAAAAATCAACTCTAAATTGATAAGAGAACTGGACATAAGACCTGAAACCATAAAAATATATAGAAGAAAATATAGGTAAAACACTACAACACAAACATCTCGGAAACATCTTTAAAGACTCATCACAAAAGCAGTGATAGTGAAGGCAAAGATAAAAACTTGGGATTACATCAAACTGAAAAGCTTCTGCACAGCGAAAGAGACATTAACCAAAACAGAGAGACACCCCACTGAATGGGAAAAAAATCTTTGTACTCCAGTCAACTGATAAAGGACTGATTACAAAGATATACAAAGAACTCACACAACTCAACAAAAGCAAACAATCCAGTCAAGATATGGGCAGAACTTAAAAGACAGGGCCTCCCTGGTGGCGCAGGTGGTTGAACACTGTGCTATGAAGCTGTCTGCAGCCTCTGCAGCGTGGGTTTGATCCCAGCCAGCCGGCGAGAAGCCCACATGGCGCAGCAGACCTCTCCTGTCTCACCTGCTGCTCCTCTCAGCAGTGTATTTCATCAGTCTGCCTGTTCTGTTCCCCTCTCTGTCTCTGGTGAATCCTCTCACCCTCCTACGCATCTGGCCTGTACCCCGGTTCTTGTATAAATAAATCTTTAAAAAAAAAAAAAAACTTAAAAGACATTTCTCCAAAGATGAAATGCAAAAGGCCAACAGGCATATGAAAAAATGTTCAGCATCCCTTACAATCAGGGAAATGCAAATTAAAACCACACTGAGATACCTCCTTACACCAGTAAGAATGGCACATATCAAAAAAACAAACAACACATGTTGATGAGGATGTGGTGAAAAAGGAACTCTCCTACATTGCTGGTGGGAGTGAAAACTGGTCCAACCACTATGGAAAGATGTCTGGAGGTTCCTCAGTCTACTAAAAATGGAGCTACCATACGTTCCGTCAATTCCACTACTAGGGATCAACCCAAGGACACAAAAGCATTGATTCAAAAGAGCACCTGTCCACCTATGTTTATTGCAGCACCATTTACAATAGGTAAAACCTGGAAACGACCCAAATGCCAAAAAAAAAACGATGAGTGGATCAAGAAGATGTGGCATATATACACAATGGAATAATATTCAGTGATCAAAAAAGATAAATTCATGCCATTCACAGCAATGTGGATGGAACTAGAAGGAATTACGCTCAGTGAAATAGGCCAGAAGGAAAAAGTATCGCATGGTTCACTTATAGCAGGAATATAGGGGACTCAAATAAGACATTTGTGTAAAAAAATAGTAACAATACAAAACACAACAAAACAAAAACAGACTTATAAATCAGAGACATACTGCAGGGGAGGAGGAGGGAGAGGGATCAGAGGTAGAGAGAGAGGTGCAAAGGGGATTGAGGTGATGGTGCAGTGGTGAAGGAAACTCTATGAGGACTACACCTGAGGAGGTGGGGGGAAGCAAATATTGTTTAAAAATGAAAAATGATGTAAAAATAAAAAAAATAAAGGAAAGTGAGTTCCCCAAACCTGGAAAAGGAAATAAACATACAAACCCATGAAGAACAAAAAAAAAAAAAAAAACAACAACAACAAAAAAAAAAGTAATGAAACAAGATGAGCTCAACCCAAAGACAGAGTAGTAAAAACTCCCAAGAATTCAAGACAAAGAAAGGATACTGAAGAAGGCAAGGGGAATAAAGCAGTTAACATTTGAAGGAACCATGACCAGGCTAACTCAGATCTCTCTGAAGAAACACTACATACAAGGAGAGAATGGAGAATGCGAAGATGTCATCAAGATACTTAAAGGTAAAAATTGGCAACCAAGAATATGCTATCCTCTAAAAGTTAAATCCAGATATGACAGAGAACTAAAGGTGCCTAGAAAAACATAAACTGAATAATACTGCAAATATTAGCCCCACTCCCACCCCATCCATCAAATATTGAAAGTTCTTGAGTGTAAAACAAAGTGTTTATGCACAAAGAACTAAACAAAGCAATAGATAGAAACACAAAGTGAAGGATAAAAAGGTAGCAATAGCTCTTCATATCTCAATAATCACTCTAAAGGCAAATAGACTGAACTCACCAGTTAATAGACACAGAGTATCAGAGTATATAGTTGGATCAGGAAACAGAATCCAACCTTCTGCTGTCTCCAGAAAACACACCTAAATTCCAAAGATAAACACAGGTTCAAAGTAAAGGGCTGAAAAACAATCCTGCAAGCAAATGGGACCCTAAGGAAAGCAGAAAATGCCATACTTACATTAGACAGAATAGATTTCTAGCTAAAAGAGGTAAGAAGAGACACAGAGAGACACTATATATGTCAGGAAGACCTAACATTCATCACTGTACACTCACTAAACAAAGGAGCATCAAAATATATTAGGCAACTACTATCAACTCTTAAAATAGACTTTGGAATAAACATTAATGGCAAATGACTTTAACAAACCCACTTTCATCAATGGACAGATTAAGGAGACAGAAAACAAACAGGGACAAAACCACCTTAAAGAAAAGCCTACATGGACCCAGTAGACATTTATAGGGTACTGGCACCCTAGAAAACCAGAAAAAAACATTTTTCTCAAATGCAAATGGGACATTCTCTATAATAAGCCACATACAAGGTCACACAACAAATATCACCAAATTCGAAAAGACTGAAAATATAACTAGATGCTTTCTCTGACCATAAAAGTATCATATTAGAAATCTACTATAGGGCCTCCCCTGGTGGCAAAGCGGTTGAGGCCTGAGCAGCGAGGCTGCCCACAGCCTCTACAGCGCCGGTTCGTTCCCTGGCCGCCGGCGAGGGTCCCACAAAAAAAAATACTACAAAAGAAAGCAGGGAAATTCCTCAATACCTGGAGACTGAACAACACTATAATGAAAGAACAACGGGTTAATGAGAAAATCAAAGATGTGATAAAAAAATACCTCAAGTCAAATGGTAATGAGGACACAATATTCCAGAACTGGAACATAGAAAGCCTCTTTAACAAATGGTGCTGGGAAAATGGAACAGCTTCATGCAGAAGAATGAAAGTAGAACACTATCTCACACCATATACAAAAATCAGTTCAAATTGATGAAGACGTGGATTTAAGTACTGAAACCATAAAATACATAGAGGAAAACACAAGCAAAACATTCTATGACATAAGCTTTAGTGATGACTTTAAGGGTTCATCTCTAACAGCAAGGAAAAAAGAAAATATAAACAAATGGGACTACATCAAATTTAAAAGGTTCTGAACAGCAAAAGAAACCCTAACTAAAATCAAAATACACCCTACTGAGGGGGGAAAATATTTACATACCAAACATGTGACAAGGGACTGATATTGAAAGATCTACAAAGAACTCACTGTGGCTTAACAAAAAGGAAACAATAAACCCAATCCAAAAAAAAAAAGGGAAAAAATGGGAAGAAGACCTAAATAGCATTTTTCTACAAAGAAAAATAAAGACAAAAATAAAGAACGTGAAAAAAAAAAAGGTTCACCATCATTTATTTATTTTTTTTTTTAGAGGCATGTTTTATTTATTTATTTGTTTGTTTGTGTGTTTATACAAGCACTGGGTACAGTCAGAAGCGCGGGAGGGTGAGAGAATTCACCAGAGCCAGAGCGGGGAGCAGAGCAGGCAGAAGGACCGAAGCACACTGCTGAGGGGAGCAGCGGGCGGCAGGAGAGGTCTGCATGCCATGTGGGACCCTCCTCCGGTGGCCGGGGAGCAGCCGGGATTCGAACCAGTGCCGCAGAGGCCGCAGGCAGCTTCGCAACCCAGCGCTCAACCACTGCGCCACCGGGGAGGCCCTCACCATCATTTATTAACAGAGAAATGAAAATCAAAACTACGAAGAGAGACCACCTCACACCAGTGAGAATGACCCATGTTGAAAAGGTTGAAACATTAAATGCCAGTGAGGACGTGGAGAAAAGGGAACCTTCTACATTGTTGATGGGAATGCAGACTGATCCAGCACCTATAGAAAGTAGTTTAAAGCATCTCCAAAGATTAAAAATCTACCTGCTATCCAACCCAGTAATCCCACTGCTAGGTATTTGTAAAGTCCAAGAACGGACACAGTGCAGGTTTTCTGATCCCATGCAGACCGGGTAAAGGAGGAGTCAGAGCCCTCAGGGGTTTTTCAGGTCTTTTATTGGGGTTCACCAGGCATATGGCAGGCAGGGGTGCTGGGGGGCAGGGAGGCTGCAGGCCTCCCAGCCCCCAGCAAATCTTCACTCTATCTGGGCTCTCTGGCGTTCTCTGCTTCTGCTTCTTCTCTGCTTCTGCTGCTGCTTCTACTGGCGTCCCCATGACGCCGCCCTTAAAAGCCCAGTCTCAGCCCAGGTGAATCCCATCTACCTATGCCCCACCCTACTCCAGGTGCCCGCCATCAGGCATGCATTCAGGACCACAAGGATCCGTCATCTATCCTGATGGCAGGAGGGCAGAAAAGCCTGACATTTTTCCTTACCCTACAGTCCACCCCCTCAGGGTTTTCTGCCAGATAGTCTACATATATACAATTTAGCAAACATAAACACTGCAGCCATGGCCCACAAAAGCAAACACATCACAACAACAAAATACAACAGAACACAAATAAGTCCAGGCAGGGCCCCAACCTAGTGCAAAAGACAATTATTGGTACCAGCAGATGAGCCACCAAATCTGCTGCCGAAGGCACTGTTCATACAAGGGAGGGGAATCACTCACGGCATCTACTGTAACACACCAGGAGCCGTCAGGCTTCCTGGCCTTTTCTGGCTGTAGTCTCGGCTACAAGCCACACACCGCATCCACCCCCAGGATGCACTAGCTCTGGGATTGGCGATTCTGTTCTGTTGGGGGTAATCGCCAACCCTCAGGGTTTCTGTCTGCAGTTGCTCCAACACTTGGCTTTCATAGCCACCCATGCGACTCGCAGACCCCTGCACTCAGGCCAACCCACTGCACAAGCACATGGGTTGGGGATCCAAACTCTATATTCGGCTTGGGCTCCACCCCAAGCCACGTTCCCCACCTGACCCCAAGGACGGGTTCCTCAGCTCCTCACCCTCACTCGAGAACGAGCAGGGCATCACCCACAGGTGATTTTACGAGACTCACTGTCCTTCCTCAGCTTAACAGGCACTTAGTGCTTAACAGGCACTCAGGGCTTCCCAAACTTAGCATCAGCACCAGCTTTTGCCTTCTCAGTTGGCTTTTTTCCTCTGCTTAGCTGCTGGGCATACACAGGCTGCTTTTGGCCATCAAAGGCCACTGGCCAGCCCCAGATTCCAAAAAAAAGGTAACCTGCCAAGGTCCTCCGCCTTCTGGCAGGATTGTCAGTCCAAGTTCATCAGTCCAAGTCCATCAGTCGAGGTCCATTGGCCTCTCCCTGCATCAGCACTGGCAAGCTCCGAATCGTGGTCCTCTCCTCCCCGACGATTCTGCTGCCTAAGGGGTCATTGGCTGGTCCTCTCGGGCATCTCCTCCACCACATGAGGTCTCGTCCCGTAGCTCCCAGACCTTGTCTACCCTCTGTGCCGCCATGGCGCCTCCAGCATCGTCACAGGCAAACACAGTCTGTTACTCCTTAATCCCTCCAGGTCTTCGGAGGGCTCCATACCCATCTGATGGATCATCTTGCCGACTTACGCCAATTATAATGGCAGGACTGGACAGTGCAGGTTTTCTAGGATCCCATGCAGACCAGGTGAAAGAGCAGTCAGAGCCCTCAGGGGTATTGCAGGTCTTTTATTGGGGTTCACCAGGCATATGGCAGGCAGGGGTGCTGGGGGGCCGGGAGGCTGGCAGGTCTCTCAGCCCCCAGCAAATCTTCACTCTCTCTGGGCTCTCTGGCGTTCTCTGCTTCTGCTTCTTCTTCTCTGCTTCTCTCTCGGCTTCTCTTTCAGCTTCTGCTGCTGCTTCTACTGGCGTCCCCGTGACGCCGCCCTTAAAAGCCCAGTCTCAGCCCAGGTGAATCCCATCTACCTATGCCCACACCCTACTCCAGATGCCCACCATCAGGCATGCATTCAGAACCACAAGGATCCGTAATCTATCCTGATGGCGGGAGGGCAGAAAAGCCTGACATTTTTCCTTACCCTACAGTATTCACTCAAAATTTTCAAATATAATAATTTGAAAGGAAACTTGCAATGGTTATTGCAGCACTGTTCCAATGGCTTAACTATGGAAACAGCTTAAGTGTCCAAAAACAGTTGACTGTATCAAGAATATTCAGTATATGTACACAGTATACGATAACTCAGTGATTAAGTAAGATAAACTCATGCCATTCACGGTAACATGGATGGAGTTGGAAGGGATAAGGCTAAGTGAAATAAGTCAGAGGAGAAAGATAAATACCATGTGGTGTCACTTAAAGGTGTAATACAGAGAAACCAAAATAAGGTTCTGAGAAAGACAAGCTTAAAAACTAACCTTTTGAAAGCTGACTACAGAACTGAAGCATCCAGAGGGAGAGGGACTGAAGCAGGGATGAGAATAAAGAGGGAAGGGAGCACCATGGACTATGAGGGTAGACTACGGATGATTTGGTAGCAGATATACTAGCTACAGTGGCAACAGCTGATGGGAGATACTATAATTCCAAAATACCAACAGAGGATCCCATATTTCCAAAATAAACAATAATGTAAGGCAAACTCACCTGAATAAAATAGAAAAAAAAAATGGATGCTAGACAACAGGAAAATATTAAAGACCACCTAAGAAAATCTAAGACTGTTATAACTAAAACAGATGTGTCTAAAAAAAAAAAAAATACAACCAAACTGTATTATAAAACACAATAGAGCATCTCAGCAATAGATAAATGGAATACTGGAGAAAATCAGCAAGCTGGAAAACACAGCAGTATAAATATACCAACAAAACAATAAAGTGAAGGAAACACAAAAAAACCTGAAAACAGCCTCAAAGCTCTTTGGGATTAACAAAAGAAAAGCAACATCCATGTCATGGGGGTCCCAGAAGGAGATGTGAAAGATAAAGACTTAATTGCTGCGAATCATCTCAATAAGACAAGTGAACAATCTGATCCAAAAGTTCCAAAAAATTCTGAACAAAATACTAGACTGAAGATCATCATTAAAAACAAAACAAAACAAAAAAACCTCTTGAAAGCTAATGACAAGTCCAGAATATTAAAGCATCAGAGAAAAGAATAGTCACTTATATGGGAAAACCAACTGACTGCTACCTTTTCTGTAGAAACTTCACAGGTAATAAGGCAATGGCTGGAGATACTTAAGTATTCAAAGAAAATGGAAACTATATTAACCTGAGGATTACCACTTGACAGTTTGGGAGTGTATGTATGGAGCGTCATTATAAGGCAAAAACTGAAAAATTTATCAGTACCAAGAAGGACATGAAAAATATTAAAGGAATTATTATAAAGTGACAAAAACAAAACAAATATAGAAGGAAATGACACCTAAATTATATACGTAGAGAAGGAGGAAAGTAAAAATGTGGAAGATCAGATATCCAACAGGACACGAAATAATTCTCTCTACACTAAGTTCAGTAGACCTTCAAACTAAAATCAATACATGTAAGGCATAAAACAATGGAAATGGAACCTAAATAAGACATAAATGAAGATGTCAAAAGTCAAGACTAGAAAAAAATGGCAGTAAGCACTATGTTTCAACAATAACCTTAAATTTAAACTGTTTGAATTCACCATTTAAAAGGTATACAGTAAGTAGATTTTAAAACAAACTCTCCTTTACTGTTTACAGAAAACTAATCTTAGTAACAAAGACAAAGACTTAATGACAGGAAGACAATTATACAAACAAATGACAAGAGAGAAAAAGCTGTACTTATATCAGATAAAATAGACTTCTAATTAAAAAAGGTATTAAGGGATAAAGTCTGATATTACATTATGATTAAAGTCTTAATACAACAAGTAACGTATTAATATATATGCACCAAATGATGGACCACCAAGATGCATAAGATAATTATTGATTAATTAAAAAGAGATGTTGGGCCTCCCTGGTAGCCTAGGCATTAAGTCTCACTGCTACCACCGCAAAGGCTCACTGCATATGCCTGGCGTGAGTTTGATCCCCAGCCAGGGAGCTAATCCAATGGCGCAGAAGACCTCTCCTGTTTCACCTGCTGCTCCCCTTAGTGTATTTCAGTAGATCTGAACAAGACAGAGGAAAATAAGGAAATAGCTGTTTTAAATGAGAAGCTATAAAAAAAAATAGATTTAACAGACATCTATCGACTACTCCAACCAAAAACCACTGCCTATACATTTTTTTTTTCAATTCACATAGAACCATTTTAAAAACAAAACAAACATTCAGACACACATCAATTCATTCAAAAACTAAAGGACCAAATCACATGAAGTATACGTTTTCTGACCACTATACCATAAAGCTAAAAATCAAGTCTAAAAGTAAAAAAAAAGAAATTGTTTAAATACATGGAGGCTAAATAACATTTCGCTTAATAGCCACTGGATCAAAGAAATTAAAGTAGAAACCAAAAAATACCAGAAGACTACTGAAAATGAGGGTAACAAGCTAACAGAAACTATCAGATGCATCAGAAGTGGTCCTAAGAGGTAAGGTAAATTGCAATACAGATCAACACTAAGAAGAAAAATCCCAAGTAAGCAACTTAATGCTATACCTAAAACAACTTGGAAAGGAGGAACAAACAAGACCTAAAGTTAGTAGAAGGAAGGAAATATAATAAAAAACACAAGCAGAAATCAAAGAAATAGGTATCACAAATTCACCATGAAAGAACAACAAAATTAAGTTTTGGTTCTTCCAAAAGACAGAATGGAGAAATTACGAGCTAGGTTGATAAAGAAGAGAGAAAACATTAGTAAACAGAATCAGAAATTAAAATGGAGAAATTATCAAAGATGACATGGAAATATAAAGGATCTTTAGAGCTTACAATGAAACAAATATACATCAAAAGTGTGATAATCTTGAAGATGTAAAAAATTTGTAGTACTATATAGTTTACCAAGCACAGAGCAGGAAGAAACAGAAGACTTGAATAAACCAATTACAATTATGGAAATTAATATAGTTAATAAAAAATCTCCACAAAAACAAAAACCAAGGGTGAGAAGGCTTTACAAACAAATACCATTAAACCTAAAAGAATTTATGCCTATCTTATTTTAATTATTTCTAAAACTACAGGGCAGAATGCTCCCTAGTACATTTACAATGCCAACATTACCCTAATACTTACACAAGAAAAAGACGGGATGAGAAAAGAAAACTACAGAGCAACTCCTTGGTGAATACTGATATAAAAATTTTCAAAATATACTAACAAACCAAATTCAGCAACACAGTATAAGGATTACACATCACCATCAAGTGGAATTTATCTCAGCGATGCAAGGATGGCTTAATATACATAAATCAATATGATAAATGTATCAACAAAATATAAGTAAAAATAAGATGATAAAGGATACAGAGAAAGCTTCTGACAAGATTGAACAACCATTTATGATGAAAATGCTGAACAGAGAAGAAACTTACCTTAATATAATAAAAAACATGTATCACAAATATACATCAATATGATACATAATGATGAAAATTCAAAGTTTTCCTGTTAAGGGCAGGAACAGACAGGCATGGCCCATTGTCTACATGCTGTTTAATTTAGTATTAGAGGTTTTTAAAGTAACCAGATATAAAAAGGAAATAAAAGGAATTCAGTTTGGAAAAGAGGTGAAAATATCATCATTCGCAGGTAATACTGTATGTCGAAATCTCTAAATACTCATGAAAAATCTACAAAACTTAAACACTAAACTTAAACACAGCAAAGTGACAAGTTCACAAAATTAACACACAAGAAAGTGTGGCATTTTTATATACAGTAAAGAAGAAGAAAAAAAATAATTCCATTCACAACTGCTTAAAAAATAAACAAATTCTTAGGAATTAACCAAGAAAATGAAGAACTTACACAATGAAAAGTATAAGATGTAATTAAAGAGTTTAGATCATGACACAAGACAAAATATTCCACTCTAATGGATAAGGAAAAAGCAATGTTAAAATGCCTATTCGACCAAAAGCAATATATAAATTTAACACAATTCCCATCCAAATGGTAATAGTTAATAGGCTAATAGAAAATACTAATGTAGTCTTCTAACAAATGGAACAAAAATATTAAAATTTATATAGAATCATAAAAGATCTCAAATTGAAAAAATGAATCCTGGAAAGGAGAAAGATGGAGGCATCATGTTTTCTGACTCCATACTACAAAGCAAAAGCAACTAAAACAATGTAATATTATAAAAATGGACACATGGATCATTAGTATAAAAACAAATCTAGCCATATGTAATTGCTCATTTTATGATAGGGAGGCATGACCATGCAATAGAGAGGACAGTTGTTTTAATAAACGGTGCTGGATAAACTGGACACCCACATGTAAAAGAAGTGGGGTCACTTTTTAACTCCATACACAAAAACCAATTAAAAATTGATTAAAGTCATATATCAGACCAGCAACAATAAAATATATAGAAGAAAATACTGGTGATATGTTTCATCACCTCAATAATAAAGATGATTTTGGAGAATGAATCCCAAGATAAGGGTTATAAAAGGCAAAATCAAGCAGCTAGGATTATCTCAACAAGTTTTTACATAAGTGATAGAATATATATGTAGATTGAAAAGACATTCCACTGAGAGGGAGAAAATATTTACAGATTACTCAACTGAAATGGGTTAATATCCAAGTTATATTGAAAGCTTATACAATTTAACAATAAAAAACAACTGAAAAGCCCCAATGAACAAACGGGTAGCAGATCAAAACAAACAACTCACCAAAATAGATATCCAGAAGGTTAATAAATAATACATGCATCAAAAAAAGTTCATCACTTTTAATAAAGGAGGGGCAGGTCAAAACCACAGTAAGGCATCATCTCACACCTGTGAGATGGTACATATTAAAACCCAACAAGTATGGAGAGGATGAGGAAAAAGAGGAACCCTATTACACTGCTGGTAGAAAAGTGATGTAGATTCAAGTATCATATGTATAACCCAGCAAACTCATCCCTGGGCATTCAACCAACTGCATCAACCCCCAAAACTGCATAATCTACAATGTTTATCGCAGCATTATTCACAAAAAATTGTTTTTTTAATGTTCACTGACAAGAGGACTGGATCAAGATGTGATATATCCACACAATGGAATCCTATTAGGGCATACAACAAAATGTCACATTTATAGCAAAATGGAAGGAGTCTGTCTGAGAGAATTTTGTGTAGTAAAGCATTTCACAACAACAAAGACAAAAAATGTTTTCTAGAATTTGCTAAGATGGAAAACTGAAGATAAACAAAGACGAGTTTTCAGTGATTAACTCAGACTGGTCTCTATAGTATTTTCACTATATACTTATTACTTACCTTTGGTAATCCCTGTTATAGTCCCAATTGTCTCTTCTAATTATTGTCATCAATAAATTATTTTGAAAAATTAATAATAAAAATAATTTTATTTATTTTTAAAAGCATGTCTATTGTTTAATTTAAATAGGAATTATTTTGGTTATCTTACAGTTACTGATTTATAACCAATTCTACCAAGGTTAGAGACAGTATCCTGTTTAATTTTAATTTTTCTAGATATAGTGTGTTTTATGATCCAGAATATGTCCTATTTCTGTATAATTATGTGTATTCTGCCACTTTTGGGTGAAGAGAATTTTAAATATCAATACATCAAAGTGACAGTGTCAACTCTATGTCTTTGCTCAGTTTTTGTACCGCTGCTCTATCAATTTCTGAAAAAAAGAATTTTTAATCTTCAAATATGGTTGTGGGATTTTTAATTTAGTGATTGCATACATGCATAATAATGATTTAAATCATCCGCTTCAACTGTCCGCTTTATTATTACAAAGTGTCCTGGCACTCCGTAATAACAGTTTATTTTAAATCCAATGCAACACAGTAAATATCCTTCTTACACTTATTTTTTGCCACAATCTATCTTTTCAATCCATTTATTTTCAACCTGTGTCTGTATTTCAGGAGCTCTCTTAACAACATATAAGTCGGTCTTGTATCTTCATCAATTCTGAAACTCTGTCTATGAATTGCAGTGTTTAATTTATTAATACATAATGCAATTATTTATACATTTGCACTTGAGTCTACCATTTTATCTTTTCTAATTGTCTTTTCTTTTTCTGGCTTTTTTTGTTTTAACATTTTGAACATCCTTCTTTAGAAGATGTTTTATATAAGCCAAAGGTTACCAACATATACACCATAAAGAAACACCAAAGGAAATAAGGAATCAAAGTATGTTACTACAAAAAAAAATCAAAACACAAGGGAAGAGAGCAAGAGAGTAGAAGAGGCACAATGTAGTAACAAGGCAAACAAAACAATTAACAAAATGGAAATAATAACTCCTTCCCTATCAGTAACAACCTTAAATGTAAATGAATTATACTTATAATGACATAAAGTGATGTGGCTAAAAAAGAAGACCCACTGATATGTTGTCAAAAAGATTCACTTTCAATTTAAGGATCTACATAGATTAAAATGCAGGGATGAATAATATTTTCCAAGCAAATGGTAATAAAAATAGCAGAGGTTACCACAGTATATCAGACAAAATAAGTATCTGTTCAAAAACTGTCAGAAGAAATAATGGGGATTATGTAAGGATAAAAGGGTAAATTTACCAGGAAGTTATAACCAAGGAGTTATAACAGTTGTAAGTATATATACCCAACATGAGAGAATGTAAATATATGAAACATACACCAAAGTAACTGAAGGCAGGAATAACAACATGTTGATAGACTTCAAAATTCCATTTTTAATAATGGATAAAATATCTAGCCATAATGTCAATAAGACTTGAAAAAATGCATGGCAGATCAAATGAATCTAAGGGACATAAAGAATACTCCACAAAACAGCTGCAGAATACACATTTTTTACAAGTATACATGGAACATTTGCCAGGGATACAAAATTAACATACAAAACCTAGGTTTATTTCTATACAGTGACAATGACATCTGGAAAGAACACCATTTATATTATTTATAATTTCAAAAAAAAAGAAATACTTAGGGATAAACTTAAGCAAGGTGCATGTTGGGTGAGACATACACTAACAACTACAAAACACTACGAAAGAAGTTAAATAAATAAATAATGGAAATGGAAAGACAGTCTGTGTCTGATGATTAGATTTAATACTATTAAAATGTCCATACTAACCAAAGTGATCTATAGATTCAGTGTTATCCCTATCAAAATCAAATGGTATTCTTTGCAGAAATAGAAAAGTAATCCTAAAACCCGCATGGCACCATAAAGGATCCCAAAGAGCCAAAAAGAATTAAAAAAAAAAAAAAAAAAAAAAAACCTACCTGGAAACATCAGTTTCTGACTTTAAAAAATATTAGAAAGCTTCAGTAATGAAAACAGTGTCCAGAAATAAACCCATAAAATATTATAGTCAAATGATCTTCAACAAGAATGTCAAGAATATACACAATTGGGCCTCCCTGGTGGCACAAAGGGTTAAGACGAAACCTATAAAGCTATTCCCAGCCACTGCAGCACAAGTTAGATCCCTGGCCACGTAGCTACCCACATGGCACAGCAGACCTCTCCTGACTCTCCCTCTGCTTCCCTCAGCAGTCTATTTCAGTCATTCTGCCTGTTCTGTTCCCTACTCTTTTTCTGGTGAATCCTCTCACCACCCTCACACCTCTAGCCTGTATCCCAGTTCTTGTATGCATAAATAAATAAATCTTTCAAAAAAAAAGAATATGCACAATTCAGAAAGGATTCTCTTTTCAATAAGTAATGCTGAAAAAAACTGGATCTCTGCATGCAAAATAATGAAATGGGATTTCTTTTACACTATTCACAAAGACAACCATAAGACGTGAAACTCTAAAATGCCTAATTTTTTTTATAAATAATTTTTTAAAGATTTATTTATTTATACATACAAGAACCGGGGTACAGTCCAGATATGCAGGAGAGTGAGAGGATTCACCAGAGACAGAGCAGGGAACAGAACAGACAGAATACACTGAAATACACTGCTGAGGGTAGCAGCCGGCAAGACAGGAGAGGTCTGCCACGCCCTGTGGGTATCTCCCAGGCCTGCTGGGATCTCACCCGCATTGCGGGGGCAGCGGACAGCTTTACAGCGCTGTATTCAACCGCCTGCACCGCCAGGAAGGCCCTAAAACTCCTAACTTTTTAATACCAGTTTTAGCAATAGTTTCCTTGCAACAAAAGCAAAAATCAAACTACATCAAACTAAAAAGCTTCTACAGAGCAAAACAATCAACAGTGAAAAGGCAACATATAGGATGAGACAACCCATGTAACAAATAAGGGCTTAATTTTCGAAATACAGAAGGAAATCCTACAATTCAATAGCAAAAAAACAAGTAACCTCATCTAAAAATGTACAAATGACTTGAATAGTCACTTCTCAAAGAAATCATACTAATGATAAATATATGAAAAGATGCTCATTAATCACCAAGAAATTGCAAATCAAAACTACATGAGGTATCACCTCACACCTGTGAGAATGGTGGTTACCTTATATATATATTCCTAAATGTTGAATGTATTTTATATGTGGGTGTGGAAATACATGTATAGTAAGATAGACCAATGAGGATTTCTCACTTTGCTTATACTTCCACACATAACTGAGCTTGGATTACTATCTCTACCTATCTCAGATCTAAGCTTTAAATGTCATACTTCCTACAAAACCCAATGTGATTCTTACAGACTAGGTAGATGTTACTGCTATATAATTATGTATCTCCTTGTATCTTTTCAATCAATTGTATCACTAATGTTTGTAATCTTTGCCTTTTTTAGTAGCTAAAAGGTTTTGTTTTTTTTTCCTGGCAAGGATCATAACTTTGCTCATTATTTTATCTTTAGCATATAGCCAGGACTTAACACTCCATTTGCTGATTGGATGAATGAGTGCAATTTTTGTACGTCAAAAGATATTCTTTGAAAATATTGTCCTTAAGTGGACTGGTAACATCCCACTGACTCATGATTAGTTTTGCCATTTATGTTTGCAGAGCTGGAATTCAGTCTTTATCTTAAGACTTTAAAAAAGTTTGCTGTTCCTGTAATAATATCACATTGTTTTATGAACAATCAGTTTTAACTTGTTTTTATGATTACAAGAAAACATTTTTATACTTGCCATTGAAATATGTTTTTCTGTATTCATCTAGAATCTAGTGTTTGGAGATTTTACATAATTTTAATTTTAATGAAGATTTAAAAAGATGTAATGAGAGCAAGAAAAACTATTTTCTGCATGCTGCCTACAAGACTAAAATTTTTATACTGGGGAAGGAGAACAATAAAATCATGTATATATTAAAGATCTAAATGCATTCATACAGTGTAAGATTATAAATGTATTAAAAAGACATAATCAGTGCTTAATTCTGGTAAGAGAATTATAATTAACTTTCTAGTTCTTTTTTATATGTCCTAAAGTAATCACATTACCATTTACTGTATATTGATCAAAAATGTATATTAAAATAATACTAATAATTTATCATGTTTGGGGTGATTTTTTTTCATTTTTGTTCTTTTAAATCTTAGCCAAGTAAAAAATAAGGATATAACATTTAACTTCACTAAGTTGCTGATTTGGGTCAAATATGGTAACATGTGTACAGGAAAATGATTTAATAGTAGTTACTGGACCTAACAGTATTAGAGCCACCAGATAAAAGGCAATTAAGAGAGAAATGGAGAGTAGGGAGGTGGCTACAAGAATCGATAGTTTGGAAGGGTAAAAATGTGGCGCTTACTTGAGTTGGTTAGCAATGTGTTGCCATGGTCCTCTTTGGCACTGATGATACTTCATGCCAATGAATCCTGCTATGTTTTTTTAACCTCAGGGATCTCAGACCTGATAAAAATCCTTCTCAACATAATGCTCCAGTCAGCCACTTGTGAACTGGCATTCTAGTTCTTTTGCTATCAATAGTCTTGGAATTTCAAACATAGAATACACATCTACATTTTTTTAAAAAGAGATTTGTGTTATAAAAATGTCTAATTTATATTTTATCTTTTAAAATGCTCTTTATTTTTTCTTAAAAAGTTTATGTTACAGCAGTTTTCAAGGTCTTGACTTAGCATTCTGCAAGTCTCTATTATTTCTCTATTATGTCAGAAACTAAGGAACCGTAGTTTTTAAAAAATATATTCATAAATGGTGAAGTCAGATACAAATCCATCTTTAAACTGATGATTGCTTTTTCACAAAATGAAAAAAAACAAGTTTCTTACCTTTCCTCTGGAGTATCTACATGAAATGTTCTCTCTATAACAGTGGTCCACTGAAGACATCTTATAATAAATGTGTTTGGCTTTGGTCGTTCTGTTTTCATTAACTGGCATTCTAGAAATAAAATAAAATGTCTCTTTGAATAGACTTATATTTAATCCAAGAAGGAAATGAGAACTACAGAGTTGCATTACAAACAAAAACACTGCAACCTCAGAGTTTTCTATGGATTTCCACTCACCTGACCTCAGTGTTCCGTTCCAATCCATTGCCCATTCTAATGACCTCCTCTATTTATCAGCTAAACTAGACTGCTTACCTTTCCCCCAAATATTTCTTGCTCTTTTCTATAGCTATACCTTTGCTACAGCAGTTCTTGCTATCTGGGTATTTCCCATTTGTTTTAGCCCTATTCATATGCAATCATGAACAGTCAAAAGAATACCTATCCTTTAAGATCCAGATGGAAACTCCTTTCACAAAGCTTTTATTAAAAACTTGGCCCTAGGCTTCTAATCCCATTTATTCTTATTAATTATTGTTGTTTACCTTATTTTCCCCTCAGCCTAAACAAGTAACTTCATTCATCATTCTAGAAAGATATCCATACCCTTATCTAACTATAAGCCTTTGACAGTGTATACTACCCCTAGAGCTAGTCAACTGAAAAGTGGTGAATTCTGTTGAGCAACACTTATGAAGACCACAAAGAAAAGGGGCACAGTACAGTGATTAAAAGCAAGGATTTTAATACTGGTATGCCTTGATACAATTTATTTCTCTTAGCACATTTACTATATGCAACATTGGACAAGTTAATTGATTCCTCTGACCTTCAAGTGAAAAATAGGAAACATAAGAGTATCTACATTATAAAATTGGTGTGAGGACTAAAAGTAAACAGTATACTACTTAGCATAGTGTGTGACATATACTAGGTTTTCAATAAATGTAAGCTGTTTTTATTAGGCATTATATTTTAAGGATTACGTGGTACTGGAGAGTAAGTGTAATAACAGGGTTAGCTACTGTAACTCCTCTTTTGAAAGAAACTAATTTAACACTAGGAGACAAATTGACAGTGTTTTCCCAGTTATCAGTTAATCATTAGCAGCTAACATTTCTATGTTTTGATAGGATCAAGTCATTAAACACATTAGACTAATTTTTTATTGACTCTTTATACTAAAAGAGGTAATTCCTCCAAGGGGCTCTGCTTAGTCATCTTCTCTTTGCTTTTACCTTTTTCATGGTTTCAGTCATCATCTCTCAGCTTTCTAATATAAAAATCCAAGTTTCTTTCCATCTTAGATCTCTAGTTTATGACATAAACATCTGGCTATACAGAGGCTATTTTTACCTAGCTGAATTATGGGTACTACACCAAAAACCAAACTATCTTTCCCCCAAAATCTGTTCCTTATCCTGGATTTCCTAATTTTTCCATCATTTAGACTGAAATCAGAGGGTGACATCTTTCATATTTGTAATGTCTGCCATATTATATTTTCTTTTATTTTTTCAAAAGATTTATTTATTTATATAAGCACTGGGTACAGTCAGAAGCACGGGAGGGTAAGAGAATTCACCAGACCCAGAGCAGGGAGCAGAACAGGCAGAAGGACCGAAGAACACTGCTGAGGGGAACAGCAGGTGCGGCAGGAGAGGTCTGCGCGCCATGTGGTACCCTCGCCCGGGGATCAAACTGGCGCTGCAGAGGCTTCAGGCCGCATAGCAACCCAGCGCTCAACCGCTGTGCCACCACAGAGGCCCCGCCATATTATCTTTTCTACTGATATAATTCTCCTTCAAACTCCCACTGTCCAAGGCTTAGTCCTCCCCAGGTGCCATAAAACCAAAAATTCCAGATGTGGAAAGGCTAGAGGTCTTCTAAGAATATCTGAACTTGCCCAAAAAGTGAACTCCTTATTTCATCCACCCTATCTCCCCCATGTCAACCTTTTCTATAGCTTTTTCCATCTCATATGATGGTACCTACATCATTGCTCAAGTCAAAAACCATGAAATCATCCATAAGTCCTATCTTATATCTCATTCTGTAAATCCTGTTTCCTCAGTTTAAAAATATATCTAGTGTCTTATTAATTGCTCCACTACCTCAAAGCATCCATTATTATCTCCTACATGAATACTGCAAATCCTAAACCAGTTCTCCACTGGTCCTCATTGCAGTTTGGCCTCAAAAAAACCAGAATTGTTCTTAGAATGAACACATACAAAACAAACAAACAAAACATCTCTGCAATTATTCCAATTCACTAAGAACAGAGGAACCTTAAATGATCAAAAAGAGTTCATTGTGATCTAGGTCCTCTACCCACCCTACTTTAACTCCATGCCACACTGTGAGCTACCACATTGTAATGACTATATTCCTCAACAATACACTGCACTTTCCTAAGGATGTTTTGGCTAGTTGTACCCACTATTTGGCATTCCCCGCCCCCCCCACACACACCTTTATAACTAATTCCCTCACCTCCTTAAATTTAGATCAAATTTAAGCTTTACACTGAAACCTACAACATGGCCATCTAAATTAACATTCTAAGCTATATTCCTGACCCATCTTACCTCTTCTACTTTTTATTTCCCATAGTTTGTTCTCATTTTTAAACATATGAGATGAATAACTTAATAGCTTTCTGCTTACTTATACCATTCTGAACCAGAGAATCCAAGCTGAAAGCTAGATCAAATGATGCCAGCTAAAACAAATATGTAACAAAAAATAGAATTATTTAGGTTATCATTGCTTCAGTTTTTATCAAAAAAGATCAGATTTTATTTCAACCATTAATACTTTAAATACTACTTCTAGTCTTTTAAAAATAAATTCTACAAACTGTGAAAAACAAAGGCACAAAAACAGAATTATTTATTAAGTTGCATTATGAAATAATACATTGAGTTATAATGATCATGACGAGTTTACTTTTAAGGCCCCAGATACAATACTATTGAAAAGGGAAAAAAAGTACTTCTCTTATAAAGTTTTTGTTCTCCAGAGGTAAAAAAGCATAGTGCCAGCAATTGTGACTGGAAGGGAGGAGTCTTAAATATGGCATGTGCCCTAGTGGAGAGCAAAGACCAATGGAGGGCACCTGTTCAATAATCATTATATGACACGATTTGTACTCAGTGATGGTTTCTAACTGTTATCTTATCCAAACATCAAACCTACAGGTATTATTCTCCATTTTATAAATGAGAGAACTGAGACTGAGGCCAGGTATATAACAGTTCTGCCCAAAACACACATGCTGTGAAAGTATTTACCCTCAAGTTTACCTGAATTCAAATTCATGCTCTTCAGGAAAAAATATACTGCTAGGAAAATTTCCTTTAAAAAAATCAGCAATTGCATGTCCAAGTAATGGGAATATCTACATCCTATCCTGTAACTTTCCTATCTCTTTCATATACTGGGCCATTTTCCTTTCCTCCTACAAAGAAATCCAGGGTACTCTTCACTTAATAACAATATTTAAGTGGGGCAAGGGCCCTGATGTGTCTGCTGCTGGGTCTAAAGACAGCATAGAGATACATAGCAATGAGAGTTACATGCCTGTAGGATTCTGATCCTGGCATTTTCTGTTTCTCCAAGCAGGCATGTAGGGTGGAATGTGATACAGAATGAGGGGTGAAGGGAAAGAAGGTAGTAAGGAGGGGAATGGAGGTTCTGGGTTCTTTCACTGCTCCTTCTAAAACCCTGCAATAATAAGAAAGCTACTGATGATAAAAAAAAAATAATTATTAATGATGTATCTATCCAGCTTAATGTTTCTAATTATTTATTTGGGTCTGAACCACTTACTACCCAAAGTCAACACATCCTTCTCCATATAAGAAAATAGAAGAGAAAACAAAAAATAAGCTCCTACATTTTATTTGACAGTATAAATTCTATAAGTAAGAGGAGCAAGTTGTGTCACTACCATACTCCACTCCAGAATACATTTTTCAACCACTGCCAGAAGAGCACCTACCCCAGCCTCCAGTGGAGTACTCCAATGGACTGTCAACTGGAATATCCCACATGCGGCTATTGGAGACATTCCAATATCCCCCCCAGACTTCATAAGGCCCTAGATGCTAAGGCTCCATCAACAAAAAAACACCTAGAAGAGAGGGAGAGAAGAACCCAAATACAACAAAATCCCCATGTTCAGCAGTGCAAATCCAAAGGAAACAATGGGGAAAAGAAAAATACAAATGGCCAAGCAAATCATCAGAGTAACAATGTACCACAGAGAAAACAAAACTCTAGAACCAACAGACACAGAATTCAAAATTACCATGATTAAAAAATTAAAGAGTTGGAACAACACAAGGAAAACTCAGAAAAGCAAACGAATGTTGTGAGAAACACAATCAAGGAACAGAAAATCAAAATTCAAATCTTAAGAAAGTAATGGAAATAGGCCTCCCTGGTGGCGCAAGGGGTAAAGATGCAACCTATGAAGCAATCAGCAGCCTCTGCAGCAAGAGTTCGATTCCCTGGCCAGCCAGGTAGCAACCCACATGGTGCAGCAGCAACCCACATGGTAGAGCAGACTTCTCCTGACTCACCTGCTGCTCCCCTCCGCAGTGTACTTCAGACAGTCTGCCTGTTCTGTTGCCCACTCTGTCTCTGGCGAATCCTCTCACCCCCCCCACACTTCTGGCCTGAACCCCAGCTCTTGTATGCATAAATAAATGTTTTTTTAAAAGGAAAAGAATGGAAATGCAGGCTGTAGAAAAAGCAACAAAGATGAAAAATTCTTTAGAAAGCCAAAGAAATAGAATAAAGCAAAGAAGAGCAAGTCAGTGATCATAAAGATGAAAAAGAAGAAACAAAATATTAAAGAAAAATGCAAAGGGAAAAAATGAAGCAACACTTTGAGAATTAACATCATGGGGAAAGGAAATACAAGACTCTTCATCATCCCAGAAAAAGAAGCAAAAGAGAAATAAAAAATTTCATGAAGAAATAATAGAAGAAAACACCCCAAAGTTGAAGAAGGAGCTGAATATAGAAATACAGGAAGCTATAAGAACACCAAGCTACCTAAACAATAGGAAACCTACAGAAAGATATATAGTAGTAAAACTTTCCAGAGGAAAGTTTTTTCCAAGGAAAAAAATAATGACGCTGAAAAAGGGGAAAAACAGATAAACAATAAGTTAGATTTTTGAAGGTCTTGTGAAATTAGAGGCAGGATATTATGGAAAGATGAGATGGAAAATATTGATGGCCAAAACGTTGACTCTGAAAATGTATTTTTGATAAGATGTGGTGACCATATTTGTTAAAGAAAAATGTATTAGGAGAAGTTTACATTAACATGATTTAAATCTAAATCCATAAATAATAGTACATGCTAAATGCAAAATTGTAAGTTTCATGATATTTAAAATGGCAGAAATTGAAGTATGTATCATAAAGTAAAAATATATTTTGCTTTTTGTGGGACCCTCGCCTCTGGAGCACTGGTTCTATCCCCGGCATCCAGGCAAGGGTCCCACATGGTGCGCAGATCTCTCCTGCCTCCCCTTGCTCCCCTCAGCAGTATACTTTGTTAGTCTGCCTGTTCTGCTCCCCGCTCTGGCTCTGGTGAATTCTCTCACCCTCCCGCACTTCTGACTATACCCAGTATTTGTATAAATAAACAAATCTTTAAAAAAAAAATAGTCATGGGCTTATTTTCACAGTTGTGATAATGAAAAAAAAATTCCACATAAGGTAGACTTTACCATTTTTAATTGTGCAGTTCTATGGCAATTTATTTTCATTGTACAAATTATCCATGCTTACTGCAAAAAACTTCACATATTGGTATAAGCAAATGAAAGAAAAACTACCCACAACATGGGTATACACATTACATATTAATGTATACTCTTTCATATCTATTTTATGCATTTTTCAAAATAAAAATGAGGCCAAAATATATGGGACATATTGCATAATTGCTTTGCTCTTTTAATGTGTTATGAGTATTTTCCACTTTAATAAAGATCTACATCACATTTAATAGTGACATAGAATTCCATTTTACCTGTAAACTAGAGTAAGTAGTTTATTTATGATCATAATCCATGAAACAAATACAAGTAAATTATCTGGATGTAAATAGCATGCTATCTAACCATTTCAACATAGCATAATATTGAGTGCTGTGTTAAAATCTGAAAATCAATTGTGTGCACTACTTTTGTTTTAATTAAACAAGAATTTTTTTTATTTTAAATATGATGAAACCATGATTGGATAACAAAAGTTTTCAAAAATCCAATAAGCACATACATTAGAGATTGCAATTTCCCTGAAGGCAAGGTCCAATCTATTTCATGACCTAGTACTGTGACTATATAGAGATCTCAAATACAGAAATAAACATAATAAAACATATTTGAACAAATCAAACTGAACAAAAACAAATTCTTCAATTATGACAACAAACTGGTAGTTACAAGGAAGGGAATGGAGTTAGGAGACAGGTAAAACAGGTTAAGGGGGTGGGCATTTCTGGTCACACAAGGGGTTAAGATGCAACCTAGGAGGCTATCAGCAGCCACTGCAGCACAAGTTCAATGCCCAACCAGGGAGCAACCCACATGGTGCAGCAGACTTCTCCTGACTCACCCGCTGCTCCCCTCAGCAGTGTATTTCAGTCAATCTGCCTGTTGTGTTCCCCACTGTCTCTGGTGGACCCTTTCACCCCCTGCACCTCTGGCCTGTAACCCAGTTCTTGTATGCATGAATGGATGAATCTTTAAAAAAAAAAACACAGGTTAAGGGGGTTAGGTGTTTGGTGGATGGAAATAAAATATTCTGTGTTAAACATAAGAAAAGGTGGATGGGGGAGTGGGCAAATTGGTCAATTGTATGGTGGTGAATCAAAACCAGACTTTAGGTGGAGATAATATAGCATACAAAGATGTTGAACTATATAATCTACACACCTGAAACATATTAAAAGCTGTAAACTAATGATAATTCAAAAAAAATTTTAAAAATGTGTAAATAACACTAGCCATTTTAGTTTAAAAAACTATGTCCTGGTTAACACTACATAGAAGATAACCCATACCTAAAAAAAAAATTGACTTAGACAAGAATCATCAATGGATACTAAAATATTAGGTAAGTAACTGATGAAGAACTGAATATTAAATGATGCCAAGAACTGAATTAAAGGTGTCAAGTCAGATTATCCTCCAGTTACAAGGGAGAAAACTTAACTTTATAATGAAGAGATCAAGCTGTCATGCCCTAAACCAGCGAACAATGATACAATCACTAATAGTTGGTCAACCAACTATTAACTTCTTTAACATATTGATAAAATACATAATAAGGAAAAACAGAATGTAAATCTAATAGAAACTGTAGATCTATTTCATTGTACAGGAAGCACAGAGGTAGAGGAAAAAGTTAAATGATGCTCATAGAAACAATTATCAGAGAACTTTCTACAGAACTCTGGTCTCTTTAATAAGTGAAAGTAACGAGAGTGGTATTGGACATAGAATTCTTCTAAACTAGGAAAGACTTAAGAGACATACTCATCCAATGCAACATGTAGTCCTCAATGTATTCTCTTTTAAATAAGTCATTTTGTGAAAGATATTTTAGGTGACAACTGAGGAATTATGAATATGCGTTTCTATTAAATCACATTAAAGATTTCTAATTTTTAAAAATATGACAGTGGTACTATGATTATGTAAGAAAGTATCCTTATATTTTAGAGATTCACACTCAAGAATTTAGGGATAAAAATATATAATTTGCTTGAAATATTTTAACAAAATGATATAAATTAGCAAATCTAGGTAATGGATAAATGAAAATTTAATAAGCTATTTTTCCATCCGTATATCCAAAAATTTTGATAATAAAAAGTCAAAAACAGAAAATCTCTCAAAATAGTAATAGATTCTTTCCTCAAAGTATGTAGCAAGATAAATTAAAGAAGAAAAACAACTGAATGTGGAATAGGATATTATTCTTTTAAATGATAGATACAAAATATCTAAAATAGACACTTCTATTAAAACTCATGTAATGCAAATTAAATTTCAGAATCTTTCACTAGGATGCTATTTAAAGGTATCTGCTGGAAAAATCTGTTTATTTTGTGTCAACTTTAAATTACAGCTTAAATGCCTCAAGCTTCCGTTCATATAATTGGGACAATTTTTAATCCTTTAGCTTTATAGACAGATCAATACACACCAGAGTGAATAAATAATATACACACAAACCAAGATGCACTTGACCACAAGCTGCTTTCCCTTCCCTTAATTACTGGGTTACCTAAAACCATTATGTGCAAGAGTAATCTTTGTTACCTATTTCTTAACCAACTAGTTAAGTTGTGGTTTCTAGTACTCTCCTGAAATTTCCCTTTCATCAGAATTTTTTTCCTAGTTCTCATTTCATTTTTTTGCTGCATCTGATGTTCTAAGCTCTTAGTCACTCCTCCTTAGCCTCCATGAAATAAACTTATCTGATTTTACTTTCAAATCCCCAACCTTTTTACGTAGGGCCTTTCATGTTAAAATGAGTTACTCCCTTGAGTTCAGATCTTTCTGCTATGCTTTCATTTGATGGAAAATTTTGTGCTTAGTAAATTTAGACATTCATTAACAAATATTCATTGTGTGCCTATAGTATGCCAAGTAACAACCTAGGCATGGGGGTGGGGAGTAGTAGTAAACAAAACAAAATTCATCTTACTGTGTTTTACTGAAGGGGGTGACTGATCAAGCAATAACAAATAAAGTAACTAATTTATAACATCATAGATGCTTATAAATACTATGAAGAAAATTATATGTGGCAACAAGTTAGAAAGATAGGGAACTGATACTAATTTAGAAAGAATATAGTGTTTTTTAATGAAATGAAATTATAGAATTCTGTGGGAAGAGTGATTTTGGTAGAAGGAACTGAAAGTGTATAAAGACCAACAGCTAAAAAAATGTGTTTGAGATTTCCACATATGTGTTTGAGAAATAGCAGAGAGTCCAATATAACTAGAGTAAAGTAAGTAAGGGGAATGGTAGAAAAGGAGATCAGAAAAAAGACTTGATAAAGATTCTGGATATAATTTGGGAGTGGCTCTCCCATGGCTTTGCCTCAATGATCACCTGATGTTTGTTAAGTCTCAAACCTACACTTCCAATGTCAGACCCTCCATCTGCTCCATTTCTGTATAGCAAACTGGCATCTCACTTTCAAGGCCCTATAATTGCTCCAGTCTCACTTTATCTAAAAAGGCTTTTTCCTGTTGATCTTCCACACTGACAACCTTCACATCAACAAAGTTTCTATTAATTTTATATCTGCGTCATTTTTTTAATTACCTAAGAAATACATCTTTGACTCTGAAGATGTATTTGACATTTTTGAGATCCTCAAGACATCTTTGACTCGCTAGCAACATTCACCCTAACAATTCTGTCATAACAGCTCTTGCAACCATCCTCCCTTTTCACGATACCCAATCAGAAAACTTACTGCCAAATCATGGAGCCCTAAAATCACTTCTCAGATGGGCTCCCCTTCTCAGACCTCCTTCTTATACACTCCTAACTTGATTAGTTTTACTCAAACTTATTCTACAGGTCATTCTCCTTGAAAATATACGCTCAACAAGACAAAGTTCAATTTCTGTAGCTTGACTGTCAAAGCTATCGAGAAACAAGTCCCAATCTTTGTCTAACTTTATTCCTTGCCACAGAAACAATGGGTATTTCTTGTTGATGTATGTATCTATTCATTTTCCCTAAATATTCCCTGTCTTTAACTTCAGTATTTAATCACGTTTCCCTCACCAGAAACACTGTCCCCTTCCCTCCCACAGAGATTCTAGTCATTCAAAATCTTCTGTAATCCTTAACTCTTGACTCCTGAACATCTACTGCACTTAGTATTTATATCTCACATATTGGTACTTGAACATATACTGCTATTTGACTTTTATGAGCATCTCCTTTATTATGCTGCAAGTTTCAGAGAATTTGGAATACTTCTTATCTTTTTTTTTTAAACATCACAATTTTAAGTACAGACAACCTGAATAAAAAAAAAAAAAAAACAAAAACAGAAAATGCTTCAGGAAACATTTCTATAGAAACAGAGCTTATCACAACTAAGTTTTTTTTTTTTTTTCTTGTAAAATGATCTCAACATAAATTTCTCACTCCTTAAAGAAAAAAAAAATTTAGGGCCTCCCCTGGTGGCACAGTGGTTGAGCACCAGGCTGCAAAGCTGCCCGCAGCCTCTGTAGTGCCAGTTAAATACCCTGCCGCCGGTGAGGGTCCCACATGGAGCGACAGACCTCTCCTGCGGCACCCGCTGCTCTCCTCAGCAGTGAATTTCGTCAGTCTGCCTGTTCTGTTCCACTCTCTGGCTCTCGTAAATTCTCTCACCCTCCCGCACTTCTGACTGTACCCAGGTTCTTGTATAAATAAATAAATAAATCTTTTTAAAAAAGAAACAAAATTTACTTTATGATTTCTTTCTTTGTAAAACCCACAATATTTATTTCTTCAAAAACCTAAATGGGGCCTCCCCGGTGGCGCAGCGGTTGAGCGCTGGGTTGCGAAGCTGCCTGCAACCTCTGCAGCCGGTTCGATCCCCGGCTGCTCCCCGGCCACCGGAGGAGGGTCCCACATGGCGCGCAGACCTCTCCTGCCGCCCGCTGCTCCCCTCAGCAGTGTCCTTCGGTCCTTCTGCCTGCTCTGCTCCCCGCTCTGGCTCTGGTGAATTCTCTCACCCTCCCGCGCTTCTGACTGTACCCAATGCATGTATAAACCAAACAAACAAACAAATAATAAATAAATAAATAAGACATGCCTCTAGAAAATTAAAAAAAAAAAAAAAAAAAAAAAAAAACCTAAATGTCCAATTGAGATCATCTCTGATAACATTAGTAATAAATATTATTAAAAAGTGATACATGATTTAAGCCTAGACACACATACATCAGCAAATGTTAATATCATTTTGAAAAAAATATTTAAAGCTTAATCAAACTCGTCACTACACAGCTACAGCTCTAACACTTAAGAATTTCCTTCCTGGGGCCTCCCCTGGTGGCACAGTGGTTGAGCGCTGGGCTGTGAAGCTACCTGCAGCCTCTGCACCACCAGTTCGATCCCCGGCCACCTATGAGAGTCCCACATGGCACGCAGGCCTCTCCTGCCACGCCTGCTGCTCCCCTCAGCAGTGTACTTCGTCAGTCTGCCTGCTCTGCTCTCCACTCTGACTCTGGTGAATTCTGTCACCCTCCCGCATTTCTGACTATACCCAGTGCTTGTATAAATAAATAAATAAATAAATAAATCTTTAAAAAAAAATTTCCTTCCTTCCTTCCTTCCTTCCTCCCTCCCTCCCTTCTTTCTTCCTTTCCTTAAGAAAAGTGGTAGAAAGGATTGGATTTATAGAATAAAGAATTTATTTCCTTGGAGAAAAACAAAAAGATATGTTTACCCATTCAGAGTACAGCACAAAATGTACAAAAGAACAATGAATTTTGGAATATTATAAACAAATTATCCTAAACATTTTTATTAAAAACAAATACAGAGATAACCAAAGAGTCCTTATTAGAATCTGATCTATCTGGAAAACACTCTCTAACTTAAAGCTTCAAAGAGAAGAAATTGATGTCTCTCTTCCTATTTAGAAACCATGACTCCTAATAATATCCTGACTTTAAAGGCATTTAGACATAGCCAAAGTCATGTCATTTACTATTTATGTACTGAAAATAATACAGATCTTTTCTATATTACAAAACAGTTCACTTTAAAATCTGGTTTAACTGATGGATTGCAAACAAGTTGAAGAGCATATTCTGGAATAATCAGCTCATTCATCTCCAGAAGAACAAAAAATAATCTCATCTTAAATATTTTGTCAATTTAAGTCAGTTGGGAACAATGCTTTCCATTATATTTTTCTCCAAAATCTGTTTTAGATAGTCATTGCTAAGTATATTCCAGTTATTTCACAACAGTAGGAGATTTATATGCATTACTTCTTTAATTGTCCCAATAAAGCTCTGAAGCATTTTCCTTTCCATTTCACAAAAAAATAGAAGTTATATGATTTTAAGTCACTTATTAAAAATCATTTAGTTATTAAGCTTTAAAAACTGTGTCTCTAATCAAGGTTTTTTAATTCTTGGGTCTTCTTAGTATGTCTCAGACTGTTACAGGAATGTGAGCTGCTTATGAGAAAGGAAGTTTTATTTTTTATAATGAGTTTTACATACTTCATCATTTTCAGCAAGTTGATAGAAACATGTGACATATAGAGTACTGAAATAGCTCCCCCCAAAGAAAACTGACAAATTTGGTCTTTTGGTATTCATACACAAAGAGTAATTATTATCATCTGTGGTAAGAATATTGCATACAAAAGCACCAATGAATTTTGATCAGATCAATACAAGGCATGGGAAGTTCTAGATGACAAGATAACAAGAAATATTACTGTTTCAGGATTTCTTATAGAAATTACATTTAAAAAATGTCTTTCTGTCAATATTAGATCATTAGTACAAAGATGAGAAAACATTTGAAATATTTATTGGCCAAAATGTTAAAAAAAAACTAATGTGAATTAACATGTAATTACAGTTGCTTGGAATCTGATATCAGGAGTTATACAGACATACCAATCTAAGCCAACCTTATTGATTCCTTAAGTCATAATAAAATAATCTATCTGTAAGAATAAAGAGCCAACAGGGTAGGAAAGCAATAGAAACAGAATTTCTTAAAGTCAAAAAAATTCCAAAAACTTCATGAAGTGAACAGAAATTTCTAAATAACACAGTTAAACAGTATTTTAACAAAATGTCCTATTTCTACAGGATAAGGTGAAATTCAAAGGAAAAAAATGTACATGAAAAAACACTATAAACAGTATATGTTTATTTTTAATTACTTTTTCAAAATTTCCTACAGAAACAGAAAGTTTATCAGTGTGCTTTTGGAAGCAATAGTCATTGCGAGTTGGATGATTCAATTATCAAGAACTATTCTGGCATGTTTCAAAAGCACTGCCATTTTTAAACATAAAAAAAATATCTAAAAATGCAACCGTAGTAATAGATTCTGAGTGCATGGATTGGGGGTGAGGGAGAAAAACAATGACAAATTGGTCCAAAAGGACACTGAGACTTCAATAGTTGGACAACTATTGTGCTGACAATTAGTGACAGGAAGCAGAGCACAAAACAAATGAATGACAAAAGCTGGATGAAAGACCTTATTATAGTGCAGAAACATGATTATAATAAAGGAGCAATGTACTCTCCTCTATAAAACTTTCAAACAGGCACCCTACTCTCCTTTCTCTTTCCCTGAATTTCATCTTTTCATTAACATCTGCTTGATTATGTATTATTTCCAACCAAAAAGAATGCCTTTATATCATTCCTGAATTCCAAGGCTTAAAAGGTCCTTCTCTCCACTGTGGCCTTGGGCCCTCATTTAACTTTACTCAAATATAATAAATGCTTTTAAATTTAACATAAATATATAGAGGGAGGAACAGAAACAGTGATTTAGCATACAAATGCAGAATGCAGAGAGAAAACAAAGTACGCATCCCTCAAGTTCAATTTGTCAAACATGTAATGATCATATAATTCATAGTAAATATCCAGATGATTCTGGCTCTAAAAATTAGCATTTCTCCTATGATTTCTGTTATAATTAGAAAAAGACTAAAATCTTCACATACTAGTTAATCCTCTGCATTAAGGTTTAGTTTACTTAAATGTAAGTATCCAAAGATCTGATATCACATATTAGTTGATGATTTGATTCATGACACATATAAAACTAGTCTAGAGGCATGAAAAGCTGATCCCTTTTGAACTGCCTATGCTAGCAAACCTCTTACCTCAAGACCCTGAGGTAGTCAGACATGATTTAGTTAAGCAGTGGTCTGGAAAAGCACTAGCCTTGAAAGTTGAAAGCTGGTTGATTTAAATTCTAGCTTTAAAGTTGGTTTAATTTCTAGCTTTTAATTTAATTTAAAGCTGGTTTAAATTCTAGCTCCATTACTTAATAGATGCATGACCACTGACGAAATCCGTAGTCTAGTTTTCCAGCTGTAGATATAATATGCATCCTGCAAAAATGTTAGCGGGAATAACAATATGTATGTAAAGGACAGAGGTGCTTAACAAGTAGTAATTATTATTATGACTATTAATTCTCAATGGACTGTTTCAAGAAATTATTACAAGCAAATCATTTAATTTTAGATGGAAAGTCCTTTCCATCTTTTCAGATCTTTTATTATAACTCCCTATTGCTACAGATGGTAAAATTCTGAGTTCCAGTGTGGTAAAATAACCAGTCCAATATTACATAATAATCTATGTAAATTTCTATCAAATAATCAGTTACTTGGCTACCATCTCCATACTTTACATATAGCACAAATGAGTACCACTGCACATAAAGTACACCTCTTGGAAATAATAGGTCTGCTATTAAGCTACTGTGTATAATACTTGGCATACCACTAAGTTTTGTGGGTACAAATAAATACTGCCTAAAGACAGCTGTCACTTGTAAATCTCATATATAATTAAATGCATTTGAATCAGGTGTTAGACCAAAGTATAAACCACAGTTCTACCATATATATGCTTTGAGACCCTGGGAAAGTTTCTTAATCTCTCTAGGACTTGTTTCATTTTCTACTTCTTTTAGCAATTCATTAGTTTATTTTTAACTGAAGTCATATGGGGTACCCCCATTAGGTATTACCGCCATAGCACACCTACCACCAACTCACATTCTACCCCAGAAGACCGCTGTGCCTCCTTCCCTCTTCGTTCCTTCTCCTCCCAAGCCCCTTCCCACTGGTGTCTCAGGTCTGCAGGCAGCAATCAGGGTTAGTTTTTTAGTTCGTCTTTCTCTGACTGTTAATTTAGTTACTTTATCCACATTTAGTGACACCATCTGGTATTTATCTTTCTGATTCTGACTTATTTCACTTAACTTTATCCTTTTAAGCACCATCCATGTTGCTGCAAAAGGCAAGATTTTATGTTTTTGGATCACTAATATTCTATCGTGTATATATACCACATTTTCTTAATCCACTTATTTGTTCTGGGGCCCTTAGGTTGTTTCCATAGTTTAGCTATAGTAAATAGTGCTGCAATAAACATGGGAGTGCAAGTATCCTTTTAAATTTGTGTTCTTAAAATTCTGGGGTAGACGCCTAGAAGTGGAATTATTCGGTCGAATGGCAGATCCATGTTTAATGTATTGAGAGACCTCCATACTGCTTTCCATAAGGGCCTGACCAGTTTGCATTCCCACCAACAGTGTAGAAAGTTTCCCTTTTCTCCACATCTTCACCAGCTCTTGTTTCCAGTCTTTTTGATATGTTTCATTGTCACAGATGTGAGAGGATATCTCACTGAGGTCTTGACTTGCATTTCTCTAATAGTAACATTTTTTAATGCACCAGCTGGCATTTTTAAGGTATTATTTACTGTATGTTATTCTCATTATGACAAAATGTGATCAAATAAATAAAATATTTCATACACAGTAGGCTCTTAAAAACTATCAATTCTTTTTCCTCACTTCCTTAAATCCCTCTCCATTTCCTGTGTGAATTATAAGTGTGATGAAGTAAAGCAACAAATACAATTCACTTTTTTATATTAGAATCTAAGAACTAATTACACTGAAATATCTACTATCTCTACTATCTGGAAACTAAAAGTTTAACTTAAAAAAATAAAGATATCCTAAAAGTAAATATGAAGCAACTCTATCAGTTAAATATCTACATTTAACTTAACCAAAAAGAATCTATAAGTTTAAATAGGCCATAAATGAGTATAGTCAGAGAGGTGTGAAAAAAGAATTACTTTACCCTTCAGATATGGTACAGTGTCATGGAAGAAAATGATAGGGTCAGTAAAAAGCTAAAACAACAATACAATAACTCTTGGCATCAAAAGCTGGTTGGTGTTGGGGAGGCTGGTTTTTACCTGAGATGAATATTATACAGAGATGAATATTAACATGTTAATAATTAACATTATGTACAAAAAACACAGAATAACCCAACAAGGCTGCTTATCTCACACAGGCTGCAGGTGTCTGTCCTCTACCCCTCCCCCACACACACAAACACATACAATCTATTTCCCATCCATACCACCATCTCTCCCCTACAAAAGAGAAGTTGAGTTTAAAAAAAGAGATTACCCTAATCCCTCCTCCTCCCCCCAAACCCCACAGTGTTTCTCTGGTTTATAGTTGCTTGTTTATTTTGATTTACTTTATTATAATTAGTTTTTTTCCTGGTCCCTTATTTAGGTTTTCTAAATTCCTGCATACATTGTGCAAAAATGAAAAATGACGTAAAAATATATAAAATAAAACTTTAAAAAATATATGCTTAGGGGATACTGGAAACCAAACTATCAAGTAGAACACCAATAAAGAATCTCCACCCAAGGGGAAAAAAAAAAACACACACACACACACAAAAAAAGAGAGATACTGAACATAACCACTTCCAAGCTAAGAGCTAAAATTCAAAACTTTCAGGTAAGAAAACAATTACCTTTAAAGTAGGATTTGAAAATGGAATATTTACTTACATTAGTAAAATCATTTTACATTCTATTAGAAGATGAACAGCAGTATTCCTACAGAAACTACACCACCAGGTAAGCTAACGGGACTAGTGTCTAACTCTGATGCTGAGAAAACGAAATATCTCGTATGATTACAGCAGTCTCCCAAATATTTCAAATACAATATTTATGCCTATCATTTTTCCTCTTTTCTTCTCAGACATTTTTCAGTCATTTAGTGAAGGGGGCTAGGGCAAAAGGGAAACTAGTGAAGAAACCATTCCTTGTTCCAACTGTTCCCTCTCTTAATGTCTCATTAAAACATTTTTTCACCTTATTCCTGAAATATTCTTCTCCTCTATTTTAATTTTTTTAACATCTATTCACTCTTCCAGGGCCTCCTCAAACCCCCACGCAGAGAATAATAAGGTCTTACAAATTCATTGCATCCAAGTGTTTCCACTATGCTGTCTAAATACCAGACAGTTCAAAGGTCATATTTATGGACTGTGCCAGGGCCCATTTCACTGGACTCATTATTTCCTCAGGCAATTATTATAAAATTTAGCTTGCAATAAGTCAAACTAATAATAATCCATTTAATATATAAGATCCATGTTATTTAATATACTTCTGCAAAATAACAATCTATAACAACTTGAATATACAAGTGAAGATTACAGATGTCAACTAATATTGATTTCATGGATAAGTTGACTGTCAGTCACGAAAGAGAATATCTCCCCAAGAGTGCAGCATTTATTTCAGCCTCTGCCAGTGGAAGTGTTGGAGCAGATGTTGGCAGACTGTGACATACAGTATGTCTTTAAAACTTGTTGGGGTGTGAAATTTCATAAGGTCAAAAAATGCTGCATTTTGATCAGGAGATACAGGAGTTTTGAATTTTATAAATTATTTCAGACAAACCAATAACATTTGCTAGTAAAAGAGTGTGTGTGTGTATATATATATATATATATACTCTTTTATATATAATATATATACTTATATATATACTTATACACATATATATACTTATATACTTATATATATATACTTATATATATATATTATATATATATATATATATATGGCTTTAGGTAGGATATAATAATACATCCTGCTAATGTTTGAAAAGCCAATTTCTATCACTTTCTAAAGCAATACTACCCCAAAAGATCTTTAGGAAAAAATGAGTTCTTAAGTCAATACAAAATACAAGACATATTTCAATTAAAAACAGGATCTTAAAAACAGGTTTCTACTGAAAGTGATAAATAGCATTTCATGGAGGGGGATAATTTCCTTAACTTTATACATTTCCTTAACTATATACATTTATATATGTATATAAATGTTCTCACTTTTAAAGAAATGAAATCTCTACTAAAGCATTTAGTCATATCAGTGAGGGTTTTTTAAAGTTAGCAACCTTATCATGGAAATGATTTCACAAACCCTTTGGTTTATTGTTTTATTCTTTAAAAATATTAACAGATGCTATCCATAAAATAGACTTGGTCTCTAAACAATAGTAAAATGACTTTCATAACATTTAAGGACCTACCTTTGTTATCTTGTATATGCAATACTTTATCATATTTTATTGTATATTTTTGCTTCAGTTTTTCCTATCTTCTCAAAATGTGGCTAAACATACAATCATAATTTAACTCAAGATTTTATTTCAATGGTTTAACTTTTTATGAAAGACTTTAACTTTCACGGTAGTTCATTTAACTTTCCGGTAGTTCACAGGAAGTTCAACTTCCTGTAACTTTTAGAATGCTTTACTTATGAATAATCACAGAAAAAGTTTTGCACTGATTAACCAGTAGTTTGAACAGTGTGAAAAGTCTGTATAGACTATAACAATAATTTTCATCGTTATCATGTTTTGTGCTATGTTCAAGCAAATACATAATTTCTAGATGAGTTTAAATCACAGATTTGTTAGCTAGTCATAAAGAAGAAAAATTTACCTGCAAACATTAAATCTCCCAATAATGAAAGTCACTTATTCTCATCATACAATTAAACAAAAGAGCTAAGATTATGATAGGAACATTTATTAGAAACGCACTAAGTACTGCAACATCTTACAATCAAGTTTAACCTAGCAACCAAGTTCAAAGGTCTTTTTTTCACATTTTATAAAGAAAAACTTGATATACATATCTGGGAAATTATATTCATTACATTCAAGTTCTAACTAAAAAGAAATTCAACATTATATAAGACCATATATTATCAATAATACCTATGCTAAGGAATTGAAATTGTCTTAAGTTAAAAATTTATCTCCTATTTTAGAAAAACTGAAACTTTTTCATTTGCCTTCTTATATACCCTAAGATATATGACACAAAAGGTCATAGAAATAAATAAATTCAAGGTGAATCGGCAATTATATTTAACTTACTTGCCACTGAAAAGTTGTTGAGGGGATAAGGTAAATCCACATCTTGAGGTTTCTCTTTATATCCTATGAATGAGCCATCTGTCTTCAAAAGGAAATATCTTGGCCTCCAGTTTTTTATATATTCTCCTACATGAGGAAAGCATGCATGTTAATGTTGAACAAAAAGGAAGAGCAGTTTTTATGTGAAAACTAAATTACTGTACAATACAAGTCCTACAACACTGTCCTCCAAAAATTTAGGCATATTTTCATAACTTACATAATAAAATACGTAAGCCTGCAATTAAGATTCAATAAAAACCCAAACATGTTTTGTTTTTAATGATTTTACACTTTGATAATTCATTTGCACCATTACTTCTTCAGAGAATCATTCATCTGAGTACACATTTTGTTCAGTTTTTCATATCATCAGATGCTTGTTACAGCTTATTTTCAGCAGTTTTGAAAGACTTAGTATATCATCCACAAAGTGTCAAGGAATTTCAGTGAAAAATACACCCTAAGAGGGATATGAAATAAATGTTTCTTTTCCATGTCCTACTAGTAGTATCAGTTCTTTAAAATGAGTATCAGTTCTTTAAAATGGGGAGGAATCTATTTTTATTGATAAATCTTGATAACTTATTAAAAAACATTTTATTTTTCTACATAGTAAAATAACCTGTACAAAGCTGTAAATAAGTCAAGGAAATGAAAGAAATGTGCTTGTAGAGTTGAAAGACATACACACACTCACACAAACATGGTAACTGTAAGAACTTGGTACAGTGTCATAAACATAATAGTAAGTGCATTTTATCAGATTTTGATATGTTATCACCTAAGCTATCAAAATATAAAATTATGACAACACAGATCACCATCTGTTGACCTCATACAGGACTGATTTTAAGTAACAGAAGCATTCCATGATACCAAAAAAAGCTAAAAGACCACCTCATCTCAGTTTTCAGTTCTCTACTAAAAATTTCTGCCTATCATTAAATTTCAAATGCTTTATAGTACTACCAAATATTACTACAAAAATCTGAACACAGTTCAACATTCCCTATAATTCAGTTTGTTCTCTTGACCCCAGTTATCCAACTTCAAATATAGCATTTGCCGATTCCTCTCCTTATCCTATCAGAATCAAGGTCAATGACTCCACAAGGATTTCTCATTTAGTTCATGCTAAAGCATATCCTAACTTCTCACACCTACCCTTCTGCTAACGTGCTGTGTCCATTCTGCCATTCTATGCATCCCCTACTAACCTAATGCCTCTACCATTTCCAGTTTAATCATCCAGTTGGGAGTCCGCCACTTTGATTACCACACAAATTCTGTATCTGCTTGCCTAAATAAATTATAATAAAGTTAAAAACATTTGTGTGATCTATAGCAAGATTTATGGTTGTCAAAATGTTACCAGAACCCAGCGGCCTCAGCGGTGGGAGCCGGCAGGAGCCGCGGTGCCCCACCACAAGTCGGTTGTGGCAGTTGCTCCTCAGAGACCTTTTATGTAACAGTGTACTTCCTGGATTGTGGAATGGACCAATCAGGTGCTAGCTATAAGTTGATTGGTGCTATATGGTCTGATCAGACTTTTGTTACCAGGACCCAGCCTCTCTCTACAAGGCAGTTGTGGCAGTTTCTCCTCAGAACTGTTCGATGTAAAGCATATTCCTAGGTTGAGGAATGGACAAATCAGGTGCGATTGGCTGATTGGTAAATGGTCCAATCAATCACAGGATTGAAAAATGGTCCAATCAGACTTGTGGGTGGGGCACCCTGAGAGCGAGTATAAGCCAGGGTTGGAGGGCGCTGAGGAGAAACGACGCCAGCCCAGAGATGAGGACGCCAGCTCCTGAAGAAAAAAAGATGGTTCCAGGCTCCAAAAAAGAAGAAAAGAAGCATCCAGCAGCAGCCCTCCAAGGAGGGAAGAGAAGCCGAAGGACTGTCACAGACTGGGCCTCCATTCTATCTCTGACATTACCTGAAAGGAGCACCAAAGGCCCTAAGCCTGGTGTCTCAGAGAGCTGTTTGTTGGTGGCATATATATACATGTTTGAGGACACATTAATATAAATGTGTGTGTTTGTGTGCGCGCGCGCGAGAGAGACTTTCAGGCTAAAGTTTAAAAAAAAAGAGAGGGGAGATGGTATGAATTTAAATGTATACTTCCCATCTAAAATTCATACTTTTGACAGAATATTGAAATGGATCATCTTCATTGGGGATAATGTGTGTGCAACTCAGGGTTACTAAACAAGGGAAACACCTCAGTTCCAATTACATTTTTATCTATAATCTTCAACCTAAATTGATCCTCACATACTTTTTAATGTATTTCACTAACACTACTGAGAATTAGAGTTAGTACATCAAAGAACTAAAAATGGATTGATTAAAATGTTAAAATTTTCTTACATCTAGAATAACTTAGGGAATTCTAGATATGTCCAGACATACAAATAGCATTACAAATAATTCAGCTTATGTCCTCACAAATGAATTATACTGATGAATTCTAAATTCCATTTTAAGGCTAACTTTATATCTGCTCCTAACTGTAATCTCATGAGAAACAGAAACACTGACGTGCAGTTAAGTATGCAGTGGCTGAGGACACAGCAGAAATACTGATTAGTTTCCTAAATGTCTAGCCTCATTTTTTTGATTGGGTTGCTTGTTTTTTTGTGGCTGAATTGTCTAAGTTCTTCATAGATTTTGAAAATTAACCCCTTGTTAGATGTGAGGTGTGCAAATGTCTTCTCCCAGTTCATAGGATGTTTTGTTGCTGGGATGGTTACTTTTGTGGTACACAAATTTTTTAGCTTGATGTAACCACATTTGTTCAATGTTGTGTTTTTTGTACTTGCCCTTGCAGTTGTATACCCTACATACATTTCTGGTTGCTGTCCAGAAATCACCTATGTCTTTTTTAAAGTTTTTCATGATTTCACATCTTACAATGGATGAAAACTGCATATTTTTTTGTGTGTGTGAAAGCATAATGCACTTTATTATTCTTTTTTTGCAAATGGCTGTTTCCAAACAGCATTTATTGTAGAGGCACTCCTTTCTCCATTTTACGGTCATGGCTCTTTTATCAAAGATTAATTGTCCATATTTGTTTGAGTTTATTTTTGGACTATTCTATCCCATCAGCCTTGGTTCTGCTTGTTTCAATACAATTTTTATCTCTACTGCTGTATAGTACAGTTTGTAGTCACAGAGTTTTCTCCATTTTTCTTTTCTTTTGGGGTTATTTTTTCTAATTTTGTCTTTCTGGTTAAATACAAATTTTAGTCTTTGTTCCATTTCCTTGAAAAACATCAGAGTTTTGAGAAGTACTACACTGAAACTAAACTTATTTCAGGTAATGTGGCCATTGTTACATTTATTCTCCTAGTCCTTGCCTTTCCATTTTGTTCTGTCCTATTATTTCCTTTCACAGTGTCTGACGATTTTCAGTGTTTCAGTCCTTCACCTCCTTTATAAAGTTTATTCCCAGGTATTTCATCCTTTTACGTGTAAATTTTAAATGTGACTGATATCTAAACTTCACTTTCTTCTGATACATTGTTTGCATATAGAAATGTAACAGATACATACATGTTGATTTGGTATCCTACAACTTCACTGTATTCATTTATAATTTCTAGTATTTTGGGGGAGCCTTTTGGCCCTTCTATGTGTATTTAGCATTTTACCTGTGAATAATGATAGTTCCACTTTTTTCTTGATTAGGACTTCTTTTGTATCTTTTCTTGCCTAACTGCTCTGATATGGACTTTCTACACTATGTCCAATAGCAGTGGTGAAAGACATCCTTGTTTCTGATCTCAGGGGACAGGAGTTCAGTTTTTCACCAGTGACTATGATATTGGCTGTGGGTTTGCCATATATAGACTTTATTATGTTGAGATAAGTTCCCTGCATCCCCATTTATTGGGGATGTTGAAACTCATTTTATCTTAAATGGATGTTGAAACTCATTTAATGCTTTTCTGCATCTACTACAATTACCATGTAATTTTATCCTTCTTTGTTAGGTGTGGTGAATTACATTGATGTATATATGTTGTACAAAATCTGCACGCTGGGAAAAACCCCCCTTAGTCATGATGGATGAGTCTCTCAATATTTTGGATTCAATTTGCCAAGATTGTGCTCAGGATTTTTTATCTATGTTTGCCAGAGATACTGACCTGTAGTTTTCCTTTGTTGGTTGTTCTTATTTGGTTTCAGAATCAAAGTAATGTTGGCCTTCTAAAATGAGTTTGGAAGTGTACCTCAACATAAAATTTTTTTAAGAGTTGGGGAAAAATGGTATTAAATCTTCTTTGAAGGTTTGGTATAATTCACCAATGAAGTCATCTGGTCCTGGGCTTTAGTTCTTAGGGATACCCATTCCATTCCAGTATTTGTGACTGGTCTGTTCAAGTTATCTATTTCATCTGGTTCAAGCCTATATGTTGTAAGGTTCTAAGAATATGTCCATATCTTCTAGGCTATAAAATCTGCTTGCATGTATATGTCCACAGTAGTCCCTTATGATCCATTATATTTCTGCAGCATCTTTTGTAATTCCATCTCTTTCATTTTATTTTATTTAGGTCTTCTATTTTCTTAGAGAGCTAATGGTATGTCAATTTTGTTCATTCTTTCAAAGAACCATCTGATCATTTTATCATCTCTTTGGTTTCTGTTCATTTCTGCTCTAATATTATTTCATTCCTCTTACTGATTTTGCTTTTGACTATTCTTTCCCTAATTCCTTCAGATATAAATTTAGTTTATTTGAAATTTCTGTTGCTCATAGATGTTGGCCTGTATTGTTATGTATTTCCCTCTTAATACTGCTTTTAATGCATCACACAGGATCTGGCAGCTTGTCTCATAAATCTCCAGGAAATATTTTATTTCACCTTTTATTTCTTCATCTACCTAGGAGTTATCAAAATATTGTTTAGTTTCCAAGTTTGTTTTTCTCTGTGTTTGTGTTTTATTTAAAACTTTATACCACTGTTATACAAAGAAAACAACTTAATGTATTTTCTATATTCATGCATCTTTGAAGAAATATTTTGTGTCCCAGCATATGACCTATCCTTGAGAATGGTCCATGTGCACCTAAGAATGTGTATTCATTTTTTGTTATAGGAGGCGCTGTAAATTTCTTTTAAATTCATCTGATCCATTATTACTTTATAAGGTAATTATGTCCTTGTTTACTTTGTCTAGATGGTCTAGCTGATGATTAAGTAGTGTGTTTATATCTCCTATTATAACTGTGTTGCTTTAGGTCTGCAAATAGTTGGTTTATATATGGCAGTCCTCTTCTACTGGGTTCACTTTTTTCCAACTGAATAATCTTTTTCTTCTTTAGGTAATCTCTGACTCGTCTAGATAATGAAATGTATAAGGGATCCACTTACTATAAGGCACCATTATAAGCAAGCTCTTTCACTTTACTTAAACTCAGAATTGACTTAATTATGTTTTATATTCCAGCCCCAGAAGCAGTCTGTGGAAGTTATCCAAAAATAGTCTTACACTATCCAGGAGTGGGCTACACCCAGGCTGCAGCTTCTCCAGGGATACTATACAGGATGAATTTAAATGCTATAAAAATTAAGAAAGCTTATCTCAAATGAGCTTAAAAGTATTCTTTTTTTTTTTAATTTATCCATTTATTTATACAAGCACTGGGTACATTTAGAAGCACGGGAGGTTGAAAGAATCCACCAGAGCCAGAGCGGGGAACAGAACAGGCAAACTGACGAAATACACTGCTGAGGGGAGCAGTGGGCGTGGCAGGAGAGGTCTGCACGCCATATGGGACCCTCGCTGGTGGCTGGGGATTGAAGCGGCACTGCAGAGGCTGCGGGCAGCTTCGCAGCCCAGTGCTCAACCGCTGCGCCAGCGGGGGAGGCCCATTAAAAGCATTCATTTTTAAACAATCTACAAATAAGTCTTTTAGGGTTCAGAAACATTAATGATATATATTTTTTCACACTCACAGATTTATTTTATTAGTTTTGAATAGGTGTGCTCACTACACAGTTCTCCCAACACCAAAACACCAACAGTCATTCATCATATTCCGTTGCATTCTTCTCTCCACCCATTCACTCATGGATGCCTTACATCTATGGCCAGCTTTCAAGGTTTGTCTGTCTGACCCTTTATACGTTTTTCCTTTATTCCATGTATAAGTAAAACCATCCAATATTCATCATTTTTTTCCTGACTTGTTTCACCTAGCATAATCCATTCTCATCCATTTTGCCACAAATGGCATGAGCTATTTTTTTTTTTATCACAGAACAGTATTCCATTGCATATACATACCACATCTTCATGATATATTCATCTGTTTTGGGGTGTTAGGTTGTTTCCATTTTGGTTATTGTAGGACTGCTATAAACACAGGAATGAAGGTTTCCTTTTGAATTAATATTGTGGTGTTCTTTGGGTTGATTACTAGGATCAGAATAGCTGGGTTGTATGGAGGAACCATTTCTAGTGTTTTGAGAATCCTCCATACAGCTTTCATAATGGCTGGACCAGTTTCATTTTCCATCAGCAGTTTAAGAGGGTTCCTCCTTTTTCTCCACATCGTCACCAGCACTTGTTCTTTTTTTTTCCTAATTTCTTTATATATATATATATATAAATCACTGTCCATTTTTAAACAATGTTTTCTTCTCCACCCCCCTCAGGTGTAGTCCCCATAGAATTTCCTTCACCAATTCACCCATGCACCATCACCACAGTCCCCTGTGCTCCTTCCTCCCTCCTTCTTCTTCCTCATCCCATTCTTTGTTTTTGTGTTGTTGTTGTTGTTGTTGTTTTAATATGGGCCATCCTCACTGGTGTGAGGTGGTCTCTAATTGTGGTTTTGATTCACATTTCCCTGATAAGAAGTGATGATAAATATTTTTTCATATGCCTGTTGACCATTTATTTGCCTTTCTTCTTTGAAGAAGTGCCTACTTAGTTCTTTGCCCACTTTTTGATAAGGTTGTTTAATGTTTTTGTTGAGTTCTTTGTAGAGCTTTGACACCATCCCCTTATGAAATAATTAGTGTGCAAATATATTCTACTATTCAGTAGGATGTCTCTTCATTTTGATTACTGTCTCCTCCTTTGTACAGATTTTTTTTTTTTTAAATTTGGTAGAGTCCCAGCTGTTTATATCCTCTTTTGTTTTCCTTTCTTCTGGTGATGAGTTCTGGAGATATTTCTGAGTTTATGTCATGGAGTGTTTCATGGTTTCAGGCCTTACATCCAAGTCTTTTCTCCATTTTGAGTTGATTTTTGTGCATGATGAGATAGCAATCTAGCTTCATCCATTTACATATGCCAGTCCAATTTTCCCAACATTTGTTGAAGACACTTTCCTTGTTCCAGTGTATATTCTTTGTCCCTTTGTCTTAAATTAGTTGACCATATAAGTGTGGTTTATTTCTGGAGTTTCAATACAATTTTATTGGTGCTGTTTTTACTATTATAGCTTTATTGTATAGTCTGAACCCTGCAAGTGTAATCCCCCATTCTTCCCATTTTTAGTCAGGAAAGCTTTGGCTATTTGGAGTCTTTTGTGAGTCCATATAAATTTCAGCACTGTTTGCTTCATTTCTTTGAAGAATGTCATTGAGATTTTTTTTGGCATTGTATTGATGTAAATTGCTTTGGTTAGGATGATCATTTTGGTAATTCTGATTGTTCCAATTCACAAGCAGGGGATATATTTCCATTTTTTTGTGTCTTCTTCTATTGTAACAGTGTTTTATAATTTTCCTTGCACAGATCCTCCACCCTTTGGTAGGTCCCTTTGTTAGGTTTATTCCCAAGTATTTAATTTTGAGGGGTATATTTATAAATGGGATAGTTTACTTAATTTCTTCCTTTTCAGGATGATTGTCTGCATATAGGAGGGTAACTGACCTTTGTGTATTGATTTTGTAACTTGCTACTTTACTGAACTTGTTTATTGGTTTTTCTTTCTCGAATTTTTTAGGGTTCTCTTTATATTATCACCCGCCAATAGTGATAGATTTACTACTTTTTTCCCATTTTATTTTTTCATCATTTTTCATTTTTGTACAATGTATGCATTTTCATCTTGGTTATAGTCCCCATAAATTTCCCACCACCCTTGTTTTGATCCTACTCCCTTCTCTCCCCCTGTAGTGTGTCTCTGGTTTATAGTTGCCTGTTGATTTTGACTTTCACTTTGGTATAGTCTTTTTCCTTTTATATCTTTTACCTCACTATTAGCTAGGACTTCCAGTATTATGTTTAATAGCAGTAGTTAGAATGGACATCCTTGTCTTGTACCGGAACTTAGTGGAAGGCTTTCAGTTTTCTCCACTTAGAATGACACTAGCTATAAGTGCATCGTATGACTTTTATTCTGTTGAGATATACTCTTTTCCCCAAGATTTTTCAATGACCTTCATAATAAATGGATGTTTAATTTTATCCAAAGATATGGCATTTATCTTTCTGTTGATGTGTTGAATTACATTGAATTTCAGATGTTGAACCATCCATGTGTCCCTGGAATAAATCCCACATGGTCATGATGTATAATCCTTTGGATGCAATGTTGGACTGGGGTTGCTAATATTTTACTAAGGAATGTGGTGCTCTTGTTCATTAGGGAGACTGGCCTGTAGGTTTTTGTATTAGTGTAATGTTGACTCATAAAAGGTATTGGGAAGTATTCCTTCTATCTCAAACTTTTGAATGAATGTGGACAAGATGGAAATTACTTCATCTTTGAATGTTTGGTAGAACTCACTAAAAAACCATTTTATACTGGGCTTTTGATTTTTGGGAAAGTTTTGATTTGTTTCAATTTCCTTGCTTGTTAATTGATCTGTTCAAGTTTTCTACTTGTAATTCAGTACTGAGTGATTGAATAATCTAGGAATGTGTCCATTTAATCTAGATTGTTGAACTGGTTTACCTAAATAGTCAAAGTAATCTCTTACTATTCTTTGAACTTCTGCTGTGTCTGTTGTAATTTCTTCACTTTCTATGATTCTATTTATTTGCGTTTTCTCCCTCTTCTTATTAAGCCTGGTAAGTGCTGGTCTATATTGCTTCCTTTTTTAAGAATCACCCTTTCATTTCATCGATGATTTGACTTCTATTTCATTTATTTCTGCTTTAAACTAAATGATTTCCTTCCTCCTTCTTTTGGATTTTTTGTTATTTTTCTAGTCCCTAGATAAAAAAATAGATTGTATTTTTTTTTTTTTTGGTTCTTTTTCTTGACGCAGACCTGTATTGCTCTATACTCCCTTCTTAGTACTGCTTTTACTGTGTCCTATACAATCTGAAAGGTTGTGTCCTTATTATCATTTGCCTCGAGATGTTTATATTTCCTCTTTGATTTCCTCCTTAATCCATTATCTTTCAGTAGTGTGTTGTTCAGTCTTCAAATATTGGAGGATGTCCTTACCTTCTTTTTGTAATCTTCTAGTTTGATACATTTATTTGATACATTTATTATGGTCAGAGAAGACAGTTGGTATTATTTCTATATTCCTGTACTTGTTAATATTTGTCTTGTGACAGGGTATATGGTTCATCCTGGAGAACAATCCATGTTTAACTGATAACAATATGTATTCAGTTTCTTTGTCGTGCAATGTCCTATAAATATTTGTTAAGCCCATGTAGCCAAGATCTCTATTTAGGGCTATTGTACCCTTGTGTATTTTTTGTCATGTTTATCTGTCCATTGCTGGGAGTTTGTTGTTTAATTGTCAACCACATATTTAGTACTCCAGTGTCTGATTCTAGATACAAAAGTAATTGTCTAATGTATTTTGATGCTCCTTCATTTGGTGAGTATATATTGATGAGCACTATATCCCCTTGCTAATTATATAGACTCTATCCCTGTCTTGTCATTGTTTTTGGTGGAAGTCTTTTTTACCTGATGTTAAGACATTAACTGACAAGTTTCTGCCTTCATTTGGATGCTATTTGCCTGTAGAACTGTTTTCCAACCTTTTGCTTTCAGTTTATGTTTGTCTTTGGAACTTAGGTGCATTTCCTGGATGCAGCAGCAGACTGAATTCTCTTTCCTAATCCTACGTGATACTGTGTCTTTTTATTGTGGTGTTCAGCTTAGGTTGATTACTGATATTTGGAAATGCTCTGCTGCCATTTTGTTCACATGTTGTGGTTCTGTTCAATTCCTTGTTCAATTTTTCATATTCACCCCTCTTTGTTTAAATCTTGAAGTTCCTTTTAATATTTCTTGGAGGAGGTTTGCTATTGGTTGCAAATCCCTTGAAGATTTTGTTTGTATGAGAAGGTTCTTATTTTTCCCTCATATAGGAAGGAGAACTCTCCAGAATAAAGTATTCTTGGTTGGTATTTCTTTTTCTAGAAGTAGTTTGAATACGCCACTCCATTGTGTTCTTGCTTATAACGTTTTACAGAGAAGCCTGATATTAGCCTAAAAAGTGTTCCTTTATAATTTGCTTCATCCCCCTTGTTAGCTTCATTATTTTTAATTTGTCTTGGACTTTTAAGAGTTACTACTATGTGTCTTGCTGTAGATTATTTATGTAGTTTGGTGTCCTGTTAGCTTCATGTATTTCTATGTTCCTTTCCTTCTTCAAGTTTGGGATGTTTTCTTCAATTATTTTCTTAAATGGGTTTTTAGCTCCTTTCTCTCTTTCTTCTCCTTCTGGGATTCCCATGACTCATATTTGCTTTCCTTATGGAGTCAGAAAATGCTCGAAGTGATTCTTCAATTATTTTGTCTCTGTATCTCTCCTTTTCTAGCTCTTCATCTTTTCATGTTTGCATCTTTGAGATTACTGGTTTATTATTCTATTTGGCCTATTCTATTTTCATAACTTTTTCCACAATTTTTTACCTCCTCCATTGATCTTTCTATATCCTGCAGTTCCATTATTTTTTTCTTTTCCATTTTTTTTTAATTTTAACAATCATCTTTTTTTTTTACATTTTTAGACCATATTTCTATTATTTTCTAATTTAGAGATTCAATCTCAATCTTCTATTCTTTGTGTTTTTCATTGTTTCATTTTCCTTTTCTAAGTTTTCTCATATCTCTGATCTATTTTTCTGAGGTTTCATTGTATTGTTATAATTTTTGTGGTAATTCTTCAATTTTCTTGAAAATGGCTGTTTTGAATTATTTATCTGATAAAAGAAAAGCTCTTCCATATTTATGTTACTGGCTCCGGAGACTGTTTTTCTTCCTGTAGTGTATTATTCCTGAGGACATGCTTGGTTATTTATATTTTAGTTCTCCCCATTGTTTGCTTTTGGGTTTACTCTGTTGTAGATAGGGTTTCTAATGGGCATGGGTCTTCCTTTACTACTGTTCTGGGTATTTACCAAGTGGTGAGTAAGTAGGTGCAACCTTCTTCCAAGCAGATCTGGGCGTGTACATGCAGTGCAGTGCGGTCCTGGTTAGGGAGGTAGGGGCCAGTGGATGGAATCTCCAGTGTGGCTCTTCCCCACTCCTTATGCAGATCTGGGTGTGCAGTATGATGGCAGTCCTGGCCATCTGGGTGAGAAGCTAACAATTTCTTATGGGAAGTTGTAAGGTCACTAACCACTTGGGCTTACTCCCTGATATGGATCCAGGGTCTCACCAGTCAGTGTGGGTGCTAAAGCATATTTTGTGGAAGATCTTAAGGCCTCTGTGCATCTGGGAGACCTCTGACAACCTAGGCAGCCACTGGTGGGGTCTTATAGAAAGTCAAGAGGCCTCTACAGGTTCAGGGAGGTGCTGGCAAGGTCTTTTGGGTGTATGCAAAGACTCTGCTGGTCTGGGTGGGGACTGCCCTGCTCTCCAAGAGCTGTATCTTTTGATGAATTGTTCCTATGAATATTATTGATATACAGTAACTGTCTTTGTCACAGGTAACCTTTTTTGACTGAAAGTCTTATTTATCATATATAAGAATACTAGTTTCTGCCTTTTTCTCTATGTTACTGAGTTAACATTGTTCTAATCTTTCACTGAAGTGAGATTCTTGTATGCATAATACAGATCAGCCATGCTTTTTATTTATCTAATCTGTCATTTGTTATCTTTTAATTGTTGTCTTTTAAAACTCACTAATTAAAGTTTTGGGACAATTATTGATATTTGGGAGTTACTACCAGTCTATCTTTTGGAGATTTTTTTGGGGGGGTTGTTTCATAGTTCTGTTTATTTTTGTTTCTAAATGTCTCTATTTTAGATGTTTGGTGGTTACCATGAGGGTTGTATTAAACTTTATCAAAATAGTTGCTTGTATTTCTGATTTTGTGATACTACTTATCACCATGCTTAATGTTAATTGTTTTTGTGTTTATTTCTTTTCATGTAAATAACTGCTTTCAATGTTTCTGTTAAGGCATGCTAGTAATGGTAAACTCCACTAGTTTTTGTTTGTCTGGGGAAGTGTTTTTCCATCATTTTTGAATAATAATTTTGCAACAGTGTTCTTGGCTGGCAGGTTTTTTTTTTTTTCTTTCCCAGAATTCTAAATATATCACTGCACTAGCTCTAGCCCTTTGTGTTTCTGCTGCGAAGTTTGATAGAAGTGTAATTGAGATGCCTTAGAATGTTACATACTATTTCCCTTAACTTTATTAATTTTTAATAATTATCTTTCATTATTGCTTTTTTTTTAAAGAAAGGTCATTTTGCATTTAAAGGTTCACCTGATCTTTCAGCTTCTAGGACATCTATGTTCAATTCTTTACTTAAGTTTTGGAAGTTCTATTACATATTAGGTTTGGGAAGAGCTATTATTTCTCTATTCACTTCTCTCTCTTCTCACCTTATGGAATACCAATTGTGTTCATGTTTCCTCTTCTAGTGGAGTCTAAATATCTGTCATAAACTTCCTTAATTTTCTTGTATCTTACTTCTCTCTCACCTTCCACTGGGTAATTTGTACTTTCATACCTTCAATATCCAAAGTTATCTCTTCTGCCAGCTTAATTCTTCTTAAGATGCTTTCTGCTTTCTCATGTTATTCACCATCTTTTTTTTTTTTTTTTAATATCTTCAATCTGTGGTGAAGAACTCTTCTTGTTTATGGATCTCTTTCCTAAGAACCAGAACCTACCTTTCTATGTTCAATTGCCCTTTGAAGACTTCATTGAGTTCTTCAATGATTTTTATTCTATATTCTTTGTTAGGTCCTTTAATCATCAGTCCTTTGCAAAAGCTTCAGAACTTGGTTTCATCTCTTTCATTTGTTCCACCTTGTGATCAGATAATCTTTACTTCTTAGGCATGTGTGTTGCCTTACTTGCTTTTTTCCTGTTGAGACACTGTCTTTAATTTCTGTTTCTTTGTTACCTTGGTTGCTATGAGGGAGGAATGGGATGTTAAGAGTCTATAAACTCAGTATCAATTTTGGTGGGTAGGGTGCACTATTTTTGGCAGATGCCTCTTCTCCCCTTTCTCCAAAACAAGTTTTGTTCACCATTTCAAGAAGTCCAAGTTCCAGGGCCTCATCTGCTGCTCCTCCATGGCACAGAGCAGTTCTCTTTCCCTGATATCCCAGCAGGTGAAAGGAAGGGTTTTGTCAACTGTGCTGTCACTAGCCAAATTTTGTTTCTAAATGAAGGCCCTAATCTGTAACCTCTCCCCTGCCATGGGAAGCTTTACTGAAAAACTTTACTGGACCTGGCTCTTATATGACACTTTTTGTATCTGGTTTCCAGTTTATTTGGCTGAATGGAAAGACTACTACCATGGCTGCAGTCCTCTTTTCTTCTCCCTGCTCTGCTCCCAGAGCTAACCACCGACTCAGTGGAATATGTCTCTGGGTTAGTTTCCCTTCACTGGCAATGAACTGATGAAATTTCCTATGAGCTAAATTTAGTTATTTATAATTGTAGTTATGGGATAATTTTGTCAAAATTGCCCCATTCTGCCATGTTGTGGGTAGATCTGTCATTACCCTTTTGTTAAATCCTTTCAAATGTTATTTCCTTACCGTTGGGAAAAATTAAAATGTTAAATGCAGTGGTGAACTGGCCAATTGTCAACAGCTATCAACCATCTTTGGATGTATATCAATAAATTGAAAATTGAATGATGTCTACAAAACTTGACAAATGCATTACAGACTCCTGCCCCACTGATTCTTTTTTAGCTACTGGTCAATGAGCATATCAAAGAAGAAGGTTCATTCAATATTTTTAGAATTGGGGAAAATGGGCTTCTAACAAATTCATTCACTCAAAAATACTGAGCGTCAATATATGCAGCAATGACTTATACAGGCATAGTGCCTGCCCTCATGGAGCGTTTAAGTATATAAGCAGATGTAAGAATAGAGACCTGATAAAAATGGGATGATATTAACTATTATAATCATAATATAAACTCCCAATTTTTTAAACATTCTTATTTACCAAGGTAGTTCATAGTGAGGGATGGCAATATCTCCTATACTTTGACAATTCCAAATAGCATATTGGGTGCCTTGTGAAAAAAGGAACTGAATAATATTTGCCGTTTGATACTGTGAGGGAAGGCTCAAGAGAAAACCAGTATATGATCACTCAGTATTTCATGAAAGAACCAGTTTGTAACTGTGTTGCTTACAAGATGAGGTTCTACACCCATTACGCTTTGTATTCTTGTGACAATACCAAGCAGAAACATGAAATATAGTTATTGATACTACTTTCATCAAACATATCTAACCTCATTTAACCTAACTTTCATCTAACCTGAGCCTTTCAAGTTTTAACATGCTTGTCTTTTTCTGTTTTTCTGCCTAATGTTATTTAATCAGGTCATATTGCAAAAGACTCAAAATTTTAAGGTGACTTCCTTCACCCAGGTTGCCAGGCTATCACATAAAATCACTAAGATTTGTCTGATCAATGTTACCACTGCAACTGCTGGATGGAAGGTGTTTTCAATTGTGGTGATTTCATGTTGTGCTTTAAGATGTCCTAAAGGCTTTCCAGATGTACCTACATTCTTCTACTTTACCACATATGTTCCTTCATGACTATACTGAAAAATACACTATAGTCAAGAAAGTTTGGTCCAACTGCATAATGCATAAACATGTCGTTTTTACATTAAATATAGTTTTCATCTCTATTTCCTATAGATGGCTGAAGTCCATGTTTTCTACTTTGAAGTTGAAGCAATGATTTAAAAAAAAAAAGTACATGTGCATCAATGTGATATTCATATAACACTTACAGATGTTGTTATAATGCCACCTTTTCTAATATCTCAGAATGGCTGGTCTGTCAATACTTCATTGACTTTACAATTATCGTTCCTTATCCAAAAATCGCACAATTATCAACTATCTTTAAGCATTCTGGTATTTGCTTCAAGGTATTCTGCAAATTAAATTAAATCAAAATCGGGTTCCTTTTGATTTTAGGAAATATACTTTAACCACAAAATGTGACACTTTTTAATATTTTAAACGTAAGAACATCTTTACAGTGTTAAAAGTGTGGGTCTGTGTGCATGGTCTTACACTGAGAGACAAAAGTAAGTGGGATAGGAAAAGAAACGGTGGGTGGAGGAAGAGAAAGAAAACAAAGCATTCATAAAACTAACCAACAGAAAAATAGCATCTTGGTAATTTAATGAAGAACAATTCATGAGATTACATAGCCGTAGATATGTTGTAGAGAATTACTCAATCTTTACTCAGCTTCCTGCTGGGTTAAATGTGAGCTAAATTATTATTTTGCTTGCATTTACGCCCTTGTAGATTCTGAAAGCAGAGGCTTCTTTTTAATCTGCTTTTTATATTACAGCATAAATTCTACAACTCTACATACTGCACTGAACACGAAGCCATGCCTGTACTGTTTCAATATACCTAGAACCAAAAATGTACAAACTATTTAAAAGAAATGGATCGATTTAAAAACATAACTTCATTAGAAATTTCACAATTTCAGTTACTGTAGATGTTTTTGATTTTACAACATAGCCTCAAAACGTTTAAATCAATGTAATATCCTATATTAATTATACATTTACTCATTCACTGAATGCATAAATAGAACTACCACAATCCAATGTGATCAGCAAAGCTATCACAAACAGAAATTTTACTATACCACAACTCTGTAAACCTCAATCCAATTTTTTGTTGAAAAACACTTGATGGTGGGCCTCCTCAGTGGCGCAGCAGGTTGAGCGCAGCGCTATGAAGCTGTCCGCAGCCTCTGCAGCACGAGTTCGATTCCCGGCCAGTCAAGGAGATACCCACATGGCATGGTAGACCTCTCCTGTCTCGCCTGTTGCTCCCCTCAGCAGTGTTCTCAGTCTTCTGCCTGTTCTGCTCCCCGCTCTGTCTCTGGTGAATTCTCTCACCCTCCCATGCCTCTGGTCTGTACCCCAGCACTTGTATAAATAAATAAATCTTAAAAAAAAAAAAACACACACCTGATGGAAATGATATATAAGAATAGTGTCTCACTATGGTAGTTGTCAGCGTTTGGCAGAGAAGGATGTAGGGCTTGCACATCAGGAAGAGACGTGTGCCATTTGAAAAAACCCTTAGGTGATGCAACCCTACCACTCCAACATTAAAACACTGCACTTCAATGCAACAAAATTGAATAGTGTTTTATCTTGGACTCTCACCAATGGAGTCACTCCTATAATAAGTTACCAGTAGCATGGGACCCAAAAAGGAACTATATCAAGCCATAAACTCTAAATATCCTTAGGTTGAATTCATTACCTTCATTACTCCTCTATCTTATTCTTTGGTGTTTTTATAGACTTGCATCATACTATGTTAACAGTTGAAAGAAGTGGTGAAAGCAAGAAAGAAAAGGACACTTGAACATAATGAGATATGAGCTCAGGTTTTACCCACAAATCACTTTAAAGTTACAGGGAAAGTTTAGTGCTAGAATGTCTTCACTATGACCATACAGCCAGGCTGGGGCTTGAGACACTGGCAACAAGTGAGAACAGACTTGAGATATGAATAGAGATTTACTGAAATCAACAAAACTCTGTTCTGCCACATTTTTAAGGTTTCAAAATGAGGCTATGTATTACAGTATTTGGGAGCACATAGTCTGAAGTCCAGAGTTCAAATGTCAACTTGGCTGCTCTACTAGCTGTGTGACACTGGGGATGTTTAATTTCACTGTTTTAGCTTCTTCTTGAAAATGAGGACAGTGATAGTGAAGAAATAAATTAATGTAAGCAAAGAGCACAGAATACCACCTAGCTCATAGTAAGCATTATGCAAACATTTGTTAATAAAACACCTTAAAAGATGACAAGCCAAAAAAAGATTTAGTGTCTAAATCTTTTTAGCATATTAAACTATAAAAATGTAAATTAAGTATTTAAAATAAAATGCAATTTAACTTTTCAGAATACCACTGACAAAGTAGGTTATGATTTGATTTTTGTAGATAAAACTTCAATTTTTGTCATTCATTTTGTTCATGTCCATTTTCATCCTATTACTGATGGATTATTTATGCGAGGCCAATTGAAATCATTAAAAACTGATAATTCTATCACAGAAATGGTCTTTCTCCACTCAATATCAAGTAATCCGAAGAGTGAGAAATCAAGCACTCCATTGGATTTACTGTTACACATCTTAAAGTTTCTTTCAAATTGTCACATAAGAAAATTACTGCTAAGGAAAGCAAAAGCAAAAGTAGATAAATCATTTTCACATCAGGCTTAAGTCCTCCTTTTATATTTGCTGAAGTTAACAATCATTTAATATAGGTACTTTGAACTCAGAAACACATTAACCATGCATTAATTTCAGGTTTATATAAATGCTTAGGAATAGTTGTATATTTCAATTTCTGGTATATTTCATATTTACATATAAAAATTATATTTCCAGTGAAGTAAATTTTTCTGACTTTTTTTTTTTTTGGAAAAAAAACCTTGTCTCTATTTTTTACTTTTTAAGATTTATTTATTTATTTATTTATACAAGCACTGGGTACAGTCAGAAGTGCAGGAGGGTGAGAGAATTCACCAGAGCCAGAGCGGAGAGCAGAGGAGAGCAGGCAGACTGACAAAGTACATTGCTGAGGGGAGCAGCTGGCTGCAGGAGAGGTCTGCACACCATGTGGGATCCTCGTCCAGTGGCGAGGGATTGAACCGGCATTGCATAGGCTGCGGGCAGCTTCACAACCCAGTGCTCAACTGCTGCACCACCGGGGAGGCCTAATTTTTCTGACTTTCATTGTATTTTATTTTTGTTATTATTTATTTATTTATTTATTTTGGTGGGACCCTCACCGGCAGCCAGGGATCGAACCGGCGCTGCAGAAGCTGCGGGCAGCCTTGCAGCCCAGGGCTCAACCACTGCGCCACCAGGGGAGGCCCTTTATTGTATTTTAAAGATGTGATTATGTTTAAGATTGAAGGTAATATAATGTTTACATTTTTGTGAATGTTGCTATATTTTCAAGAGTACAGTTCAAATAATTTTTGAATATCAGAATATCTGTTATCAAAGAGAAAATATGTAAAAAACACCTAAATAATATCATCTTAACTTTCCCAGGTAATTTTTTTATCCTCTTTCAAAAGTGATCTAATTCAGAAATTTGTGGTCAGTCATCTGTTATCATTTTCTTAGAAAAGAATTGAATGCGCTTAACTGTTATCATCAGACTGAAGTGCATAGATAAAATCTAACATTTTTAAAAAGAACAAAATAAACCAAATAAATGCAACTAAAAATCAAGTACTATTCAAGTATTCAGAGAAGTCAATTTCTCAAACCCAAAACAAGTTTATAGAGCAAGATAAATTGCAGAAATGCTACTTCTCAATGTAAAAAATGAATTTACTTACCTTGGCCCTCTGAGGGCAGTATTACCTAATTCATAGACAGAAATTTCAGAAAAAGTTTTTCACCTAAGAATCATTCTAAAAATATATAGATTTAAAAAATAAACCCAAGATGAGTATATTTTCTCATTACATATAGTATTGCTTTTCTCACCATTACTCATTATCTCTTTAAGCATGTTTTCAAAATTTCTGACTTTAAAAGAAATTTTTTTCTTTTTCTTAATCGAGAGAACATTGGTTTGCAACATTGTACATGGCTTAGAAAAACAGGTTCACACTTCCTCATAAGATTGTCAACACACTATACTCATTACCAAAGCACCCGGTCCTTTACCATAAACCAATGGGTCCCCTCCTCTCCTTTGTCCCTAACCCCATTTTTTATTTCCCATCTAGTAAGCTCAATTCTGTAGTCATAAGAAAATATTTTCTTAAAACCACAGTACCACAAAGGAAAATGACTTGAAGCTTCAATATCACGATGGTCATTAAAAATACAAAGAGGGGTCTCCCCAATGGCGCAGCGGTTGAGCACTGGGTTGCGGGGCAGCCCGTGGCCTCTGCAGTGCTCGTTTGATCCCTGGCTGCTCCCCGGCCACCGGAGGAGGGTCCCACGTGGCGCAGGCCTCTCCTGCCGCCCGCTGCTCCCCTCAGCAGTGTGCCTTGGTCCTTCTGCCTGCTCTGCTCCCTGCTCTGGCTCTGGTGGGTTCTCTCCCCCTCCCATGCTTCTGACTGTGCCCAGTGCTTGTATAAGTAAATAATAAACAAATCTTTAAATAAAATAAAATAAAATAAAAAATACAAAGAGATGATAAGTTATTGTAAAGATTATTCACTGTGCAAATATTCTAATAAGTTCCTTTTATAATGGTCTGTGTACGTTTTTAATTGCAGGGCATCAGGACATACAAATATTGCTAAAGATAAAATAATTCAGAGTTTAACACTCACACCCAAACTATGGGTGATTGGGTTTCAGGCAGTTTGTTACAAATCATTTATTAATAATAAAATACTGTACAAATGACAAATTGAAAGTGTAGGGTCAAAGCATCCAATTTTCATACTGATTCTGAAACTGCAAACATCTTCATAAAGCATAAGGATTATCAATTCACTTTCTAGAATCCAATGCAATGTTCTGTGCTTAATTCTTTTTCCTCAGAAAGTACCTATTTCATGTAAATGGCCGACAGGCATATGAAAAAATGTTCAACATTTATAATCAGGGAAATGCAAATTAAAACCACATTGAGATACCACCTTACTTAGTAAGAATGGCACATATAAAAAAAAAACAAGCAACAACAAACGTTAGCGAGGATGTGGTGAAAAAGGAACTCTCCTACATTGCTGGTGGGAGTGAAAACTCGTCCAACCACTATGGAAAGATGTCTGGAGGTTCCCCAGTCTACTAAAAATGGAGCTACCATACGACCTGGCTATTTCACTATGAGGGATCTACCCAAAGGACACAAAAACATTGATTCAAAAGAACACCTGTACCCCTATGTTTATTGCAGCACTATTTACAACAGGTAAAACCTGGAAACAACCCAAAGGCCCAGAAATAGATGACTGGATCATGAAGATGTAGCATATATACACAATGGAATAGTATTCAGCAATCAAAAAAAGATAAACTCATGTCATTCGCAGAAAAGTGGATGGAACTAGAAGGAATTATGCTCAGTGAAATAAGCCAGAAGAAGAAAGAAAAATATTGGATGGTTTCACTTATAGCAGGGATATAGGTGAACCAAGTAAGACATCACTATAAAAATTAACAGTACAAAACACAACAAAGCAAAAACAGACCATTATAAATCAGAGACATCATGCAGGGGAGGAGGAGGGAGAGGGATCAGAGGGCAGGCAGGAGGAGCACAGGGGACTGAGGTTATGGTGCATGGGTGCATTGGTGAAGGAAACTCTATGGGGACTACACTGAGGGGGTGGGGGGAAGCAAATATTGTTTAATAATGAACAATGATGTAAAAAATAAAAAAATATAAAAAATAAAGTACCTATTTCATACACAGTAGGAAAAAGACTGTAATTCATATGTCAAAGATCTTTTAAGTGTGCAAAAAACTGAATCACTAATCCTATCCTGTAGTCCAGTAGCATCACAGAATTTTAATTTAAGAATATAAAAAGTACAATACTCATATCAAAGTTTTATGTCTGGGTAGTTGTTCTCCAAGTCTAAACTTCACACCACCACCACCATTACCTCTAAAGTAAAGCCAGCCTTAAAAAAAAAAAAAAAGCTACTATCTATTGAATAACCTATATGAAGTGAGATAAAAATTATTGCAAGCAGTTAAGTAACAAAATTTATTTTCATACAGTAAAATCTCCTGACATGATTTTCATTCAGTAAAAATATAATTTTATTTACAATTTATATATATATATATACATATATAAATTCTTGCTTCTATAACTTCTGTAACTTAAGGTATAATTCTCTATTCAGGAACTATACCATTACCTGGAAAAACTGAGTAAAACTAGATTTTTAAATGATGTACTACTAGAACTAAGTAAAAACTTTCTAAATTAAATTTCAAATACTATTTTACTGAAGCAAAAAGTACAGAGTCAGTTTGTTAACAGAGTTAGCTGAACATAATGCAAATGCAGAGAAAGAAAAGAAGGTCATTTCATAAAATTCTTTTCTATAATAAATATATATACTTAAGTTTAAATATCTTGTCAGAAAGATGCCAGGAAACAACAGCTGTTGTTCTATGTGCTTTCACTTAAAAGTATAAAATTATGAACTTTGATGCTGTGTTCCAGTCTCAAGCAAATAAGTGTCTTGCCTAGCCAAAAAAATATAAGAACTTCATGGTTTATTCCTTTCTGCCTTTGTATCTTAATCATCTTCTGTTCTAAAAAGTGCTACCAAGTTTACCAACATCTTTAATCAGATTTTCATGAAACTAAAACACATTAAAAATTTTAAGCCAAAACATTTAGCAAGATGCCTTAAAGAATATGTCAGACAGTGAAATACTCTTCTGTTTTCAACATACTGGCCAATATTTTTAAAAATTACTATTCATGCAGAATTTTTCTGAGGCACAATTCAAATACATCTATATACCATTAAAGATAGAAGTTGCTAAAGGTTTTCTGAATTATCCTGAAAATATACCAAGTAGAGTTTAATTCATAAATGAAAATATTCTTGTTAAGTAGTTTAATCCTAATCTATGAAGCAGTTCATAGGTTATTTCCACTTCTTGGTAGAAAAGATATCTTTTGGTAAACAATTTTTAAAACAAAATTAGACTACAATATTTAACTGTCTATGAATATTGTCACCCAAAACTATGTATTATTAAACATTAAAATACCCTTATAATAAGCTATCAATGCATTTATAATATACATATTGCTGATTTTGTAAGTGTAACTGAATTATTCTTCTAAACCAGAATAAAATTGTCACCGTACTCCAGTGCTAGTGACCATTCTTAGAAATTGGAGCAGGCCCCTCTTCCCGGCTTCAACATCTCTTCATCCAAACTTACTGATTCATATTTAGTAAAAACAGATGTTTGACAGAAACAACAAAGTGAAAAGGAAAATCTTAAAGGACCATCTATACCTGTGTGGAAATTATGCTATACTGAATTGATTATCTCAGGTCAATGTAAATCCCTCTTTACTGGGAAAACACTTCTGCTTATCCCAGCATTATTTTCATCACTATATGAGCCTGATCAATTTCTTTGTCTGCAAAATAAAGAGTCGTGACAATCAAATAACACTCTACTACTCCACATAGAGATAAACATTATTTCTAGTGTTGTTTGTTCACTACAATCGTTATATTTATTACCTACAATGGAATCTAAAACCTTACTGTAAAAATAATTAAAATCCAAATACAACTTAAGTATCGGTGATAGTAGAGAAAAATGTAGTTGCAAAATAAGTAGATTAATACTGAATTAATAGATTGAATACAACTTTGAGCAATCTCATGCTGATTTTTTAAGTGGAAAAATGATTTTATAGTATACTACATAATATTACCACTAAATAATCACTATATAGTCCAAAAATACATTCAACAATTTTCTTTGTAATTTCTCTAAACAACTGATTTTGCAAATTTATGAAACTATCATAAATCACTAAAAAATGCAATACCATAAGAAAACCACTTTATATTAGAATTTTGTATGCTCACTTTGCAACAAAGCATAATATAAATATTCTAATTACAATAGTTACAGAACTTTAGATGTACACATCACATTTTTTTAGAAGTTAAAAAGAACTAACAGCTGTACTGCATGGGTTCCAGACATTCTAAATATATTATCTCATTTAGTCCTCATGAGATCTTTAATAGTTGTTCTTTCATTTAACAGATGAAGAAATTGATAGTTAAATAGCTTAAGAGACTTTTATGAAGTCACTCATCTAACATAAATGATACTTAATTCTGTTCTGTGTAACTGCATAGACATTCTACCTCTATCTATCACTCTAGTATGTATCCTTGCCCATATACCGAGGACTGGCATATAGCTCTAAAGAAATGATAAGTAGTACGATATGATAAATACAGCAGAGGAATGCAAGCCTTTTACACAAGCTTTCTTTTGTTCAGTCACTCACTAATATCCCCATTGATGTCAACCACTCTTTCAATTTTATAATGCTTCTACCTGGAAAATGGTATGTTACCTGCCCCCAAATTTAGCAGGGATATAAAGATAGACTATGAAACTACAAGTAATGCATATAATTCCACATACAAAATTATGGATCTTCCAAATATAAGAGAAAAAGTAAATATACAAGACAAAAGAAAGGTCCAGTGTAGATTCTCTTTGCCTTTTCAGCAAATACGGATTACAGGCATTTGAGGAAAATTAAGTTAGATACAGTTTTCCTAAATAGACTTGACCTCTATTTCTTTATGAAGAGTACAAAAAAACAGACAATCTTCCTTTAGTCCTTTCAGAAAGACATTACTCTGGACACAAAGCTCTGTGGGTGTGTTTGTCTTTCAACCACACTTTAGGCATTTTTGCTTGATTGATTATGCCACAAAACCCTAAATATTTTGGGAAAGTCAAAATAAAAAGTCCTTAATTCCTTGCATTAAAAATCCACATAGCAAAAAAAGAAAAGAAAAAGGGAAAGAAAAGTAAGGGCTTCTTTTGTTTCTAGAAATTTCACTCATATTGTAAATGACCTGGATATTTTACAAAAATTTGAGGCATTCTGAATTTAAGTACCTTTGAGAAATTTTACTTAACATCAGTTTCTTTGTAATTATTTAATGTCAAAGTAATAAAAGACATTTATATAAACATTCATTTCAACCTAAGTATGTATTATCACAGCATTTAAAAACATTAGAAATATAATCTCTAACATGTAATGACAAGAATTGTATCAGAAAGAAATAAACAGCCAATTGTTTTCTGTATTTTATAGAATCAGCATCCAAGAGAAAAAGTGTATTAACAAAGAAGACCAGGTTCCCCATATAACTTTGTTTCACAACTTGTAAAAAGTTGATGGAACTGCTGAGTAAAATAAACTTGGCCCTCTCTACCTCACTCCCAGTGGCAGACTATATTATGTATGTTACATTATAATGTATTATATTAACTTACTCCAGTTTCAAAAAATAGTTTACATACTGACTAATGTTAAACTGTTAATATATGTATCAAAAACAAGGCAATTCACTTGAGGATTCCCTAATCAAAATCAGTTAACAGTTAACCCAATAGATTAGCTCCCCTCTATATGGAGAAATAAAAAAGTTTGTATTATCATTTAAAGAAGTTGCTTTCCAAAACTAGACTTGAACAAGAGAAGAAAAGAGGAAGTATTAAGTCCCTAAACTAATTAACAAAATAAGGGGGGGGGGCATGCAGGAAAACAATGATAATTAGTATGTACCCTTGGTTAACCAAATCCACACATACATTCATTCTGTATATGCACAAACATCAGCAGCATCATAAACCGTCTCAAGTTTTAGCCATTATTCAGTTCGACATCTGCACATGTTTATGCGTCTCTCCAAACAACCTCTTGAACACCCTGCTGGAGCTGTCATTTTTTTCTTCTCCCTATCTGGCAGATGGCAAGTCAACAATCGGCATCAACAGCAGCCGAGTATCTCCCCCTCCAACCTACCCCCCCTAAACAGACACAATAATAACTTCTTTGTGCTTTCCTACAATGCAGCTGCTTAAACCATTTCGCTACAAGGCTGCTTTGCCTTAATAAAAAAAAAAAAAATCCCTTCTGTCAAGTCTAAAAAGCAGCATAATGTTAAGCAAGCTAAAGCCACAGCACAGCTGCAAACGGGCAGACACATTGACAGCTCCTCCCTTAACAAAGCCCTGTGAATTGAAGGGGGTTCATCTGAGGCTCACACAGTAATTAGTATAAAAAAGTCCGACAGCCTCTATTATGCTAAAGGAAAAAAAAACTGGACAGAACTGGGCTGCTGTTTTGCGTCAAGAGTTCTGCTGCAGAGTAGATAAATCATGTTGGGTTTTTTCCTCTCTTTTTAAAGACAGTAATAAGGAGGATGAGAAAAGCTAATTTGAAAACTTGGACACAGTAATTGTACCATATGGTGAGCATTTATCCTTTCTGAAATGCACGCTAACAGTCACTTACATGCACAGTGCTTTGTTTTACAGTTGTTATTCTCTCTACCATATTCATAAAATGAATTTGAATATCTGATACTCAAGAGAAGTTGTGTGTAATTAGCAACAGAACTGCCTGGATTTAATTTATTGGCCTTGCACTGCAATCTTGTAAATGCAAAACAAAATTAAACAATGTGTCCACTTTGTAAAATGTTTTTTCTTTAACTCAATAAAAAAGAATGAATGCAGGTTCATTGGAGTGTTACTAAGTTAAAGTTCTGTATGTTTTAAAAATTCTAAAAGAATAAGCAGAAAGATTTTCACTGACCTATTTCAAAGTTATTACCAAGAGAATGACCTTTCATTAAACCCTGATTCAATTCTATACTTCATTGAAGCAGATAAAACTCTTCCCCATATATCAGTAAAGCTAGACTTAACAATTTCCTAGTATGTGTCCTAACTTCCTTACAAGAAATTCTTGTAAAGATTTATATAGTTACTAAGTTATTAAGTACTTATTATAAACTTACTAAGTATTATGTGGGAAGCACCAAAGTAGGCACAGGGCAGAGATATAAAATAAAAAAGTTTTCACATTTCTAAAATAAGATCTGAAAATAAATTACTCAGTATTTTTTGTCTACTTTGAAATTCTGTGAAAATCTCTGGGAAAAAAGACTTCACTAGTATTAGGGCATTACTTATCAAGATCCAACATGTACCAAAGTGACATTTTTCTGTCAAAAGTTTCTAGAAAAAATATAAGATTGTTTTTTTCCTAATGAGAGGTAAATTCATTTTAATGCCAGCTGTGTGCCTCTTTAGACAAAAATGTAAATTGTTTACCTACATTTCATGAGCTACATTATGTACACTGAAATATTCAAGTAGAACTCATAATGAGTCATTGAAATTTCAAATAGAGTGAAACCACAAATCTGAATTTCTACATTTTTCTTATATCCATTAGTACTTTTCTGATCAATATTCCAGGGACATGAAATAATAAAATATTTTAAGGAATTACTAACTCAACATAGAACTCAAGACACCCTACTCAAACATGAAGTAACCAATGTCTTTAAATATATTTTAATTATAATAATGGCCCATTACTACATTAGAAGAATGTGAAGGAAGCAGGAATAGTTGGTCAGAGAAATGGTTCTCCTACCCCAGTTCCATAAGTACCACCAATAATTTTCTATGATAAATCTCTATCTTGACTCAGATGACACAAACTTCATTATTCATTACTGGTACAGTGGTTACCTACCATGCTATACTAGCATTGGGCCACAGCACAGGACCAATTTAAGACAAATATACTTTACAGATTTTAAATATTTTGAAGTATTGAAATGGGTCTTTACAGCTCATTATGCTACAGTAGAATTTGGCTTAACATACATCGATGTTTTGTTTGGGTCTATTTCATCAGCAACTATATCTGAATCGGTGCACCTTCAAACCAAGTGAATCCCATGTTGGTCTTAAGCAAAAAATGGCTCAATCTCCAGTGGGGGAAGAGGAGCAAACTTTTCTAGAGCAATGGAGAGTTATACAATAACATATCCTAGAAAATGAACAAAAGAAATAAGACTAATATTTTTTGGAAAATAGGTTCAAAGTGACCATCAAATCATTGATGTCTTTCTCACACAACAATAAAAAAAACAAGGATTTGATTCTATTTTAGAAAACCAAGTTGATTAAATATTTTAAGCTGAAAACTCCATTTATTTATAATACTTATGATGTTGGATATTAAAAGAATATCTATGAATAAAAAGATCTAAAAACTGATAGGTGTGACTTCAGAAAAATTACAGCATCAATTTTTTCTAACTATACCTATCAACAATTTCTAAACTATCTAAAACATACTGCATGTCAATGATAATAATGCAAAAGAAATCTAATTCATTATGGGATAAATTAAGAGTATTTTAAATAACTTTTAATAAGAAGCATTTGTCATAAGTACAAATAGTAATTTAAGAAGAATGCCTCCTTTGTGTAATCAAAATTCTGAAGACTATCACTTATCAAAGAGAGGATGCGATAAATTCAAAAAGATCTAAGAAAATATTTATAAATTAGATTTACAGAATCAAGTGAAACTAGTATGTCTAGTAAGCATTTGCATTTTGATTTCTTACAACATGTCATTGTTTTTTTAAGATTTATTTATACAAGCACTGGGTACAGTCAGGAGTGCGGGAGGGTGAGAGAATTCACCAGAGACAGAGCGGGGAACAGAACAGGCAGAGTGACGAAATACACTGCTGAGGGGAGCAGCGGGCGGCAGGAGAGGTCTATCACGCCATGTGGGACCCTCGCTGGGTGGCTGGGGATCAAACCGGCGCTGCAGAGGCTGCGGACAGCTTAGCAACCCAGTGTTCAACCGCTGCGCCACCGGGGAGGCCCACAACATGTCATTTTAACAGCTCATATATGCCACCATCACTGGCTTTTTCCTGTTAAATGCAAATAACTGAAGTCTTCACAACAGATTAAATAGATAAGATACCAAAGACAATGTAAAATATATGGGATGCTCTTAAGTAATTGCAAATATCTGGTCAAAGTCTGTGACACAATACTAAGGAAACAATGCACTGGTTTACTGATGCCCTAACAATGGTTGCTAACCTAATCCAAGACTTCAAAATCAAAACTAGGGACATATTCGTATGGATTTCCTCAGCGAAAGTAAAAGCAATGCATCAGTTTACAACAAACTTCTCATTACTATTATAAAAGCAACTCAAGCAGTAAGAATACCTATCACAGAATTTCAAATTAAGGAGGCTTAGAAGTTAAAAAGGAATGGTTATTTAATATATTATGACAATGTAAAAAACAAATAGAAGAAAAGAGTTGTATCTAGAATAGTGTCCAGAAGCAGGACTTAACCAAAGATATATCTTTAATATTTTTTCTTTACTGTTAATGTTTAGGGTTCTTGCAAGGAACAATGACTCATTGAAGCAGGGTTATTTACTGTAAGAATACAAACACTTCATCTAAGGAAAAGAGCTGTACAGGTGTAACTTAAGCAAATAGGGACTTGAAGACATTCTCTTCAAGGACTGTCCATGGTCTTTGAGCGCTCTCCCTCTCTCCCACTCCCTACCTCTCTGCATCATTCTCAGTTGTCTGTGGCTTTTCCCACACACTCTCTACCCACTAGCTCTTCGGCTTCTTCACAGGTTATGTTCCTTCCTCAGTTCAGTGGCAATTCTAACCTTGATACCCCTCTATCTCTTAGCTTCAGTCTTTTACCTCTTGCATTGCTCAGAGGTCTTGGATAATATATTCACCAGTCAGCTTGACTGGGCAGGGGTGCCTATTCCAAATAACTGGACAGGAGAGTAGTCTCCCTTACCAAATAACTGTGAGTAGGACAATAAATACTTAGCACCTCTACTCCTCTTATCAAAAAACAGGTTCCTATTTTGCTATATTAGTTTCAGCAATTGGAAAAATTACTAAGAATTAACACTCTGCATCTTTGCTTATGTTTAAAAAAAAAATTCCCCCCATCCCTTGTTTGGTTTCCCTATAATCCTCCTATAAGTGAAACCATTTCATATTTTTCTTCTTTCTTCTGACTTATTTCACTGAGTATAATCCCTTCCATATCCATCCATATTGCTGCAAATGCCTTGGGTTTATCTTTTTTGATTGCTGAATAATATTCCATTGTGTATATATATCACATATTTTTTTTTTTTTTTAAAGAGGCACGTATTTTATTTATTTGTTTGTTTATACATGCACTGGGTACAGTCAGAAGCACGGGAGGGTGAGAGAATTCACCAGAGCCAGAGCGGGGAGCAGAGCAGGCAGAAGGACCGAAGTACACTGCTGAGGGGAGCAGCGGGCGGCAGGAGAGGTCTGCGCACCGTGTGGGACCCTCCTCCAGTGGCCGGGGAGCAGCCAGGGATTGAACCGGCGCCGCAGAGGCCGCGGGGAGCTTCGCAACCCAGCGCTCAACCGCTGCGCCACCGGGGAGGCCCTATATCACATATTCTTGATCCATCACATATTTTTGGGCATTTGGATTGTTTCCATATCTTAGTTATTGTAAATAGTGCTGCAATAAATATAGGAGTGCAGGTTTCCTTTCAGAACAATGATGTAAAAAAATCTGTATAAATAAATGTATTTAAAAAACAAAAAAACTTACCTTAAAACCACTTTATAGTTTGTATCACTATTAGATGAAACTATTTTTTAATTCGTTTATTCTCTTATATCATTGTTAGTTTTTGGACAGTATTTGATTTCTCCCCTCAGGTGTAGTCCCTGTAGTTGTCCCACCACCACAGCACCTGTGATCCATCTCCACTGCCCCTTGTGCTCTCTCCTCCCATTTCGATCCTTCTCCCTCCTCCTCCCATGACATATTCCTCAAATCTATGATCAGCTTGCAAGTTTTGTCTTTTTCCTGACTTCTCTGTATTCTACATATAAGCAAAGCCATCTGATATTTACACTTTTGACTTATTTCATTTACCTTCCAGCTCCATCCACGTTGCTGCAAATGGCATGAGTTTGTCATTCTGATCGTATTTCATTCACACAAAACTCTTAAGGAATCTAAGCCTGCCATTCACTATCAATATATAAAATACAAACTTTTATATTAGTAAATTATTTTTCACCATTTGTTCAAGAAAAACACTAATCTTGTGGTGGAAGTATACATGTGACTTCCATATAACTATAATACAAGTTCAATTTGTACTACCGTCTTTTAGTGACTACTAGTATATTGTATTATAGTAACTATATATACATACATATATATATATATATACACACACATACATATATATATATATATATATATATAGCCAAGAAAAGTCTTGTCTGGTAGTTTTAAAATTATGCATCAAGATTTTTAATTTTCAAAGACCAAAAGTATGTCAACCTCAAAAATTAACAACAATGTAAGAAAATAAATTAAAAAAAAGTTTTGTGTAAAATCTGCAAAGAGCTGATGAGACTCAACAACAACAAAGAAAATAATCCTGTCAAAAAATGGGCAGAAGAGCTGAAAAGAAACTTCTCTTAAGAGGAAATGCAAATGGCCAACAGACATATGGAAAAATGTTCAACATCACTTGTAATCAGGGAAATGCAAATCAAAACTACCATGAGATACCATCTTACACCAGTGAGAATGGCACATATTAAAAAATCTAGCAACAACAAATGTTGGCAAGGATGTGGAGAAAAAGGAACTCTCCTGCACTGCTGGTGGGAGTGCAAACTGGTCCAACCACTATGGAGAGCTGTGTGGAGATTTCTGGAACTACTAAACATAGAGCTTCCATATGATCCAGCAATTCCACTCCTAGGTATTTGCCCAAAGGACACAGGAACATCAATTCCAAAGAGCACCTGTACCCCTTTGTTTATAGCAGCACTGTTTACAATAGCTAAGCTTTGGAAATAACACAAATGCTCAAAAGTAGATGACTGGATCAAGAAGATGTGGTACATATATACACCATGGAATATTACTCAGCATTCAAAAAAGATAAACACATGCAATTTGCAGCAACATGGATGGCGCTGGAAGGGATCATGCTCAGCAAAATAAGCCAGAAAGAAAAAGAAAAATACCAGATGGTCTCACTCATAGCAGGAATCTAGAAAACTTAAATAAGGGACCAGGAAAATGAATAACTATAAGAAAGTGAAAATCAAAATCACCAAAAAACTATGAACCAGAGACACTCTATGGGGGGGTGGGGGCAGGGAGGGGAGGGACTGGGGTCAAAATAAGGGGGTTGCAATTGTATGGGGAATATAAAAACAAAAATTATTTAAAAAAAGTTTTGTGTAGTAGTGATATAAACTAAAAACTGGTTTATAGGTAAGTTTTTGTTTTTTTTAACATATGCACAAAACACAAAATTTGCAAGATTTAGAATTATGATCACCACTAGTCCATTCTTTTGTCTGGTTAGCTCAGAGTGTATCACTCAGAAAAATAGCATATATTCCCTTCTTTTAAATTATGTGCTGCCATGCATTCCACTGGCAAATAGAGCTACCAAAGACAAGTAAGTAGTACTCTTAAAATTCTTTTATTTTCTTTATATTTTTTATATCATGGAGAGAAAAGGGAACTAATAACTGAGCAATTTATCATTCTACAGTAATCCTATCTATTTGATGCCTACTATAAGAAGGTATCAGTATATTCACGGACTCAAGGAACGTTAGTGTTAAAAGGAAAAAGATTAGAGTGTAGTATTAGATAATGCCTTTTGTTGCTCCTGGACAAGGTATATCAAAGATGAGATTATCTAGAGATCACTTGTTTTTAAAAGATAAAAGAAATCTAGGCATTATGATACCCTTCAACTTTTATAACAGATTTAAATCTCTTCATATTACATAATAAAATTTCTAAAAGAGTCATGCATAAATCATTCCAAATAATTTCTAAACACATTTTAGGAATGAATACATTATAATTGTTCAGTAACTAAAATTTAAATAGCTTAAAAGGTCACAGCAGGTGTTATGCTATTCTCATGAACAAAATGTTTAACATTAAGAACAATACATACATTTTGAAACATCTGCTAAAATCATGTTACAAGAAGTGTAACTGCTGACTTAAGTTTTTATTGTTATGCTTACATTTGAACTTGTTACTATAAGAGAAAAATGTTGTAATACAAAGCTTTGAAGTAAAGAATACAGGAATTGAAATAACAACATCCTAAATTTACAATATGAAGTTATAATTTCCTCATAGTAGTTCTATTTAATTTTTTACATTTCTTAAACATATTCTACACACATTTTGAGTTAATGCATGTGAATAAAATGCTAAGGAGAAAGCAATAAAATAACCAAACTTTGTTTTACCAAAGATATTCCTCAATAACTTCATCTATTCCAGCGAAAATTACACGCCCAGGTCAAAGCCTTTAGATAAAGTCAGAGTACACTATACGTAATCAGTAGGTTGTTTTAAACTAATACGAAGAACAAATTCTAAACTGGGAACCCTGTATAAGAACGCTCTGTCTAATCCCCAATGGAAAAGGAAAATTTCTTCCTCAATGCAAAGAGATGAACTAAAGACAACATGTCTTCAAGAAAACACTGATTAACTCAAGAAAAGAAATATAATAACAAATCACACCTTAAATTTTATGTCAGTCACAAGTAATATAAAAAAATACCCTGTAAATATCCTGGTTAGAGAGCAATTAATTTTTCCCAAGAAGTGGATGAAATAAATAAGGGCGCTCTTTTTCAAAGTGTCAGAGCTACTTTTCACTCAACATAATTTCACTTAAAATGTTCAAAGTGAAATTGCTGACATGTACATGTAGCATTTTTTTTTACTACATAGTTTTCAAGTAGTAATATGATCTAGAAGACAATTTATAAAGATGATTATATGTTGTTATACTCAAAATAAACAATTCATAAATATCTGATCCAGTTCCTACCAGGTCCTTTATCAAGAGGCACTATTACAAAGCAGTTAAAATCTCAATCCCAATATAACGAAAATAAAGTTGGCTGGCATAGGAGAGTGTTGTGAAGTGCTTTCTGAATACCTCAGTCTCACACTCAAATCAGAAGCATCTGTCCACCAACTGTTAAGATAATATCTAGCCTAGGAGATATCCTGAATTCATCACTATTCATAGATGCCTGTCAGTATTTAAAAAAAAGAAAGAAAGAAAAATGAAAAATGAAAAAAAAAAAAAAGACCATACTTTCAAAGCTATTTTTTTCTGTATGTCACAGTAGAGATAAAGAATTTATCACTCCAACTCAACCACTCCTCCACCTCAGATCTAAGAATTCAAGTTAAATGCTTTCTAGGAGATAACTCACTAAAATGAAAATACTTTACATTTTACATTGTAACCAATTCTAAGATTTGATCCCTATACTCCAAGTCTCTACACCTCACCTCACAAATAGATATGAGATAAAAGCACCCATCAGCTACCAACTTGTAAAGAAGAGGGTACAATAAAGAATAAAAGTCAAGTTAAAGTTGTTTCAAGAAGCTTCACTTAAAATTTTCATGAAATGTACAGCCTTTTTTCCAAATCAGATAAACAAAGTTCACTTTCTAACAAACATAAATCCTCAAATAATTCAGAAAGGCTTTTCTGAGTCATTGTACCAATGCTGTGTGAGTTCCTCAAAGAAACATGTCTACCTGCAGGAAATAAATGAAACAACAGAAAACAGGACAAAATCAAGAACAATTTAAGAGGGAAACATTAAGAAAACATTAAGAGAAAGGTAAGATTATCCCTTACTGAATAGAGGTTGTGCTATTTTCTACTTCACACAGTACAAAATCATTTGGTTAGGTCTCTATGTTTAGTTGTATAAATATAAATCCATTAGACAAATATTATATCAATATATAATATATAAAAAAGGATAAAGATTTTAAAAATGAAAATAGGAAGTTAATTTTCATAGACAAAATTTTTTCAAATAACAAAAATGATAAAATATTTCTATATGATAAACCTTACAGTATCTTAGTGTTAGTTACATAAATTGACAAAATTATGTATTAAACATTTCTAAGCTGAAATGCTTTCTTATTGATTTCCATCACAGTTTAAGAGAATGATCCCTAAATTATAATGTACATATTAATTACCAGGGGTACTTAATGCAACTATAGAAATCTTGCAGGATTGCAAACTTAGAAATTCTAATTCCAGTTTCTGAAAAACTGTATTTTTAATAAGCATCCTAACAGATTCTAACACAAGTAGGTTATGGCCCATCCTATAACGTTAAGTACTACATTTCTATTTGAAGATATTTTAAATTAAAATCTACATTTCAGCAAATCATTCATTGGTCAATAAAACAAGGGAAAAATATGACAAAGGCAACTACTATTCTGAAATACCTTATAATATAAAAGGGAAACTTACATATACAAGTAATAAAATTACAATAAGCACATAAGAAAAGTTCTGAAAAACTATATAGAGTTCCAGAAGAGAGAATTCATTTTCACAAGTGGAGAAGGGAAAACTGGATGAAAGAGAGGAAACTTGATTACACCTTGAAGGAGTAATGGTTAGGATCTTCACCAGAGTGAAGACAGCAATCCACGAGGAGAGAATACTATACTAAAGGTGAAGGGAAAAAAAACAAAAAACAAAAAAAAACTACATGCCATTTGTCCAGGAAAAGGTGACCAATCTAGCTGGATTATAGTCACAGAGGTCAGCATTTTTTTTCTTTTTGCTTCAAGGACAAGAATACACTCCAACAGCAACTGCTCATTTCACACGTGATTCGCAAAGGCTGGAAATTGGCACATTAACCAAAGAATGTATATCTTCAGTGTCAATTAAACAGCAGAAAAAATAGCATGTGTAAGAGATCATGCATGTCTACCTACTGAAGTCCACTTTGGTATTTCAATATACAGTTCAAATATATGCTTTTCTTCTAAAACATCAACACAAGAAAAATTAATGCAAGAGGCAGTAATTTGCTTATAAGATTTGATTGTATTAATGAAAATAATGCATATGCCATAGTATATATGGCTAAGAGATGCCACAATTGTTTCAAAATGAACAGTCAACACTCTACTACAATTTTCAAAATAAAACAGAAATATGATTATGTATATTCACTTCTCAAGCGGTTAGCAAAGGATCAGGAAGGTCCAAGTCTCTTCTCAAAGGTCAGTGCTCATAAAAGTACTAATACAGGACAGGTTTGGAGTTTTGCAACTCCAACATTAATGTGTCTTATTATGCTGGTAGGTGCTAATGGTCTTTTAAAATCTGTTTTGATTATTTTATTACCATTCATTATAATGGATCTTAAGTTTGATAAATGTGGAGTCCCAAATGGGAATAATGTACTCCCAAACATATAGAGCAAATCCACTTCAATTATTTATAAAAGGCAGATAATTTAAAAATTTGATTATTATATGTGTTAGAGGATATTTAAGTATAGTCCAATAATAACATCTGGGAAAATTCTCTGAATGAGGAGTTCGTTTTTATTTTTTTAAAGGAAATAATTTTTTAAAGATTTATTTATGCATACAAGAACTGGGGTACAGGCCAGAGGTATGGGGGGTAAGAGGATTCACCAGAGACAGATTAGGGAACAGAACCAGCAGATCCACTGAAATACACTGCTGAGGGGAGCAGAAGGCGAGATAGGAAAGGACTGTTGCGCCATGTGGGTCACCTCCCTGGCCGGGGATCGAACTCCTGCTGCAGTGGCTGTGGATAGCTTCATAGTGCTGTGACTTAACCCCTTGCACCACCAGGGAGGCCCTTAATTTTTTTTTTAAAGATTTATTTATTTATTTATACAAGCACTGGGTACAGTCAGAAGAGCGGGTGGGTGAGAGAATTCACCAGAGCTAGAGGGGAGAGCAGAGTAGGCAGAATGATGAAGTACACTGCTGAGGGGAGCAGTGGGCGGCAGGAGAGGTCTGTGCGCCATGTGGGACCCTCGCCCGGTGGCCGGGGATAGAACTGGCACTGCAGAGGCTGCGGGCAGCTTCGCAACCCAGCGCTCAACCGCTGCGCCACCGGGGAGGCCCATGGCCCTTAATTTTTTTAATTTAAAAAATTGGGGTTAACATCCTTTACCTATCTACTAAATGTAAAAATATTCCAAGCATGTAACATATGCTCAACTAATGCAAATAACAATATACCAAAATTCTAAGATAGCCTTTAGTAATATCTAAGTTCAGTTTCTATAACTTCAAACAGTAATTTCTCAAAGAAACAGACAACAATACTTCTAAAAAACTTTGTAGCTGCTCAATTTAGCAATCAACATGCTTTTTCTTAGCGCAAGAGGAAGTTCTTTATACATGGACAAACATTCAGTTCCATTACCTCAAAGAATTTTCAAAACAAGGTAAGAATAAAATGGAACCAGAGTGTAACATATAAAGTTCAAAATGGGTATGAATGCTCAAATTAGAGTCAAATTTCTCTTCTTTTATGGTTTCTAGACCTTAAAGGCCAAGGCATTCTCAATAAACAGCAGTAATTTGGAAGGGGTAGAAAGTAAAAAGAAATTCGTTTTACCCAAACATCTGGCATCCTTCAACAAATCTCGCCAATATAAAGTCAAAGTTAAGGCAGACAAGACTCTGCCAATCCATCCAGTGAGGCTGTTGCATAGGTGTCCTCGCCAAGACTCCCTGCCAGAGCTGAGCAGAGAGATGTCAGCACTGGCAAAACCTGCCTCCTGACATGGACAGTCAATAAATTCCTTCCACTCCCCCAGGTTATGACAGAAAATGAGCAATTCACACAAGTATGTTTTCAGTTAAGGTGAACACATTAACACTTAAAAGGAACCCAACATATAAAATACATACTGAGACTGAATATGTAACATCACTCAAAATCAGAACAAGGAAGCTTAACCTAACATCTCTTAAAGGAGAAACAAATGTCAGGCATTTAACTAGAGTCAGTCTTCACAAATCAGCCAAGAATAACAACTTTATTATTACAGGGATCCTAGCCCTTAATTACAATTTACAGGTTAAAGCATGCAGCTGAAACAATACCCTATGGTATTCAGAATTCATAAAAACAAATTTCAAATCCTCTTGTCTACAGAAACAGAACCCATACCCTCATATTTCAAAGAATTTCTAGTGAACAAAATAAGCAGAAAGAAAATGAAGCATTTTAAGTATTTTATAAACATCATTTAATTTTTTTGCCCTAAAATTTTCCTAAATTAAATTTTTCCAGCTTCATCTCTCTCTCTCCTTTTTCTTTTTTTTTTAATTTTTATTTTTAAATATCCTTGTTTATTTTTTCACAATGTAAGATTTCTCCCCTCAGGTATGGTTACCATAGTTTTCCCACCACCAAAGTGTCCACAGTTCTCTACCACTCTACCCTTTGCTGCACTCTGCTCCCCTTATTCTCTACACTTCCCCTCCCTCTCTCCTCCTGATTGTCTCAGATCTATGGTTTGCTTTAAAAGGCCAGTCTTATCAATATGTAATAGATCTGACCCTGACCTGAGTTTTAAAAAAACAGAAAATAATAATACTTATTTAATAATTACCAACGGGGGAATATTGGTATTATATAAGAACTGACTAATTATCACTCTCCCACATCTCTTTAAAGTAAGTGAAAATTTGCTTAAGGTGAAATGTAATAAGCTATGATATTAATAACTGAATGAAAACCACATCTAACTAAGGATAGTAAAGACTGAATTATCAACTCCCTTTCTACTTTCACAGGACTTTACTATAGCTGGAGACTCTGGCCCTGGCAAATGGTCTGACTATTGACTTCCTGAACACCCATCAATGTAAAGTATCCAACAGACAGAACAGTTCATGCTAAGATTGTGTGAATCTTCTACAGTCTATCATCATACCTTAATAATCTTAATCTCCCTTAAATCTCTCTCTCAAACACATAAATTCATACACAGCCATTACAAGCACATACTGTACTGTCGCACCTTAAACCAAACTACTACATACAGATTTTGTCTCCTTCTCTCTATGATACTGCTTTTCCTGGTGCTGTTAACCTTTACTACAGAAAGCAATAAACTCATTTTTGTCTCATCAACACATTCTGAAAGATATTTGGAAAACCAGCACTTAACCCTATGTCAAGTATAAATTTTAATTATTTCAGGAAAAAAAAATCAAAGAATTCTTAGTGACTTCAGCTTATTAATGCATCATACCAGAAATTACAGATTGGGATTATAAAACTTATTTGACCTAATACTTTTAGAGAATGGTTAGTGTCTGACAGGCAATCACAATGCTCTCTTAGCTATTCTGATCATATGTTGTCAAATAATAACCATTTGAAAGAAAACCTCAAAAACCTAAAATCTTAAAGCATTCTACAATTAATGAGTGTAGGGTAAGTGTAGGGTAAAGAAAGTATCAGGCTTTTCTGTCCTTCCGCCATCAGGATAGATGATGGATCCTTGTCCTGAATGCATGCCTGATGGCGGGCACCTGGAGTAGGGTGTGGGCATAGGTAGATGGGATTCAGCTGAGCTAAGATTGTGCTTTTTAAGGGCGGCGTCACGGGGACGCCAGCAGCAGCAGCAGCACCAGCAGCAGCAGTAGAAGCAGCAGCAGAAGCCGAAAGAAGCCGAGAAGCAGCAGAACGAACGCCAGAGAGTCCAGATAGAGTGAAGACTTGCTGGGGGCTGGGAGGCCTGCCAGCCTCACAGCCCCCCAGCCAGCACCCCTGCCTGCCATATGCCTGATGAACCCCAATAAAAGACCTGCAAAACTACTGAGGACTCTGACTCCTCCTTTACCCGGTCTGCATGGGATCAGAAAACCTGCACTGTGGCCAGTCCTGGCCTTACAGTAAGGAAAAATGTCAGGCTTTTCTGCCCTCCCACCATCAGGATAGATGATGGATCCTTGCGGTCCTAAATGCATGCCTGATGGCGGGCACCTGGAATAGGGTGTGGGCATAGGTAGATGGGATTCACCTGGGCTAAGACTGGGCTTTTAAGGGCGGCGCCATGGGGACGCCAGCAGCAGCAGAAGCTGAAATAGAAGCCGAAGAGAAGCCAAGAGAGAAGCAAAGAAGCAGAAGCAGAGAACGCCAGTGAGCCCAGATAGAATGAAGACTCGCTGGGGGCCGGGAGGCTTGCCAGCCTCCCGGCCCCCCAGCACCCCTGCCTGCCGTGTACCTGGTAATCCCAATAAAAGCCTGCAAAACCACTGAAGACTCTGACTCCTCCTTTACCCGGTCTGCATGGGATCAGAAAACCTGCACTGTGCCCATTCCTGTCCTTACAATGAGCTTTCAAGGAAAAAAGTATGTATCTTAAAATTACAAGCCCATTTACAGTCTATACACTTGAAGGCAGGAGTCTAAAACCAGAATTATCAAGAAAGGAGGGGAATGATTAGGGGGAAAACATCTAAGGGAAATCTTGTTTTTCTTTAGAGAATGAGTAACAAGGTCCTATAATATTTAGACACTAAGGAGAGTTTCAAGAGTTAAGGAAGGATCAAAAAGGGATGATCAATGAGGAAAGACAAAGATAAGAAAATGTTTCAATAAGGACTAGCTGCTAATTGTGCTGAGTCCTATGAGGAAATGCACTAAAGATAAGCAGGGAAAAAATGTTCAAAGGATTGGGAAACTTGGATACAATTCATGATTATATGAGAACCATTTGACTAGGATGGTTTCGAAAATAGAAAGGTAAATATGAGCAGAAAAAAATCACAAGTTAGAAACAAAGCAAATCATTAAAGGCATTTTATTGAAAAGCAGAAATAGAAGTTGTAGCTGGAATGAGAAAAAAAGTGTCAAGGGAAGGCCTTATTTTTTTTAAGATGGAAATGCTAGTGCATGTTTATGTGTTGATGAGAATGATAAAAATAGTGAGGGAGAAACCAGCTATGCAAGAGAGGGATAACTAAAATTGGGATGTCTGAGAAGATGAAAAGGGATGGAATCCAAAACACATGTGAAAGGCAGAGAATACTCAGTAATTTAAACATTGAAATATGAAAGAAACATAAGTTGGTACAACTTTTTCAGAAAAAAAAATCAAGAACTTATAAAGAGCCATGAAAATAATTATACCCATAGTCCAGCAATTTTACTTGTAAAATTCTATCTTAAAAAAAAATCCAAAATCTGTATTAAGTATTTCCTGATTAAGGAGAACTGTTGTTAGGTGTAATATAGGAGGCTTATGAAAAGTGTATACTGACATGGGAGAATGTTTACAATATCAAATACAAAAAAGCAGAATATAAAATTTCAAATATTGAATTTCAAATATATATACAAATATGTACATAGACAAAAAATAAGACATATAAAATATTAGCAATACATCTGAGTAGCAAAACTATTTAAAAATCATAATTTTATCTTCACATATTTTTTAATTTTTTTTTAATAGAGGCATGTTTTATTTATTTATTTATTTGTTTTGTTTGTTTGTTTATACATGCACTGGGTACAGTCAGAAGCGCGCAAGGGTGAGAGAATTCACCAGAGCCAGAGCGGGGAGCAGAGCAGGCAGAAGGACCGAAGTACACTGCTGAGGGGAGCAGCGGGCGGCAGGAGAGGTCTGCGCACCATGTGGGACCCTCCTCCGGTGGCCGAGGAGCAGCCGGGGATCCAACCGGTGCCGCAGAGGCCGCGGGCAGCTTTGCAACCCAGTGCTCAACCGCTGCGCCACCGGGGAGGCCCTCTTCACATATTTTTTAATTTCCCCCCAATAAGTATGAGTCATTTTGGAGAACATGTGGCTTGAACTAAAGGAGCAAGAAGTCATGGGCAAGACATGAGTCATTCTTACTGAGTGATCTGGGTGATGGTAACAGAACAGTAGTAACAAGGTTTAGTCAGTTTCCTCTAACAAGAAGTACATGTAACCAACCACACACTTAAAAACTAGAAATCAAGAGACATACTACAGGGGGGAGAAGGGAGTAGGATCAAAACAAGGGTGGGAAAAGCACAAAGGACTATGGTGATAGTTCACAGATGAATGAATGGGTGGTGGGATTTTTATGGGGAATATAACCAAGATGAAGATGCATACATTGGGGCCTCCCTGGTGGCACAAGGGGTTAAGATGCAACCTATGAAGCTATCCGTAGCCACTGCAGCACAAGTTCAATCCCCAGCCAGGGAGCTACCCACATGGTGTAGCAGACCATTCCTGACTCGCCCGCTGATCCCCTCAGTAGTGTATTTCAGTCAATCTGCCTATTCTGCTCCCTACTCTGTCTCTGGTGAATCCTCTCACCCCCCCACACACATCTGGCCTGTACCCCAGTTCTTGTACACATAATAAATCTTTTTTAAAAAAGAAAATGCATACATTGTACAAAAATGAAAAATGATGTAAAAATATATAAAAATAAATTTAACACACACAAAAAAGCAGCCACAAATACTTAACCAACAATGAATAACTGTTTAGACCTCCTTTATCCAATAAAGGATGCTGTGTGAAGAAAACTAGAAAAATGAAGGTACTAAATGTGGGACAATGAAATTCAGACACCTTTTAAATACCCAAGTAAACTAAGAGCTCATGCCTCTCTTTAGAGTAACACCTTTCAAGTCAGAAATCTCTAGGTAAAAATTCTAGCACTAGTTACGTAACCTTTATTCTTATTTAAAAGATTTATTTATTTATGTATTTATGTATTTATTTATTTATACAAGCACTGGGTACAGTCAGAAGTGCGGGAGGGTGAGAGAATTCACCAGAGCCAGAGCGGAGAGCAGAACAGGCAGACTGATGAAGTACACTGCTGAGGGGAGCAGCGGTCGGCAGGAGAGGTCTGCATGCCTCACCGGGCTGCCGGGGATCAAACTGGTGCTGGAGAGGCTGCGGGCAGCTTCACAGCCCAGCACTCAACCGCTGTGCCACCAGGGAGGCCCTAGTTATATAACCTTTAACCAGAATTCTTATTTTAAATTCTGAAGCTCAGATATTCTCTCGTAGGGCAACTAAGATGAAACAAAATAAAAATGACAAATAGTAAATGCCTGAAACATAATTATAACTTAACAATTTTTAGTTTTCATCCCTAATTTATTCATTTACTACGGTCAAAATTTTTGTCATCTTCCCCACAATGCCATCAATATTATCTATTTAATATTCTTCTTTACATAGGTTTACATATTTTTTCCTTAACAGACTTAGTCTTATCTTAACAATACTACTTATTTAGAGGCTTAAAATGAAAACCCAACAGAACTCTGGCCTGCAGCCTCAATAAACCAGCACATGAAGACAAAATCACAAAGTTCTGCAGCATGCCTACACTGGTCAAAACTTGATAACCACCCTCCAAAATTTTTTAAAGATTTATTTTATTTATTTTTGCATACAAGAAATGGGGTGTAGGCCAGAGGTGCAGGGGGTGATAGGATTCACCAGAGACAGAGCGGGGAGCAAAACAGGCAGATGTACTGAAATACACTGCTGAGGGCAGCAGAGGGCTAGAAAGGAGAGGTCTGTTGTGCCATGGGGGTTAGCTCCCTGGCAGGGATCAAACTTTGCTGCAGTGGCTGCCAATAGCTTTAGAGTGCTGAGACTTAACCCCCTGATCCACAAGAGAGGCCTCACCCTCCAACTTTTTGCCCCTGCTTCCAGTTCGGACCAGTAACAGAAAAATAAAAATGTTCTCCAAACCAATCACATAAGATGACCAACAATCTCCAGTGAACGCACACCTGAAGTCGTTACAGTTTTTTTTTTTTTAATAAAGCTTTGGAGTTACTCTCTGCTTTTGAGTATCAGTCAAATAAAAGTTAAGGGGGCTGAATCCCTTGCTATGTAAGCTCTGAATAAAATTGACCCAGTTAAGTGAAGGTAATCTGTGTTGATTTCCACTCCCCAAAAGAACATGGTGATATATTCTTCAAAAACATACAAATATTTAGATAACAAAATTTAAAATGATCCCACAAGTACCACCTAAAAAAATCTCACATGTCACACTTTGGGAAATTGTATTTGCTATAAACTGGCCAACATGATAACCTTCAGGGAGATAAAGTTAATAAGCTACCTTTCTAATCTATATTAAAAAGTGTATTCTTCATTAACTCTACAAAATCAGAACTTCTGAAATCTGACAGTGCTATTAGAATGTTTCATGGAGGGAGAAAAAAAAAAAACCACAACACTCAGACCTTTAGAATGCTGAGTTATGAAGTGAGCATAGTCCACATCTTTATATGCAGAAACAAGGTATAGCATTTAAGTGCAGTGGGAATGTGAAAAGAAAACAACTACCAAAGTCAAAATAGTTTTTATGGAAGGTTGTTTGAAATGCCTCTAACCCTCCATTGACCCATATTTCAAGATGCAAAGTTGAAGGTCTAAATATTCCTATCACAGAGCTATTTATTCAACAATGTGAAAAGCTTTAACATTAGGAATTAAGATATTTTGTTTCTTTGTTGATATATGAATGCATCTTAAACTTACATTTTAAAAAAAAACGGTCTAAAAACCCTCTAATATGAATTAAATTAGCTATTCATTAGGCTTGAATGTTTCTCAATCTCTGGAATTACTAAAATGCCAGATGCATTTTTAAACATTTTTAAATAATAACCTCAGGTTCAAGTTGGTCTAGAAATTTGAAACACTTGATACCAGTTCATGAAAAAGAACAAGGGTTTCAGTACTGATAATAAAAACTTAATTCAAGTTCAGTAAAATAAAGACTATCAATGAACAAACAAGTTTCGGCACCAACTATATGGTCATACATGTATTGTTTCATGCTTTTGCCAATCAGTATTGTTATGGTTCTACAAAGAATCCAGTGCACCAGACTGTAGCTAATTATGTATATTCAAGTGATTAGCAAGCACTTGTTGCTCTTTCACACCACCCTCCAAACAGCAGCCTTTGAGAGGAGAATAGACTGCAAATTTATTGAGAGAACACTGTTAATCCTTTGGGGAGAATGTAAATGTAAACAGGACTACTCTACATCAAGGTGCTTTGACAACAACAATCATCTGCATAAACACATGCTCAACAACAAACAGGTGTTCTATTTCACAACTAGCACCCATTTGATGCTTTCAAGTAAGCATTATGCACAAACTGTTAGAAGTACTTTGAAACCAGCTGCAATTACTATAATTAGCTATTTTCCTACACTTTGTTTTTACCTGTTCAGTACTGTACTATACCAACTCCTGCATTCTAAGTAAAATGACCATTTCTGGGCTTTTGTTCTTAAGGTACAGAAATAAAACAGAATAGAGTCAATTTAAACAACTTTAAGTGGAAGCCTCTGTAAAACAGCTTAATCAAAAATACTACAGACAAAACTCTGAACTTATGTTTTGTAGCAAACACTAATGAGACGAAAGTTTTTCCCAAAAAAACTAAAGTTTTGGCTCAGAAGAGATCCAAATTATTGTAGTATTAATTAAATGGAAGGGGAAATATTCTAAATTTCATCAGTTAAAGAGTAAGTTAAATGTGGTGCTACTGATTCAAATGGAATACCGTACAGCATTTAAAAGACAAGATCTACCAATAGCCATTACTGTAACTACATTAATATAAATACAGCACAAAAACATAATACCAAGTAAAAAAAATTCAGAATGCCAAGAGGGTAAGGAGCATGAAAAATAGAGTACTAAATATTTATAAATATATACTTATATAGAATCATAAACACAATTCTTAAGTCAAGACTTTCAAATGTATCAATATAAAGTCCTAAAATCATAAGTCAATTTATGGCAGAACCTCTCGATAGGAAAAATTTAGCTGGGTTAATCCTCCTAAATTTCAGTGATAAATACAATGTCATGTACATGAGGAAGAGACTGTCAGTCCCCTGTGTCAGTGTATCTCCTGTACCTAGCTACCACTTCCATTAAACAATGGCAGATCACTGACACTTTGGTAGTGGGAATGGTATAGAAATATACATTTAAAGAAATATGAGAACCTATGCCTACAAAATACATGTGTTATGAGCTGAGCATTACCTCAATAAACATAATTTAATAAAAAAGAACATATATTGAATTTCTTAAAATGTCATTTTAGTAAGATATTTGAATCTTTTTTATTTTTTTTTATAGAGGCATGTTTTATTTATTTATTTTGTTTGTTTGTTTGTTTTGTTTATACATGCACTGGGTACAGTCAGAAGCGCGGGAGGGTGAGAGAATTCACCAGAGCCAGAGTGGGTAGCAGAGCAGGCAGAAGGACCGAAGTACACTGCTGAGGGGAGCAGCGGGCGGCAGGAGAGGTCTGCACGCCATGTGGGATCCTCCGCCGGTGGCCGGGGAGCAGCCGGGGATCGAACCGGCGCCGCAGAGGCCGCGGGCAGCTTCGCAACCCAGCGCTCAACCGCTGCGCCACTGGGGAGGCCCATTTTAGTAAGATATTTGAAACTTTAGCAGGGTAGTCATACTGAAAATATTTGTCAGAAAAATGTTTTTTTCTATTTCCACTTATTTTTACCATTTTCTTCACTACTAGAGACTACTGTAGCATACAGAGACACTTTAGAGTATGAGTGTCAAATCATCACTGTTGTCATCATTGTCCTGATTACCAATTTTTCCAGCTGTTTCCATGCTTTTTAATTAGTCTGAGCTACAAATGTAAATGCATACTTGATACAGTAACATATGTAAAACAAATGTATATTCAATAAAAGTTACAGAACCTTTTGAAGTTTTGAGAAGGAGAGAGAGAGAGAGAGAGAGATGAGAGTGCTATGCAAAAATAAGTAGGATGGAAAAATGAATTTGTGGCTGAAAATAAATTCATATTAAAAAATGAAATTAGGGCCTCCCTGGTGGCACAAGAGATTAAGATGCAACCTATGAAACTGTCCACAGCCACTGCAGCACGAGTTCAATCCCAGGCTAGGGAGCTACCCACATGGCACACCAGATCTCTCCTGACTTGCCCGCTGCTCCCCTCAGCAGTGTATTTTAGTGGATTTGCCTGTTCTGTTCCCCACTCTGTCTCTGGTGAATCCTCTCATCCCCCCCCCCAGAACCTCTGGCCTGTACCCCAGTTCTTGTATGCATAGTTTTTTAAAAAAATGAAATTACTTCCATTTGCTAGGTACAAAACATATCCCAAGTAAATATTAAGTATAGTGGTTGGTAATGGGGGAGGAGGTAAGGCAGAAAGGGGCAGATATTAACTTTTGGTTATCTTTAGCCTAAGCTATCTGCCACATATTATTTATACACACACACACACACATACACACACACACACTTTAGTAACATTACAACATGTAAGTTCACGTGTACATCATTATTTATCAGTTATCTGCATATACCACATTAAGTTCAACACTGAAAGACCAAATCTATCCTTCACCATAACCCTGACTCCTTTTAACCAATTTACCCATGCTCCTTCCCCTTCATAAGCATAAGAAAATGAATGTATTAGTGAGAAGGCTTGAAGTGATGGCAAAAAGTACTATGTAGTCAGGCATGGGCTAAACCCAGGCACTCCAATTTTGAATGTAGTCCAGATAAAGCTAATATCAGAGGGTCCACTTTTTTTCCACTATGAAAATGGATAATGTAATTACGGCTGTCACATAAAATAGTTATAAAGCTCAGTTGTACAAAATTAAGCAATCAGGTCGAAGCTGGAATATACTGTGGTGAGTGATCAATTTATGTTAGAAATTAAATCATTAATTATCAGTTGTGATAACCAATGTTCAGATTCAGAAAACTGAGGCCAAGGAAACAAAAGACAAGACTTCAAATCGATGCACTTGAAAATTTACTAGAAAACAAAGATACCAAAGGAGCCTGAAGAAAGCACAGTCCTGAAGACAATGAAAAGCAATTATTAGGAAGAAAATATCTCTATAGATAAAAGTTTAAAAAGTCAGGAAAATGCCAGCCATAGTACACTTTTGTTCTTAAAGATATTTCTTTTTTTTTAAAGATTTATTCATTTATTTATTTATTTATACAATCACTGGGTACAGTCAGAAGCGCGGGAGGGTGAGAGAATTCACCAGAGCCAGAGCGGGGAGCAGAGCAGGCAGAAGGACCCAAGTACACTGCTGAGGGGAGCAGTGGGCAGCAGGAGAGGTCTGCGCGCCATGTGGGACCCTGCTCCAGTGGCCGGGGAGCAGCCTGGGATCGAACCAGCTCTGCAGAGGCTGCAGGCAGCTTCGCAACCCAGCTTTCAACCGCTGCGCCACCAGGGAGGCCCTTAAAGATATTTCAAAAGCAAAACAAAACTAGAATAAACAGTAATTAGACAGTCTTAACTTTGTTGCCTTAGAAAGAGCTAAGTGCTAAAATAAAGAAAAGGATACTTAACTAAAAAAAAGAGAATGTTGAGGCATATGCCTGTTTAAAATAAAATAGAGCAAGACAAATACCTTGCTCAAGATTCATTACTATTAAAAAAAAAAACCATCAAAGTTCATCGGATTCCGTTCAAACAGATAATACCCATATTTTTACCATTTTCTTTTCAATTTCATTAATACCCACAACATGCATATTCATAGACACTTCAGTATTTGCTCAATAAGTGAACTGTGGCTATGTAAAATATGTAAATATTATCTGAACACTGTGGTTCTCTCTCCAGCATCATTTCTCACCAGGGCTATAGATTCCATTCTGGCACAATTCCCTTCATATTATAGCAGGTTAACTACTGTCCTTTAGGTCTTAGCTTTATCTTCACTTTCTTGAAAGTGAAGAGTCTTTAGAAAGCCTTTCCTGACCCCATGGCATACAAAGTGTTAGCCTGGACAAGCCACTTTATTTCTCTGTGCCTCAGTCTACTCATCTACAAAATGAGAACGGTAGCATTATCTCTAAGCCTGTTGTGAAATTAAATGAGATAATTCATGTGAAGTACCTAGAACAGTGATTGGCCAAGAATTAACTGCGTACGGAAACAGAACAACCTTTGTTATTTCAGCACCCACACGTCTAGGTTAATACTTCCTTTCACATGTTTTATTATCATCTCTTTCCCTACTATTTACCAAAAGGTATAGAATCCATTATATTTTGCTAAAGATGAAAAGTAAAAATAAATAAATAAAATGTGGTCACTAATGACAGGAATGAAGATGGTAAAAGAGGTTAAGGAAAACATTTCCTTACTAAGATGTTAGTTAATTAAAATTAAACTCCTATTTTGAGGATTTCAATACTTTCCTCTTGAGACTTAGAGGATTCTAAACGAAATAAGGTGATAATCAGAGTCCATTATGGGTGTCAATGATGAGAACAGTATTTTGCTACAAAATAGATGAAATGAAATCAAGAGCCAAAAGGATTACTCATATAAATTGGGAATAAAAGACACATAAAAATTAATGTAGGCTAAAGTAGGATATACTTATAAATTATGAAAAGATTCCAGAACACTGAAGTGCTCTGGTCTCATTCTACAAATTTGCTGCTTAAAATAATATGGAATAGCATTATGACAAGAAACTAAGGTAACTAATATACTCAAATTGCAGCAAGTAATCTATAGCTCAGAGAAGTTAAACAGAAGAAAGTAACAATGAATAGACTCTTCACCGAAAATGAAATGTTTGTTTTTGCAGGTTAGCTTCACCATTTTTTTCACATTTGCATCCTAATAGTTCTACTTGGTCTCCCCATTATGCAACAGTTCTTTACAATACAGCCAGCTACCCTGACAACTGAGTTCCTTTGCCAGAGTGGCTTTGTCTAAATCCTAAAGCTGTGCTTGGCTTTACACTGAGCCCAGTGGCTGCCTGTGATCTGAATGCCAATGAAGAGTACAGACCCTGTTGTCTAACAAGCCAGAGACTAAAAGGTCTCTTTGGGGTCAACAAACTGTCTCGACTACTTTCATAAGCTTAAAAGACTGTAAAATGAAGCTAGAAATGCATCCTATTTCTTAGGAGGACAACAGAAAAAGGTATTAAACATTTAACATTCACCAGATACTTTAAGGTTTCAACCTTAAATTAGAGGGGTCCAGTAAACCATCATATGTAAATAAAGTGCTTGCTATTTTAAAAAAGCTTAATCTTAAATAAATTTCCATAATCACGTATTTGAAGACGTTTAGAGAATTTATGATGGTCAAAATTATATTAAAAATATTGTACCTCATTTCCTACTTGGTAATTGAGCAAAGGAGGTGAATGGCACAGCTATAAAGATGGTAAACTATTGCACTGTAAAATTTATTGTTCAGCTACAATCTCAGAAACACAAAACTATGTAATTCTCATTATAAAACTTAGAGACCCAATTCCTACTAAAAGCAAGCATTCTAAATATTTTAAAAACATTTAAAATGTTAAAAAGCACAACAGCAGTAGCAGGAAAAAATACAATTTTAAGTACATAATTTTAGTTCAATTTTCAATTAAAAACAAAACACTTTTTTTTTTAATTTACTATTCAGTTGCTACTACACATTTGTACTTGAAGGTACTCTTTTTCCTCCTTATAAATAATTCACCACTTTTTATTTAATCAAATGCCAAATCCTTTATTTTAACTCTTAGTTCTCAGCCTCAAGTTTCTATTTTACCCTGCTACCACACACTAACTCAGATTATGAAGTCTCACCTGGATTCCCACAAGAGCCTCCTAACATATACCTGGCCAGAATAAACCAATAAATACATAATGTAAGTCATGCACATTAAGTTTAATTTTTAAAAACCACATTTAAAAGGGTAAAAAGAAGGGCCTCCCCTGGTGGCTCAGCGGTTGAGCATTGGGCTGCGAAGCTGCCCACAACCTCTGCAGCACCAGTTCAATTCCTGGCCGCCATTCCTGGCCGCCGGCAAGGGTCCACATAGTGCCACAGACCTCTCCTTTCTCACCTGCTGCAGTGTATTTCGTCAGTCTGCCTGTTCTTTTCCCCGCTCTGGCTCTGGTGAATTCTCTCACCCTCCTGGCTTCTGACTGTACCCAGTGCTTATATAAATAAATAAATCTTAAAAAAAGGGGTAAAATAAAACAGGTAAAACTGTTTTAATACATACATTTTACTTTTATCAAAAAATTATTCACATATTGTACATTTTTCTGAAGCATGAATCTAGTATACCATGTGTATTCAAAATCTGGTGTGTATTCTACATAGGCAGTGCATTTCAATTTAGACACTACACTTTTCCTTTCTATTGAGGTAACATTGGTTTATACCACTATGTATGATTTATTAGAGTTACAGGATCTCCCCCTTCAGAAGCATGTTACCACACCATGCCCATCACCAAGGCACTCTAAGTTCTCAACCACAGTCCATTATGCTGCCTCTCCATTGTTCTCCCCCTTTTGCCTCCTCCTCTGGTAGCCTCAATTTTACAAAGATGTTACATTTTCAACAGTTCAAATGAAATGTAGTACTACTAACACAATATAGGAAAATTATTCTATGTTGCTTCAGTTTTCAAATTAAAATTAAAGAAAACTTAAAATCTAGTTATTCAGCCACACTAGCCACATTTCAAGTGTTCAATAACCCACATGTGGCTTATGGCTACTGTGTTTCGACAGCACCGTTGGAGGGCTTCAGTCATTGACTCTTTTAATTCAGACAAAACACATTCAAAAATGCCAACTCTTGGCATCATCCTATGGCTTAGAACCCTGTGACCATTTCTCAGTGTTCTTCTAACAAAACTCAACTCTTAGGACATTGGAATCCTCCTCCTTTTCCAGCCTCATCTGTCTCCAGTTTCTCTTCTGCACTCTGTTTTCCTCAAACAATGCTTCTTAAGGGGACATGCTGAGCCATTTTGGCCTGTGCTTCTGGTGCTGTTGAACCCTCTTCTTTTCTTCCCCTATCCCTGCTGACTGGCCACCTCCAGCTCCTCCTTCAATTTTTAACTTAGAAATCACTTTCTCTGCTCAGATCCTTTTCTGTTACTCTACACAAGCTCTTATGAGGGCAGGAACCAAGTCACTCTTGTTCATTGTTTTATCCCTAGCATTTATCAAAAGTCTTGGCACTTTGTAGGCACTCAATAAATATGAATCAATCAACAGAGTAATCTGAGCTATCTTAAGTGAGCCAAAGTCATGCCCTCATGTCAACACACAGCAAGAAGCAACCTCCTCTATGTTTATTACATGGTTTCACTATCACTAGCCAAAATTAAACTGAACATGAGAAACTAAATACCAAAACTCTGAAGGTAAAGTAACACTTTATGCTTAACAGATTCGTGTCCACCAGAAGGGTAGTATAACTGAAAATCAAAATAAGAATGGAGAAAACAGTTTTTCCACTTATTATAAAAAGGTGTCTTTCTCTCTTTATTCTGATTCTGGTGAGATAGAGATGAATAAATGTGAGAGGAAAACCTTTTGAAAACATAATGATGTGATTTAACTAAAATCTTTGGCCAATAACAATTCTAAAACACACACTTGTGAAAATTTACATGCAAGTTACATTTGTGCAAATAATTTTAAGATAAATGATTGAAAAGGATTTTATTTTTCTAAATATTTTCATCTCTCTTGAAGACAAAGAGTTTTTTCATAGTCTTTCAATATTCTATGACATGTGCCTTCTGTTACCGTCTTAAGTTGAAAGTTAAAAGAAATACAACGAAAACAATGAAAGTAACACGAGTCCATGCAAATGATCAATATGAATCTTTGATATTCAGAAACTTCATTTGTTTTTACCTTTTCTACTTATTTGGTAGTATAGTAGAGCAAACTTTATCTTCTACAATTTTCCCATCAGAAATCTATTTCTACTCATAAAAATATTCACTTAACTCTGGTATTTAAGAAAGATGCCACTCTGCTCACAAAAATCACATACATGAAAATATTTTAGAGTTTTCAGGGCATCTTCTTTAAAAGTGTGGCCCATTTACTGAAATGAAACTTTATTAGGTTACTTAATACTTAATGACAAGCACTGCCTGGCTACATATATAAACTTTGGTTTACATACCCTTTAAGGTCATCCACATTAAGATTAAAGATCAGGGCCTCCCTGATGGGTGGGTTGAGCACAGCACTGTGAAACTGTCTGAGCCTCTGCAGCACCGGTTCGATTCCCGGCTGGCCAGGGAGATTCCCACATGGCGCAGCAGACCTCTCCTGTCCCGCTCACTGCTCCCCTCTGCAATGTAGTTCGGTCCTTCTTTCCTGTTCTGCTCCCTGCTCTGTCTCTGGTGAATTCTCTCACCCTCCTGTGCCTCCGACCTATATCCAGTGTTTGTATAAATAAATAAATCTTTTTAAAAAAAATCAAAGATCAAAGAAGGAAGCATGACTTCAGCCCATAATATATATTTTCATCACAATCCACTGCTGCATGGAAAGCTGGAACATGTAGAAGGAACACATGGAAAACTTGGTCCCGACCTGAGAAACAGTTCTAAATCACAGTTCAAAAAAATTCCAAACTCTGTATTAAAATATAAGGCTGGAATTAGGGGCCTCCCTGGTGGCTCAAGGGGTTAAACACCACACTATGAAGCAATCTGCAGCCTCTGCAGCATGAGTTCGATCCCCAGCCAGGCATGGTGCAACCCACATGGTGCAGCAGACCTCTTGTGTCTCACTGGCTGCTCCCCTCACAGTGTATGTCGGTCAGTCTGCCTGTTCTGTTCCCCACTCTGCCTACCCCCCACATCTCTAGCCTGTACCTCAGCTCTTGTATTCATAAATAAATAAATCTTTATATATGGCTGGAATTAACCACTAAAACTAAAATTAGACTATAGCAACTTAAAATTACGATTTCTACTACATCTGGTATTTTTTTCCCTGCTAAGAGAAAAACACTGATACTATTGTTTAAATGACTTCATTGTATAAGAAATGTCAATAATCGTAAAAACACTTAAGAGATAAACAAAATTATTTTTATTGTTTGAAATGGAGAGTAGTATTATGTTAGAAAATTTTTTGAAAGGATTGAAAATTTTGCAAGTGATTATGCCAAATGTTTTAGCTATCCAATTTACAATGTCCTTTCTTAACGGAAGGGAGTTTAATTTGTTTAAATGCAGTGTCAGAAAATTATTTTAGTACTTCAAATAAATAACAAACACAAAAAAAGAGGGCACAAGTTCAGGAGAGTTCAGGAAAATGCAAATTAAAACCACAATGCCCCATCGGTACACATCCACCAGAATGACTAAAATGAAAAAGATAATCTCAAATGTTGCTGCAGACAGAGAACAAGTGAAAGTCATAAACTGCTGCTGGAAATAGAAAGAATACTACTTCAGGAAAGTAACAGCATCTATAATCCTATGACCCAGCAGTCCCACTTACATATATCCGAAAGACATAACCAGAAAGTAAAAACAATCCAAATATCCAACACTAGAACAGATAAATTGTGGCATAGTCATACAATGGAAACACCACATAGCAATGGACTATTTTAGAAGTGACATGGATATTCTCACAAATATATGCTGAAAAAAAGTCATGATTCCAAATTTAAAAGCAGGCAAAATTAATCTATAGTGCATTAGTTTGGTGAGGGATAGTAACTGGAGAAGGAGGAGATGAGACTTGGAAGGTAATAGCAATGTTCTACTTTTTTATATGGGTATTAGTCACATAGTGTGCTCATTTTGTGAAAATTCAGAGAGGTATTCATAAATCTTTCACTTTTCAATATGTATAGCAAACTTTAAGAAAAGGTTTAAAGTAATAACTGTAATAGAAAAAAAACTCTTGATTTATTGTATTTTACATGATCATCTATTAATTCCAAATGCCCTTATTACATTTAATTTTTTTTAATTTTATTTTTTTTATAGAGGCATGTTTTATTTATTTATTTGTTTGTTTTTGTTTATACATGCACTGGGTACAGTCAGAAGCGCGGGAGGGTGAGAGAATTCACCAGAGCCAGAACGGGGAGCAGAGCAGGCAGAAGGACCGAAGTACACTGCTGAGGGGAGCAGCGGGCGGCAGGAGAGGTCTGCGCGCCATGTGGGACCCTCCTCCGGAGGCCGGGTAGCAGCCGGGGATTGAACCGGCACCACAGAGGCTGCGTGCAGCTTCTCAACCCAGCGCTCAACCGCTGTGCCACCAGGGAGGCCCCCTTATTACATTTAGCACCATATCCAAACTCTGAAGGATGAAATACCACGCAAGGACCTTTACCCACTCTAAATAATCCTGTTCAAATGTCTTCAGGACGTTGTGGAGTTTCCACCAATGCCTGGTGGCCACCATTCTTACCATAAAGTTAACTGGACAAAGAGATAAAACTGCTTCTTGTAGCACCTATATATGTAAATGAATGCATACATAAAAAGTTCTGGTTTCACTACTTTATGTTTTAATTTATTTATGCATACAAGAGCTAGGGGGTACAGGCTAGAAGTGCAGGGGGGTTAGAGGATTCACCAGAAACAGAGTGAGGAATAGAACAGGCAGATCGACCGAGGTATACACTGCTGAGGGGAGCAGCGGGCAAGCCAGGAGAGGTCTGCTGCACCATGTGGGTTGCTCCCTGGCCGGCTGGGGATCGAACACATGCTGTAGAGGCTGTGTACTGCTTCACAGTGCTGTGCTTAATGCCTTGCGCCTCGAGGGAGGCCCCAGATTTCACTACCTTTAGATGGTGTTCAGAAAGAACAACACTTGTACCTCTCAGAGAAGATAGCTATGTTTTATACTTAAATAAATAATTTGTCAGAGGATACATTCAGATAAAAACATAAAAGAAAATCATTCAAATGTGATTTTTCTTGGCTTTTGTGGAAAGTAAGATGATAAATTATATTGAATAGCTCTTGTTTAAACAAATTGTTAAACTGTTTAAATTATGAAACAATACACACTCAAAAATTTAAGATAATGAGGATTGTTGTTGTAATCTGCAACCTCGTTGGGAAATTATTTCAAATCACATTTCCCCTAAATAAACACACTTGAAAACCCCCAAAAATGAAATCTGACACCAAAATGTTGTTTTTCAAATATCTCTCCATGCCAAGACATGAAGGGATTTTTACAAAAAGCAAGTAAAGTGATTTGTCTGTGCTATTGAAAATAGCAGAAACAGGTATTAGTACTCAGTTCTCCAGAACATACTTATTACTCTTACTTCTAGACTATTCTCTTTCCCACTCAATCACTGGCCTTACAAGTGAATGTTTCACCTTGAAATGGGACTCCTAGAGGATGCCTCTGAAGTTGGATTTAATGAAGTCAAGACATACAGTAATTACATAAAATGAGTATCTGCAAGTATTAGTAGCACTCACCTTGAAAAGAGCTTTTAAAAAGCAATGCATTAAACTTTTTGTGGCAATCATTTCATAATCTATACAAATATTAAATTATGTTGCACATCATAAACAAGTAGACGTCAAGCATCTCAATAAAAAACTCATTAGCTAGATTTCCAAGAAGTAATTTAGCAAACAGTGCATTAACCCCAGAATATAACTTTTATACAAGTGTCAACATATTGTAAAAATACAAATTCCTTTTGCAGAACCAAAATGAAAATGTCTTCCAGAATTTATTAAAAGATCTTCCAAATTCATTATACAGTTGTTCAGTTTGATGTTTCCCCTTGGTCCTAGTTCAAAACTAATTTTACTAAATACAAACATAGGTAATACTACACATTCACATTGTTTCTTTCTACAATTTTTTTCCAGCAGTGTTAACAGCCATCTCCATCTTGGCCCGTCAGTTTCATGTCTTTTTAGAGCTTCTCAATTATTGCTGTTACATATTTTCATGAACTCATATTTATTCACTTAAAATGTGTTCCATCTTAAATTTCAGTGAATGAAACACAATTATCTTAATATTTTCTTATAAATAACAGTATAAGCCTATATCTGATAAAGCTAAACAAAAAATCTTCAGAGGCAATTTCCTGTTAGCCAGTATGCCATTGAGTTAATAAAATCATTAACTGCCACTTGCTTGGGTTATCTGTAGTCTGCTTTTTCAAAAGAAAACATAGTAAGAGATGAAGAAAGTTCAAATTTTGATAAGCAGACAAAACGAACTGCAGGCTAAATTTCAATTCCTGGCATTTCTCAAGCTAATACACTACAGAGAAAAGGAAGAGTCCCCTAACTTCTGTATATTTATTGATATTGATATTTTGTAAATTTTTTAAAGAAAGTAAAGACAGCAAGTCATGAAAGCAGACAGAGAGTGAGAGCAAAAGGGTGAGAGAGGTGTAGAGGGACCTTTCTCTTAACAATCTCAAGTAGACTTCATGATATGCTTACAATGGAAGAGAACTCAGAGAAACAGAGGATAAAGAAGGCATCAGAAAATATCAATCCTGTATTTTATCTTTGGAGAATTTTTATCATCTTGAAGAACATGAACACAGAGGTGTGGAGGAGGTACCATTTCATTACAGGAAAGGAACAACTGCAGGCTGCCATGCTGAGCTTAGAAAACAATCATCGAAAGGGACTTTGGGAGCCCACCAGCTGCAAAGTTTCTGTATTAGGCTGTTAGTTCATTGGGAGGATGGAAACCCCTAAATAATGAAGTGGAAAGGATTTTTACATGCTCAGGAAGCTATTTCAAACAAGTGAAAATCTGCATTTGTTACTAATGGAGGTTAAGGCCTTTGGGGATTAGAGACAGAGTGGAATGGCTGTCATCTAAAGCAACTTAATGTTCCTAGCACAATAAAGGAAAACAGAAATATAGAGTATTTTCACTGTAAAGCTCCAAACAGAGAAATGAACACTCTTTGCATGTACCAACAAAAATGTCAGCTGTTTCACTTTGAAAATTACATGGCAAACTGAATTTAAGAAAAAGGAATTATAGAATAACTTCCAAAGGAATTTCATTTAATGGGGGATTTTTGTATCATACTTTAAATGTTTTTTCTCATAGAAGCTTTTGAGAAAGCAGAATTTTGATACTATTAGGAAGTTTGTCCTGAGCTCCTCTCCTGTTTTAGCATGCTGCACAGTATACCTCAGTAAATGCAACATGATCATGTTCACTTGCCCAAAAAGCAAAATGATTTCCACCCTAAAAGACCAAGAAAGATATAATCAATTAATAGACCAAAATATTACCTAACAAAATCTGGTCTTAAAAATCAACAAAAAAGTAATTGTTTTTCCCAGTCAAGGGAAAATGTTACGTACAATTCTCAAAGTAAGCTGCCGTAGCATTTTCTGCCTATTTCCAGTTATTCCAAGTAACACTCATTTTCTTCTTTGTGGCTTACCAAATTTGTACCACAGATTCTACTCCTGTCCACTTGATGCAAAGGGCTTTCCTGATTAATACTTGTTTTTATACAAACTAAGTAATTTTAGCAAACTGGTACCTTTCCAAATGAAAGTATCAATATTGCATGGGGAAATACCACAGAAAAGCACCTTAAAATATAAATTGACTTTGCCCATATACACAATAAAATTCAAATGAGATAATTAAGACAATTTATTTAAGACATAATGTAGGTTCTTTGCACCTATACTACAAACATGACTAACAATGGTTTCAAATTGTAATAGATCACAAGCTAAGGATCAGCAATGAAATGAGGTATGAAAAAAATGCTGACAGCCAGAATATTGTTTATATATGAGTTTCAAGATGAAGTCAACATGGTTTGTCAATTTTTTGCTTGCTTATTTAGTAATTATAGTTCATCAATGACCAAAACTGATCACAGGTTTTTCAAGAACCAAATTGAAAACCTCCTGTTTAGGCAGAAATTCTGACACACTTTCTAAATATCACTTCCTTTATTTATATATAAAGATAAAGAGGCAAAGCAATACTTTGTGATCCTGTACAGTTGAGATTAAAAAAAAAAAAACAGTAAGAGGGTTAATTAAAAAAAGCTAGACAGTCACAATGTTCTTACAGTTGAGGGCAGAAAGGTTACATAAAGAGAACTTGACACTCACAACTATGGTGTAGACTTGTACACATGTACACAAGTCTTGACTACTTACAAATAAGCAGCTTCATTAGTGTTTATAAAAATCAATTCATCCCTGTAAAGCCAGAACCAATCTAGCATACATTTAACTAAAATAAAATACTATTTAAGAAGAAAACAACTTTACAAAATTCAATGTAAAATTTTAAAAAGTTTTAAAGTTCACTAGAGGAATATTATGACTTACCGTAATTAACTTAGTAAAAAAATGAGTCAACAATGCAAACCATTATTGGCCACATGCAACTTTCAGATTTTGCTTTTGTTCTAAATGACGTGTATTCTCAAGATGTAGTTGTAGAAATAAGATACCTGGATAATAAAGAATCAATTTGATGCTCTCTTTCAGTGCATATACCAAAATCAATACAATACATATCGGCATGGCCCTATACAATGATATAACACAAATTCATAGAGAAGCCCATGTTTAATTCAATCTAAAAATCTATCTGCATGTAGACATGCTCAATCTTAAAGACTGCCTTTTTATGTATGTCTGACTTCCAAAGTTCTGTATCTTGAGTGTGTCAAGGCTCGTCTTGCCATATGAATAAGACTGACATCTAGTGGCAACTCCACTGAACAGTGCATATTTGGTACTACATCTCTTGTAACTGCAAATGAATATCTAGTACATGGTAGGCACTAAAACTACATTAAAAAACTACACGGCCTTCAATATTTTAAGTTTACATTCCAATTTCTTCACCCCTACTGAAGTTCCTCCTTCCTTTTCCTAGCCATTTCTAATCTGTCATTTTCTCCCTATTTTTCCTATCCATAAGCGCCATCTACTCTCATCTCACCTCTTTAGTCAGTCTGTATTTTTCTTTCATTGTACACAATTTATCAATTTTCACCCTATGTATGTTATGATTTTCTGTGTAATTGTTCTGAGTATTGCTATATTATACATGAAACTAAACTAAATAAACCTACCATAAATAATGTAATCCTGGGAAGTTATTTAACTCATCCCTAGTTGACTTGCTCATCATAAATGATTATTTAACAAAAGCAATCATGCCACATCTTCTTTGCCCTCTTGAAACCCCTCTCTCCAAGGCCCTCTCTCTCTAAAATAACCTTACTCCTAGAAAATATGAATGCTACCTGGCCTCCCTGGTGGCGCAAGGGGTTAAGTTGCAGCACTATGAACCTATCTCCAGCCACTGCAGCAGAAGTTCAATCCCCAGCCAGGGAGCTAACACACATGGCACAGCAGACCTTTCCTGTCTCACCCGCTGCTGCCCTCAGCAGTGTATTTCAGTCAATCTGCCTGTTCTTCTCCCCACTCTGTCTCTGGCTCTCTACCCCCACACTTCTGGCCTGTACCCCAGTTCTTGTACACATAAATAAATCTTAAAAAAAAAAAAGAAAATATGGATGCTACTTAATGTAAATAACCTCAAATTCCTAACTCCGTTGGAGGCAGTATCTTATTTGGAATATCTCTGCTTATATCAAAGATTATATCACTCTTGGGCCTTCAGAATCCCTGCTACATTGTAACCCCTTCCATACAACCTATGAACATGCTCACTTCATCCATATGTGTTATCTTTCTTTGACCTGCTATAATCAACTCTTTCCATTTATGGGGAATATAAAGCTCAAAAGAATAATGTATGGCTTTCTCCATTTTATCAGTATTTTCTCACTCTTTAACTCTTTTGCAATTTACTTTTTATCATCATTACTTTAGGAAATTAATTTCCAAAGGTCACTAATGAGGCCATCAAAGGCCTCTTTTAAGGTCACATTTTCCTTAAATCCTTACATGATGTCGTGATGATAGCTTTCACTTAGTTTCCATATTACAGCAATTTTTTTATTATTTATCTATTCCATAACTCTTTTCCTGCCTACTTCTCCTCATATTGCCAAAATGCAGTATGGCCTCATATATACTTCCAAATAATATGACAAAAATATTCTATGAAGAAAGTAGTTTAGTTAGTGGAAGTTAATTTGCCTATAACTTTAGCCCAGATTTACATTCTGCTAATTTGCCTTCCAATATTGTTTTAACATTATTTAAATTTTCTCATTATTTCCAATTATAATTCATTGTCCCTAATAAATTTTAAATCATATTAACATGTATTTTATGTCTTCTTTACATATGTTATAAGGTCTTTCATTTCATACCATAATGCTCACTTGCAACTACGAGTATACGCACACACACCCCAACCTCCCTCTCCACCTTACCATCACATTCTGTGTTTTATAAGGAATATCAATACCCTTGCCCTCCAGTTTTGGATATTTCTTCAAAATGCTTTGAATCTAAAGCACTAGTTTTTTATTAAACATTGTTGGCTAAGTATGTCTAATACTTGAATACTAGTTAATTCACTGAAAATAACAAAATTCCTATTTTTAAAAAAAGTAAACTGACTTTCTTTTGTTTTAGTTGCTGGTGCTCATACTTAGGTTACAAACACATATATGGAAAGCTGAGCCAATTTTACTTGTGAAAATTGCTCTGACACAATTCTAACATACACAAAAACAGATATTAAGTTTTAAATGTTTCTCAAAAAAAAAAACTACTAAAGAAAAAACTTCTAGATAACTATAGAATCATGAAGAACAACACATATTAAGAGTCTATGCAAATTCTTTCGTATGAAGACATTTGCCACAAGGCAAATTTTAGTGTGTACAAAGAATCATTCACAGACCAACTCTCACACTGTTTAAACTATATACTAGGCAATATAAATGAAGAGGCATTCCAGGCAAACACTTGGGTTTAGATTTAAATATCAAATAGAAAGCATAAGTTAGTCTTACATGTTATTCTTACAAAATGTAATTGTATCTAAATTTTATACTGTATACAATGTTCTCTCATTTTCTTTTACTAGAGGGGAGATTGCTATTACTAAGCTTCAAAAATGATAAATTCTTTGTGTTTTGTTATTTTCTCTTTCTCGTTAGCCTAATCAAGAGAGAGATTCTGTTACGGAACTTTTCTAAAGGGCCCTGGCAAATCTAGTCCACTGTTAAAGAGAGAAGACTGCTTTGATCCACATGGTACATGGTGATCCAAAATTCAGATTTGCAAATAGGGAGGAAAGGTAGGAACATATGCTACTCAACAAACTTTTATCTACAGTAATAAGCCTTTGATGTGTGCATGGAAGACATGTAAGAACTGAAATATAACACAGCCCACAGGGAAACGGGGGTGGAAGGTTGGTGGTGGTTCAGGGGGAACCACAAAGAAAAGAGGACCTAGATAGGTGAAGAAAACTAAGACCCTACTAAAATCCAAGGGGATTTTCAGGAGGTTTGTCTGGCCTTTAGGAACTTTAACTCTGGGACCTACAACTGCCTAAGACCACTCTGATCAGCCAATCTGTTTTCACTGATACCTGACCAAACTCACTGGCTCCAGAGAAAGGTGTGAGAACTTGTCTGTGGAAGTCTGGTTAACACAGCCAGCTACCAAGCCAGGGTAAATGTACACAGTCTGAATTAAGGCTTATACAAACTGTATAAAGGGTATGAAACACTAGTAAATTTTGGAGTCTTCTGCTTTATTATTTAACATAATTGGAAGTTTCATCATTTTTGGTATAAAAAAACTAATTGAATAAGAGAACATTTCATCTAAAACAAAAAATCTACTCAATAACAGAAAGTACCAAATACGTGACTTTTATCCAAAATCAAGCATCTAAGCATTTGAAAGGTATATCAAGTCAAAGACATAATATTTTAAACAGTCTTGAAACGTTGAATTATAGTAACCATGAACAGAGCTTTCAGAACAGCTTTGATTGTGAAATGAACATTCTTTGTATTTGATGATACTAATTCAGTCTTTTTTGTGGTCGATGCTATAAATATTACGGAAATTATGTACTGCCCATGTTCATTACCTAAATTTCACATAATAATAGGTCTGTCAAATTAATTTTCCCCTAAAATAGATAAAACAATTATTCTTTATTAAGGATTAATCACATGCCAAATTTAATTTTCTAAAACATCATTTTAAGTATATACAAGTCTTAGATTTGGTGTTTTTTCAAATGCAAAGAGACTTTAAATTTTAATATAGCAGAAACACTGCACATAGTCCTTTGTTTATGGTGTTCTGTGCTCTTTAAGTTCACTAGTAGCTTTTAGGTACTCTGAACGCATTGTCCCAGATTACTAATCTATAAATAGTTGTTAAATTTGAGGATGTCATCACAAATGTCTATTTAATACAGTTAAACAGTATTATTTATAGTAATAGTCAGCAGCAGCTTAACCTGCCTTAAATCTAGGTCCTTGGAATGGAAGGGTAGAGGAAAAGAAGTTAAAGTTTTCCTACCATTTCCCAGGCACAGAATTGGCCTTAAGCAAATATTTGAAATCGGCATGCACACCTCTGGCATATTTCCAAATATATACTTTTTCCCACATTCTGTTGTTGTTTCAAGTTTCAAGGTGTTCATCATTTCTTCTACCATGTCATACCATCTTTATCTGGCTTAACTTTCCCAAATGCCTCATCTTTTAAAATTTACTGTCTTCTCACAACCAACATCTGATCTCATATGACAAGAACGCAAACTCATTCAAAAGACTAAGTGAAGACATGCCCAAACCTTTCAAAAAGATAATTTAAAATTTTAAATAACATGACTACTAACTTAAATTTATAATTTGTGTTATATTAGGTAGCATAAGAATGAATCTAGGAAATCAGTTAAGAGCTTTACATATATTTGGTTTAATGTAGGAAAGAATTTTTCTTTCAGTATATGATTGATAGTTGCATGATACTGTTCTTTTGTAACACAATGTTGATACTATCAAGACTGTTAGAGAAATGAATAGTATCTTCCAGGAGATAGAATCATTTCATCATGTTACATTCCTCATCAAGTCTCTACAGTGGTTCTCTTTTTTTTCTGCTTTATCAAGTTCAAACTCTTTAACAGTTTAGATGATTATGTAGCAGTATAAAAACTGAATACTAATATTTGAGTCATGTCAGGGAGAACCTCAAGAGCAAACTAGAAGAGTTGGAATACCATTTATGTCAATGAGCCTTCTATAAAGTCAAGATGGAGAAATCCTTGAAATATTCCAATTAGTAATAAATAGATTAGCTGGTAAAAAAGCCAAATAATTAGCTAAATAAGATTCCTGTTAATCATGTTCTCCATGTTGTCAGAATTATAAAGAAAATTATCAAAATCCCCCAAACCATTTTCTTATATATTATGGTGCTTATATATTGTAACTAACTCTGCTTTAAGAGGTCCATTAGATAAATTCAGAATATTGCAAATAATGAAAATAAATTCCAAGATGTAAAATTACTCATATCCTGCCCCTCATCAAAGATGGAAAGTTAGGAAAACACTGAGAGAATCCCTTATTATGAGGAAATTTAAATCTAAAAACTCATTCATTACATGAGTCTACAGAATTCCAAAGTATGTATTAATATGTGAAAGCACTTTTATTCCTCCTTCAGTCATTAGGCGTGGCCAAGGGAATTTATAGGTAAGTGCCCATAGGAGTGGTGGTCAGTAGATTATGAGATTAGTTACATACAGGACACATAAGGAATATATTAAAGATAATTGGAACCAAATTTCTCACTTGAAGTTGTAAATATAGAAAAGGCAAAGCTAGAATCAACCCTGTGGTAATAAAGAGTAATCGAGGGCCTCCCCGGTGGCGCAGCGGTTGAGCACTGGGTTGCGAAGCTGCCCGCGGCCTCTGAGGCGCCGGTTCGATCCCCGGCTGCTCCCCGGCCACCGGAGGAGGGTCCCACATGGCGCGCAGACCTCTCCTGCCGCCCGCTGCTCCCCTCAGCAGTGTACTTCGGTCCTTCTGTCTGCTCTGCTCCCCGCTCTGGCTCTGGTGAATTCTCTCACCCTCGCGCGCTTCTGACTGTACCCAGTGCTTGTATAAATAAATAAATAAACCAAAAAAAAAAAAAAAAAAGAGTAATCGAGACACTGATGTAAAGTCAGTTTTTCAATATAAATATGCGAATATTAATATACATGAATGTGTATTTGTATACATGTATTTCCTAACTATGTGCCAAAAGAGCCTGAGAATAGCAACACCCAGTATGAATGAATGAATGAATGAATGAATAAAATTCTAGTTTAAAATCCTGTAAAATTATCCTCAAGAATGTAAACAAGGGGCCCTCCCCGGTGGCTCAGCAGTTGAGTGCTGGGTTGCGAAGCTGCCCGCAGCCTCTGCAGCGCCGGTTCGATCCCTGGGCTAGGGTCCTACATGGCGCGCAGACCTCTCCTGCCGCACCTGCTGCTCCCCTCAACAGTGTTCTTCGGTCCTTCTGCCTGTTCTGCTCCCTGCTCTGGGTCTGGTGAATTCTCTCACCCTCTCGCGCTTCTGATTGTACCCAGTGCTTGCATAAATAAATAAATAAATCTTAAAAAAAAAAAAAAAAGAATGTAAACAAGGGCCTCCCTGGTGGCACAAAGGGTTAAGACGCAGCACTATGAAGCTATCCACAAGGGTTAGATCCCCAGCGAGCCAGGGTGCAACTCACATGACACAGCAGACCTCTCCTGATTCGCCCGCTGCTCCCCTCAACAGTGTATTTCAGTCTGTCTGCCTGTTCTGTTCCCCGCTCTGTCTCTGGTGAATCCTCTCACCACCACCCCCACATCTCTGGCTTGTGCCCCAGCTCTTGAATAAATTAATAAATAAATCTTTAAAAAAAAGTAGACAAAAAGAAGCTGAAAGGCATTGACAACTGAATGGATAAACAAATGTAGTATACACACAGAATTTCAATTTTGCAAAGTGAAAGGAAGTCTAAAGATGGATGGTAGTGATGACTACACAAAAATGTCAATGTACTTTTTGCCACTGAACTGTACACTTTAAAATGATGACTTTCATGAAAGGTATATTTTGCCATTAAAAAAATGAAAGTTTGCCACCAGTCAACTGTGCTAAAGGATTCAGGATATATACTTCAAGGTAAAAAAATACAACCTTGGGTAAAACATACAAGAAGAAAAGTAAGATGAGAATTGAATTATAACTAAAAATAATAAGATATTAATATGTGTGCACATGCATGCACACACGCACACACACACACCCCCCATACTGGCAAAAATTAGAAGTATGGATAATAACAAAGGATGGAGACAATACTGAGCAAACACTGTTGGCAATGAATGTAAAGTAGCACATTTACTTTCGAGAACACTTTGACATGATCAAAGAAGTGGAGGATATGTTTACCCTTTGAGTTAGTAATTCCACTCCCGGACATAAACTCTTAGAGAAATGTATGCATATATTTACCAAAAGACAAGCAGAAGAATGTGCAGAGTAGCACTGTTTATAATAGCAAGAAACCAGAAACATCTCAATGCCCAGCGATAGTAGAATGAAGAAAAAAAAACCTGTGGTACATTCACCCAATGGAATATTGGTGGATTATGAAATTAATGGATTGAAAGAAAATTAATGGATTAAAAGCTACACTAAATGTAGATGAATCTTACCAGCCTAATATTGAGTGAAAAAAAGACACAAAAGAATACATAAAATACTATCACAATTTATGTAAACTTTAAACACAAAAAAACATTGTATTGTTTACAGATACACCTATATTTGCAGTGTAATATAATTAAACTATTATTAAACTATAATTAAAACTATAATTAAAAAATAGGTAATTAACATCATAAAAGAAGGTGTAGATACAAATAAGAAGTTATATGCGGGTGGCTCCTAGTACACTGGTAATGTTCTATTTGTTCATTTGCATGCTGACCAGATACTAGTTCACTTTATTATCTTTCATCCTACTAAAAATCTATGTTTGATGTATTCATTTGGCCTCAATGTATTACATTTTAAACACAGCAACTATTTTAAAATGAGAAAGAGAATATTAGAAACAGGAGGGAGGGGGAAAATAAAACTAGACTAAGAATCCTAAGGGGTAATAAAGAGCTGATTTAATGTGTAACATAAGAAAATAAGTCTCTATTTTGTAATCACTTCTACCAACAAAGTAGCCAGACTTACATGATATAAATATACTTCTATGGATTAAATGTTATTTCTTCTGACAACATACAGTGTGGCTTGAATGAATATATGCACATAAATACTATACCACAGTTTTGTTTTTTTTAGTATTTGTTTATTTATGTATACAAGAGCTGGGTGCAGACCAGAGATGCCAGGGCTTAGAGGATTCACCACAGAGAGTGAGGAGCAGAACAGGAAGATCTACTGAAATACACAACTGAGGGGAGCACCGGGTGAGACAAGAGAGGTCTGCTGCGCCATGTGGGTCACTTCCCTGGCTGAGGATAGAACTCATGCTGCATTGGCTGCAGATAGCTTCATAGTGCTGTCTTAAGCCCTTGTGCCACCATGAAAGCCCTATACCAACTTCTTTTATACATGTTATCCCATACTCTTAAAATGCACTGCAAGTATGTAATGTGATTTTACATGTAGGCATTCCATCCTGCTAACGGATGAATTGGCTGTGTCTAGAAATATACATTCCTAGATATGAAGAACCAGAGTTACATGGCCTGCCTAACCACCTGCACAAACCAAAGAAGCCCAGTTACTGGAGGACTAGACTTTGCTCACTGATAAGCCCACCATTACAGTTGTTGCACCTATCACGTTAAACCTGTTCCCTGGCCCATGTTATTCACCTGAGGTAAAACAGGCTAAGGTGAAGTGCACTCAGAGTTACTTAGGGCAACCCTGCAGGAATCATTCTTGAGACAGGTTTCCACCTCAGGGCCCATACACTAGCTAACTCCTCTTTTGGGGGTGGTTGTCCCTCACCATGTGGTTAGTGTTCGTTTACATCCTTCAGGCCATCCTATGTAAAATTTCAATCTATACGGCCCTTGCCAACTTGAAAATTTGTACCTTCTTTCCAAGCCACAATCCTTTTTTTCTTATTGTCTGACATACCATATGCTTTGTGTATTTATCTTCCTTTATTTGCCATCTCTCTCTTTTGTATGTAAGAACCCGAAACATGGTAGGTATTCAATAAACACTTTTTGATGGAATGGATGAATGAATGGAGGGAGAACAGCTGGCTGAGGCTCCCATTTGGGTAAGTACTTATTGAAATCCAAATTTTAAGTGTAAAGCTTAGAGTTGATAGAACATCTTCCCTGGCTCCTGAAACACAGTCATGAAATTACAATAGTAGTTTAGGAGGATTTCCCACCTCCACAGAAATATCTGACAGTCAGCTGAAACATCAATATGGATAAATGCAGGGCCTGTCCCACTTATGATATCTCTAAGTACAAATGCAATAGACTATCTTCATGATTACAGTCAAGAGATCTAATGAGCTTTCTCTGCTCTATCCTTAACCATTAAAACACATTAAATAGGGCCTCCCCGGTGGCGCAGCAGTTGAGCACTGGGTTGCAAGGCTGCCCGCAGCCTCTGCAGCGCCGGTTCGATCCCCTGCCACTGGGCTAGGGTCCCACATGGCCCACAGACCTCTCCTGCTGTCTGCTGCTCCCCTAAGCAGTGTATTTCGTCAGTCTGCCTGTTCTGTTCCCTGCTCCAGCTCTGGTGAATTCTCTCACCCTCCCGTGCTTCTGACTGTACCCAGTGCTTGTATAAACAAATAAAATCTTTAAAAAAAAACACACACATTCTGCTTGCTCTGCTCCCCGCTCTGGCTCTGGTGAATTCTCTCACCCTCCCGCGCTTCTGATTGTACCCAGTGCTTATATAAATAAATAAATAAATCTTTAAAAAAAAAAAAACCAAAACACACACATTAAATAACATACTGATAGAACTACTCCCAATACATAGTTGGGATTTATGTTAACTAGAAAGAGATAACCAATTAACTTGATTTCTTCAAAGAAAACAATGTATTTTAAGAAATATATATGCATTTTAAGAAATATAAGTACTTTATTGTTGAAGCCAAAATATAGGGAATTTTATTCCTTTATCCCAAAATCTTTCTTGCTGGTCAACTGTTACTAATCCAAAGCCAGTATCTCATAGATAATTGAGATAATATAATTTCTAAAAGTCAAAATAACACCTTGTGTCAGTATACCTGCTAATTATAAATGAATACTCTATCTACAATTCCTCCCAAATTTTTGAAGAATAAATTTAGTATCTCCAAAGTAAATTTGAGTTTCTGAGATGTTCTAGCAGATAGGGAGGGAAGGAGGGAGGGAGGGACGGAGGGAAGGAAAAAGAGACAGACAGACAGAGAGAGCTGAAATTATGTGAAATGGATCTAATCTCTCACTCCTGGAGACAAATAATCATTTATTCTCAGTTAAGGTTGTTGATCATTATTCTTAATATTTTTCATGTCAATAGAAAATGTTGAAAGTAAACATACTGCATATATATTACATGTAACTGCCCACTCTAAAATGCCTTTCTATTGATTTGATCAACCTAAAACACCATTTTACAGAAGCCAGGTATTTAGGAATGATATTGTCAAAAATCTTCTTTTCTATCTTACTTATGTATAATCAATGATCCATCCTCTACAGATGGCTATGAAAGCATCCAAAAAAAATGTTTCTATGTGACAGTTCATCATGCTCCACAAAATGGACTACTTTCCATACTATTAATAAAACTATTAACATACTTTCTCTCCAACCCTTTTTTTTCAATCACAAGTCCCTTCAAGACTTACTAAATAATTTCAGGAAACAAGAAAGATATGTAAACAGTTAAAACACCATCCTCAGCACAACTGGCAATACAAATTATGTATGGCAAGGTAAAAATTGTTGACACCATATTTAAAATGTAAATTTCTAATCTCCAAAATGTTCCAGAAACATTCTAGAATGAACCATAGCTTTCAGAATTGGGGCCAAGTATATTATAGGAAATTTTAATGCTGGCTTATAGACCTGATATCTGTCACTTACTTTACTTATGACACAAAGACAGACTTATCTGAACAGAAAATATTTTACAAGCTTATGAAAGCAGAAAAAAAAAAGCTATTTCTAAGTGAAATTACCAATTATGAAATCAAATACCAAATTTTCCTACTAAATGAAAAATGATCATCTTTCCATTCTTCATTAAGTACTACCTACTAGCTACACAGAACTGTGCAGATTAATAAAGGAAAAGAATCCCATTTATACTTTATTTTATTACTACTGATATTAATAAAACCAATTAGTTAATTTCTAAATCATCCATCCGATGATGTTGTTCCTGGATATTTAAATCGCTACAAAGATCCAAAATAAATCTGTCAAACTAATTTTTCAAACTGGTCAGCTGTAATTTCAGAGAATCATGCTATCTTTAAAAGTGAGTCGTCACAGTTAACTAGGTAATAACCCAAATTTCACTGAATGAATGAGAAACTAGTGCTTTCCTGAGAATCATTTCAAATTTCACCTTTATCATTTAACTTAAGATTTGAATTAAAAAACCAGCAGAGACAAAAAGAAGTCTTCTCATGGATATTTGTCTTTATCACCATTAATTAAAATGCACGGCAACTGACAAGAAAATTTTTTGCAATAGATTAAGAATAAGTTAGAACCAATAGTAAATTCACATCAAAATTCTCAGTAGGATCCTTAAACTCAAATTAAAACAATTATGATAATATAATAAATATCAATTTACATTCTCAAACTATACGCTAATTTGTAATATATTAAAAATAAAGTAACATTCTCAATATTGTACAGAGTAGAAACCATAAGGATGTTATAATTTTCTTAATAATTCTGAAATTTATGCATCCTCTCTCCTGTAATGTTTAAAATTAAATTCCCTTTTAGTTTATGTCACTTTAAACACAAACACTACTTTTGTTTCACTATCAGAAGACAAGGAAATGCACAGTCTTCACTTACTTTTTCATTTCATCAATGTCATCAGCAGAATTTGAAACTGAGAGAAATTAACTTGAACACCCCCAGTGGCTGACTCTGCAGCAAAGCACAAGCACTTCCATCACAAACTTTTATTGCACTGTGAATACTTTTGAATGATAGAAAACTTTAGACTAACATATCAGATAACAGTAACAAAATCATGGTAAAAATCCAGACTTGAAAAAAAATTGAAAGATAAACCGTCACTACTCAAAATATCTCCATTTGCAAAATTCTAAACTCAAAATTTCTTCTACCCCATGGAATTAGATAGTATTTTAAAAATAGAACAGTTAGTTCCTTTTTTAAATCTATTGTCATAAGCAAGGAATAGTAAGATTGGAAGAAATTAATCAAGATGCAAGTAGTATATCCCTATAAAAGAAAAAAACAGTTAAAATTTAAAAAAAAATACGTTTAACTATATGGTGCACTATAGCAAAGATAACCACATGACATTTTTTTTTTTTGGTCCTCATTAAAAGGTAACCTGATTAAAACAATTTGTATTAAGAGTACAAATTCCCAAATATTGGATTCATTTAGTCACATAAATATAATACATGTGCATGCCTCAGGAAAAAAAAAATGATGTGCCAAGAAAATAATTTATGCCAATTTAGAATAAAATTACATATCCATGTTAACATTTTAAATATAAATCATTAAATCCTGAATGCTGACCTCTGGAAAACAAAATTAGTTTAAAAATACACAGTAACAAAGAATGGTAATGAAAGAAAAACATCAAAAAGTCTATATTTAAGTGGCTGCTCAGTCATTAGAAAGGTGCCTCATAACTACCATATGTTACTCAAATATGTTATCACACCTACATTTTCATCATATGTCTCCCAAGAAATTAATTAGCTCTAACTTTTTCAACTTTGACAAAAATGTCTGCATCAGTCAGATTACTAGCTGTTGCAAACATTTCAAAATTCAAAGCTTTCTTCAGCTTATATTTAACCTTTTAATTACTATTAATCATTTAGCAACATTTAGAACAGCATTCATTAGACAGATGTCTAATTCTAGAATTTTGAATAATAGAAAGTCATTTATACATATATTTACTTTTGGTGCACATTTGCTTATTAAAAAATAAAAATGATCTAATGTTCAAAACCAGTTATTGATATATCACTTCACAGCTGATTTAGGTTAAAAAAGCACACACCTAAGCATTTCATTTTCTCTGAAAATCAAAAAAAATCATAAGAAACTAAGATCAGATAACTTATAGATATAAATTTAATGATCACAAATCTTCCATTAATCTGAAAAAAGAAACCTAAGAAGACATGCTAATTTAAAAAGAATTTTACACTTTCTATGATTATAAAGCTGGGAGATCCTAACTGGTCCTAGGATGCTGAATGGTTTATCAGTTCTTAGAGTCTCCCCTGAAACTCCTCAAAAAATTGGTTTGATCCCCTCATACTTCTGTGTCACATACAATGTTGTAAACCAAACTTACCTCAGTTTAGGAAAAAAAATACAAAAAGAGACATTCGTCTGTTAAGAATAAAACAAGGGGGCCTCCCCGGTGGCACAGCGGTTGAGCGCTGGGTTGCGAAGCTGCCCGCGGCCTCTGCGGCGCCGGTTCGATCCCCGGCTGCTCCGCGGCCACCTGAGGAGGGTCCCACATGGCGCGCAGACCTCTCCTGCCGCCCGCTGCTCCCCTCAGCAGTGTACTTCGGTCCTTCTGCCTGCTCTGCTCCCCGCTCTGGCTCTGGTGAATTCTCTCACCCTCCCGTACTTCTGACTGTACCCAGTGCATGTGTAAACAGAACAAACAAACAAAACAAATAAATAAAGAAATAAACATGCCTCTATAAAAAAAAAAAAAAAAAAAAAAGAATAAAACAAGGATTCAACTCTCAGGTTTGTAACTATGGTGTTATTATTTATGTATAAGCACTGTCCCAACTGCGGCAGGAGAGTACCCATTCATATATATTTAATAAATATTTTAATGAGGTCACGCCATGGTAAGGTTATATGAAAGGACACAAAAATATGTAAAAGTGACAGGGTCCCAACCATCCAAGAGGTACACCAAGGGAGAGAAATCAAAGAAAATGATAATTTTAGATTGCAAAAAGTTCTCTGAAGAAAATTTACAGGGTACATTGATAGAGATTCCATTGCTTTCATTAGATGCTAAAAGAGCTTAGATATTTGCGGGAATATAGGTAAAGCAATTAGGACTTAATTCAATTAATATTTAATGAATGCTACAAGGTCATGAGCTATGGTGTATAAGCATGAATAAAACGCAATCTTAGCCTCTGAGGAGCTTGAATTCCAATACACAAGGAAGAGAAACGTAAATAGATCATCTTGACTGTGTAGAATACGTGTCGTTTACGGAATCACAGAGAAGAGCACTTAGCTGACCTAAAAGTATTTAGGAAACTTCATAAAGGAAGAAAATGCCTTGAAGAGGCAACATAATAAAATTGCAGAACAAATTAACGGGACAATAGTGTATGCATAGGAGACTGAAGGAAGAGGGAGATATGAGTATTTCTAGCCTAGTGATTGATTAGTTAAAAAGCATGAAACTGAGGGATAAATTAGGTTAACTTATTTCAGAGAACAAATTAATTAGAAGTACAGAAAGAACCAGAATTCAGTTCTGCTAACTTCTGATGCAGATCTTTTTGCATAATACCACGCAGCTTTTCAAGAAAACCAAATTGCTTTACCATCTCCCAATGTGCCTATGAGAACCAGCATGTTCATATATCAGAAAAAGATAAGCATGTACATGAATAATCATATAGAGACACTTCTGCATCGATGGTGTCCGAGACCAATTTCCAACAGGTGTGTGGAGGCTTCCCCAAACAAACAAGCAGGGTATCTGAGAACTCAACTCACTTGACATTGTACTTGGAGACAGCATCAGATTCCACAGGTTAAAGACTTAATACCCAAGGCAGCCCCGCTACTTCAGATATAAGTAATATGCCCCAGGCAAGCAATGCTTCTGACCAATGGTCCACAGATCAGAGGTCCGCATGGTCCGCCAGTCTCAAACCCAGATTATCTGTGCTTCTAGCTTACTATAAATAAGAGGTTCCCAGGTACCTTCCTCAAATTCTACTAATGTGCTAAACTAGCACACAAGAATTCAGGGAGCACAGCATAACTCATCAAAGTCTTATAACCAAAATGAGTGAGAAAATAATATGCCATCTAATAGAACGTTTCCCTTTAGAACTGTACTCTAACTTTTCAGCACAAGATCTAGTGGTAAAGGTAAAAGACTAATAAAAGTCCTGATTTTACCATATGCCTCCATTGTGACCTCTTTAGGAAGGTTACTTCATCTTTCTGTGCCTCTTTCAGTTCCTCTTTTACAAAAAAAAATGAGTAAGATTATCAATATTGCAAGCATTCTGTAAGGATCAAATGATATTATGTAAATAAGAGCCTAGCACAGATTCCCAGACACTAGCATATAAAAGGAGTGTAACTTGCTAACTCCTTTCCCACCTGACAATAGGTTTTGACTTAAGGAGCAGTCAAAACACTCTTCCCTAAAAATATTTTCCCCAACAGATGTTTGCAGTTTTGTCATAAAGAAATTGTTTAGATTTCCAAAAGCACCAAATGAATGTGAAGTAATCTGCCATTTAGTGTGCCTATTCACAGATGCCCTGCCAAGGTCCAAAGGTACAGAGGATCACTTTTGACAGTGATAAAACAGGGAAAAGCCTATAGAGGATGACCACTAACTGAGGAGGTTGAAGAAAAAAGGAAGAAAAGCAGTAAGAAGATGCTGAAGACAAACTTTCACTACTTGGTAATATTATAGTCAGTCTTATCTAACCCATACCACCACATACATTCATAGAAAATTCATAAATTCACCAGTAAACCAGAACAACAATTGAAGGTCATTTTTATACTAAGAAATATAAATACCTGCCATAAATATAGACCCACACACTTTTCTCTTCTTTCATATGGTTCCACTTTTACAGGGTCCATTCCTTCATAATTTTGATGTACTACCTTTTTTGTTTTGTTTATATCACTGCTACAATATTGATTTTATTGCATAAAATCACAGCTTTGCATTTATATAACATATGCTATAATAAAGCTGATCTTGGGCACAGATAACATTTTTACTGAATGAAAATGTCACTGGATAGTAATCATTTTGTGTAAATGTTAATTATGTGTCTTCCTGTAAGTTTTCTTACTCTCAAGTTTGACTTCTGTAGTTTCAGAAACATAATTTAGAATTTATTATTTAGAATTCTAATTTCTGTTAATGAAACAAAAAAGAGCCCCAAACTTCAATCTAATGATGTATCTTTAATTATCAAAGAAAATATGTATCTAGAATAAACTATCTGTCCCATGTTTCTACAAACTGTCAATTGTGTGCTGAGTCACTGTGTGAATTTTGGTAAAAATCATAGTTCAGATGGCATGATAGTTATGCCATATACATTATTTATAAAATATAAAGAAAATACTCAAAACCATTACATTGCTTTCATAGACCTCTGTAAGACAATGTAATGTCCAAACTTACAATTTAATAGGAATATTCACATAATATTCCTATTATTAAGGAGAAACCACTACCCTTTTTTTTCCTCAAAGTTTCAGCCCAAATTCTCAGTCACTCACCCGCCCGCCATCTTATGAATCCTGTGTTTCCTCTCCGCCTGTGGGCTCCACCAAAGAGGGCTCTATAAAGTAAATGTGGAGATAATTATTGCCAAAAGTGGAAGAATTAAAGATTCTTAGTAGTTCTAGAAAGGCTAACAAAGTCCTTGATTCATTAACCTAGAGAGGAAAAAGCCTAAATCCAAAAATATAGAGTAGGGGTAGATTATACTCTGATTTTAAGATCTCAAAATAGATCTTCGATTCAAAGATCTTTGATTTATGATTCAAAATGTCTGAAACAGAATTTTTCAAAATCCAGCAGAAGGAGTTTAGTATTATTTTGTGGATAAAGATCAAAATTGTATTTCTGCTTTCCAGAACTCACAAAAAAAACCCAAGATATCAATGAAATTGGAGCCAAAAAAAAAATAGATTTGAATAAAAACAAGTTTTACAAACTGTATTTTAAGAGTCACATACATATAAGAATATTAAAGTCCTGTTTTTCTTCTATTGTTAGCTTAGTTAAGCTACATCTATAATCCCGATAATCTAATCCATCCTCTTTTTCTCTCTTGATAAAGAATGTACTTTCACCAGCATGCATGCCATCTTGCTATTCTTCCTACATTTTCTTTTCCAATGTGTTCACATATTCTCCATCAGTATAGCACAAAAATCATCAACTCATTTCTAATTTTCCTCCACTACCTCTTATGCAAAATACCAACTCAAAATGATAATGATAAGCGATTATTAAATAGGTTAAATAAGCACAGTACTGTTTATGTTAGAGATAAAGTACTAAATGCTTTCCATAAATTGGCATAACTACTATATAAGACAGTTATGAACTAAATATCTGTATCTCCCACAAAATTCATGTTGAAGTCCCAGTGTGATGGTACAGGAGGTGAAGTCTTTGGAATGTAATTAGGTTTAGATGAAGTTACAATGATAGGACTGTCATGACAAAAGTTGTGCTCTTATAAGAGATACTAGAGAGCTTATTCTATGTCTCTCTATAAGGTGAGGGCACAACAAGAAGGTGCTGTCTACAAGGAAGACAGCTCTCACCAGAAACCAACTATGCTGACACCTTATATCTGAGACTTCCCAAACTCCAGAACTGTGAAAAATAACTTCCTGTTGTTTAAGCTAACCAACGTATGGTATTTTTGGTATAGTGACCGAAGTAGATTAATTTCCCATTTTATAGAAGAGAAAATTATGGCTTATGTAGGCTAATTATCTTCTCTAGAGTGTACCAGATAACAGGAGTAGATTCAGACTTAAATCTGGCATTTAACCAATACTGTTCCAGTGATAACTCAACATTACTGAATGCCTAATTTGTATTACTGACTGGGCAAGGTACAAGAAGTCAAAATAAAGTTTCCCCTAAAGAAATCATGCATCTGATTATGTATTAGAAACAAACATATAGAATGCCAAAGTATGAATTCCTCAAGATTTGGTACCCAGCAAATGTTTGGTGAAACAAAAAGAAAAACCATCTAACATTAACAATTTGGTAATATAATGAATACATGGGTCAGAATACAACACAGGAGTTTCCAGGAGGAAGGAATTAAGCTGGTGGTGACTAAGACAAGCAACATTTTATAGGTATTTAGAAAGTTAAGAAATACATGAAATGCAATCAGAACAAGTAAAATTACTTACATTCATGGGGAATCTAACATAGACTACTAGTAGAAGTAACATAAAGCAAGCTGTCTCTTCAAAGATGAATGAGTTAGAATTGGTTGTATTGAGAGATAATTCTAGACTGAATGGAATGTATGAACAAAAACATGTAGTATAAAAATGTAGCTAGTTATTCCTTTTTTGATCCTACATTCAATGCTATAACTAACAGCATAAGATATCTTAACAGATTCCCTGCAAATCACCCTACACAGAGCATAAAAATAACCATCCTAAAACATAGATCACACTAATTCTTTATTCAAAAGTATTCAATAGTCCTACTTTGCCTATAAGATAGTTAAAATTCCATAGACTAAAATGTTAGGCCTCTCACAAACTGTCCTGTTCTTTTCCTTTTCTTCCCAATCCATGTTGAGTCACGTCTCCATCTGAACTCTGGCCCATCTTCAGACCCAAGTAAAAGACTTCCTTTGGAAACATTACCTTGCCTATTATTTCACTTATTACATCCTGTCTTATGCTAACTACATTCCTGCATGGCTTTCTCCATTAAAGAGTATAAACTATTTAAGGAATGATCTACAGGCAAAGATATTAAAAAATGAATATAATTCAACATTTTTAATTATAAAGTATAATTTATAAAGTATAAAGTATAAAATATAAAATATAAATATAAAGTATAATTCAACATTTTTATAAGCCACATTATGATTTCCACCAGTTTACATCTACCACCACACAAGTGACCCCCTTTAACCAATTTGTTCACCTATATCCCTTGCCCCTCTGGTATTCACCATTGTGTTCTTATAATCTGAGAGTTTGCTTTACTTTAAGTTTCAAGTATACAGCTTTATATTTCAATATACGCATATACTACCTTATGATCACCATAAACAGGTAGTTTTTGTTAGATGTTTAAAACCAAACCTATTAAAAAGGTACAAAGTAGTTTTTGTTAGATGTTTAAAACCAAACCTATTAAAAGGGTACAAAACCAAACCTATTAAAAAGGTACAAAGGTGCCATCTTACCCTGCTTTCTGAAGTGTTAATTTCTTTTTTCATTCCAGTTCATGTTGATAGAAGCAAATACAATTACAAAATCGTATTTCCTCTACTTGACACAAATAATAAGGTATAACATATTTACACCTTGTTCTTTTCCTTTTTAATTGCAGCCATTTTCCCATGATTTGCAATATAAAAACCATTCCCCCCTACTTTTTTCAACTGCATTTCCACTATATTGCACTATAATAATTTACTTAAACCAATCCACAACTCATGGACATTTGGGGTTTTAAAAAGTATGTATGTAATATGTTGTTTTGGTTGGTATATGTGAAGAAAATGCAGCCTCATACAGATGAGTTTAAAAAAAGGAAGAAAAACATTAATAAGCTCTGCAAATTATTGTGGATAATCTCCAAATCTTTTGCTATTACAAAAGCATGTGTATGAACATCCCTATAGATAGATATGACTGCAAAAGGCATAAATATAACTGAGTGAGCACATCTGAAATTCACATATACATATATGTATAATGATGTATATATATGATATATACACACACATATATGTCATATATATAATCAAATTACCACCAGAGGGATGAAACCAGTGTAGAAACCTCTATCAGCAATGTCTGAGCAGTGACAGTGCCCAGTTACCAGAGCAAGGTCAGAATCCTAGGGAACTCTACCTTTTGAAAACCTAATCTAGGAATAAAAATTTTGCAGAATGAGATAAAGAGATCAAGGGGGAAAACATGGAATTATGGGGTTCGAGAGGGCAAGCAAAAAAAGATGATTGCTTACCAGTGTCAAATGTAACACAGAAGAGATCTAATAAGACAATTAATTATAAAACAAAATAAATATGAGGGCCTCTCTGGGGGTACAAGGGGTTAAGCACCACACTATGAAGCAATCCGCAGCCTCTGCAGCATGTGTTTGATCGTGGGCCAGCCAGGAAGAAACCTACATGGTGCAGCAGACCTCTCCTGTCTTGCCCACTGCTCCCCTCAGCTGTGTATTTCAGTCAGTCTGCCTGTTCTGTTCCCCACTCTGTCTCTGGTAAATCCTCTCACCCCCCGCCCCCACATCTCTGTTCTATACCCAGGCTCTTGTATGCATAAATAAATAAATCTTTAAAAAAGAATGATATTTATGTAAAAACAGAATGGATCAGGATAGTGGCACACAATATATACAGTAAAGAATAAAGATAATTAAGAATAAGAAAAGTTAAGAATAAAAAAAGGATATACTATTCTCCACTAAAGGGAAGCAGAGCTCCCTGGGGAAATAGCTAATTGTAGAGCTAGGAAAGGAGAACTAGATATGAACCTGAAATATTTTATTGGGTTAGAATGTCAAAAAGTCTCCACAAATGATGGGACCATGTCTAAAGAACAGAGCTAGCTTGAAAGGGCTTTCATTGGCCAAATCGAGGATAACTTGAGCATTTCAAAATTAATGGCAGTAAAGATTACAAGCTGCTCAACAAAACAGAATTTGTGAGAAAGAAATTTGTTTTTATAGTAAAAAGTTAACTGAAATAAAAAAAATCTAATAGCAGAATTAGACAGTCACCATGAATCAGTAATAACAGATTCAAACAAGAATAGATGCTGATATTGGTGGACAAAATCTAAGAAGCAGTCAAATGTTCATATACTCACAAAGCATCATCCCACAAGAGTCACAACTGCAAAGGGACAAGCACTAACTTTACAAATAGAAGAAACAGTACAAACCGCTTATAACCAATAATCAAAGCTATCATCACCAAGATTGAGTAAAATCAGCAGTGTCTCCTGATTAAGGGAAATGAGAGAGATGACAACTGAAGTCTGTTATGTTATGACACATCATGGTATTGAATAATGAGATTTGCAAGATAACTCAAGAATTTTTTGGAGAGGGAGTTTATAAAGTTTATTATTGGCCATACCTAAAATATCATTATAAATTTCTTAATTTTGATAACTTCTTTAATTCTGAAAGCTTATGCCTTGTTTTAGGAAACACACTAAAGTACGGAAGTATAAAAATGGCATCATGTCAAATTTACTCTCAAATAAATCAGAAAACTACATTTTAATATAAGCATACTTAAATGTCTGTAAGTATATTTATAACATCTCATGTAAATATAAGTATATATGTGAAGAGGAGGAAGAGAGACAAATCAAGGGGATAGAGAAGCAAAGGAGCAAGAGAAAAAACTGATGACACAAATGTGGAAAAATGTTACATTTGAGGGCTGGGCATGCAGACTTTGTTGTAATTCTCAAAACTTCTGTGTATGACTCAAATTATGCCAAGATAAAACTTCCAGTGGGTCTGCAATTACAAATCATACTGATACTACTCCAGTTTACACTCTCAAAAATTCCACTGAATGAATTCTTCCAGTGAATTCAATATTCAATTCAATGTAAGGCACAAAATTGCATCTGTCTATATATTATACCAGTGTAAAAAATAAACATATTTCAAGGGAAAAAATACACTGTAGGAAATTATACCAAAAAAATGTTTTTCACTGCAAAGTGGGGCATAATTCTAAAAAATTCAAATACAAAGCTACTATCTCTTCTCTCCACACATGCATATTCCAGGGTAACTACTACTAATTATACATCTTTCTAAAATGTTTTTTAATGGATGAATATATGAATATGTATATTTATATTCATTTACTTATATAAACCTGTATAATTTTTTTAAAAACAACAACACAACAAATTATAGAAATTATTCCTTCACTTTATAATTTTACTCAACATTGTACCTGAAACATTCTTTCTTGTTAGCATATAATAAAGCAATCTTTTTTGAATGCTTGCTGAAAATTCCATAGCATATATATACTTATTAAATCACTCCTATTTGAATGGGTACTTAAGGTGGTTTCCATCTTTTTCCATTTCATACATAATTCTATATAAATGGGGAAATACTAGCTTGTTCCACATTTTTCCAATATTTTTTATTTGTTCTTAGCTATTTGTATACCATCTTCTCTCAGACTGTTCATACTCTTTTTTTTATTTTTTAAAAGATTTTTTTACTTTTATTTATACAAGAGCTGGGGTACAGGCCAGAGGCACAGGAGAGTGAGAGAATTCACCAGAGACAGAGTGGGGAGCAGAACAGGCAGATCTACTGGAATGCGCTGCTAAGGGGAGCAGTAGACAAAACAGGAGAGGTATGCTAAGCCATGTGGGTCACCTCCCTGGCTGGGGACTGAATTCAGGCTATAGCAGCGGGCCAGGGACTGAATTCAGGTTATAGTAGCGAGCCACCCGGAAGGCCACCCTGACTGTTCCTATTTTTTGTCCATTTTTCTATTGGGTTATTTATCATTTTCTTAATAATTTATGAAAGTACACTATATAGTTAGAATGGTGATTCTTGTTTTTCCCAATATATGGTAGAAAAACTATGGTGACCTCACCTGAGGGGAGAAATCCTATAATGTGAAAAAATACAGATTTTAAAAAAAAAAATGAAAACATACTAGTTCTACACTATATGTGTGCATTTACACTTAAGGAAATTTTTTAAATATAAATAAATGCATGAGAATTTTGTTTGCTTGAATATTCTAAAACAAAATATTTAACCAAAATATAATGGCTAATAGTAAAATTAAACAATTTATGGCAGAAATAATCAAAAGAAAAGTTACACAAATTGATAAAAACAACCCAGCATCATATTCAGTACATAAGTGAAAAACAAAAACATGAACAAAATAAGAAATTGTAGTACCAAATAAATGCAAGGCAAAATGTACAAGTTCAAGCTCATTAGTAAACGTTTTATTCAATAAATATCCACTACTGAGTGCCTAGCTAGTCCCAGGCATTATTGTGGAAACCTAACAGCTATATCAGCTCGAAATTCTCATATATTGAGCTTATATCTAAATTGTAGAGACAGTCAATAAAAATATAAACAAACAATAAGTCAGATGTTGGCAAATGCAATGAAAAGAAAATATGACATGGTAGAAGAACGAAAAAAAAGGGAATTTTAGATTGGCTTGTCAAAGACTCTGAACACACCTGCCCTGAGAAATAAATAATGAAAACTTCTTTGAAAAGTTAAGGAACTAGGGCCTCCCCGGTGGCGCAGCAGTTGAGTGCTGGGTTGCGAAGCTGCTAGCAGCCTCTGCAGTGCCAGTTCGATCCCCAGCCACCCGCGAGAGTCCCACAGGGCGCGCAGACCTCTCTTGCCACCCACTGCTCCCTTCAGCAGTGTACTTCATCACTCTGCCTGTTCCACTCTCCGCTCTGGCTTTGGTGAATTCTCTCACCCTCCCATGCCTCTGACTGTACCCAATGCTTGCATAAGTAAATAAATCTTTAAAAAAAAAAAAGTTAAGGAACTAGTGTAACAGACAAGTATATAAGGGCTGCCATGAGAACGAACAATTCATTTGAAAATAAAGAATATGTCTATTTAGCTCTTCTGCCCATCTCTGAAGAGGAAATACAAATGGTCAACAGACATATGGAAAAATGTTCAACATCACTTGTAATCAGGGAAATGCAAATCAAAACTACCATGAGATACCATCTTACACCAGTGAGAGTGGCACATATTAAAAAAAACTAGCAACAACAAATGTTGGCGAGGTTGTGGAGAAAAAGGAACTCTCCTGCACTGCTGGTGGGAGTGCAAACTGGTCTAACAACTATGGAGAACTGTGTGGAGATTTCTGGACCTACTAAACATAGAGCTTCCATATGATCCAGCAATTCCACTCCTAGGTATTTGCCCAAAGGACACAGAAACATCAATTCCAAAGAGCACCTGCATCCCTATGTTTATAGCAGCACTATTTACAATAGCTAAGCTTTGGAAACAACCCAAATGCCCAAAAATAGATGACTGGATCAAGATGTGGTACATATACACCATGGAATATTACTCAGCATTCAAAAAAAAATAAACACATGCAATTTGCAGCAACATGGATGGCGCTGGAAGGGATCATCCTCAGCGAAATAAGCCAAAAAGGAAAAGAAAAATACCGGACGGTCTCACTCATAGCAGGAAATCTAGAAAACTTAAATAAGGTACCAGGAAAAAGAATAACTATAAGAAAAAAAAAATCAAAATCAACAAACAACTATGCACCAGAGACACTCTATGGGGGGTGGGGGGTGGGGAAAGGAGGGATTGGGGTCAAAATAAGGGGGTTGTAATTGTATGGGGAATATAACAATAAAATTTTAATAAAAAAATAAGGGGAGTGGGAATTGTATGAGGACTATAACCAAGATGAGAATGCATACATTGTGCAAAAATGAAAAATGATGTAAGAAATATATAATATAAAATTAAAAAAAAAAGAATATGTCTAAACTGTGATGATAGAGGGACTGAGTATATGAGATGACGTTAAAAGGGCAGACAAGAGGAAATCCAGAGGAAAATTCAGGTTTTAAGTTTATATTATCTCAAGAAAAGGAATATAAAAACTATGAAAACAAAATTAGGTCCTAAATTGAGTATTTTAAGAGAAACAAAATTATACTGAATTACAAATATTTCAAGGTTGTCAACCACATCAAAAAATCCTAAATAATACTTCTGATAACAGATTTCCTACCACACTTTTACAATAATTTTTCCTGCATGTATGAACTGTATAGTAGTTGAGTAATTAATTGCCTCTTTATATAATGATTTTGTAGTATCATTTTCCTTTTTTTTTAAACAACATGTGTTACTGTTTTCTTTTTTGTTTGTTTGTTTTAAAGATTTATTTATTTATGTTATATAAGAACCAGGGTACAGGCCAGATGCGTGGGAGAGTGAGAGGATTCACCAGAGACAGAGCGGGGAACCGAATAGGCAGACTGACGAAATACACTGCTGAGGGGAGCAGTGGGCCGGGCATGACAGGAGAGGTCTGCTACGCCATGTGGGACCCTCGCTGGCCGGCTGGGATCCAACCGAGGCTGTGGACAGTTTCACAGAGCAGCACTCAACCGACTGCGCCACCAGGGTAGGCCCTGTAGTATCATTTTCTATAGGAGAAAAGGTTGGTCTTAAATGGAGAGTAGAGGGTGAAAATTTGTTTTTTCAACAAAATTTGATAATTTCACAACTTTCAGCTTTACAACTATTGGTGATCCCACATAAAATTTCAAGTTATCAAATTTGTGGAACATTCTTTCGCATTTTTTTCACATATGAAATTAAAAGAATGTTCAACAAACTTACAAATGGTCAATGTGAGTTTCTCCTGCATTGCCCACACTCCTCTGGTGTCAGCTAGGTGCCACAAGACAAGTGTGGGAATTCTGGCCCTGTACCTTCATATGAGGATGCCAGTTGGGAGGCCTTATTACACTAGATAGGCTGACAATAATTATGCATGAAAGTGACTATAAATTACATAACTGTATCCCATACACCTCTACTTAGCATTACAAAACTGCCTACTTCACCAACATAACCTAAAAGGATGGAAAGTGTGACAGGAGGAAGTTAGAGTGCAAATCAGTGGTCTTAACCAATACAGGTCCAGTTTAGAAAATGGCCTGCAGAATCAGGCCATTACACCTCAATCAGTTTCATGGTAAATCCCCTCTGTCCACGTCATTCTGAGTTTTAAAGTTTATCAAAATAGCAGGATTTTTTTTCCACAGGAGACAATAAACCATATTTTAATCAAGAGATCTGAATATGCTATAGTAAGAGCACCCAGAGAAATGCACTGACCTAATGTTATCCTTTAACCCTTCTCAAAAAAGGGGCATACAAGCAAAAAGTATACCAGAATTACATTTCTATCTTTTGAAAATGTTTTCTTTTTCTCTCCATCTCTGGATTAAAACCTCAGGAGATACAAATCCAGTTTCCCATCATTTCCCCCACAATGACTTTCTACTTCAAAAGAAAAATAATCATTTCTCAATTTACAAGTTTAAAGGGTATAAAGAACTACAGGTGCTTGTTGGTGGGTGTGGTGGTGTGACATACATCTATGAAGGCATGAACCTATTCCCCTATATCACATATAGGGAAAACCAAGATCACCTCAATATAAATAAATAAAATAACATGCCAATAATTCTGAGTATTTGGAATTCTTGTCTAAGAGTATAATGAACATATTTTCTTAATTAGAAAACTCTGGTGGTGGGAAAACTATGGTGACCATACTTGAGGGGAGAAATTCTTCACTGTGAAAAAATAAACAAGGATGTATAAAAATAAAAAAACAAATAAAATAAAAATGTTTTTTTAAAAGCTTTCAGAGAATTTTGTGCAAAATACATTTGTAGCTCAAATATTTTTTCTTCTCAAAACACAGTATAAAAACTGTATTAATGTAGTAAAAAAGTTAGTCTTCAAAATCAGTTTACTCAGTTACTGAGTGTTCTTTCTTCTATTGTTATCTGAGGAATGGAAACACTATTCCCAACTAAGTAGCCCTAGTCCTCACAGCATTGCCTTGGCTCATGAAGACATCTAGTACTCTTGATAAATCACCTTTCTGCTTACATTAGCAAAATTTAATTAGCCACTTAATTTTTTTAAAGATTTATTTATATATGCACACAAAAACTGGGTCAGAGGTGTGGGGGGTGAGAGGATTCACCAGAGACAGAATGGGGAACAGAACAGGCGGATTGACTGAAATACACTGCTAAGGGGAGCAGCTGCAAGTCAGGAGAGATCTGCTGTGCCATATTGGTCACCTCCCTGGCCAGGGTTAGAACTCGTACTGCAGTAGCTGCAGATAGCTTCATAATGTTGAGTCTTAACCCCTTGTGCCACTAGGGAGGCCCCTACTAACTTAATTTGTACAAACAGTTAAGGACTCTGAATCTAAGGGATAATAAGTGTGTAATAAGAAAATAATACCAAACCAATAACCATGATCTCTCCATGGAGGGTAGCAATGGAAAAAATGATTAGAAACTGTTCAACCACAAGTGCTGTAGGGTGATGACATTTCTCAGCCCTTGGAACTCACCTAAGGTCTCCTGTTCAATTCATGCTTTGGGGAAAAGTTCTAGGAGAGGAACTTACAGTTTCTCACCACAGTTATTCCTGCTACTGAAATACTTAAAAAACAGAAGATGCAAAGACAATGCAATTAAAGAATGCAAAAAAGTATGTGTGTGGAAGCCCATATGATAAATGATTTGAGAACACAGTATAATACAACATGCACAGAAGAATATAAAACAAATATAATAATTATTTATTTAGAAGTGGGAGACAGAGAATAGAAGTATTGTATGATTAGGTTAATCTGGAAATGTTGGTCCTAGAATGGCTGATGTGAAAGAACTACCAACCATCACTTCTAAGTCTTTGGAGGTAAATAATAAAGACAATGACAAAAGTAGGTTTATAGTAATGCTGCCCTGCTCTGTACTGCCCCTTATCTGCAGTTTCACTTTCTATGGTTTCTATTACCTCTAGCCAACTGAGCCCAAAAGTATCATAGACAACACTTGAGGCCACATTCACATAACTTTTATTACACTAGAGAATTATAGTAGTTCTATCTTATTAGTTATTGTTGCTAATCTTACTCTGCCTAATATATAAACTAAACTTTATCATAGGTATGTATGTTCAGGAAAAAAACACCATAAATATATAGGGTTCTGTACCATCTGAGCTATCAGGCATCCCCTAGGGGTCTTGGAACACATCCCCCACACAATAAGGGAGACTCTGTACATATTTTAAGTTCAAGTATATTCACCTAAGATAACATTTAAGTGAGAAGTTAAAATAACTGAAAAACGTATGACCTAAAAAAAATTGCTAAAGTTAATAATTTCTCCAAAATCTAGCTTCAGTATATGCAATATTACACAGCCAGGGTTTCAAAAAATCAACTAGATCTATAAGGCTTGTTAAGAAAAACTTATCTCTAGTCCCTTTCCCAACATTTTCCTTTCCTCCAAAATTTACTTTATAGTTAGTTATTCTGGAATTCACCTCCATATCCCTAAGTAATGTAACATATTTCTATTAGTATTCTTAAATGGCCAGTTTGATTATGTAATGATTACCTGCTGATGAAATTTGAAATTTGGTTGTTTCCTGAATCCTGCCACACTCCACACTTACCGCCCCTTTTGCTTCAGTATTTTGGTTAAATCAATATTTAAGGCTTATATCATGACAACTGGGATTTTCAGAGCTCAGCCAAGCAGTAAACAATAATTACCTTTCCCTTCATGCATAACAATTTGTCTTCCTTGGAATTAATAATTGTCTGGTTTCTCATTTACTTAGTTTTCTATATACTTATCCCTATATACTTATCTACTATATATTTATCTTTAATTAATCCCAGACTACCCAGTCTGACCAATCTGCCTTGAAAATATTCATTCATATCAGGTTTCTATCCTTTTCATCTTCTTAAAGAAGTCTCCCTATCTTTTGACTAGGCCCAGTCTGGACTGTTACCCTGGACCAGCTACCTGCACAGTTACCATCCTGGGGTTCCTTTCACCCTCTCCTGAACCTGAAATCTGCTTTAATCTCTCTTAGGTCCTTGTCTTTCTTGATAAGAGTACATTGCTCAGCTTCCTGAGGTTTTGTGAGGAATGAAATTTATGAAACACTGTCTCTCTGAAATTTTTACTGTCAAACTTGATTGATAATTAGATAAGTCTGGATATCATTTTCCTTCAGAATTTTAAAGGTACTGCTGTTCCATAACCTTTCTACTACTACTGTTGGAAAGTCTAAAAGGTACTGACTCCTGATCTTTATATATGAGTCTAGTTCAATTCACAATGATGTGGCTAGATGTGCATCAATGATCAACCATTATACTGTGTACTCAAGGGGCCCTTACAATCTGGGGAAAAAAAAAATCATGTCCTCAGTTCTAGAATACATTCTTCATTTATTTCATTTATTTTATTCCTGTTTCTTCTAATTTCTTTCTTAAAGTCTATAACTAAGATGCAGAAAACTTCTGCACTGGTCTTCTAAATTTTCCTAGTCTTTTCTCCTATATTTTCTTGTTCTTTTACTACCTCCTAAAAGATTTTCCTATTTTCAGCCTCTTCAAAAGTACAGTTCATTCTTCTTTCCAAGTGTCTTTATGAAATACCCAATTTTTAAGAATAAAAGAATTTAGTGTAGTATAATTTTGAGCTCTGGCATAGGTACATTTCTTTATCATTCTCATCATACTATTAATTAAAAAGAATTATGTATGACACAAGAAACTCCTTAAATTATCCAAGTTTAACTTCATTTAATATTCATTAAATAAACACCTATACAACAAAGATGTAAGATATTTTGCTAAAATTTGAGTAATTATTATATGACAAGTATTTCATACCTACATTTTTAGTTAAATCTCACAGATGAAAAGAAAAATAACTGTCCAAGATCACAGAGCTAGAAAGTGCTAGAACCAGAATTAAAGTCCAGGTTTATCTGACATAAGAACACAAGCTCTTAAGCACTTTGTTTAACTGCTTTGTATTCACAAAACCTCTTCTTCCTCAGCATTTTCCCAGTCCCCCTTATAAGCAAATATGGTCATTTGCTGAGTTCCTGTTAATGAAGTATGAAAGTAAAGGATGTCAAAAAAAAAAAAAAGTAAAGGATGTCATTTTCAAGTCTGAGCCACTAAAAACCACCCCCAGATAATCATCCCATGTTTTTTTGTCCCCTTTAGGCTCCATGCAGATGAGGAGTACATGTTTTAGATTTTACAAACAAGAAACAAAATTCAAATTAAATTAATCCACTGAGAGTTGCAGGTTTATCTGTTATAACTCTCACACTCTATATACCACATGGCCTCTGGAAACCTCAAAGTTTAGAGGAGGCAAGCCAGGTATATTAACATATATCAGTAACTCATCAGAACACGACCAAAACAGTGGAATAAAGTTATTTTTAAAGATTAATATGATCAGAAAAACAATAACACTATCAGCTATAGAGATCATATAGGTATCAGTATTTTTTTTTTAAGATTTATTTATTTATTTATACAAGCACTGGGTACAGTCAGAAGTGCGGGAGGGTGAGAGAATTCACCAGAGCCAGAGAGGGGAGCAGAGCAGGCAGAAGGGCCAAAGTACACTGCTGAAGGGAGCAGCGGGCGGCAGGAGAGGTCTGTGCGCCATGTGGGACCCTCCTCAGGTGCCGGGGAGCAGCTGGGAATTGAACCTGCACTGCAGAAGCTGCGGGCAGCTTCGCAACCCAGTGCTCAACCGCTGCGCCTCCGGGGAGGCCCCAGTATTTTTTTCTTGATGGATAAGATTTAGGTAATTAAATGTGGCTGAAAAGGGCATTTCCTATAGAAGGAATAACATGCCATCAGATAGAAGGTGTAAAAGGAGGCATTTCCTGGGAAATGGTGAGCAGTAGTATTAATGGTAGGAATGTATAATATAAATCAAAAAGTAGTGAGGTTTAGGCTGGAATAAGCAGACTGGTTGGTGTCAAACAATAGCACAAGGTTAAGACAGACATCTGGACCACTGTCCCAGACAACAGCTAGCTACTGAGCATTTAGAGACGAAATCTACTATAAACCACACAGTGCAGCATAAACAAAATGGTATAGGGTTGAAAAGAACAGGGAATGCTTGGAAGTACATTTGCATATCCACCGCACCTAACATAGAAGGAAACACAGAAAAACAATGTATTCTGAAACAATCATTTAGGTCATTTTCCAAAAGCTATTCTAAAAAGCCAAGGAACATTCTAGGTATTCTATAAAAGTTTTTTCTATATATACCTCATAAAATCTCTACAATAAGTTCATTAGGTTAGTAAAGCTATTATTCCAACACCACTGGCTATAGCATATTTCTCTTTGCTACCAAAACTATGTCTATCCTCAAAATGCAACACACCTGAAGACACTTCTGACTTATATTACTCAAACCAGAACATAAAATGACTTTGTAAACACTATAAAATACTGTATGGCAGAACATTACTATTCAAATATTCAGCCCATTATAGTGGAACACTGGATGAAAAGCATTAAGTTTTGTGTTAATTATAAGAATTAAAATAGGTGAAATGAAGGTTATGGTGAAGAAATCTATTTTCTCCTCTTGTAAACAATTCAGGTGAACCTAAATAAAAGGGAGTCACTTATTCCAGTTCCCTGCCCTCAATAGGGAGAAGAGGAAGAAAAACATTCTGCCACTGGGTGGGGGAAAGAACAAACTGTGCCCCTCCAGGCGTCACTTAGTAGCTTTGGACCAAATGAATCAACATGTTTATCTGCTACTACAGCTGAGCTCATTTTAAAGTGTTATGCACTTGAAAGGAAACAAACTTTCTAAAACCAGAACAAGTAAAAATTATAAAGTTTTTGATTTTTGTTTTAGCAAATTTAGTTAAGTTCTTTATGAAGATCAAAAATAAAAGGATAAATCTTTCATTGTACCAAAATGTTTATTCCAGGTGAAGATGATTTAAGGAAACTTGGACTCTAAAACATTTGATCTAAGTAAGGGTCAAGGACAGTCTGACTTCTTAGTTCTGCCAGCAGTATTTAAAAGTTGCTTCCTGGACTAGGGAATGTTCACTGTTCTTACACAAACAATAATAAAAGTCATCTTATACAACCACCTTGATATTCTTTCCTTTCCTTTTTAATAAACTGTTTGGTAATAGTAAAGACTAGTTATAAATTCTAGTAAGAACTTTGAGCTTTTAATTATTCATTCAATATCTTTACTAAGTAGTATCAGTTTATTCATTTATTTAAAAAATATGCCTTGAGTGTCATTCTTCTGCCAAACATTATAGCTGGAAATCAGCAAGGGATATAATCATTGCCCACCAAGAATTTTAAATCTAGCTGAGAAAATACTGGGAAATTATATAATATATATGTGTGTGTGTGTGTGTATGTGTGTGTAATATATGTATTATTTATATACATAAATAACCCAGACTATTAAAAGTGAAAAGTACCCTGTAAACAAATTAACATGATTTGACTGAGGGATCTGAGGATTCCTTTAGTAGTATCAACTGAACTGAGATAAACATAACAAACATGATTTAAACACACACACACACACGGAATAAGAATGTCCCCAATTATTGGGAAGAAAAGGACTTGTAAGAGCAATGATAAAAAACTCACATGACTGAAAATAATGGTGACAGTTTCACGTAATCAGCACCAAGACATCACTTTCCTTTATAAGGAAGAAAAGCAATGGCTACTCCTGGTATACTTCCACTCAAAAACAGATTTCTATCTAGAACTATTTTCCAAAGAAAAAGCCAAACATCAACTATTGGTCTAGTAATATCTAATCACCTCAAGTCATCCAAACACATTAAACAGAGTGAATGATAACTGTATTCCCAAGCTTCAATATTCCATAAATTTCAGGTTGCCAAAAAAAAGTCTCTGCCTTCACAGATCACAAGATCATATATTAGAAGAGAAACAAACTTTTAGAAATTACCTTGCAGTAAAACTCTTTCATTTTTCAAATCAGTAGACTCAAGGTGAGGAAATGACATATTCCGCATTATTCATCACTAATAGTAACATACAAGACTAACTAGACCCTGGATCTCCTGAGTCCTGTTCCTATGCTCTGGAATTGCAATAGCAAAAATACCGAATGGCAAGGAATACATATCAAGTGCGACAAATAAATCAGGCAAAATGTTACAACATATGAATTCCATTTCAAAATTTGATATACCTTCAATTCATCTGCATTTGCCTTAAACCCTGGATGGGAGGTGGGAAGGGGATGTTTCCACCTACCACATAAAACAAAAGAGCCAAAACGAAGGTGACTAACATGCTGACACAGTAGGGTCCAAGAGCTATGTTGAGCATTTTGCCTTATTTTAATTTCACTTAATCATCACAACTAACCTCTGAGTTAGATATTATTAGTTTCATTTTACTTAGAAACGAGTAATTTATCCAAGGCTAAACAGTTGGAAAAAGGCAGAGGGGGGGCCAACCCGGTGGCGCAATGGGTTGAACACCACCCTGTGAAGCTGTCTCACTGCCTCTGCAGTGCAGGTTTGATCCTGGCGGCCAGGGAGATTCCCACATGGCGAAGTCGACCTCTCCTGCCTCGCCCACTGTTCCCTTCAGCAGTGTATTTTGTCAGTCTGCCTGTTCTGCTCCCCACTCTGTCTCTGGTGAATTCTCTCATCCCCCGTGCCTCCGACTGTACCCCAGTTCTTGTATAAATACATCTTTAAAAAAAGAAAAATGGCAGAGGTATAATGTAGGTATGATTTGATTTCAAGTCTGCTGGATTCCAAATCTAATATAGTCACTTTACTACAAAACAGGTATTACTGTCATAGGAAAATACTACAAAAGGCAATTAGATCTGAGAACTCAATCATGCTCATTTATTGCTGAGGAAAGGTTTTCTAAAGTTTGGTCTACGAATTAATAACTACTTATTTTATTACTTCCAAAAGAAGTAGCAATTTATAAACTGTTTTATAAACAAAATTTAGAATACACTTTTAAATATTGCTTATATTTTCTTTCAAGCATCTTTTTCAACCCCATTGTCACTGCCATCCACAAAAGCATTAGTTATCCACTCTATGTAACAACTGTTGGCATATTAACAATAAGGAAAAATGGTTTAATGCATGACCACTTAAGAGAAACATAAGAAAAAAGAACTACTGTACTTTTTAATAATTATGCTTTCTCCAGTGGTGGATAGTTCATTAACAGCTTCATGTGGAAGAGAGTATACTGCCCAAAATTTAAGAACTAGTAGTCCAAATTTATAGCAAAGCACTTGATAATTAAAGAAATATCCGTTTTTGATAGTGCAACTACCCATTCCATAGGACTATCTGCTTTTTCAGTTCTGATAAATCAGTTACCACTCATGCATCAATTTTTCAATCTGCAATGTTTAGGTGTTTTCTGTCTGCCCTCAATCTCTTTGCCTTCAGGATTTATGCTTTTACTATCATTTATGATTTCACTATCATTTTGTAGGAAAAAAATTATACATCTTCTCTAATAATATTATCAGAGGATACCTTTTTTTTTTTACATATTCTTTTGATACATAAGGTTTCTGTTTTCTTCCAGTACTCCAAGGAATGATGAGTATTCCCTCATCTTTATTTCTATTTGCTTATTTAAAAATGGTTTTGGTCACACAGGTGGGGAGAGGGTAGGGTCAAAACAAGGGGGGGTGGGAATTGTATGGGGACTATAACCAAGATGAAAATGCACACATTGTGCAAAAATGAAAAATGATGTAAAAAAATATATAAAATACAATTTAAAAAAATGGTCTTCATTTTTAAGAATGAGGTTCTGAAAAGAACTCATTAAAATTCTTTTTAGAGGAACAGAGCTTCTCAACTGGTAGAATTCAGTTACAGTGTTGTGGTAGTGAGCTTATCAGTACCTTAAAGATAATTCAGTTTTCTGCACATAAGCAGAACAAGCATGACTAGAGTTCAGAAACGACAATTGAAGACATGCTAGTAGATTCAAAGTTCAGATGTAGATTTCCCTTAATCTCCTTGTTGGAAATCAGTCAGTCATCTACTGCCTCTGTTTTCAAAGCAGACACTTCTTTAATTTTGTAATGAATAAACCTTATCCATCCTGACCCTTTCTTTGGTTTCTCTATATTCCACATATAAGTGAAACTACCTGATATGTTGCTGCAAATGGCATGAGTCTGTACTTTTTGATCACTGAATAATACACACACACACACTGTGTATATATACCACATCTTCTTGATCCATTTATCTGCTTTGGAACATTTGGGTTGTTTCTTACTTATTGTTGTATCTTACTTATTGTAAATAGGTAATAAACATAAATAGGCAATAAACGTAAGAGTTCAGGTTTCCTTCGGAATTAGTGTTTTAAGTGTTCTTTGGGTAGATTCCTAGGAGTGGAACTGCTAGGTCATATGGAAGCCCCATTTTTAGTAGTTTGAGGAACCTCCACACAGCTTTCCATAGAGACTGGACCAGTTTACATTCTCACCAGCAGTGTAAGGAGAGTTTGTTTGTTGTTTGTTTGTTTGTTTTTTCCACATCCTTGCCAGCATTTGTTTCCAGTTTTTTTAATATGGGCCATTCTCACCAGTGTGAGGTGCTATCTTCTCATGTATGTTTTGACACATAAAGCAGAAGGGAGAGGAGTCAAAATAGGGCAGGGAAGAGCACAAGTGACTATGGTGATGGATCACATGTGCTATCGTGGTGGGATAACTACAGGGACTACAATGGAGGGTAGAAATCAAATTCTGTACAAAAATGAACTAAGATATAAGAAAATCAATTTAATTTGGAAAAAAGAATAAACTTTACTTCGGAGACTGGGGATTGATGGTGTAAGGGGTCTACAAGGACACACAGGAAGACAATCTAAGGATTTCACTTTCGGGTGTACAGGTATTCCAACTAACTCCGATTTTTAGCTTCCCTCTTGGGAGCTTCAGAAAGCATCATTCTTCAAAAAATTAACAGCACTGGATTTCTTGTGGCTAAATGTGTTTTGATGATCATGAAGGAAAGTACTCCTAGAATATAAAAATAACAATAGTAGCTAATGCATATGGAAAATACTACACCAAAAGTCTTACAAACATTTCCTTAGGTCTTTGCAACAATTTAAGAGATACCGGGTTTGATTATGGGAATCTTTGTAGATCCATAGCCAGAACTTATGTCCAAATGTCTAGTGGGGATTTTCTTTATGTGAAAGTTTATAAACTGTTTTGCTTACATAATTTACCTTTTGTCAGGTATATTCCAATACAATCCACTACTGAGCTTTATTACTAGCAAGGTAGCTCATCATAAAGTGCTCAAACCCATACAAAAGCTCCATATGAACTCTACACAACATGATCTCAAAGGGAAGCATGTCACAGGCATAATATTGCTGTGACAGAAGTCACATTTTTAACTATAATCTGTAATTAATAGTAATCATCTTAGCTAGAATTTAAGAGAAAAGATAAAAGAAGTAAATACTACATTGCAAAAATAATTTCAAATGTCAAATATTGGAGCTAAAAGGACCTTCACAAATACTAATCAAAGTAAAATTTCATTGAGTACAAATCAAATGCATTTCTATTATTAGACTTTAGAGCAGATTATTCTTAGTACTGCCATTCTTTACATGAAGAGACAAGATATAGCAATTTGCCCATGTTCACATAAGAGGTGAGTAGTCAGAATTTAAACACATATCTGTCTTAACACTAAAACTAAAATCATTAATTTTCTTTATGGTATACTAAGATTCCTCTTATTTTATATTTTTCTGTAACCCAAATTACTTTCTTAGGAACATTTAGAGCTAGAAATTCAAAGCTAGATAAGATCTCAAATCCACTTATTTATGTTATAGGCCCAGTAATAAACACACAGTTGGCTATGGAATGTTAAAATTAAAACAGAGAATTTCTACTAGATTCACATCTAATTCTTTTCAGCATCATAAAAGATAATGTTTATCAATAAGAATTATAATAGCTACCATTTGTCAAGCACCTACTATGACCCTATCACAATTCTGAGAACTATTTAAGATCTTATCTTGAATCTTCCCAACAATCTTAAAAGTATGTATACATTTGACTCCAAAGCCAGCTACATTTTCTCTTCCATCATACTGCTTTATTAATACTAATCAGAAACCCAGATTTGTGTTGGTGTGTATATGTGTGTGTGTTCTTTCTGCTTGTTTTTGCTTCTACTGAAACTGACCCATGTACAAATTTGTGAAGATCTAAAAACATTGTGATGTCACATGAAAATCACATATCATATAAAAGTGATGTCGCTTATTTAAAAAAGGCTTTTACAAAATCTTTATGAAATTGTAGACTTAAAAAGCTGTTGACTTATTTATTAGCAATCAAAGGGTGATTCTGCCCTCAGGAATTTGATTTCAACACAAGGCTCTCATTAGACTACTACTATGTTTGTTATGAAACAACTATACATATGCACACATACATACATATACACATATATAAGACTGAAAGAAAGTATGCCAAAACTTTAGAGTCACCACTCCTTCAATACATAATCATGGTATACTCAGTCGCAAAATGATTGCATAACCCAGGTTCTACATTACCAGAGTATGTATGCCCCTGGCCTTAGTGATAATTAGACATGGATAAATGATACAAACAGAATCTACTTGGATATTTACTATAGAGCTGGTGGGAAAGAATCTCCCTTCTTTTTGGATAGTGAGTCGTCATGTCCAGGAGCTACCAGAAGCCACATGCCAACTACAGAGAAGAAGCCTGCTTGAAAATGAGATCATCAATGAAGGAAACAGCAAAATGAAGCAGAAGAGAGAAATGCTTGATATCATCAACAGAATTTCTGCATTCAGGCATACCTGAAATCAGTCCAGCTTGGATTCCCCATTTTTTTATAATCTAATAAATCCAACCCTTCTTTCAATTTTTTCTTCATTGTTTAAGTTTGTGTTGGGTTCTCATTGCTTGAAATTGTAAAAGTCCTCAAAACAAAGGGTCAGACAAAACCAAACCCTTGACATCTGACTGAAAACTGAGGCAACCATAAGGGGAGGGTGGCGGGGGAAGAGCAGGGGAGGAGCAGGGGAGGAAGGAAGCCTAATGGACATGGTAGAAGATTTACTGGTGGTTTGGTAGTGGGCATGGTGTAAAAACATAGTTTTAGGGTTTGAACATATAACCCCTAAAACAAATACAAAGATGTAAACCAACTTTACCTCAATAAATGTAATTTGGGGAAAAAAGTATTCTGATTACATCCATGTTGTCACAAATGACAAGATTTCATTATATTTACAGCTGAGTACATTATATATATGTACTACATGTTCTTTATTCACTCATCTGTCCTTGGACATTTAGGTTGTTTCCATAGCTTTTGTACTGTTTAAAAAAAAAGAAAAAAGAAAAAAAGTTGCTGCAAAGAACACAAAAGTTCATATATTTCTTCAAATTAGTGTGTCAATATTCTTCAGACACATACCTAAGGGTAGAATTGCTGGATCACATGGTAGATCTATAGTTAATGTTTTGAGAAACCTCCATACTATTTCCCAGAGAGGATGAACTAGGCTACATTCTCACTAACAGTGTATGAGGGTTCCTTTTTCTCCTTACCCTACACATCACTTTTTTCTGGTCTTTTTGATATGGGTCATTCATTCTCACTGTTGTGAGGTGATAACTCATTGTGGTTTTGATTTGCATTTCCCTGATAATAAGTGATAATACGCATGCAAAATATACTTTTAATTTAAATACTAGTAAAACCTTCAATATTAAGTCCAGTAATACATTTAGTGTTTCTATATAAGGTGATTTAAAATCTTTATATATTAACAGTAATTGAATTCTAAAATAATTGTACAGTATTTTGGTGTTCAATGTTTTCTTAGTATTAAAATTCTTCTAATGGTATCATACACAACTCTCCAAATAGATTTTGCTGGAAGGATGGGGACTTCCTCCATACAAGCTCCCAGGATACATAAATAGAAGAGGAAATTCTAAAACCAAGATAACTTTGCATTCTACAAATGCACAGAGAAAATAACAGGCATCACATGAAAGTCCCTTCTTTCCTTTTCTCTTCCTTAGCAACCAGACTTTCTGCCCTTCCTTCAGCTTACTTAACTTTGGGTAACTGTAACTTTCTTTCCTCCTTTCCAAAATTAATCCTTTCTCCTATGTTCCCATCTCCTCCCAGACTTTTGCTCTATTATTCTTTCTGTGCAACTGTAGTATATTCTGTTCCATTAGCTAGTTCCCTTCCACCATCATACACTACATTTCTCAAGAGTCCCTGATGTCCTTGATGCTGTTTAAGTCAGCAACTATAGGGGGTCTGCAGAGCAGCCACTCCTCCCTCTAATGGTTACACTATCCTGATAGTACTGTAAACAAAGTTCGCTTAAAGTTTTTCCTACTCTTTTCTGCTTGACCATTTATCCTAATGTGTACTATGGTTATCTGTTTTTCCTTCAGGTGTTTTGGCTTTATTCTGTGGCATTCTAGATGTGAGTACATATGGAGGAGGTGAGTCCAGCATCTTCAATTGGCTATGATCATGCCAGATGCCCCCAAAATACCAGTGACATCTTTAGATATTTCCTATACCTACACTGCTTTGCACATGTCAAAGTGGTATCTCTGGACACTGGTCATTTGGCACTTTTGTTTTCCTGCTGTGAATATTCATATATTTTTATATGCATCTGCGTAAGTACTTGAGGGCTACAAGTTTGTATTGAAGTTGAGTACATTATACTATATGGTGTGATTCCCTGCACTTCAACAAGTATTCATTTCCTATCATATGACTACTCAAAAAGCCTCATTATTAGGAATTCTAAAAACTACTCAATTGTTCTGTTATTAACTTATTATTTAATTCGAAGTTTTTTAAAATTACTCACTAAGGAAAAAAAAATACATGGAATTCAGATGATAACTATCTTCAGGTCTGCAGTCCAAATAAGATATTTAATTTTTATTTTATATTTTTAGAATGACATCTAATTTTATTTTATTTTATTTTTTAATTTTATATATTTTTACATCATTTTTCACTTTTGTACAATGTATGCATTTTCATCTTGGTTACAGTCCCCGAAAAATTCCTACCTCCCCTTGATTTGATCCTACTCCCTTCTTTCCCCTGTAGTGTGTCTCTGGTTTATAGCTGCCTGTTGATTTTGATTTTTACTTTATTATAATTAGTCTTTTTCCTGATCCCTTATTTGGGTTTTCTAAATTCCTGCTATGAGTGAGACCATCTGGTACTCATGCCATTTGCAGAAACATGGATGGAGCTGGAAGGGATCATGCTCAGTGAAATAAGCCAGAAAGAAAAAGAAAAAGATATTTAACTTTCAAAAGCAACAAATGGTTCTTACAGTCATGGTAAGGTATCTTTCCTTGCAAATATGGTTCTAGCACATCTGGCAGTTAAAAAGCAGTTATCTTTAGAACTCACAGTGTAAAAATTGGTTCAGGCAAGCATCATTGATGGAAGTATAAAATGAAAATGAAAAACTGCTGGAAAATAGGACCCCACATATTTTTAAATGGAAGAAAATACATTTTTATAGTAAAGAGATCCAGAAGTCACTCATTATCTACCAATGCTATTTGGTAGCACTGTCTCCAAAAAAAGGTTCAACCTTAATGTAATGTTGAAGAAAAATTACAGAATGTAGGACATGTATGTACAGGACAACTTAAAGCAGAGAATTACCAAAAAATTAAAATCTTATTCTTAAGAGAATTAGGCTAAAAAAAACTTTTGAGATACTGTGATACTTGTAATTTCATTTCAAGCAATTCAACTAAAAGTAAATTAACAAAAACAACATGGTAACTATTTGAGGGGATGGGTATGCTAACTAGCTTGACTATGATAATCATTCTACAATATACAGGTATATCAAAACACCATGTTATATACCTCAAACATATATAAGTTTTACTTGTCTCGTTTTACCTCAATAAAGTTGGTCATAAAAGTATACATAAAGTGTGGCAAAACATTAAGGAATGTGTGCTCATTTAACTGTATATACTTTAGCTTTGCTATAGTTTTAGATTTCTCAAAATAAAAATTTTGAAAATATTTCCTTTTTTCCATTCACTTAAAAAATAAGTACATTTTACAGAATCCTACTGTATCTTTTATTCATAGCAAATACTTCACAAAATAAGTTAACCTGGTAACATATACTACGTAAACATAACTTTTCTGACTTAGAATAAAGGCTAAATTATGAAAATAAATGCAAAATAAGGAGAAAAGTTCTTCCCCATTATAAACATAAAACTCTACCTCTTAAAAATAATTACTGGTCAGATCACTCCTTTCCAATGTTTAATAGGACATATCTGTGAATAGTTTGCATTTACATCTCTTTCCATTTCAGGATTCTAAGAGTTAATGATCTTTGAAAGTGAGATTTTGGAGTCTTATTTTTCCACTGCATTCATGTTCCCTCCCATCTCCTGCTATATTTACAAGGTTATTTTCTCAGACTTCTAATTTCAACTTAATTGCCACGGCAAAGTTATCACTGCAAAACAGATTACCACAAAACTTAGTGCTTTAAAATAACAATAATCTTCTATTATCTCAGTTTCTGTGGGTCAGAAACTCAGAATCAATGGTGCAGAAGTCACAGAGAAAAAATTATAGCACTGCTGCTCAGTAAAGCAGGTGATGCATGTGAGTCACTGGCTCAGAGCAATTCTGAAATCCAGCAAGGCACAGGCAATTCTGAATTCAAGGCCCAGTTCTGTCTTATAGGGTTTTGGTAATTTCTGAGTCTTCCTTTCTTTACCATTTAGAGTAGCCCAGGTTTGAAGCTATGTAGTTTTCCTATCATGTTTCTTGACTGTAGAAGTTGAGAGATCCAAAGACTTATTTTCATTTATTCTATCTCTGTTCCATTCAGTACAAGCTGACAATGCCTCTGCCAATCCAATTTTCTTTGAGAAAGAGAAAAGAAAAAATTTTGTGGGCCTCCTGTAAATCACCATATAACTCTGATACAAAAGTCACACCTATGTATCTCTGCAAGACAAGCATTTCTATATCTTGAGCTTCAGCTGAGATTGCCCAGAAAACTTTCTAATCATTCTTAGAACCCGTATTGTTTTACTAGAGTTCTTTGAGGCAATACTTTGGATTTTTGGGGAATCTTAAAGGGTTTTAATGTAATATCTCAGCTTCAATCAGGTTTTCCTGAGTGTCTCAGATTTTGTCTTTCTCAGACTCTACTTAATTTAGCACTGGTCACATGAAAAGGCTTATACATTTTCAACCTCAACTGCCCTATGCTCCTTTTGTTTAAAGTACTTTTATCATACTTAACACTGGTTTCTCTCTCTCTCACACACACACACATTTTGCATAGGAATAGCAAGAAGAAACCATGGTATATTCAACATTCTTCTGAGAAACTTCCTTAGCCAGATCACCTAATTCATGTATACTTTTCTACTTTCCATTATTGCAGGTGACAGAGATGTCAAACTTTCTGGTGCTACAGGACAAAGATTCCCTTTCCACAAATTTCTCAAAGTCCATCAAAGCTCTACTAACAGTCTCTTCATGGTTCTTGAGGCCTCAAAATCTTTCCAGTTTGTATGTGCCACTGAGTTCCAAAGAAAGGCCTCCACTTTAGGCTACTGTTAAAACAACGCAAAACCATCCTGATACCAAAAATCTATACTATCAATTGTTAAATAACAACCCCAAAAGTTAGCAATTAAATTAAAAAACAATTAAATTTTACTGCATAGATGACATGATAATATACACAGAGAACCCCAAAAACTCCAAAGAAAAACTAATTCAACTAATCGATCAGTTTAGTAAAGAGACAGGATTCAAAAATCAAGATGCAAAAATCAGTAGCTTTCCTATACACAAACAATAAATCTGAAGAAAAAGAAAAAAAAAATCCCTTTTATTATTGAACCAAAAAAAATCAAATACATGGGAATAAATCTAACAAAAGAGGTAAAGGACCTACACAAAGAAAACTATAAAACACTGTTAAAAGAAATAGAAGAAGACACGAAGAAATGGAAACCATCCCATGCTCATGGATTGGAAGAATTAACATTATTAAAATGGCCATCCTACCAAAAGAAGGAATGGAGGCATCATACTCCCAGACTCCAAACTATACTACAAAGTCATAATCATCAAAACTGTATGGTATTGGAACAAGAACAGACACATGGACCAATGGAACTGAACAGAAAACCCAAAAATAAACCCACAGATTTATGGTCAACTAATCTTTGACAAAGGAGCAAAGAATATGCACTGGAGGAAAGAAAGTTTGTTCAATAAATGCTGCTGGGGAAACTGGGTCGCTACACGCAAAAGAATGAAGCTTGACTACTACCTCACACCATGCACAAAAACCAACTCAAAATGGATTAAAGAACTAGACATAAGACCTGAAACCATAAAATACATAGAAGGAAATATAGGCAAAACACTACATGGCATGTACCTCAAAGACATCTTCACCGACACATCACCCAAAGCAGTGATAGTGAAGGCAAAGATAAACAGCTGGGACTACATCAAATTAAAGAGCTTCTGCACAGCAAAAGAGACAATGGCCAAAACAAAGAGAAACCCCACCAACTGGGAGAAAATTTTTGCACCCAACACTAATGATAAAGGACTGATCACAAAAATCTACAAAGACCTGATGAGACTCAACAAAAACAAAGAAAATAATCCAGTCAAAAAATGGGCAGAAGAGCTAAAAAGAAACTTCTCCAAAGAGGAAATGCAAATGGCCAACAGACATGAAAAAATGTTCAACATCACTTGTAATCAGAGAAATGCAAATTAAAACTACAATGAGATATCATCTTATACCAGTGAGAATGGCACATATTAAAAAAACTAGCAACAACATATGTTGGAGAGGTTGTGGAGAAAAAGGAACTCCCCTGCATTGCTGGTGGGAGTGCAAACTGGTCCAACCACTATGGAGAGCTGTGTGGAGATTTCTTGACCTACTAAAGACAGAGCTTCCATATGATCCAGCAATTCCACTCCTAGGTATTTACCCAAATGACACAGAAACAGTAATTCCAAAGGGCACCTGCACGCCTATGTTTATAGCAGCACTATTTACAATAGCTAAGCTTTTGGAAACAACCCAAATGCCCAAAAATAGATGACTGGATCAAGAAGAAGTGGTACATATACACCATGGAATATTACTCAGCAATCAAAAAAGATAAATGCATGCCGTTTGTAGCAACATGGATGGAGCTAAAAGGGATCATGCTCAGCGAAATAAGCCAGAAAGAAAAAGAAAAATACCAGATAGTCTCACTCATAGCAGAAATTTAGAAAACCTAAATAAGGGACCAGGAAAAAGACTAATTAATAGAAAGTAAAAATCAAAATCAACAAGCAACTATAAACCAGAGACACACTACGGAGGGTGGGGGGGAGGGGTGAGGAGAGAAAGGACTAGGGTCAAAATAAGGGGGGGTAACACAATTGTATGGGGAATATAACCAAAATGAAAATGCATACATTGTGCAAAAATGAAAAATGATGTAAGAATTATATAAAATAAAATATTAAAAAAAATGACTGCACAGTTTCAATAGGGCAGGAGTGGCTTAGGTGACTGGTTCTGGATTAGAGTACAGGCATTATGTTAACCATAGGAATGGTCATCAGAAAGATTTACTATGGTTCACTCACATAGCTAACAAGTTAATGATGGCTTTTGGCTTATAATTACATAGTCTTAATGGAAAAAGACATTCAGTGGCCACTCCACCTTTACATAGCTCTAGCTTTTTAAAGATATGTACCAGGTTGAAGTACCTTCTCAACTGGCTTATCAACAGCTAATCTTACAAGTTTGAATCACAAAATTTGACAATTTAATTTTATTGCAATTTATTATGTAACCTGCTGAAAACATTTTTATAACATGTAAAAACTCAGTAACTATCAAAGCTGAGGACTGTCTCAGTCAAAATGAACTATCTGGTCATCTTTCACTAGATTCCTAAACCAAAGATTCAGGTCCTAATGTCTATAACATAATAAGACAGTCAGCAACCCACTATTTCTGACATTACCACAACTATGATTTATGTTGTGAATGGAAAACTCTTAACAGAACACATGAAATAAAAATATATAAAAAAAAGAGATGGTGAAAATATTGGATACATTAAAAGAAAATCACCCCTTGGAATTAACCCAACAAAAGATATGAAAGATCTATACAAAGAAAATTATAAAACACCGTTAAAATAAATAAAGACACAAAGAAATAGAACAATATTCCCTGCTCATGGATCAGAAGAATTAACATTATCAAAAAGGCCATCCTATCAAAAGCAATTTACAGATTCAATGCAATTCCAATAAAAATATCAATGGCATTCTTCAAAGAAATAAATATTGCTGAAATTCATAGGGAATCACAAATGAACCTTGAATAGCCAAACCTCTTCTGACTAAAAAGAGGAAGAATGGAGGTATTACACTCCCAGACTTCAAACTATACTATAAGGCTATATAATTGAAACAGCATGGCACTGTAACAAAAACAGACACGCACACCAATAGAACTGAAAGCCCAGAAATAAAACTAAACTTACATGGTCAAGTAATCTATGACAAAAGATCAAAGACTAAACGCTGGAAAAAGGAAAGTCTCTTCAATAAATATGGTTGGGAAAATTGGACAGCCACATGCAAAGAATGAAATCAGACTACTGTCTCACACCATACACAAAAGTTAACTCACAATGGATAAAAACTTGAATCTAAGACCTGAAGCTGTGAAATATATAGAAGAGAACATAGACAAAACACACCATGACGTAAGCAGAAACATCTCTGAGTACACATCCAGAAACAAGGAACATGAAGGAGAAGATAAACATCTGGGACCACATCACACGAAAATGCTTCCGTATAGCAAAGGAGAGAGTAAACAAAATGAAGAGACACCCTAGTAAAAAGAAAATATGTGCACACCATACAACTGATAAAAGACTGATATCAACTATCTACAGAGCACTTACATACTTCAACAAAAACAAAGCAAATAACCCAGTCAAAAAAAATGGTTCAGATAAACAACACTCCCCCAAAAAATTTAATTATAAAAGATACTCCAAAAGGAAGAATTGCAAATGGCCAACAGGCATAAGAAAAAATGATCAATATCACTAATTATCAGGGATATGCAACTCAAAACCACAATGAGATACCACCTCACCCATGTGAGAAAGGCCCATATTAAAGATAATGGAAACAAATGCTGATAAAGATATGGCAAAAAAGGAATCCTTATAGAATAATGGTGGGAATGTAAACAAGTCCAGTTCTTATGGAAATCTGTGTGCAGGTTCCTCAAAACACTAAAAATGCATCCACTATATGATCCAGTGATTCCACTCCCAGGAATCTACCCAAAGAACAGAAATCTGCACTCCCATGTTTACTGCAGCACTATTTACAACAGGTAAGATATGGACACAGGGCCTCCACTGGTGGCGCAGCGGTTGAGCGCTGGGCTGCGGGGCTGCCCGCAGCCTCTGCAGCGCTGGTTCGATCCCCAGCCACCGGCGAGGGTCCCACATGGCATGCAGACCTCTCCTGCTGCGCCCGATGCTCCCCTCAGCAGTGTACTTCATCAGTCTACCTGTTCTGTTCCCCGCTCTAGCTCTGGTGAATTCTCTCACCCTCCCGTGCTTCTGACTGTGCCCAGTGCTTATATAAATAAATAAATAAATCTTAAAAAAAAATATATATATAGACACAACCCAAATGTTCCAAAACAGCTGAATGGATCAAGATGTGATGTATATATATACACACAGTGGAATAATACTCAGTGATCAAAAAACATACACTCATGCCATTTGCAGCAACATGGAGCTGGAATGGATTATACTAAGAGAACTAAGTCAGAAGGAAAAGGAAAAATATTGAATGGTTTCACTTATATGTGGCATATAGTGAAACCAAACAAAAGGTCAAGAAAATGATTAATGTGCAAGCTGACTATAGATCTGAGGCATACAGGAAGCAGGAGGGAGAGTGGTCAAACCGGGGCACAAAGGAGCATGGTGACAGTTCACAGGTGATAGGAGAACTACAGGGACTACAACTGAGGGGAGAAATCGAATAGTATACAAAAACGAACAACAATGTAAGAAAATAATTTTTCTAATAAATAAAATTAGAATAAGAAACTGGCAAAGTAAGAAGAAAGCAAACCAAAATCCACACTATAGATATTAAGTTTGTTTCAAAACAACAGAAACCTGAATCAGTGAAACAGAAGACAAAGTAAAAATTCACTGAGAATGAAAGAAAAAGAGAAAACATAAAAAGAAATGATAAATGAAAGGAGTAGGATGAAAGAAAATATCATCTAATCGAAAGTATTAAGGCACTATCCTACTATCAAGGATTAAAGCTGACCACATATTCTGTGTCATCATTTCCATCAAGAGATGGACTCTGAATCTCCTCCCCTCAAATGTAGGCCAGTGTTGTGACTTCTTTGACCAATAAAATAAAACTGTGACAGTTCCAGAACTAGTTCTTAGGAGGGCTGACAGCTTGCATCCTCAGAAGCCAATCACATGCTTTAAAGTGGCCCAGGTTGTCCTGCTGGAAACTTGAGCACTCTGAGTCAACATTAAGTACCAAGGACCCAAATTTGGAAGAAAGGTATTCTTGGTTTTTCAGTTCAGTTCAGTTACCTTTTAAATGTACCCACATAAATGACCCCAAGTGAGATCACTTGAAGAACTAACTACCAAGTCAAACCACTGAATCATTACAAATAATAAATCATTGTTGGGCCTCCCTTGGTGGCACAGCGGATGAGCCCTGGGCTGCGAAGCTGCCCGCAGCCTCTGCAGTGCCAGTTCGATCCCGGGCCACCTGTGAGGGTCCCACATGTCGTGCAGACCTCTCCTGCCGCACCTGCGGGTCCCACATGGCGCGCAGACCTCTCCTGCCGCACCTGCTGCTCCCCTCAGCAGTGTATTTTGTCACTCTGCCTGTTCTGTTCCCCGCTCTGGCTCTGGTGAATTCTCTCACCCTCCCACGCTTCTGACTGTACCCATTGCTTCAATAAATAAATAAATAAATCTAAAAAAAATAAATAAATCATTGTTTTAAGCAACTAAGTCTTGGATGGTCTGTTATATAGTAGGAGATAAATGATGGAGCCATACTGATCTAAGACAACACAATACTGTCAAAATATATATGGATCTATCTGTTATCTCCATGTAAGAAATCTACATCCCAACTCTCTGCTAGAAAACATTATCTTAAGCTGTTAGGAAAAAGTTTGTTTCGAATATCTGGTTGAAAGTAATAATTTTTCTATTTTTTAAATTATCTTCTATTATTTAATGACTTGAAAAAAATATTCTATACTGGGATTAAGTCAGACATGGAAGATTGGACAATAAATTTTAATATCTTCAAATTTTATGACGTCTACTTTAAAATGTTTCAAGAAAATTCCACTTATTCTCATTCTCCTAATGATTCATTCATTCACTCCAAAGTTTTTGAGGACTTCCTAAGCATTACTGACAAAGATAGATAAGGAACTATAAAATAGAATTAAAGGCAGGAAAAATATTTTATCGGTCCCCTAACTTTTACAGAAATTTAATCCCTGCCTATTCTGTGCTCCCAAAGCAATTTGTAAAAATCTCTACTTTGTATTAATAATATTGTAATTATTAACACTTATGAAGCTATATACCTGGCATGATTTTAAGTCTTTCCCATGACTTAGCTCACTTAATCCTCGTAACAAACCTCATGAGGTATCTAAGAACTACCATTGTCCCCGTTTCATTTCATATCCTCTGCAGTCTCTGACACATCAGATATTTCTCTATAAAGAAATTAGTTTCTCCAAATACTAGAAATGAAAATGCTCATATACAAATATAATGTTTTACTTCTCAAAAGCATAAGGCAATTTTGGACTAAGAAAAAATGAATCAGGACTAAATACCTCTGGTTAACTCATAAGAAAAATTAACACCAAAGCCATTAATATTTTTATACATTCCTTCCAATCAATTTGTACACAAAACTATGCTTTTTTATTTTCAAATATTGTGGTCATACAGGATGTAAACTTATTACTATTATGAACTAATACTGAAATTGTTTCTTTCACCATTCCCATACACAAAAATTCTGAATATTTAAAAGCGCTTATAAATCATAGGGATATATAAAAATTATACACAAGGTAAAGACATGGGCCTCATATTTATAAATTTAATAAGGACAGTTTATTTGAGAAAAAATGGTCGAAGTATTAACAACAAAATTAAACCTCAGTAACAAAGCAATGTTAAAAAAAGAAAAGGAATATAATTACAAAAACTAAAGAGTGTAACAATGATGGCAATGGTATGAGGAAGAGAAATCTTTACCTACCAGTGATACAGACATAAATCAGTAATAACTGGACAACAAACTAGCATAGGTTAATGATTTGCATGAAAAAAATATAATAAAAATTCCTTTTTAAGGGAAAACTGAAAAAAATTACTTCAGCCTTAGATTACAGTGACAGCCCTACCTTGACAAACTGTGAGAGCTGACAGTCCTGTTACATTCTTTCCTGTACTGGCTACATCTGCAGTATTATGTTCACTTCTGGGTACTACATTTTAAGATAAACAATGGCAACCTGAAATATATCCACTTTAGGACTCTAAGGGTATGCATGGGAATGCTGGAAACTATGTTATATAATAAAGAACAGAAAATATTTTGCTTAAAATGTTAGGGAAGACAAAGCAAGTGTGAAGTATTTGAAGGCCTATGACACAGAAAACAGATCTTGTTTTGTTCAGGAGAGCAAAGCACTACAGAGCTTAGAGGTATTAAATTATCAAACAGTATATCTTATACATTGAAATTTTAGTTGTCCACAGTATCTAATGGAATGATCCACTGGAAAACAGTAAAAAAGAATCTTCTTATAGAACTGAAAAGTTAGATTTAATGAACTTGGAAGCACTTTGCAGTTCTCAGGATAAAGAAAAATTACTCTTAAAATATGGCTCATCTTCCAGAAGTATTACCACTACACTATTTTCAAATTATAGTGTCACACTTACCTAATTTAGATACCTAACTAATAAGCCAATAGTACAGATAAATGGAATGGTTAAAAAAAATACTAAACCCAAAAGAATACAAGAATATAGAAACAAGGAACAAAGAACACAAGGCAAATAGAAGCCCATCCATAAATATTTACATTAAATATGAATGATCTAAATAAGCATGCCCAATTAAAAGGCAAAGGTTGTCAAGTATGCTGAATGTTAAAGGAAAGATATAAAAACTCTGGAGTGCTTATATTAATATAAGTCACAAGACATAGTATCACCAGAGATAAAGATCCTTACACTAAGCATAAAACATGTAATACCTTAAGAAGATAAACATAAATACAGATGCACCTAATAGAGGAGTTTCAAGATATATAAAGCAAAACAGGCAGAATAAAAACAGATGGATTCACAATTTAAAGATTGTAGTCCTATCTCAGTAACTGCTAGAACAAAAGAGGAAAAAAAAAACAGTAAATATATAAGATATGACTCACTATCCACCAGCTTGACCAGACATTACAAAACAATACATCTACAACAGCAGAAAATCATAATAGACCATAAAAAATTACAAAAATTTCTAATGACTCAAATTTTACAGTGAATATTCTGTGATTATAATCAAATATGAAAGAGAAATCAGTAACACTGATATCTATAAACCCCTGTATGTTCTGAAATTAAACAACGCTTCTAAATAATCCATGGTTCAGAGCAGAAATTACATGGGAAGTTAGAAAACATTTTGCACTAAATGACAACAAAAAAAAAAATTGTATCAATATTTAAAGGTTACAGTTAAACAGTAAAGATAAATCTATAACATTAAATGCTTATATTTTAAAAAAATATTTAAACTCAATTACATACTATTTAACCTTTAAGAAGACAAGAAAATTAAAATAAAAAACAAAAGCAGTAAAGTAGAAAACAAAGGATGAAGAAAACTAACACTGCAAAACGTTGCCTTTTTTAAAAGATTAATAACATGTATAAACTCCCAGTAAGACTGATCCAAAAAAGAGAAAGGCAGAACACATAATTTACCAGTATCAGAATTTAAATATCCTGAGGGCATTTATCAAAAAAGGGACTATTAAGAACCTTTGCCCAGTAAATCAATAACTTAGATGAAATGGGACAATTTCTTTTAAAAAAACACAACTTACCCAAATCAACACAAGATGAAATAGAAAATCTCAATAGCCCTATATGGTAAGAAAACTGATTATTAAAAATCTCACAAAGCTCCAACCCAGATGGCTTCACTAATGCATTTTATCAAAAACGTAATGAAGAAATAAAACCAAATTATACAAATTCCTTCAAAACTTGAGGGAATACTTCCCAACCTATTTATAAGTCCAGCATCGATTACACCAAAATCTGCAACTAAAATTATAGATCAACATTCCAGCAAATGTAAAAAAAAGAATAAACAAAATATTTGTAAATCATAACTTGGCAATATATTAAAAGTAATATTTTCTAACCAAATGGGATTCATTCCAGCAATTAAAATAATATTCACTATTAAAATTATTAACAGAATAATGGGGGAAATCAAAACATTTCAAAAAATGCAGGAAAATATTTTGAATAACCATTAACAACTATTCATGATAAAAACCAACAAACTAAGAATAGAAGTGAACTTTCTCAACCTGATAAAGGACAGCAAAAACAAAAAAAATCTACAAATGATATGAAACTAAGTGGTAAAATGATTTCCCAGTAAGATGAGAAATGAGGCAAAACTGTGCATTCTAACTACTTATACTAGAGGTCTTAATCAGTGAAATAAAACCAGAAAGGGGAAAAAGGCATAAAGATTGGAAAGGAAAAAGCAGAAATTTGGTTCTTTACAGATGACTTTTTACATGGAAAATTAAAAAGTAAACTAACATTAAGAAGTGTTATGTGGATCTCCCTGGTGGCCCAAGGGGTTAAGAGTCAGCACTATGAAGCAATCCACAGCTACTGCAGCAGCAGTTAGATCCCCCAGCCAGTGAGCTAACCCACATTGCACAGCAGACCTCTCCTGTCTTGCCTGCTGCTCCCCTCAGCAGTATATTTCAGTCAATCTGCCTGTTCGGTTCCCCACTCTGTCTCTGCTGAATCCTCTTACACTCAGCATCCGCTGGCCTATACCTCAGCTCTTGTATGCATGAATAAATCTTTTTTTTAAAAAAGTGTCATGTTTAACAAGATACAAAGTCAACATGGAAAACTCAACTGCTAATTGGAAAGAGGCATGTTTGTTTATGTGTGTTTCCATATAAGTAGAGCAGGAACTTTATAATTTTCTAACTCTATAAAGCATATGAAAGCTTACCACTTGATGGTTCTCTCCATATGGATTTCTTAAAATTTTTTAAACAAATACTTTGAAACTCTAAGACAGACAAACCTCATAAACATTAAATCTCAAAGTTTCAATGCAATTGGAATATCGATTTAATTTTACCATGTGTATTCTCCATTTATAACATCAATAATCAAAATAAGCTTCTCTAATCTATCAGGTGTTTACGCAGTCACTACCACAGTACTTTTACTCAATGTGGAAAATGCTTCCTTTTGAGTACTAAACAGAAAATCATACCATCATTTTCTTTCTCCTTAATCACTTTGTAATTTATTTTGAAAATAATGGTAAATAAATCATGAATACAAATTTTACAAGTACAAAAAAGAGGGGCCTCCCTGGTGGCACAGCAGGTTGAGTGCAGTGTTGTAAAGCTGTCTGCAGTCTCTGCATCATGGGTTCGATTCCCAGCTGGCCAGGGAGATTTCCACGTGGTGCAGCAAACCTCTCCTGTCTTGCCCACTGCTCCTCTCAGCAGTGCTTTTGGTCCCTTTGGCTGTTATGCCCCCCGTTCTGTCTCTGGTGAATCCTCTCACCCTCCCATGCCTCTGGCCTGTACCCCAGCTCTTGTATAAATAAAAAAAATCTTAAAAAAAAAAAAAAGTACAAAAGAGAAAAGGCTCTTGGACTGATATTCCAAGGTGAGCACCCAAAGAACAGTGCATTTTGGATTATATTAACAAATTATAGTGGGATTATAGTCAATTTATGGTCAAATTATAGTCAATAGTGGAGTTATGCTATTTTGTGAGATAACGCAAAGACATAAAATTATAGCTTTTTGGAATTACCCAATAGTACCATTCTAGATAATTTAAACAATTTCATAGATATATGACAAACATCATTCAAAAGACATATTGTGGATATCCCTGAGTTAAAAATTTTAAGTATAAAACAAAAAGATTTTGAAAAGCACAAACTAGTTACCTTCACAGAACATAGCACAAAAGTCTAAGATGTTAACATAACAAGAAGAATGAGAAATTAATACATGCATGCATTTTGACTAATCAAACGTTTTTGAAAGATGCTTTATTTATGCATGCAAGAACTGGGGTACAGTTCATAGGTGCAGGGTGAGAGGATTCACCAGAGACAGAGCGGGGAACAGAACAGGCAGACCCACTGAAATACACTGCTGAGGGGAGCAGTGGGCGAGTCAAGAGAGGCCTGCTGTGCCATGTGGGTCACCTTGGTGGCTGGGGATCGAACACGTGCTGCAGTGGCTGTGGATTGCTATATAGTGCTGTGACTTAACCCCATGTGCCACCAGTGGGCCCCTCTCAAACACTTTTAATGATAAAACCACCTTAGACTTATATCAATTTCAAAGCAGTAAGAGTATGCACTGATGAGTAATACATTACAGATTTTAATCTGTTATCAGGAAATTGGTTTTTCACATTTATAGAAGACAATTTAGATTTTTAAGAAAGAGTTTTAAGCAAACGGAATTTTAGAAATTACAATATGCCCTTGATTAATATTACTATCTACTTAATCTATTTAATTCCACAATTTACATCTCTCAAGTTAAATTTCCCCTTTAATTAATGCAGTAAGTTTATTCAGAACAATTATTACCACTAGTCATAATGGAACAAACTAAGAAAGCAAACCATTTGACATCTAGTGTAGAGAATGTTGAGTCACTTAAAGCACACCTACGGGTTGGTCTTTGAAGGAGAAAATTTAACAAACATCTAACACATATGATGAGGCATCCTATGTTTATGTACAGCCAACTTGTGAGATACTCTCCAGGATCAAAGAAGAAGAAAATGTAGACAATAGTTTGCTCCATGATGTTTCTTTTATTGTCATTTCTAACGCCAGCAATACTATATCAATGTTACCTAAATTAATATCATTCAATATTGAACATAGTATAAGAACAAAGTTAGGAAAGCATTTATCCTATACTGTATCAACAATTATCTTTAAGTCTTTCTTCTCCAGGAAGAAAGAGTAATTTAATCACATTAAAAGTACAAACAAGAAAACATTATAATTGGCTAGATGCAAACAAGAACTGATTTATAAATATAGCTTAAAGGACTGATATTCCAAGTAAGAACTTAACAGTCTTATAACTTTTTCATATCAATACCCCTTAGTAATAATTTAATCATAGCTTATATTAATAGTTTCATAGTCTACACACATTTTCTCACAATGCTAACAAGCATATGTAAGTAGAGTAGGCAATAATATCATTATTTATTTTCAGAAGAGTATAGCGAAGTCAGGTGATGACAATCTGCCCAGGGTAAACAGGCAGCAAATATTAATACTCTTTTAGAAGAAAGTTTGAAGCAAAATACAGCCAAACAAACAATGGACTTTATAATAAAATTTGACTGAAACACAAAATTAGAATTTAAATACCAAAAATCTCTAAAGAAGTAAACTAAGAATGATGGAGAAAAAAAGTCCAATTTGGTTGCTCTAGTATCTCAACTATTTTTTTTTTTTTGTGGGACCGAACCGGCACTGCAGAGGCTGCGGGCAGCCTCTCAGCCCAGCACTAAACCACTGTGTCACCAGGGGAGGCCCTCAACTATGTTTCTAATGCTTAAAGATTTTTATTTATTTATTTATTTGTTTGTTTGTTTGTTTGTTTGTTTATTTATTTATTTATTTGTACAAGGACCAGGGTACAGGCCAGATGCACAGGAGGGTGAGAGTATTCACCAGAGACAGAGCAGGGAACAGAACAGGCAGACTGACGAAATACACTGCTAAGGGGAGCAGCAGGCGAGACAGGAGAAGTCTGCTCCACCATGTGGGACCCTAGCTGGCAGGGATCGAACCGGTGCTGCAGAGGCTGCGGACAGCTTCACAGTGTGGGGCTCAACCACCTGCACCACCGGGGAGGCCCTGTTTCTAATGCTTTTAAGAAAATAGTTAAATATAATACTACCACAAATCCTCATTCAGTAAACCTAACTTGTCATAAATACAGCAAAAAATCACAAATTTTAGAAAGAGAGGATACTATCAGTAACCTCAATTTTTCATTCACTAATATAGATGGACAAATAGAAAATACCTGACACGTGAAGAAAACAAAGTCACCAAAGTAAACAAATTGAAAGAATTCTTCAAAGAGGAAAGAAAATGTGAAAATAAGAACTAATAAGTGTCCCACGGTTAAAGATAGTATACCTGTTAAATAGGAGCAGGTGGCCATGAACTAGAAAGAGCTACCAGAAATATGAATAGCTGAAATAAAAAACAATGTACTAAAAGAAATCACAGAACTCTTCCACAAAAAAGAGGAAAAATGAAAGTGTGGAAAATGAAAGAAAACTTTTAAAAGAGCATCGACATATAAATTTTAGGTAAAATAACCATTAAAAAAATTCACAGAAGGTAAGAAATAATGAAAGAAATACATAAGATTTCGCAGAACTGCAGAAAGAGAGAGGCTGTATATTCAAAGTTTCCATCAATGCTTTATCAGCCGAGTGAAAAAGGACTAACTCATCCTCCTTAAGTTTCATAATGCCAAAATGGGCCTCCCTGGTGGCGCAGGCGGTTGAGCACAGTGCTGTGAGGCTGTCCGCAGCCTCTGCAGTGCCGGTTCAATCCCCGCCAGCCTCAGAGCAACCCACATGGCAAGCAGACCTCTCCTGTCCCACCCGCTGCTCCCCTCAGCAGTGTATTTTGTCAGTCTGCCTGTTCTGTTCCCCGCTCTGTCTCTGGTGAATCCTCTCACCCTCTCGCACATCTGACCTGTACCCCAGCACTTGTATAAATAAAAAATAAATCTTTAAAAAAACATTCATAACGCCAAGTATAAAGACGCATCACAACAGAAAGCTTCCGGCAAACAATAACAGGTTACCTATAAAGAAATAATTCATAATAAAACCAAATCTCTTATCATAGAACTGGCTACTAAGTGGAATAAAATATAACCTTCCAAATTCTGTATGAAAATTATTTTAAGTCTGTATTCTATACCTATCCAATTTATATATCAAGTGTTAAAGTGAAAAAGAAATTTCCAAACATATGACAAGTACCCACACACATTTTTCCTGAAAAAAAAAAAAATCATTTCAAGAGGTACTCTACAAAACTGTAAAATAAGTCCAAAGAAAAAAGACATGAAATTTAATTATCAAACTTGTCTGAAAATGCAATTAAATAACATGACATTAGCTGAATAATACCCCCAAAAATATCAGTTTATATTAGATCTTCAACATATAGTATGATTTAAAAGCTGAATAAACAAGTAATATAAAGAAGGCATTCACTTTTCTACCAATAGGGAGGAAACATGACAATTAGAAAATCCAGAAAAAAGCTACAACCTAAACAGACTAAAGTATGGCATGATGTTGAATACCAAAAGTGTATAAGAAATCCATTTATTCTCCATGGTTTTATACTCATCCTAACACTTTTATCACAATGAATATTACTTATATAATCATATTTTTTACTGCTTTTCAGAATCAACAAAGTGTACATTATAAACCTTAACAACATAAAATAAAATGCTCAAGTTGACATAAATTGGGTATGGAATGTGATGAATGCAAAGAAAATATTGTGAGGGGTACAAAATTTTCTGAACTTATAAAGTGGTAAGTTTAGAAACATATCTAAATACTCTCTAGAGTAAATGGTGTAAGAGCTAGAAGTTTAACCATAAAGGCAACCAAAAAATAAAAAAGGAAGAACAGAGGTACTAAAAAGTCAAATTCTTCATTACTCACTATGTGGACATATTAGATTACTTAAGATTAGTTTAAAATATGGTTTAAAGATTATATAGGGCCTCCCGCTGGCACAGCAAGTTGAGTGCAGTGCCCTGAAGCTGTCTGCAGCCTCTGCGGCGTGGGTTCAATACGGCAGGCCAGGGAGATACCCACATGGTGCGCAGACCTCTCCTATCTCGCAGGTTCCCCCCAGCAGCGTTTTTGGTGGGTCTGCCTGTTCTGTCCCCCACTCTCTCTCTGGTGAATTCTCTCACTCTCTCGCGCCGCTAGCCTGTATCCCAGCTCTTGTATAAATAAATCTTTAAAAAAATAAATATTATATATAAATTACATATATAATCGGAATATATAAAATTAGGATAATAGTAATAAAAACTAAAAAGATCTAAAGGGGTCACTTCTGAGGAAAGAAACTAGTTGGAAGATAGAATGATTTTTTACTTTTCCTCTTATAACTTTGTATACTATTCACATTGCTGGTTTATTCTTGCTTATATGACTATAACTTCCAGAAATAAATACGTAGACACTCACATTATTATTACCCTTCTCTAGCCAATGCAGGAAAAAAACTGAAGAATTATTTTCACTTCTTTTTAATCTCATACAATATATACCAACCTTCTACAATGGATATTTCACTCAAGACCCAATTATACTCAAAAATCACCCTATAACCTTCAAAAATCCGGTGAAATGAATAGCTCACATTTTTTACAATTATCAAAACACAATCATGTCCATTATCTCATCTAATCCTCATAACAATCTTAGAGAACAGATTTTAGAGATTATTCAAGTAAAACTCTAAAAGGTTTAAGTGATTTGCAGTCAAAAATAAAATAGAGAAATGATGTAAACAGATTAAGTTTAAAAAAATACTCATACAACACTGAAATCTGAAAATGCTTCCCAACTGTGCAGTACTAGAAATAACATGAAGGAAATAAATCTTAATATAAACAGTTGCCCACCCTGGAAAATAGCTAGGCAGTTTTAGTTAAACATACACTTACCATAGTACTCAGAAATCTCATTCCTAGATTATTGCCCAAGAAGAATGAAAACACAACATACAATGACGTGCACTCAAATGTTAAAGCAGCTTTATTCTTAATAGCTCAAAACTAGAAACAACCCACATGTACATCAACTGGTAAAGAAATTAAAAAACTGTGGTATTTAAGATAGGAAATGTTATTCAATAATAAAAAGAAAAAAATAATATACACAAAACATGTATTGCACAATATAAAAAATACTGGGTTGTCAGAAAAGCCCTAACATTTTTTTTCTATGCGTCATGACTTTTCCGACAACCCAATAACTAGAAAGGACTATCTACTTCCTACATATCTATTTATATCAAATTATCCAAAGGCAAAATTACAGTAATCATAGTTGCCAAGGTTGAGGAAAGAGGACTGACTACATAGGGGAAGTTTTGGAGATAACAGTAATGTCCTATATAATGATTCCAGGGTTTGTTACACTGCTGTATAAATTTGGTAAAATTCATCAAATTCACTTAAAATTTTGATTATTATTACATATATTACAACTGAGGCCTATTAAAAATTCAATTATACATGATCACATTTAGCTACTGACAACTTTTTAGCATAGGTAATAAATACAAACCTTCAAGAAAAAAGTTAAAACCACTATTTAAAAGCTAATTTTTAACTATACAGTAAGTATATAGGAACTTAAAACTATTGAGAATGGAACAGTCTTTAATCTACTCAATTTGGTCCTATGCATAAATAATAGTTCCCCGGCAACTAGTCAAAACTCTAGATTGCTAGTAAACACATTGGCCACATTCATAGGTAATCTTCTGGAAAACAAACTAAGTTTTACACTAAAGAATTCTCCCTTTAATACTAAAAAAGGTAATTATGCATTTGAGTTTTTTATATAATGCAGGAGTGAATAATACTAAAAGTATACCACGAAAAATAAAAATACAAAATTAAACACGCGCACACACACACACACACACACACACACACACAAACCCTTTCCTCATGTAGTCTTTAACTTCAAAGACTTTACTTACCTAATTTATGAGATTGTTGACTATATCAGTTAGTGAGTGAACTCTTCCCCTTTCTACTTTAAAAGTCCTTGCCTTGCTACCACACAAACTGGTTTAATATAATTGAACACTTCCATTTATATATTTACATGTCTTTAAATGTATACTAGTTAATACTTTTTTCTAGGTGTTAAATCATTCTAAAGGCATCTCTGGATAGCAGAATCTGTGGACAACACAGGAAAAATACCTCACGAATTTCTGTAACAAGCATTCATTCACATTTTATACCAGAAAGCCAAACCTTCATAAGCTGATTATAACATGATCAAAATCAAGAATTACAAAGAACCTCTAAATAGCATGCAAATTCCTAATAACTGTGTTAAATATTATTTATTTTTTTACTGGACATAGTATGTCAGAGTTTACGTTGTTAACAGCACCAGAAAAAAATGCTTCCAGGACACCACTGTTCAGCACACTTACCAACCATATTGTTTTTGGTTTTGTTGAACACTTACCCCTCTTCTGAACCCAACCTTCTTTCACAATGGTAACATCGCTCATGTTGGCTCCCCTCTGAGCCCCCAACTTGGAGAAATGGTACTTTGTTATCAGCTTTGGGGTTTGGATTCTCTGCTGCTGCCCTTCCCACTCTCTAGTGATGACTCAGCCTGGAAGGAAGTATTGAAGAAAGAATTTCTTTTTTTCCATTCTTGCAACTCACATAGCAATAACAAACAACTAATTCTTTGTAAATGTCTTTAACTGGCCTAACTTCACAAAAAATGTCTAGTCCTTCAAACTAGGGAACTTATTTATTAAATAGTTCCATAATGAATGCACTTCCTTGGTCTTATGACAGATTTCAAATGCTAGTGTAACTTTTAATCTAAGAGGTTGCAATGAAAAATGTCCTAAGAAAACCACTGCCAAACCTACACAAATAATAAAGAAAAATGTATTTGGTGGTATGTGTTTGAAATGCAGGACAACAAGAATTAAAGTGGACTAAATCTTCGTACATGTTTACTTTCAAAATTCTTATAAATTCATTATGTTATGACATGCAATTGTGAATCTTTTTAGCTGCTATTTTATGTAAAATACAATATGCTAAAACAAAAACAAAAACACTAGGTCTGCTTTATTATGGCTTGTTCCAAGAAATATTTTAAGTACATTATAAGAAATAAAATATTACAAATAATATATAATCAATTATTTTCAGAGTTAGACAAAATGAAACAAGGGTGAAAAAATGGCCTATTGAAGATGTTTCAAGAACTACTGTTAAAAAAAAAAAGGAACAACTGTATATAAGTGCTCACATCTACTATTCTCAGATAATCTTCACAACAACTCTTTAAGAGTACTATAAACCCCATTTTAAAGATGGGTAAAACTTAAGCTCACAAAGGAAAAAAACAACCTGCCCAATTTCAAACAACTAATAAATGATGGAGCAAAGATCTGAACCCAGCCTGTCTAACTTTAGAGCCTGCATTCTTAACTCCAAAACTATTTTATTGTCTTAACGAAAGATAAAAAGAAGCCAGAGTAAAAGTCCACATGTTTGTGAAAGATGGATCACAAATCTTGTAAAATGTTTTCAGGAAGCAATGCAAGTAAGGAAACTATCTGTTTCAATATTTACAGTATCTGTAAATATTTATAAAAAGGAAAAAAAGTTGTTCGAAAGTTTTTCTGGGACAAAAATCAGAAATTCATCCCATGGATCTTTAAAAGATATCTCACACAGTGTAATAAACAAAGCCCTCAAAAATATCCTCACATATAAACAGGAATGACTTTTACAGGGCTGTTTCTTATTGTCCCTCTCAACTTAAGAAGGAAAATGCCAAGATTAAAAAAAAAAAACCTGAGTTAAAGCATATACACAGAATGGGACCAAAAATATGGTGCAGTTACATTAGTGTATGTGGCTCAGAAACACAGACATAAATTTTAGGTAACCACAAATTTTACTAAATAATGCATATAAATATAGTTGGAGACTCCCTAGCTAATACTGAACTTAATTACAGCTACAAAAAAGTACACAGTCTAATCACTTAGCAATCAGGAATTAAGACTAACATCCTCTGAAGAAAGCAGACAAAGTTTGTGTGGCTGAATAGAAGATCACATCCCACCACACCCCTCATGTACATTAGGTTGAGGAAGTACCATCAGGTAGGGACAAGACTGTCCTCAAAATCATGGAGGCTGGACATTACATAGTTAAAAAGGGATTTAAAATCCAGGGTATTTCCCCAAAATACACTGGACAGAATAAGAGAAATTTCAGAAAAGGATGAAAAAAGATTAAAAAAAAAAAAGTCTTTGGTCAATTCCACAAAACATGTTTTTCTCCTGAAATGTTACTATTAACATACTAAAAGTACAATATATATGTAACCTATTTATCTCAGCAAATCCTAAACATATTTAACTCCACAAGGATCTTTATTTTCCTCTCCTCTCTCTCATGTATACAATGGAAAACACATCTTGGGGAACAGCCATGGAAAATGGCTATATAATTCAAGAAAAGTTCCATTTTACCAACAAAAACAGGCAAAAGAAACTTCAATAAAAATGCAAACATTTCAATTTGATTCATGTAACTTTCTGAAGAACTGAACATTGTCAGCTGCTATATAATGTAGCTGAAAGAGTTAACTACATAATTATAAGGAAGCTAAATATTGGGTAGTTTAGTGCAAAATATCTTTAGTTGAGCTGCACCATAGGTCTTCTTTTTGGTAGTACCTGAAGCAAGCAGCCTCACACCACTTAAATCCATTCTCAGTTTCTGACTAAAAAACTATATAATCTGGGTAAAACAAAATTCTTATCTTAATATTAATGACATTGACTGTAGAAGAGATCAAAGAGCAACACTTAGAAATAACGAAAAAATAACACATTACCAATAACTTTATATCTACTGTACCATGAATAATTTACATTAGAATACCCCTATATAAAGAACACTTGAAAAACAAAAGTATTTTCGAAGTTGACTTTATTTTTTAAGTGGATATTCCTCTGTTAGAATCTTAAAGCCGGAAAGCTTGGTCATTTAATGGCTGAAGAAACAGATCAAAAGATGTGACTTGTCCAAGGTCACAGAGATACTTTCACAAGTAGCTCTTTTACAAGAACTAAGGACAGAGAAGCAGACACATGCTCTTTCCACTATCACTGCTTCTTCGTTACAAAACAAGAAACCAAAACATTCAATTCAACCCAAGGAGAATGGATTTTGTTTTATAATGAAACTGTTATTCCAAAAACTAGTATCATCGAGAAGATATAAATAAATGCTCTCTCTTGTGCATGAAACAATGCTATTGATGCTTAAACAATAAACCAACCACTTTGGTTTAATTTTCCTACAGTGGCAAAACTCTTGTACCAAGTCATCTACACTTTCCCACTGGAGTCTTCCAAAAAACAAAATGATGAAGTGGACTTCAGGTTTGTAGTATGTACTCTAAGGTAGGGTGAACTTCTCCCCCTCCTACATTCCTAACTTCTCTAAAACTGTGTAGTATCCAACGACGATAAAAGACAAAATCTGGAGTAATTTCCTTTTAAACCTATTACTTTAAAATATTCATTGCTAGATAATCAAGTTCTTCCCATTCTTATAAAAAATTTCACACAAGATTTTTGGTAGATTTAACTGAGATCTTATGCAAAGCAATTATAACAAAGGTACTTTCATTCAGAACTATTTGAAAAACTGATAATTGTATTTGAATGTCATTTTACAATTTATAAAATACTTTCACATCTTTTATCTAACTCATTATCATTATTACTTAATAAAGCAACTTGAGTGTGTCTGGCACATAAGAAATGCTCAATAAATATAGAAAACATGAGTGAGTGAAGGAAGGAACAAAGATGCAGCTTTAGATAATAAAGAACAGACTAAGCAAAATAAAGTTAACTCAAAAGAGAATGATATTAAGGAATCTTTTATAAAGATAAAGTGGGGGGGAGGGGCAGAACCCTGAACTGAAAGATTATGTAAAAATCTTAATAGTTAAAATTATAATGAAAAGTTATTCCCTATTCATTAAAGTATCTTTACTATAGAGCTCTATTAATTATAAGAACACACTTTTTTTTCCCTGGACATCTTTTGACATTTTGCTGAGATGGTCAAATCAAGCACCACCACCAGCCAAAATTATCCACTATGACAGGAAAAAGAGGAAAAACAAGCTATTTTCTTAATGACATGTGTAAGAATGTTTAAAAGATATTTATTTACTCAGAGCAACCAGCCATTCAATTTTAAGTAGTAATATGCTTCTTAAACATTGTTTAAAAATATCATTTACTCAAAAATCACATTACAGTCATCTATTTGTCAGTGAGTCAATGAATATGTATTGGTTATCTACTCTATGACAAGGACTATGTTGAGCACACAGAGAGGCAAATATTTAAAATCTTTTCCAAGTTTATAATTTGTTATCAAAGTGAATATATATATTTATATCATCTCACCTGACTCTTAAAAAAAAATCTGTGCCATAGACACTGCATCCACAATTTTGAACCTAGGAAAACTGTCACCAACTAATATTGATGACGTTGCTTCCTCACAGGTACAATAACATGTTAATGACGAATAGCAAGAGTGACTACCTGCAATTCTATCAGTGTGACAGGTGTTCTACCAAATAACACAACCTGAACTATCAAGAATATGTGTAACATTTGTGAATAGTTCTTAACATTTTTTTCTGTATCAAATTATTTTTCAGATGTCTAGTAAAACACAATGTTTTTAAATAAATTAAAAAACAAACACACCTATGGCAGCACAAATCAAATTAAGTGTGTTAACAAAGTTAAAAGTTACCCCCATTCTCTTTTTCACAAATAAGGAAATTCATAGGTTAATAACTTCCTACACATTAATTTCTAAGCTAAAGTTATAATACAATTCTATAATACAACTTTGTCTAAGCTATAAACTTGACTATAGTTAATATTATATACAATATATTCACATCATAATTTCTGTATTTTAGATGTTAGTCAAAATGAATTAAAGAAGAACAATATTCAAATATAATAGAATATTGCTTTGAAATACACATGATGGCCAAGAATAACCATAATATAACTCCATAGTATTTACTGATTTCAAGATATAGGTAAAAACAATCTGTGCCATAATAAAAGTATAAGGCTAACCATAACTTTTAAAAGGATTTGAGAAAAAGGAAAAATACTGAAATGGAAGCAAAATTCAAGGCATCTCACTCTATACATCAAATAACTCCAAGTCAGAGTGTACCTTTGGGTTATTATCCTGTTTCAAAAAACATCTCACATAGGGAAGCCACAAAAACAATGCATTTTTTGACACCTTTGGGCACCTTTCCTCTCATCAGAGTAAAATATTAAACTTAATGGATTTGGATTTTCTTAAAACGCTTCCTCTCTAAATGCCTTCACTGATTTTTACACTATGGCAAAATACCTGAACAAATATAGACAGCATTTCTAACTTTCACACAAATTGCCAAATTTTCAATTTTTAAAAACCAACTTTGCAATATATAGTCAAAAACATAAGGTAGGTATGTTCCCCCTCTTTCCTACTCCTGGTTGGGGCATGTGAATGTCATTGCAGCCAATACATACAATTAATCAAATAAAAATGCAAATCATTAAATTCCTCTGGCTTACCTAAATCATTGAAAAGCTACTGACAAATTATTCCCTACGTTTCTCATGTAAAAAGTGGTCTGTGTCTTTTTGAAGGCACCTATAACACAGGCAGGTTTAAAGATTGCTACCCAAAAAATTTCTTTTGCATGGCTGGTACTGTGTCTCCAATACACATCCTTCTTTTAGAACATGACTTGGGGGCCTTCCTGATTATAAAATGAAAAAAAAAATCCCTCATTAACACACAAAACACAACTGGCATATGAACCATTAAATGCCAAGAATCAGCTTGGTAGATTTTACCCATGTTAAACTGACAGCTAACCAATAGGTACTGAATTCTATAAACCAAAGTTAATGACAAAGGTGCATTAGAAAGAGCACTGGATAGGTGGAGATTTGAGTCCCTATTTACAACTCTACCCCACCCAGAGTAATACTGCATAAGGTCTATTAATTCTCTATGCCTCAGTTTCCTCATCATAAAAGTGCAGCATCAGATGAATTTTAGATAGCTCTGCAGCACTTCTAGAGTTAGTATTTATGATTTTTAATCTACTAAGATGGCATATTAGGTGACATTATGATAACATAGTTCTTAGCCTCAAAAGTTTAACATATAGTTGGGAGGATAAAACATTCAAATATTAATTGCACTCAATCAAAATTTGGACTGTACGCCAATATTAGCATAATACCATCTTCCTGCCCCTCCAAGCCTTCAGCCTCCTAACCGTAGTCAGAGGCTTTCTAAATTAACATAGGAGAGCAACATTCTCATTTGAAAGTCTTCTAGTAATTGTTCTTATCTAGTATACCTTTTTATTTTTCCCTCTGAATATCAGCAAAATGTACTCACAAATATGAAATATCTGCAGCTGGTGATACACAGATCAAAAAGAAAAATAAAGAAAAGGCAAATCTACAGGTCAAGAAACACATCAATTTATCTGCGGACTACTATTTAAAGATTACCTGCAAAGGACATGTGTTTACATGTATTTGTTGAAAGGCTTTGTACTACAATAAAATATGTAAACAATTGAGGCATTAATTAGGCATTTCAAAGAACTAAAATGAAAATGAATGCTAATCATTATTTTTACTATCTTAACTTTATATCCTTTGAAATTATTGAACTATATTATCAAGATTTAAGATCATCAGTAACAGGAACGAACAAGTTAGGAAAAACACTAAAATAAAATGTGCCTTAGAATTAGGAAAAATACAATGAAATGGATTTTTATTAAGCCAGAATAAGTGTTTGCTCATGTGAAAATCACTTTAAAAAGTGTAGTTGGGCTGTTATGAATATTAAATGAATTTGTACAATTAAAGCACTTATAAGTGTGTCTGGCACATGGCAAGTGTTCAGTAGGTAATGGCTAGCCTTAACTCTAAACTGAATCTAGCTCTATCAGACATAAAAGACAGTGGTAAAATATTTAAGTTAACATTAGAAAATTCAGGGGTATCTTTCCAGGTAACTACAGAGAAAAGCACATGCTCAAGCCAGGATTTAGAATCCTGATGCACACCCTGAACGTTAGAGTCAAAAACATATTTAAATATTCTGACACAAATCTACAAAAATTATTTCATTAACTTTTTAAGTTTATATTAACTTAAGAGAAACTGAAATGCAAGTCAAATTACAAGAATGGTTTGGTCAAAACAAAATGAAAATGGTTTATTTTTCTATAATGCATCTCACATTATTCAAATCTAAATGACTTTAAATTACTTTTTTAATGCTTCAAATTTAATCATGCTAGAAAGACAAGACCCTACCAAATCAACCATGTCAATAAACAATAATCGCCTTACTTTCCCAAGGTGGAATTCTTTATAACTAAAAGGTATAACAACAAAGAAAGTATAGCTATCTTGTCTTAAAATATGGAAAGTTTAAGTAAACTCTAAACTGCCACTAAATCAATTCATAAAACAAGTACCTCTCTTAAAAAAAAATGGAAATTTCCATCAAATTCCTGTATGAAAGAAAAATCATGTTTAAATCAAATGCTTGCATTTAAATAGCTTTAAATCTCTACTTTGCACAAGGCTCTATCTCTATGCTAAGTATATCTGTCCCATGTTCCATTTAATCAACACATTTATATTTACTGTGATCCTGAAAATAAATTCTCCAACAGTAGAGATCTTCTGGACTAACTGCAAACCAGTAAAAGTTTACTCAAACTGGTCCCAAGCACACAGGTAAGACTAATATGTGTTAAATGAATAGAACTTACTTAAAATTTTAGTTATAAAATTATATAAACAAAAAATATTCAAAACAGAATCCATAAGTACTCTGATATAAACAAAACTGAGTCAATGTCAAACTTGCATTAATTTTAATTTGGAAAACAATTCACTAACCACATCCAAAAGCTAAGGTAGGGCGCACAGTGCATGAACAAGTTCATAACATGTTTTCTCAGAATTACTTTATATTACATATGACAAATACTGCAAGAAAACATACTACTGCAAACACAAACAGTATATATACAACTGAAGACTGAAAGTCTACATTCATCTAAATTCCAATGTTGCCTCATTCCTGTGATATATGCACTTCCTCACTTTAAAATTAGAAGTCCAAACCAATCAATGATATTAGGGTCAAACCTAGCAGGACAAGCAAAAAGATTTTCAAATACAGTCTCCTTGGTAAAGATAAAAAAAAAAAAAAATCAAGCCCTGTTATAGCTGGCATATAATTAAACATTCAGTAATATACTCTGGAAAACTAGCAATACTAATAAGTAGATATTTTCATTTTAAAAAAGGTTTGTGTTTTAGACAACCAACTCCTGAATATGTGTGTGTGTGTGTGTGTGTGTGTGTGTCCGTATCCTACCTCCTGGAATAGTCTTACTCATTTATACACATTTAGCAACGATAAGTTCTAACGCCAACCTTGTCTAAACTACCTTTATTGGACTCTTCCAACTTTGGCTTTTTCCAGTATTTCCTAATATACAACCTAATTTAATGATTTTCCAACAAAAACAAAACCTAGTGATAATGGTTTATAGTCTACTTTAAAAAATACATGACCATGCTTTTCCTGATGTCGAACACACATGGCAAGTAATGGCAAAAAGTCATTCTATATCTTTTAAATAAGATGAACTTATTTAAAAGTGTCAACATTTTATTAGCACTAAGCAATTAATCAATATAATACACCGGACTGCTGATTTGATTGGAAATGCTGTCAATCACAAACGACTGGCGTTTGAACCAGTTACCACACTAGCAAAGTGAGTTTTCAGAACATTATTTTGATGGAAATGTGAGTGCAGCCTAACCACGACGTGTGGGTAATGATTTCTAATGCTGTCAGAAGATGAGCAGTGAGTACCAGGATGGAAAACTTGGACCCTCAAAAATTCAATCTAGCCCGACTGTAGGACCCGGGGAAATCCCCAACAAGGGACGACCGGTCCGTGAGTCGGGGTGGCCTCCAACTCTGGGCCGCAGGGCCCCGCCAGCGTCATGGCTGATGCGACCGCTGCGCAGGAGGTGGCCGAGGAAGAGGTTGGTTTGTTTACTTGCAGCGGGAGCCGCCGCCGCCAGCAGCGACAGCATCACTGGATCCGCCAAACCCAGCATCTTCCGCACATTTTCTATTCTTAGCACACAACTCCCAAGCGGATCAAAACCCCACTACTATTAAAAACACAGACAAGCACGTTACCCACTTCACGCGCGCGCACGCGCGCACACGCGCACACACACACGCGCGCACACAGACACACGCGCACACACAGACACACGCGCACACACAACCCCACCCCGGCAGCGCCGTCTCTCTCCGGGCGCCAGCGGCGGGGCCGGGCGGGGGAGGAAGGAGACCCCGGGGACGCCGGAGCATCCTCGCCCCCGCCCCGCCCGCGCGCTGACAGCCCCGGCGCCCGCGAGCGCGCAGACAGCCGCCTCCCCCCAACCCAAACACACCGGCACGGGCGCCCGGCGCGTTATATAACCCGCCGCCGCCCCCGGCCGGACGGCGCCCCCTCCTCACGCCCCGCGGCCGGGCGGGGGGCGGGGGAGCGAGAGCTGCGCGGAGGCCGGAGCCGCCAGGGCCGGGGCCGCCCAGACGCCGACGGTACCGCTAGGCCGGGAACACCCACCCCGGCCCCGCGCGCGCCGCCGCCCCCCAGCCAACCCCGGGCAGTGAGGGGCGCGGAGTCGCCGCGGCGGGCGTCCCGCGGCCTCCCACCCACACCCACCGCCGCGGGGAGCCGGCCCCCGCCCCCGCCCCCGGCGCTGACAACCCGACGCCCACGCCCCCCCGCCGCCGACCCCGCCCGGGGCGCGCGAGAGGGGCTGGGCCCGGGCCCGGGGCGCGGCGGGAGCGGCGCGAGCGCGGGGCGGCGGCTGTTACCTGCAAGGCGGCGGCGGCGGCCCCACAGCTGCTCGGGCGGCGGCGGAGGATGGAGCCGGGGGGGCGGGGGGAGGAGAGGGGCGACTCGGGGGTCCCCCCTCCCTCCTCCTCCCCTCCTAGCCTCCCCCCACCCCGCAGAGCCTCTGGCCCCCCTGGAGCCCGGTGCGGCCGGCGGGCGGCGGGCGGCGGGCGGGCGAGGGCTGCCGGGGAGGGAGGAGGGAGGGAGCCGGCCGGGCCGGGCCGCGGAGCTGGAGCGGGCGGCGGCGGCGGCGGGCGGGGGCCGGCGGCGGGAGGCGGCGGCGGGGGAGGAGGCGGAGACTACATGGGAATCGGATATCGGCTACAAATTCAATTCATCACCAGAGCGCTCCGCTAGGGCGGGGGCTGGGCTCGCGCGCGCGGCGGCCGGGCCGGAGGCTCGGGCCCCGGGCGCGCCCCGCGCGCGTCAGGCCCCGCGGCCTCCTCTCCCGGGCGCGGCCGGGCCCGGGGCGCCTCCCCGCCCCTCCTGCCTCGCCGCCGGGGCCGCCGCCGCCGTTCGGTCCCCGCCGCCGCCGCCGCCGCCGCCGCGGGGCTTGTTGTTGACTTTGAGGAAAACTCCTGACGTCAGGAGCTGGCTCTCGGCGACTGGCGGGAGCGGCTTCCCCGCGTCCCGGTCCTGCCCGCCGCCGCGCCACCCCGCCCAGCCGAGCCCTCGTCCTCAGGATTCCCTCGCGCCCCCCGAGCCCGCGCTGCCCCGCGCCCCTCTCCTCTCGCGAGAACATCCCCAGCCCGCCGGGGCCGGGAGGGGGCCGCGTTCCCGGGCGGGAAGTTCTGGGCTTCTCCCGCGCCCTCGCGGCCGGGGACGCGGCCCGAGGCCCGCGGGCGGGGGCGGCGGCCCGGGGTGGGGGGCCCGCAGCCGGCCGCCGCCCCCCGCCCACCGCGTCCACTGGGGATGCCGGCGCGCTAGGGGCGCTCACCTGGGCGCCCCCGAAGTGGGCGGTGACCTCCGTGGAGGCGACCCTGAGGGCTTGAAGCCCGGGGAGGGGTCCCCCGCCGCCCGGCGCCGTTAGGGCCAGTCCCACACATAAACCCTTTCCTGACCATCCAGACCTGGAGGTCCAGTCCGGGGACCTCGCCACAGAGCCCTGCACAGCGCTTCCTGCAGAGCGGTCCTAGGCGCACGTAGTACACAGGTTGCAACCCGGTGTTCACCCTTTAAATTACACCTTTTCAGGAGTATTGCCACTGATTTGGAGGGAACCATGATGTAGTCCACTCACTCTGAAGAAGATACTATTTCTTTTGAAGTTCCTGGCTCCTAAGAATATTTGCAGTGGAGACACTGTTTTTGCAAAATGAATATATATTGCCCTACCACGTTATAAAAAGTTTATTTTTTTCGTGACTGTTTTCTCACCTCTGGAACACTGGTGGGGGGGGAGGGGAAACCATATTATTCTGCCACGTGGCTTTAACCTTGTTGGTACACCCGTTACTGTCTCGCAATGCAAGAGTCTCCTTGCTGCCTTTGGCTGCTTACTGTAGAGTTCCTCCTCCTTGACAACCATTGTCTTCTCTGCTTTTCCATACCCTGACAGCACTGTGGTGGTAACTACTTTTTTATACTGTATCGCTGTTATTTATATAGTGAGTTGTATTTATACCTAGAGAGCCACATCTTTTCTCCTTTAAAACGCACCTCTCTTGGGATTGTGGACAGGAATATGAAACCTAAATTAAAAAGTAAAGCATTTTTTACCTTTTTTGAAGTTAGATTTCTCCAATTTGAGAAAGGTATGGAAACATTTTTCTGACAAGTCTGGAACAAAATTTGTCATTTTAAGATACACAATTCAGCTCAGAGAAAAGTCCTCCGTTGATGCTTGTCCCCAGCATATCGTCCTAAACTGATTTATATCAGAGACTATTCTAACTCAATTCAGTTTATTTATGTATAAATATACATAGTTTATTCCCATAGTTATCAGACCTCTAACTGTCCCTAGTGGTAAAATGATTTGGTTACAAGTTCCTTGCTGTAAGACACAAAAAAATGGGTCAGATTTTTATTCTATAGTAGAAGAGTAACCCAACCCACTTTTTATTTTTAAGAAAATAACAGGGTCTTATACCAACGCTAGTGTCTCTGAAGCTCCCTTAAATACTAAACTCTGACACCTGTGTTCTGAATTACTCCATATCTTTTATCAATTGAAACTTTGATTTCCAACTTTAACCGCGAAATATGTAAGAACAAATTGTCTTATGAGCCATCCACCTCAAAATATTTCTCCTAATCTCATCAGATTGTACTATGCCGTAGATACATTAAACCCTAAAATTAAGTACTGTGCAAACTAAAATGCATCATATATTCTAGGATTCATGTGTTGGAAAAAAATGTAAACTTTTGTTTCTGCTCTAATTTGTTCTTTTTTAGTAGCTTCATAAATTCCATAAGATAAGCATGTCAACTTTCATTATATAATTATGATAAATTATTTATTTATTTAAATAGCATTGTTTTTTCTCTTAGTACCATTATGAATTTGGCAGAATCTGTCAATTGTGTTTTAACCATATTCCATAGAGTTTACACTAGATTTCTCCTGTTCTTCATTGTCAGGGCTTCCCAATTACAGGGAACAGCAGCATGTTCATCCATAGGATCCTAAGTTTGGAGGGCGAGCCCTCCCTTTTTTTATTAAGTCAACTGTTCTTTAGGATAAGTTTTCTCAGTAATAGCAATTCGCGCATTTTAAGAGAAGGGTTCACTCTTCCTATCAATGAGTAAATTGAGTACTAAGTGGTATTTCTTAGTACTTCCACCATTTCTTGGGAGTGATTTAAACTGGAAGGTACATTTAGTATATCTGTACATCGGGTAACAAAAATTGAGTTACTGCCTCTCTGTGTTGACTGAAAGGATGTCTTGTCTCCAGTGCCTAGGATAGGACATGGCATCAAGTACACACAGAATAAAAGTTGAATGAATGAATGGACAAAGAAATCTGTGTCCTAAGTGCACATTCCTCTTGAGATATAAAATGGCTTATTGGGAAGGTCATGACCACACACTGGAGACTTGCAAACTGAGTTCAAGTCCTCTCTCAGCAGAATTTTATCTCAGGCAAGTTACTTAACTTTTCTGACTTATTTTCCTCATTTGTGACATGACAGTTACAACTACTTTGACTGCTTATTATGCAAATTGTCTGTGATGAAGTATAGGTCATATTGGTCAGCAAGCTAAAATTCCTTTAATGTAAATATGAATGTATTTGTCAATACTGGTTACTATCACAAATAAATACAAGAATTTATATAGGCACACAACATTAGTTGTTTGTTGCTCATACATGTGAAGTTCTGAATGACAGGAAAATCTGTAAGTATTTAATTTTGGGACTAAGTTTCATCCACATTAGGGTTCCGAAATGTTAACATACAATCATATCAAGCTGGCAGAACAGAGAAATGCATGAAGGATCACTCAAGGAAGGTTTTAATGCATCTCACTTCCATTTACATTCCACTGGCTTGAGCTCTCCCAAGCCACCTAACTACAAGGCAGGCCATAAAACAAATTCCAGTCCAGGAAGGTGAAGAAATAATTTTGATGAACAGCCATTCAGTCTCTGTCACAGTTGGTTTCTGATATGACAATATAAGTCTACAGCTATAATTAATGAATATCCTAGATGATTAATAAAGCAATTTCCAAAGAGTTTAGTTTAAATCTAGGTTAGTAGTAGAAGCGTCCATTGCTATTGTTTTCAGTACTAATTGTCTCTTCCTTTTTTCACAAATGTCTTAAGTTGTAAGCCAAAATGTTTGTATTAATAACACATAAGGATACCTGTTCTGATGCCATGTTCTGATGCCACCTGAAACTGGAATACTTAAAGTACTCTGGAAAGTTTCCTCTTATTTCACTGTCAGATTTGTTTCCTACTACATTACCTATGTATGAATAAATTTTTTTTCATTCATGTTGTCACTCTTAGTCAAGTCTATTAGCAACTTAATCTCTGGACATTATATTTAGCATTTCAGGATACTGTGTCTTGAGACATTACTGACCATAATTAACTGCCCCTGGGGCACAGAGCCAGAAATCATGTTCTAATTCCAAAGAAACAACAAACATAATTATTATTCCTGGTTGTGCAAGAAAACAAGATATTCAATAAAACTAATGCCTATATATTGTAATCCCAGAACGTCAATTTAGGATATAATCTTAATTTCCTAAAATGGTGAGCATTATTAGTTGTTTCAGAACCTGTTCTGTGGGATTAAACTTTTTACCACAACAGCTAACAGTGAAATAATGATAATAGATTTCCAACCCTCACCTAAGTAATTACCTTAACTCTTCCTCAGTTATTTCAAGTAAATACAGTGACTCCAGAAAATGTCCCCATCCATTTTAAAACATAGTTTATACTACTAATGAAAATACATTCAAAATCAACTGAATAGTTTTAAATCTACAACTGACTTTCTTTTTTTACCAGATATGATTTCCCTCCATTGCTTACTTTGTAATATTTCACTAAATAATAATGGTTTGTCTTTTTAATACCAGGAAGAATTTAAGTCTCACAGTGTTTCTGTTGACCTTTAATAATTGTACAGAACTATGGCTACTGTAAGTTGCAAACACTAACTCAATTCAGAAATATGAATTTAATCAAAATCCTGAATTTAAGTCAAGCTTTCTTTAGGTTGAAAGCAGCAAGCTCAGTATCCCTATTTCATCTTGTTTTCCTCTTCCATCCCCCAAGTCAGTCTCCGCATGAAGGACAAAACAGTTCTTATCCAACTGGTACCATTGTAAGCAAGCTTTGCCCTCTCTCAGTCTGGCACACAGAACCAGTTATGTTATTTGTAGGGCCCACTGCAAAACAAAAATGAAAAATAGGTCCCTTGCTGAAAAAGAATCTAAAATGTCAAGGCAGCAGCAGCAGAGTATTAAACAAGTGTGCACAGGTCATCAGGTGCCCATGAACTTGCTGGCTTTTTTAAGGCTGATTTCTCCAAGAGTTCTTTGGAGATTCATTTCTGAGGTCCCCTGACTGCTGCTCCCATGACAAGGTGATGCAGCTTTTTCTTCAACTGGCTGCTCCTGCTCACTGTTCAGCTTCAGTTTTCCTCAGACCTACTGTTGTCTTCCCACTGGAATCCTCTCACCCTCTGGCAGAAGGTCTTCTCTGCTGGAGTCAAGAGGGCTCCAGGTCAGTTCTGTCTCTCCCATGGGACTTTATCTGGAGCACAGGAAGCACTCAATACCTCTTGCCCTGCAGCTCATTCTCTCCCTCTTGGTCCTGCCATAGAAGCAGATGGGCAGTCTATTTTAGAGTTTTCATAATCTCAAACTCTCTACAAGATCCAATAGAAAACCACAGAAGCCTCCCAGCATGAACTGAAGAAGCATCCTCCACTTCCTCCCCACTGGAAATCGTGAACCCAAACTTCCCCAATATAAATCTCTAGCTCAAATATTTCCCAGTATTTTATATTCTTAAAGTGAATGAGAATATTTGAATCAAAGGATAGATTTTGAACTATTTCCTTCATAATAGTGACCAAACCTGAAATTTCATGCTTTTTATATATTAGTATCTCGGTTTTAAATTCCTACTTAAAAAGCATATTCTCTGTATTATAGCTGAACTTAGTGTGGTAATCATTTCATAATATATATAAATCAAACCATGCTATATGGCTTAAATTTATACAGTCATGTATATCAATTATTTCTCAAAACTGGGATAGTAAAAGCATATTATCTCTGGTATAAATATTTTCCATTTCATATTTAGATGGGTATAAAATTATAGCTACTACCAATATATATTTAGGTTAATAGATGTTCAAGGCACAAAAAGTAATTAAAATAGTATCTTCTCTATATTTGTGTTTCTGTTGAACAAATATGTGACAAAAATTGTTTTTTTCATGCATAGTTACCTTAGTGATAGTGATATTAAGTGTTTAGATTCTGGCCCTTGGTTAACTTCTCAAAATTTTCTCTTAAAAAATTGAAATCATAAAACTTAGCTCTAAAGAACCTATTATAGATAAACATGACACAAAATCAAGAATAAAAAAACGAAAGTACAATTTGTACCTAGAGTTCGTCACTTGGACACAGGTTACATTGAAAACCACTGGCTACTGGCATGAATGTCAAATTAGATGAACAAAAACTTTAAGATGTAAGACTGTCTTGATTTCCCTTTAATGTCTGTTGTTAACAAAGAGAAGGTGCCTTCCTTTTTTCCATGTCAAAGTATAAAAAAATTCAACAAAATAACGGGACTCTGGGGTTTAGCTGAAACTCCTTAACTGTTTCTTGCTCTACTTAAAGAGCTATTGTAAGCCTTGAGTATATAAGTCACAGAATAACAATTTGCTAAATACATGCCATAATTGCCCAACAGTAGGTCTTCTGCCACCTCTCATCTTCTGAAAAGTTACTACCTTATCAATATCTTCTAAGTATCCAAAAAAGTCCTTGAGTTACATGAAATCTAGAAACCTTATTGATGAACAAATGCTTCTTTAGGTGACTCACAAGGGAAGATGCATAAAGTGTAAGGAAAAAGACCAAATTACCAATTTTTGTTTAAGCATTATACGCATTCTCCTTAATGATAGATTATCATAACCTCTGTTTCTTAAATCTTCAGTCAGGGTTTGATACAGCTTGTTTGCATATTTTCCTAGTCCTATTGTCTTTCCTGATAAAATATTTTACACTTCAGATGATACGGTTCACATTTTTTTAAACAGCCCAGATTTGTATTATTTAATACATAATAAAGGAAGCAACAACAAAAACAACAAATTATATCATGCATAGGGGGGTGGGAGGAGAGGAAATTCCAATATGTTAATAATGCTTATTGCTAAATAGTAACTTTAGAGATAATTCAATTTTTCTAAAAAGCAAACATTACTTTAAAATACTTTTAGGGGAATGAATTAGTCAGTAAAGGTTTTGGGAAACGGTTCACATTTTAACTTAAGTTCACACGTGAACTTAATTCCACAAACTCTCGCTGACTCTTGAGCGCACAAATATTTTCAGAGAGATATGAGTGAAACCCAGTGCCTACTTTCAAGATTTTAGAAGACCAACATGAATAACCAACTGTAATACAGTATGTGTGACAATAGAAAAACGAACAAGGGCTAAGAGAATATACCATGGGAACAATTAACAATAATGAGAGAGGATGAGTCAGGTCAACCTGAAGAAAAGCTAATGACATTTTAACAAGCTTTAAAAGGAAGTCAGAAGTTGATCAGGCAGGAGATTTTCCAGGCCATGAAAGGAATACAGAGAAAAGCAAGAGAAAGTAACTTCAGGGACTCCAAGAAAGAAAATGTGTGCAGGGTACATTTCAGTAACATGAAATCATTTGAGCTGAACTTGAAGAATAATCATGAGAGGGAAAAAAGTTTACACTTAATGCAAAAGCCATGGAAATAGAGAAGAAGGAAGAATCTCCAAAGTACCTTAATGATGTAGAATTATCAGGACTAAAGATCAATCATATGGGGATACCAGGTGTGCTGCAAAAAGAGAAATAAAGGATGATGCCCAGAATTCTATTCTGCTCTCTCAACGCTGTGAGGAGGATTAGTGTGTGAGTGAGTATGTGTATGTGTGTGTGTGAACCTGCACACATTATGGTGTTTGTTGTTCATTCTAGAGAGTGGGATTGACAAGAAACCAGGTTAAGAAGGAGGAAAGAGAAAATGAATCACTTTGGAAATGTTAAAATTGATGTACACCGGTGAGGCTCTCAGATAGATACAGTAATCAACACAATAGCTGCAAGATTGAATGTTTGCTTTCTGCCAACCACTATACTAAACTTTCTATAGGAATGAATGGATTTGGGGATAGGAAAATGTGGAGGTCTCACTAAAAGCTTCATCTGTAGATACAGGTCAGTATCACAGCAGGGAGTAATTGCACAGGGTAGCAATGTGATATAAGAACTGAACTTTGGGTCAAGGAGATGGAGCAAAAATAGCCAAATGAATAAGGAGAGAAACAGAAGGAACTATGAAAGTCAAGGTAGGAGAGAACTTCAAAACAGGGGTGTGCTGACCAGCGGAAAAGCTGTAAAGGTTGTCAAGTCAGGAAGAAAATCTGACAAGTGCCTACTAAATTTTACAACTGGGGAGTCATTGATTACTTTTGTGGATTTAATATCATGGTGTAAGAGGGTGAAAAACATTATTGAACAACTCAGCTCAATGGACAATTGAGGAAGAGGGAATAATGGAATGATGCAGAACTAATATTTTCCAAAACGTAAAACTTACTATGCACTAGCTGGCACTTTGCTTATATGGTAGAATGCTATTTTGAAACATTAATCATCGGTTTCAGATTTCCAGTAGTTTATTCCCACCATTTAGAGCTAAGAGATCTTTGCATCTGGAAAGTCCTAGCAGGGCATATGATTCAGAAAGAATCCTTTCCTGGCTTTTAAATTTCAAAAGTCTAATCATCAGGGGGAAATGGAGATGACTCTAGGGCTTAAAAGACTGGATTTGGGAGAATATGTAATGCCAGGAACAAGGCTTCTCATGCTTGCACATAGTTACCACCACTACAAAGCTCTCCTAGCTAGCAGGAAGAGGAGCATGCAGGAGTAGATGACTTGGCTTCTGGGCACGGCCAGTCCTATACCCAGCCCTATAGGGCCAGTCAGAATGGAAAATGAATAAATTGACCGCCTTCTGGGATTCAAAAACAGATGGGAGGAGAAGAAAAGTTGCGTGTTTCTTTTTGTGATGAGAACCTGAAGTTTGACTTGTCCTTGTGGTTAATGTAGACATTCAGACCCCAGAGACCTTTCTGGGGCCTAGAATACCTGGGGGAGCAACACGGTGATTCCTGTGTGACCAGGATTTCTGAAGATGCACAGGATTTTAGGCAGACATTTGAGATTTCCACGCTCAACAATAGTGCAGGATCAGCATTACAGTTTTAGCACATCAGCGAACGACACTAAAGGGACTGAGGGACAGCTCAGCACTAACTTTCAAGGACTAACAACCAAAGGGCAATTGACATGACCGCATCTCAGAAGAGACTAATGCACACAGACAACCAAGACCAACAGCCATTTTTACTACCACAAATCGTCACCATGTAAGCCAACCTATCCATGGCTTGCCTCAGAACTTCATCACAATCTCAGTCATAAGGAAGTTTCTACCAGAGAAATGGAGACTCAAATAAAATAAGATTGAGCCTAGAAATAAAGTTACATTCTGACACATCTGAATTAAGTTCATGCTTACCATATCTACTGTGGGTCTGCTAATGTAGCATATGAAACCCTGCAAGGCTCCTTTCAAATTAAACAAGAGCAGGATATTTGATTGCCCTGAGGCAATAGTCATACATTACCAGGTATGACCGGGAACTGATGTAATTTGTATCCCAGAGACTGATCAGTGGAACACCTTGTTAATAAGATAGAAGCCATGGGTGGGGGTCCAGAGTATGATTTACCTGATTGGTCAACTCACCCTCCCTAAAGTGCTAGATTAAAAAAAAAAAAAAAAAAATCAGGGCCTCCCCTGGTGGCGCAGCAGTTGAGCACTGGGCCGCGAAGCTGCTCGCAGCCTCTGCAGCACCAGTTCTATCCCTTGCCACCCCGAGGGTCCCATATGGTGTGCAGACCTCTCCTGCCACCCGCTGCTCCCCTCAGCAGTGTATTTAGTCAGTCTGCCTGTTCTGTTCCCCACTCTGGCTCTGGTGAATTCTCTCACCCTCCTGCGCTTCTGACTGTACCAGAGCTTGTATAAATAAACAAATAAATCTTTTTTTAAAAATCATATTTTAAGTTTGACCCACCCTTTTCTCTTTGTTCTCCTATCAATAAAGCCAGGATCTTGCTCTTCCAGAAGAATCCTGCATCGTATAGCCTGCTCCACGACTCTTGTTTCTTTTCTTTACCAGTGCAGTGTTGCTGACACAACAATCTACTGTATGACATTTAATCTCTATCATATCTTCATTAAATTCCTACATTACAGATGATGATTTATGCTTAGAGAGAACAAGGGACTTTCCCAGCTTAGCAAGGGGCTATGTCAGGGCACTCACCTAGCTATCTTACAGCATGGCCAATGTTCTTCCCACCTAACTACTTGCTTCTTTCAAAAAGTTTGACAGAGAAAAGGAGTGATGCCAGATTTAGAGTGATGAGACTTTTTTGAAGAATGAGAGAAATTAGACAATATAAATGGGGAAAAGGGAGAGTCAGTTGAGGAGAAGAGATTGAAAGTGAAGGAAAAAGGATATGATCTTGAAGGCAAGGTTGGTACTTCTCCAAGGTAAGTAAGAGTGAACCAACAAAAGGATTTGCTGTAGAGGTTTTTTGTTGTGTTTTTTTTTTAAGATTTTATTTTATTTTATTTTATTTTTGCATAGAAAAACTGGGATATAGGTCAGAGGTGCAGGGGGTGAGAAGATTCCCCAAAGACAAACTGGAGCACAGAACAGGCAGATCTACTGAAATACACTGCTAAGGGGAGCAGCGGGTAAGACAGAAGAGGTCTGCTGTGCCATATGTGGGTTAGCTCCCTGGCAGGTGTTGGAACTCAGGCCTGGTGGTGATAATGCTGAGACTTAACCCCTAGGCCACAAGGGAGGGCCACTGCCATAGATAGAGTTTTATAGACAGGTGAGAGAAATTAGACAGTGATGGTTCTTCTTGGCATGAAGGAGGAAGAAACAAGTGGCAATATTGTAGGATGCAAGTGGGACTAAGACTGAATCCTAACACCTTGCCTCCAGCATCAGTTGTCATGCATGTGATTGGATTCCATCAACACTGTAGTGGCATTATGCCTGGGTCTGAAACCACTTTTTTCACATTAGACATTTCCCCAGCCGTTGGTCACTGACACTTCTTAATTAAGTCCCTTTTCTGGAAGTTGCCCTTTACTGAAATCTGCTTTCAGCCCAATTATACTCTCTCTCCAGTTACTCTCAATCCTTTGATGTAAAGTCCAGCCCCTTGATTCACTCTACAGGACTACACTCTCTCCAGCCAGTCTGTCCGGACCAATCACACACACACACACACACACACACACACACACACACACACACACACACACACACACACACACACACACAGCTGAGCTCTTTGCTGTGATTGCACTGCACTTCTCCCCCTGCCGGATGCTGTTCCCTTCTTTCCCACACAGCATTTTTCCTAAGAGTATTTCCTAATAACTTCCGACAGGTCACTCTCTATCTCAGAGACTGTATCACTAGGAATCCAACCTGAGGGCGAAAATATTCCAGCATGCCTTGGGAGAATTATAGTTTAGTGAATGAACATGTCTGTGGTGGGGAACAACTTGGTTTCAGTTGCATTAAACTTACACCCATACCTCCTCCTTCCCTTACTCCTTGCTCCCTAGGAATTTCTCTGATTGGAGAGTTGGGGGGTGGGTTAAGTAACTAGGTACTTAGCCCATTCTGGGGACACTGTGTTTGGGGGACAAGTCTGCTTTCCCCCTCTACCAAACCAAAAAAGACCTACCCCTTGGAATTTTCTGGTTCTGGAACAAAGTATTAGCGAACTTATTTGTCTGCAGCCTAATGCATTCTCCAACCCATTTTTAGCAATGTAAAGCTGATATTTTCTTAATCAACAACTATCTTTTGTATTGTGTTTCTCAACTGGGATACAAATTCACAAGGAGAGAGGAGAGTTGGTTTATTCTCACAGTCTTTACCCCTTCAGCACTTTTGGAAGGAAAAGAAACACCATAACTGTTTAGGTGAACTTTTACAGTGAGAAAAGGAAAAATAAGAATGATATGGTGTATCAAGAGGTAATTTCTTAGAAAATGTCCGTAAACTGTGGTCCTATATGCAAAGCAGTTCCTGTCTGAGAGATGAATCTACCCAGGTTCCAAGTCATTAGATTTAAATAATTGTTCTTTATTCTCCAAATTTTTGGCTTACTTCAAAAGATTTATAAAGAAAGAAGAGTATTGGCTCTGTTGCAAAGAAGAACTTTGTTTTTTTTCGCTAAAAATCAGTTTTACCATTAGCTTAATTACATTTTATTACCAAAAGATAGGTATGCTAAATGGATTCACATATCAAAATATCTACTACATGTTTGTAGAAGTGATAGTAAGGATGGCTCCAGTTTTATTATATGTGCTGCCGAAGCAAACACTGGCTCCAGTTTTATTAATGCCTATTTTAAAATTATTTAATTTAACCTTATTTTACCCCAAATTGCACTATGGAGTAATTTTTCAGGCTTAGCCGCACATTAAGGATGGTTCTGAAAGTTTTTCTGTAGCAAGAAATTAGGTAAGATTTGGTTTATGAATAAATAAGGTTAAGAAAGAGACATTTTAGACCCAGTTGAGTATTTCAGGTGTCATATTTTACAGATTCACATTTAATATACTTTTACATCTGATATTCATTTTGAGATTTCAAGATCTAGAAAGTATGCATGTGACTCTTTGTATTTGTCTGCGTGAATGCTAGAATTTCCAAAGTACCATGAAGTATTGATGAAATAAATCCATAAATCATTTGCCAGTTGTAATGCTGATCAACAATGCTATTATTAGCTTACCAGCATCTATATTTATCAAAAAACACAAGACATGCAATTGTAATTTTTCACATTTTATAACAAAATTATGGGGTACAGGAAATAGGACAGAGACCTTCTTCAACATCTCCATTCCACTGCTATTCCTTGGCATCTATGAGATGAAGAATGGAAAACATAACAGAAGGACTCTGCTCAGAGGTGATGATAGGTTTGCTCAGAGCTATCGACACTTACACCTATGCTTCTGTGATCAATGACACACAATTTGGAGATGGCTGACTGGGGTTAATGGTGCAATCTGTGGCTTTGGAACAGAGTTCTTCTCTATGTGAAACTAATTGGCCCATATGGGAAATAAACTGGTAACAGTGTCCTCATTTGTCAACGCATCTAATCAGTGTTTGAATGCTATACTTGAGTATTACCTCAAATTCAACCAATATATTTTCAGACACTAATGTAACTTCAGAAAGGGGAAGAGGTAATTTCTTAAAAATATACTAACTATTTATCAACCTAAGTCACCGTAAGAAAATCATTGAAAATTAAGTAATAATTATCCTATTGCCAATTATTCTTTTTTAAAAAAGATTTATTTATTGATTGATACAAGCTCTGGGTACAGTCAGAAGTGCGGGAGGGTGAGAGAATTCACCAGAGCCAGAGCGGGGAGCAGAGCAGGCAGAAGGACCGAAGTACACTGCTGAGGGGAGCAGCGGGCGGCAGGAGAGGTCTGCTCGCCATGCGGGACTCTCACCTGGCAGCCGGGGATCAAACTGGCGCTGCAGAGGCTGCGGGCAGCTTCGCAACCCAGCACTCAACCTCTGTGCCACCGGGGAGGCCCTCCCAGAGTTTCCTTTTAAATTCATTTACCAATTACATGATTCAGACTTCAACTGAGCATATAACTCAACAATACAACATATTTAAATTTAAAAGTTCTTTTACCATCAACTTAGATTTTCTCTCTCAATTTTAATCATGATTAACCTGATACCTCCCTCTAATTCAAATGATGCTTGATATCTGACTACTGTACATAAAACAAGCCCAAGTTGTCAATTAAATACTCTATGATAGAGCCTAATGCATAGTGGAAATGAAAAGGTTAAATAGGATACCCACAGTTTGGTTGAGGGTGTGAAGGTGACCACATTTATATGCAATAAAAAAAATTTTCTCTACTTAAACCTTCAGTTACAAGCTGATTTTTCCTGCCAAAAAAATCTGTAAGATAAGTAAATTTTGAGTGGTTATAGAAATAACCAGCATTTCCCACAAAAACCATTACATGAATATATCAAGAGGTTTAAGGAGTTTGTCTATTTAATCTAAACTCTCAATTTTAATCACAATGTTTTAAAATATTATCCTCTTATTTCCTTTTTAATGTCTAAAGAGTCTGTAATGTTATTTTCTTATTGTCCCTAGTACTGGTTATTCAAGTGCACTCTCACTCTCTCCCACCCACCATTTAATTCTCACCACAGGTTGTCAATTTTACCAATATTTAAAAAATATTTTGGGGTTAGTTGACTATTTTACACTTGTGTAATATATTAATTGACTTTATCTTTATTATTTTCTATCTTCTAACTTTATTTTTGTTCTTTTTCTAACTTCATCAGAAGAATGATTTGTTCATTCATTTTCAGCTTACCTTCTTTCTCAATAATGTCCTTGAACCAGAGCATGAAGTTCATTTACATTTCATATAACAGTTGAAAAAATTGGGTTAAAAAAATCTATCCCGGCCTCCCTGGTGGCACAGGTGTTAAAGTCTCAGCGCTATCAAGCTATCACCAGCCACTGAGGCATGAGTTTGATTCTGGGCCAGGGAGCTAACCCACATGGTGCAGCAGAACTCTCCTGGCTCCTGGGCTGCTCCCCTCAGCAGTGTATTTCAGTAGATCTGTCTGTTCTGTTCCCTACTCTGTCTCTGGTGAATCACCCCATATGTCTGGACTATACCCCAGTTCTTGTATACATAAATAAATAAAAATAAATCTCAAAAAAAATCTATCTTATTTAATGATTTCTTTCTTTTTTTTTTTTTTTGCCTACTTTCTGAAACTTAATAAGAAGCTCACTCAGCAGATCCTAGATCAATGGAACCACAATAAAGCCATTTTCTTAACAGGGGTTCCCACTGTTATAGAACAGAACTGATGTCACCTATCTCCTTCCAAGTAATGCACAAATGTATAGAACCACATAGGACAGGATCCTTCCATCAGAACTCTGCTCTCAAGCTTGCCTATCTTTGAGATAAAAGTTCTGAGGAGCTGATGTACAGCATGATAACTATATTTACAATAATGTATTTGGTACTTGAAAGTTGCTGAAAGTAGATACTAAGCTTTCTTAACACAAGCAAAAGATGTGAACTATGTAAGATGTAAAAGTGCTAATCAACATTTTATATATTTTTTATTCTTTAGTTACATTATAGAGGTTTGAACCTTGGACTCTGGAAATAATAATAGCACTTGCATCAATGGTTGTTGTGAATTTAGCATGAGAGATTTAGACCTTGGTGAACTATAGCGCAGAATTTTGTGTCACCGATTTATTACTTTAGTCTTATTTTCCTAAAGGTTGTAATTAGCTGTCACAGTTATTAAAATTTACATTTCCAGTCCCTTTTCTAAAAAATCCACTTTATTCAGATATTATTTACCCCAAATGTGTATTTTATGTGTGCAGTTCCAATAGATTTGTACATATGTGTAGAACCACATGTGTATTGCACTGTGGTTTTGATTTGCAGTTCCCTTAAGATAAGTGATGATGAATATTTTTTCATGTGCCTGTTGGCTGTGTGTGTGTCATTTTCAGAGAAGTGCCTATTTTGCTTCCCTGCCCATTTTTTGATTATTTGTTTCCTTTTTGTTGAGATGTATGAATTTTTTGTAGATCTCTGATATCAGTCCCTTGTCAGATATAAGGAGTGAAATATCTTCTCCCATTCTATAGGGTGATTTCTTATTTTAGTTACAGTCTCCTTGACTGTGCAGTACTTTTTTAATTTGATGTAGTCCCAAGTTTTATATTCTCTTTCATTATTTTGCTGCTAGAGATGAATCTGTAGAGGTATCCCTGAGGTTTATGTCTTGGAATATTTTTTTAATTATTATTATTTTTTTTTTATAGAGGCATGTTTTTTTTTATTTATTTATTTGTTTATTTGTTTGTTTGTTTTGTTTATATATGCACTGGGTACAGTCAGAAGCGCGGGAGGGTGAGAGAATTCACCAGAGCCAGAGCGGGGAGCAGAGCAGGCAGAAGCACCGAAGTACACTGCTGAGGGGAGCAGCGGGCGGCAGGAGAGGTCTGCGCGCCATGTGGGACCCTCCACCGGTGGCCGGGGAGCAGCCGGGGATCGAACCGGCGCTGCAGAGGCTCGGGCAGCTTCGCAACCCAGCGCTCAACCGCTGCACCACCGGGGAGGCCACTTGGAATATTTTTTAAAGATTGATTTTTAAAGATTTATTTATTTATGCATACAAGAACTGGGGTGCAGGCCAAAGGTCTGGGGGTGAGAGGATTCACCAGAGACAGAGTGGGGAGCAGAACAGGCAGATCTACCTCTGTCTTGGAATATTTTGTCAATGTTTTCTTCTATAAATTTTATGGTGTCAAACCTTACATAAAAATCCTTTGTCCATTTTGAGTTGATCATCACATATGGTATGAGATAGATGTTTAGTTTCATCCTCTTGCATTTGGCATTCCAATTTTCTGAACACCATTTATTGAAAAGGCTTTCCATGTTCCAGTGTATATTCTCATCTTTTTGTCATAGATAGCCATCCTTTTATGTGTGAGTTTATTTCTGGGTTCTTGATTATATTCCATTGATCTGTGTGTCTGTTTTTGCTTTGGTGCCATACTGCTCTAATTAGTATGGCTTTATAGTATAGTTTGAAATCTGGACATGTGTTACCACCATTTTTCTTCTTTTTTGTCAGGATACCTTTGGCTATTTGGGGTCTTTTTGTGGCTTCATATGAATTTCAATTATGTTTGTTCCATTTCTTTGAAGAATGCTATTGAGATTAATAAAAACTGACAAATGTCTAGTTACCCATTAAGTCAGACTCTCTGAAGTTTAGGCTGGGGGGGGGAAGGGAAGATTTCTACATTTAAAATATAAGTTTCTCAAAATAATTCTAAAGTCTGAGAAATACTGATGTAAAGGATATGATCTATATCCCAGAATAGATTTAAGTAAAAATGGAAAGCAGAGACATCTTACTTAAAAAACTGAAGGGTATTTCTAAGATCCTAATATAGCTGTTGTCTTGCCATAGACACCACCTCCCTGTAGCCACCACTTGCCCTCATCAGCCATCCATTCAATCAAAAATGAACATATATGTATAAAGAGAAATTATATTTGTAGCCAATCATAATAGAATATAAACATATGCTCATATTTTTATGGAAAAATGTATAGATACATAAAAGCAAGTTTGGAGAACTACACATAAAAATGTAAACAATGAAAAGGAAAGAATAATTCTAAAGAAAACACAAAAAAGCATTACAATATATAGGATATATGTACAATAAAAGTAAAAGTAACTAAAATCCTTTATTTTAAACTCTTATGTGTACTTTCTATATTCTCTATTTTTTTTTTGAAACTAGAAAAATACACCTTAATCCAGTTCATTGGAAGTGTAACTGATCAATCACATTCAGACTTTCAAATGGTTGGTTCTTTCAGACTTTCCCAAAACACTATATGCAAAATTTTAAAAATTACAGGAATTTTGATCAGTGACACTTTCCTGAATATCAAATTAAGAGATATGGTCAGCAACAAGGATTATAATGTCTTCTTAATGAATTGGTCTTTATCATTATGAATGCCTCTTTTTATTGATGGGACAGTAAATTAAGGAATATATTTATTTATATTTATTCATTTTAAACAAAACTTGAGTGCCCTTATAAGGGCACTGTGTGTGTGTGTGTGTGTGTAAAAATGTGAAAGTAACTTATAAACAAATATATGACATCCCTACTGTAGGGCAACTGGTTTTCAGTCTTTTCTGCCAGCCCACCATTAGGATTGCCTTGCCTGATGGGGCACCTGCAGTTGTTACATTGTTGCAAACTATCTTGTTTACTTCTGTGGGCCATGGGAGGAGTATTGAGATAGTCTAGTCACCAGGAGAAGCGGAGAGAGAAGAAGCAGGAGAAGCAGAAGCAGGAGAGAGGCAGGAGAGAGAAGGAGAAAAAGAGGCCAGAGAAGCCCAGAGTGAAGACTTGCCTCCTGGCCCCCAGGCACCACTGCATGCCCTGTACCTGGTTACTGCAATACATGTAAAGCTCAATGAAAGCGTGAGAAAGCCACCGGGGGCTCTAAGACTCTTTCTTTACCCATCTGTTGGATCAGAAAACCTACTTAGTGGCCATTCCTGCCCCTACACCCACCAAAAGCACAAGAGGATTTTTCTCTCTTACATTAACTGAGAACCAGGTTGAGCTATGGGAAGTAAGTTTCATAATGTTGTGGGGGTACTCCTAGAGTTTTTAAACTCTCAGACTTGTCCACACTAAGGCTCCTGCAAATCATCCATTTCAGATCAGGTTTCCTGCTCTTAACACTGCTGCTCATGAGTGTCTGCTCTAGTAAGCTGTGACTCTTCTCCTGTCTTTCTCTCCAGTCTTGGGGGTTTTGATTTACGTTATGTTATAAGGTCCAGTAAGAGCTGTTGAACTTTCCATCTCTTCAGCTTTTTACTTATTATTAGGACGGAGTGGGGACTTCCATGCTTTTAGTAAACAGAACTGGAAGCCAGAAGTCTCTAGTTGTTTTATTCAATTGATGAGAAAGGAGTATAGAAATTGTGGGTTTGTCAGTTTCTCCTTTTAGCTCTGCATTTTTTCCCTATATTTTCAGTTTCTTGTTTTTGGATGCATTAATGTCTTCTTAATGAGTTGGTCTTTATAATTAAGAATGTCCCTTTTTATTGATGGTAATATGCTTGATCATGAGGTTTACTTTGACATTAATATAGCTACTTCAGATGCCATGGGACTCGTGTTTGCATGGTATATTTTTATTCTTCTACTTAGCACATTTAAATAGCTATATTTAATGTGCATTTCTTGTAGACAACATATAGTTAGGTCTTGCTTTTTATCCCATCTAATAACCTTTGCCTTTAAATTGGAGAGTTTAGGCCAAAGGTTACTAATATATAGTCTATGGACCCTTGGAAGTACCCAAGACACTTTGGATTTTGGAAAACTTGTATTTGCTATTGTGAGGTTGCCAGCTTGCAAAATAAGATGAGCTAAAATGAGCAGTGATAATAGCATTAGTAATTTTTTCTAATGTTTTATATAGAAATACACCAAACATTTGGAAAGTCTGAAAAATTCAGCGAACCAATACCTGCCTGATGCATGATGTTATGTGAGTAAAAGAACCATTCAAAGTGCTGGACAGACAAATGGATTTTAATGTATTTGATAGTAAAAAGTTCATTAACATGATTTCATTTTCCAAATTGCAACTAGCTTCAAGTAAGTACCATTTGTCAAATTTTGGTGTGCATTAAAATACAACTTTGCATTCACTTATCTGTGTAGGGTCAGATTTTTTTCATATCTATAAATCAAGAGAATACATTATAGCAGATTACTTGTAGAAATAGTGTACATCTATTTTTTATCAAGTCAGATATTAAAGGTTTCAAAAAATGTAATGTTATTCTTCTCATTAAATAGGTTTTTTTCAGAAGCTGTAATTATCATAAAATATGTTATTTGTTTTACTTTTTATATTTTATTGAGATATAATTCACATACTATACAGTTCACTGTGAAATGGATACAACTCAGCAGTTTCTAATACATTGACAGGTGGCTGCAAACCTTCAAATTAGTCAATTTTTTAATATCTTTATCATCTCAAAAACAAATTAGCATCCTGCAGTATTCCCCTCCTCTATAACTAAACAATCACAAATCTCTTTTCCCTCTTTCTAGATTTCTGTCTTCTGGACTTGCATATGAATGAAGTTTAGTATGAGGTTTTTGTATATTGGCTTCTTTCAGTGTGCATAATAAAAAAGTATGTTATTTTAAATGAATGAACATGTGATTGACATTTCTTATTTTCAATAACTAATGTTACATATATTTGGATAATATTTATATACATATACTTATATGTAAGGAAATAAATATTGGAATCCTCAGTATTTTTTACAGGGCAAAGTCTCTTGAGACCACAAGTTCGTGATTGCTAGCTTTGACTTTATAGTTAATGTAATTATGTGGTTGGGTTAAAGATTACCTTTTGCTGTTTGTTTACAATTTGTGTCATCTATTTTTAGTTCTTCTGTTACTCCTGCCTTTTTAAAAATTACTTAAGAAATTGTCAGTGTTTTCTTTTTCCTCTATGATCGTTTTATTAGCTATACTTCATTGTTTCCAAATAGCATTCACCCATTGATGGATTAGTAATGGTTGTCCCCTACAGAAGGGGCTCATTCCTCCATTTTGCCACAGTCTTTGACTGCTGCATGTTACCTGTCATCTTCTGTAGGCAATTGAGTTAGGAGCCACTGCTGCAAAGTCTTATGCCAATATTAGTTTAGGAATTCTGTTTAAGGATATGACTAGGAATTCACCATAATATAGCAGGTACACTTTACTTGTTTCAGAAAAATTAGAAAATAAAGAAAGTATACAAAAGAGTTTAAAATAAAGGATTTTAATTAGTTTTACTTTTATTGTACATATATATACTATAAACTTATCATGCATTTTAAATATTTTCCTTGGAATTATTCACCCAAAAAAAAAAAAAGAAAGGTAGAAAGTGGACTGGAATGTTTGGGGTACTGTAGTACTGAAGCAGCTCTGAATGGATATATACAATCTAGAGATTATGAAATTATGAAAAATATAAGGAGTGTTTATATCTGGTTAAATGTATTTTTCCCTCTTCCTCTCAAAACACCACTAAAATGACATTATATAAGTAAAAGCAATATATGCCAAAAAGGGCAATGAAGAGATTAAATTAGTAAATGAAAGAGAATTCATTCAAAAAAATGGTGGAAAAGGAGAAATCTGAGTTAGTGAAACTGAGTCAGCTAACACATAGTTGAAAGGGGAATTCTAAGGAGAAGCTAGGAACTTGGCTCCCCCAAGTTGTCTTGACATGACAATAGCTGACTTCTTTACTGTGGTCTTGTGAGAGCCACCAATCTTAAGCCATCAGCTAAGGCCTGCCTACATTCTGACCCATACACGCTGTGAGATAATAAATATTGGTTGTTTTAAGACATTAGTATATGGGATAATTCGTTACACAGTCATCAACAACTAGTATTGAGTAGTTTGCTTCATTTTCATTTGATTACAAAATCAGACTTTGTAATTATTTATTCTACTGTTTTTTAGCTTTCTGATATTAATTTCTGCTTTTATTTTTATTAATTGCTTCTTTCTGGTTTTTTTGGCTTACTATTTTTGATCTTTTACGACGTTTTTTGAGTTGGGCTTTTATTTATGTTTAAAAGATCATATTTATTGGTATAGATATTTAATGTTTTAAGATTCCATTAACGACAGTTGTATAACAGGTTTTGATGTCTTTGTACTATCATCATTATTTAAAATAAATTGTGCAATTTCTCACTTTATTTACCCTTTGACTCAAATGTTGTTTACTGGTATGTTTTAAATTTTTCAGGAGGAAAGGATTTTTGGTTCTTTTAAAAGCTTACATTTTTATTTGGATTTCATTATTGTGAGATAATTCTTTGGAATTAATTGAGAATTTCTTTATGGCTTTAAGATAGCATCAGTTTTCAAGAATATTGATGTACACTTAAGAAGTAGATAAGTTCTCTAGTCCTGTTTTTTATATATTATGTGTGTGTATATATATATATATATATATATATATATATATCAATGAGGTAAGGATAGATATATATATATTTACCTTACCTCACTGATGGTTTTTATATCGATCTCTTGGTCTTGGTCCCTAATAATTTTTTTTATCTACTTGATCTATATTGGTTTGAGAAATGTGTTAAATTATTGGTAGCTCTGTCTTGAATCTCCTTTTATTACCAGAGATATGCTTTATGAAAAGAGAGTTCTATTTGGTACCTAAATATTAATAACTACTATCTTTTCATTGTGATTATAGCCTTTAGTGTAATAAAATGTTTTTCTCTATAACTGTTTCATCTGTATGTTGTTCTAAATTCAATATTGTTAGACATACCATGTATCCTATCTTTTAATCTTAGTTTTGTATGTTAATATTTATTTATATAATGCTCAACACTAACACTTGTTTTGATATCTTTTTAGTCTTTTTTTTTTAAATTGAGACATAATTGACATATAATATTGTATTAGTTTTAGGTATACAGCACACTGATTTGATATTTATATGTATTATAAAATAATTACCACAATGAGTCTAGTAATTATTCATCACCACACATACTTACAATTTTCTCTGTGTGTGTGTGTGTGATAAGAACTTTCAAGATTTATTGTCCTTTGAGGCTACTAGGGAAGAGGAAGGAAGGGAGAAGGGAGAGGAAAGGGAGGGGAGAGGGGGGCGGGAAGGTGGATATATGGTAAAGAACTATGTGTGCCTTGGTGGTGAGCGTGGTGTAGTAAAATACATCTAAGACAGTACAAACCTATTTTCGTACCTAAATCATAATACAGTATTGTAAACCAGTGTTATGTCAAAAAGAAAATCTATTCTCTTAGTAACTTTCACATTATACTATACAGCATTACTATAGTCACTGTTGTAAATTACATCACCTCTCTTTAGTCTTTCTGATTCTTTGAGGCTCTAGTAGAATTTTCTGGAGTCCTATGGAAATAATATAATGTGAATTATTGCATGTTTATAACACTTTATCTGTGACCTTCGTATTTGAAGTTGATCAATAATTTCCATTTTCTTCTGAATGTCTTAAAAATGTAACCCCTCTATATTCTGGCATAAAAATTGTATAGATAAGTCTGATGAAAATCTGCCTTTTTGTTCGTTGTTATAAGATGCTATTATAAAATATTATGTTGTATATTATAATTTTAACATTTGTTTTGTTCCATTGTTGGCTCTTCTGATCTACCTTCTATATCATTATGTCTTCCTTTAAGTTTTATTTTTATTTCTAAAATTAGTTTTCTTTCTTCTAATTCTTTCTTGAATTCTGACTCGTGTCTTCTTGAATATTTTCATCTACCACGTGGTTTTCTCATAATTTCTATCATGTTTTTAGCTATTATTGTTTTAAAATATTAAATTATATATTTTTATTCTATTTATTTCCTTTCTTTCTTCCAATGTTTGTTTTCTTTTCTCCACTGTAGTCCCCATAGAGTTTCTACCACCAGTTCCCCTGCGCACCATCACCATAGTCCCTTGTGCTCTTCCTGTCTTCGTTTTGATCCTGGTCCCTCCCCTCCCCTGCAGAATTTCTCTGATTTATAGTTGTCTGTTTATTTTTGTTGTGTTGTGTTTTTTGTTGTTGTCATTATTATTTTTTTCCCTTGATCCACTATATTCCTCCTATATGCAATGGAACAAAGACAGTTTGTTCAATAAATGGTGCTGGGAAAACTGGATTACTACATGCAAAAGAATGAGACTAGATTACTACCTCACACCATACACAAAAAACAACACAAAATGGGTCAAAGACTTAGACATAAGATCTGAAACCATAAAATATATAGAAGAAAATATAGGCAAAACACTACATGACATACATGTCAGTAACATCTTTAAAGACACATCACCTGAAGCAAAGAAAGTGAAGGAAAAGATAAATAGCTATGACTACATCAAATTAAAGAGCTTTTGTACAGCAAAAAAAGAGACATTAACCAAAACAAAGAGACACACTAGTGACTGTGAGAAAATTTTTGCACTCTATACAACTGATAAGGGACTGATGACAAAGATCTACAAAGAACTCATGCAACTCAATGAAACAAAGTAAACAATCCAGTTAAAAAATGAGCAGAAGAACTTAAAAGACACTTCTCCAAAGAGGAAATTCAAATGGCCAACAGGCATGTGAAAAAATATATTTTCATTTTAAAAGGATTTTTATTTTTGCTAAATTTTATTCTCATTTTAATAATGAATATTCTTATATTAACTTTATATGATGTTCACCCATGATCTTTTTTTCTAATGTTCATTTCATAATGTAATGAGATTTCTTACACTGTCAGGCCATCAGGAGAGACACAAAAAAAATTTTCTTGCTTTATCAAGCTGTAGTTCTAGAATGCTGTCTTCTGTGGGGTTTTACTTCTGGGTAATTTAAATTAATATGTTTGTCTCTTGTTTGCCTTCCCAACTTTTTAACTAAATCTTCTTTTTTGTTTGCCCTTAATGTTTGTAGCCTGCTCAATTTTGATTCTTTTTGAGCAGTTTGGACTTATGGTGAGACTTTGTCTTATAGGGGAGATTTGTTTTATTAATTTTGAGAGTTTATATAACTCAGATCCATTTGACCTATTATATTCAGACTTTTTTTTAAAAGTCTTCAACTAACCCATGCATTTTATCCTATAGAACCTCCTCTCAGTTACAGCAGGCATTCTTAGATTGACCCTTGTTTTGTTGTGAATGTCACATGGTGTTTTTGAGGTTCTTTGTCCTTCAACTCAGTTCCCTTAAAAGTTCATTTGTCATTGCTCTGTTTTCTTCAATACAAATGATGATATTGTTCAGATCTTTTAGGTGTTGGTGTTATACACTAGGTATCATAAGATGCCTTGTCATTTATGTTGTAAGTATTGTCCATAGGTTTTGTTTTTGCTATGCTAGTTGCTGTTCATGTTTTTAGGGGAAGATCAGGAAGTTAAAACTATACTGTTTCATTTAGAAAACCTAAATAAGAAACCAGGAAAAAGACTAATCAATACAAAGTGGAAATCAAAATCAATAAGCAACTATAAACCAGAGACACATGGGGGCAGGGGGGGAGCTGGGAAAGGAAGGGCTAGAGTCAAAATAAGTGTGGGGGTGCAATTGTATGGGGAATAGAACCAAAATGAAAATGCATACATTGTGCAAAGATGAAAAGATGTAAGAATTATATAAAATAAAATATTTAAATAATAATAAAAAAAGTATACTGTCTCTCTTGCCACTTTCTCACTCATTCTTTTTGATTCTCCAGTTGTGCCAGTGAGGACAGTGGAAATGCATACAACTGAACTTCTTTTCTTATAGACACTATTAGTCCTTGATAGTTTTTTACTTAAAGTAAAAAAAGTGAAGATACTCCAAATTTACCTTAGACATTTTTGCCCTAGACTTTGAATCAACATTTCTACAAAGAAATCTAATACCAAGCTTTCTTTTTAAAAATAGGTTTGAGTAGTATCCCAATGTATATATATACTACATATTCTTAATGCACTCATCTCTTGGGCATTTAAGTTTTTTCCATAACTATGGTATTGTAAATAGTGCTACAATGAACATAGGAGTGCATCTATACCTCTGAAAAAAGTGTTCTGGCATTCTTTGGGTAGATATCTAGGAATGGAATTGCTGGATCAAAGGGTATATCTATTCTTAATATTTTGAAAAGCCTCTGTACTGTTTCCTATAGGGACTGGACTAGTCTACACTGACATCAACAGTATCTTTTTTCTCCACACCCTCCCCAACACTTGTTCAATCTTATCTTTTTGATATGGTTCATTCTCAAATAGTGAGGAAGTAACACCTAGTGGTTTTGATTTATATTTACTTGATGATCAGTGCTGATAAGCAGTTTTTCATGTGACTGTTGGTCATTTGTATGTATGTCTTCTTTGTAAATGTCTATTTAGCTGTTCTGCCCATTTTTTAATTGGGTTATTTGTTTTTTTTTGTTGTTGTTGAGTTGTATGTGCTCTTCATAGACATTTTATGTTAGTCCCTTGTTGGATGTATGATGTGCAATATTTTCTTGCATTAAGTAGTATATCTTTTTGTTTTAATGATATAGTTTCTTTTGCTGTGTAGAAGCTTTTTAGTTTGATATAGTCCATTTGTTCATTTTTGCTTTTGATTTTCTTGCCATTGTACTTGAGTCTCCAATGACATCAGTGAAACCAATATTGGGGAGTGTTTTGCTTATGTTTTCTTCTATGCATTTTATGGCTTCAGGTCTTACATCCAGGTCGTTAATCCATTTTGAATTAATTTTTATGTCTGATGTGAGTAAATATGTGTGCATATGGGTGTTCCGTTTTACCAATACCATTTGTTGAAGAGACTTCCTTTTCTTCATTGCATACTCTGGTATCTTTCTCATAAAGTAATTGTCAATAAAAGTGTGGGTTTATTTCTGTGCTCTCAATTCTATTCCATTAGGCTCTGTGTCTATTTTTATGCCACCACCACATTCTTTTGATTAGTATAGCTTTGTAGTACAGTGTGAAGTCTAGGGATGTGATACCTATATCCTTTTAGTCAGATGTGCTTTGGGTATTTGGGCTCTTTTGTGGTTCCACATAAATTTCAAGGATTTTTTGTTCTATTTCTTGAAGAATACCATTGAAATTTGGATAGACATTACACTGAATCTGTGGTTTTTTTTTGGGGGGGGTACAGGAGTAAACTGGCCATTTTGATAATATTCATTCTTCCAGTCCAAAAGCACAAAATATCTGTATTTTTTATCTTCCTTGATGTCTTTTAATGTCTTATATTTTCTGTACAATTCTTTCACTTCTTTTGTTTATTCCTAGATACTTCCTTCTTCACATATAAGAATAGAACCATTTTTTGTATAGTGGTTTTGCACCCTGTCACCTAACTGTACAGATTTACTGCTTTTAATAGTTTTTGGTACAGTCTTTAGGGTTTCTATATATATAATCATGTCATTTGCAAATTGTGATTGTTTTCCTCTTTCTTTATAATTTGGATTCCTTTTATATCTTTATCTTGCCTAATTGTTCTAGCTAGAACTATCCTTTCAATGATGAATAGTAAAGAAACAGTGAATATCCTTGTCTGGTACCTAATCTTAGAAGAAAAATTTTCTTTTTTTAATATTTCAGTATGATGTTAGCTATAAGTTTGCAATATGCATTATGTTGAGATTGTTCCTCTATCTCTATTTCTGATAGTTTTTATCATAAATGAATGTTAAATCTTGTCAAACATTTTCTATTGATATGATTGATATCTATTGATACCTATTGATATGATTATCTAATTTTCTTTTTTTTTTTTGATGTGGCAAATTACATTGACCAGTTTTCTGCTGCTGAACTATCCTTGGCCCTGGAATAAATACTACTTGGTCGTGGTGTTTTCTTCTTTTAATGTATTGTTGGATTTGGTTTGCTAAAATTTTGTTGAGGATTTTTACATCTCTGTTAATCGGGATGTTAGTCTATATCTTTCTTTTTTAAAAGATTATTTATTTATGCATACAAGAACTGGGGTGTAAGCGAGAGGTGGGGGGGTGAGAGTATTGACCCCAGAGAGAGTGGGAGAGCAGAACAGGCAGATCTACTGAAATATACTGCTGAGGAGAGCAGCGGGTGAGCAGGAGAGGTCTGCTGCACCATGTGGGTTGCTCCCTGGTTGGCCTGGGGCAGAACTCATGCTGCAGTGACTGGTGATAGCTTGATAGCATTGTCTTTTAACACCTGCACCATGAGGGAGACCCAGCTTTCTTTTTTTGTGTCATATTCTTGCCAGCTTTTGGCATTGTAATAATAATGTTGGTCTCATAAAATGTGTTTGGAAGCATTTCTTCTTCAGTTATTTGGAAGATTTTGAGAAGAATAGGTATTAGTTCATCTTTAAATATTTGGTAGAAATTACTAGTGCTATCAGATGGTACCAGAATTTTGTTTTTTTGGGACTGGCTTTGATTACTGTTTTAATTTCCTTGCTTGTAATTGGTCTGTTCAGATTTTCTAGTTCTTCCTGATTCAGTCTTTGAAGCATGTATATTTCTAAAACAATTATATATTTTCTTCTAGATTATCCAGTTTATTGGCATAAGGATGATCATGGTAGTTGCTTATGATCCTCTATTTCTATGATGTCTGTTCTTTCATTTCTGATGCTATTTATTAGCGTTTTCTCCCCCTTTTTCATCATGAGTCTAAGGAGACGTTTGTCTATTTTGTTTATCTTTTCAAGGAAATAACTTTTGATTTCACTGACTGTCCTTTTAGTTTCTGCTTCATTTACTGCCACTCTATTTTTCTTTAATTTCCTTTCTTCTAGTGGCTTTTGGTTTCAGTTATTCTTAATATTATAGTCCCTTACTGTGTAAGATTAGATCATTTATTCAAGATCTTTTTTTGTTTCTCAAAGTAGACCTGTTTTGCTACGTATTTCCCATACTAACAAAAATCATTACTGCTCTTGCTGCATCACATAGGTCCTGGTAACTCATGTCTTCATTTTGCTTCCTCCCCTGATATATTTTTAGGTTGTTTTTTATTTCCTCATTAACCCAATAGTCACTCAGTAGCACCTTATGTAGTCTCCACATATTAAAGTTTTTTTCTACTTTCTTTTTGTGGTTGATTTCTCATTTGATACCATTGTGCTCAGAGAAGATATTTAATGTTATTTCAATTTTCATGAATTTACTAACACTTGTTTTTTGACCCAACATGACTATCCTCAAGAATGTCCCATGTGTACTTGAGAAGAATGTATATTCACCTTTTTTTGGTATACAGAACCTGTAAAGGATAGTTCCTTTCAAAATATTTTTGTAAGAGAGCTCTAGCATTAGCTCTTTTTTTTGAAGACCTTTATTTATCCCTCATCTATAAAATATATTCTTGCAGTATATTGATTTGTTGGTGGCAGCTTTTATCATTGAGTATTTTGAATGTATCAGTTCATTCTCTCCTTGCCTATAAAGTTTTTGCTGAAAAGATGATATATCCTAGGAGCCTCCCTGGTGGTGCAAGGGGTTAAGCACCACCAGGGTGCTTAAGCAAGGGGTTAAGCATCCGCAGCCTCTGCAGCACGAGTTTAATCCCTGACCGGCCAGGGAGAAACCCACATGGTGAGGCAGACCTCTCCTGTCTCGCCCGCTGCTCCCCTCAGCAGTGTATTTCAGTCAGTCTGCCTGTTCTGCTCTCTACTGTGTCTCTGCTGGATCCTCTCACCCCCACATCTCTGGCCTGTACCCAAGCTCTTGTATGCATAAATAAATAAATCTTTTTTAAAAAAAGATGATATATCCTAGATGAGAATAACTTTGTAAGTTACCTTTTTTTTTCCCCTCCCTAGCTACCTTCAATAGCATTTCTTTTTCTTAAACTCTTGGTAGTTTCACTACTATATGTCTTGGCATAGTTCTCATCATGTCTAGATAACCAAATGTTCTTTCAGTTGCAAGGATTTGTATGTCTAGTTTCTTCCTTAAGTTTGGGAAATTTCCCACTTTTATTTCTTTGAATAAGCTCTCTGTAGCTCCCACCTGCCTCTCATGAGATACTTATTATCCTTGGTTTGATTTTCATGGAGTTACAATAGATCATGCTTGAAGTTCTTCTTTTTTTACTGCTTATTTCTCTCTTCTCCCACCTGTGTATTTGGTCTATTAATATCTCCCAGGTCAGTGGTTTTTAAAAAATATTTTATTGAGGTAACATTGTATTACCTTGTTCTTTGTGTATTAAAAATATAGAATCTCCCATGCCAGGTGTGTTTACCACATCTAACCCACCACCAGACCCAGGTCAGAAATTTGATTCTCCACTGAATCTATCTGCTTCCTTAGCTTTCTCTAGAATTCTTTATTTTATTTACTGATTTTTTTTGTATCTTGAATCTCTGTTGTTTTCTCAATTAAAGCTTCAATTTCTACTCTATTTTTTATTTTTGAGCTCATTAATTTTCACTATATCTCTTTAACTTTTTTGAATTCCCTTGTATCACTTTGATTTGCCTCTGTCTCCGTTTTTCTATCTCCTTGAAATTTGCTATTGTAACAATATGAAACTTTGTGTCTGATAGATATAGTCTTTGATATATTTGTGTTTGGATTCTGGAGAGTAGTTCTACCTTATGAAATCATATTCCCTTGATATCTCAATGTGCTGTTTTTTTTCTCTCTATCTATCTTACTGCTTTAAATTACCTTATTAAAAAAATCTTCATCTGGGCCTCCCCAGTGGCATAGCGGCTGAGGGCTGGGTTGTGAAGCTGTCTGCAGCCTCTGCAGCACCGGTTCGATCCCTGGGCACTGGGTGAGGGTCCCACATGGTGTGCAGACCTCTCCTGCTGCCCACTGCTCCCCTCAGCGGTGTACTTCGTCAGTCTGCCTATTCTGTTCTCTGCTCTGGCTCTGGTGAGTTCTTTCACCCTCCTCCACTTCTGACTGTACCCAGTGCTTGTATAAATAAATAAATAAATAAATAAATAAATCTTTAAAAAAAAAATCTTCATCCGTAACTTGGAGACTTGCACTACTTTTAAATTTCTTGCATGTGGTGCCAGCATTTTCTTTGCTTTGCTTTAATTCTTTTGGCCTCTGGCTTCTTAGGTACTGAGACTCCCCCCTCTTCCCATCCTGCTTCAGTTGCTGAGTCAGTAAGGTAGCATAAGGTCCTGGAGGAGTTCAGCTGCTATGCAAATATGCCAGAGAAGATAGTCCTGGTTTATTTTTCTGACATCACCAATATTCCTCCTCCCTGGTTATCTAGATCTGAGTTTCTGCAGTCTGTGCACTGTTATTGTGCCTCACAAACCAGTAACAGTTCCATGGTATTGGATCAGAGAATGTAGTCCAGAACACTGTCTGTGTTCTTTTTACCAGAAACTCGGTCTATGTATAGCACCTCAATGCTTCCACATGTGTTTTCCCTTTGTCAAGGATATGTACCTCCACACCATTCACTCTCCCTTCCCCAGGGTCCCTAGCTCTCAGCTCTTTCACTGACCACAACCTCCAATGTGTCTCTCTACCTATTTCCTGTTCAATGAAGGATACCAGTTCTTTGTGTAAACTGTGTTGGTCTCTGATGGCTAAGGGATGTTTCAGTTTTGTTTCTATGAACACTCGGTGTAGACTTACTTGGTGTAGTTTTCCTCTGTTTAGCTATTAGATGTTCCTGTCTCAAGTGAAGCAAGGACACTTCTATATTTTTTTTTATATTTTTTTTAAGATTAATTTTTATTTATTTATTTATTTATACAAGCACTGGGTACAGTCAGAAGCGCGGGAGGGTGAGAGAATTCACCAGAGCCAGAGCGGGGAGCAGAGCAGGCAGAAGGACCAAAGTACACTGCTGAGGGGAGCAGCGGGCGGCAGGAGAGGTCTGCGCGCCATGTGGGACCCTCCTCCGATGGCCGGGAAGCAGCCGGGGATCGAACCGGCGCCGCAGAGGCCGCGGGCTGCTTCGCAACCCAGCGCTCAACCGCTGCGCCACCGGGGAGGCCCAGACACTTCTATATTGACAGTTTGACTATATCTCCCAGTTATATGTGTATTAAATATTTCCTTTGAAACTTTCTTTTTGGGCCATAGATTTTATTTCTAAGTGTTTGTGTTTTAAATATTTCCTTTGAAATATTTGGCCCATTGATTTGGTTTCTAAATATTTGACAGTTTTCTTGTTATCTTTCTGTTACTGATTTCTACTTTGATTGCCAGTGTGTGCATTTAGTTCTTTAAAATTTTTGATGTTGTATAGCCCACAATAGGGTCTGTTTTGATTTTTGTTTTGTGAATGCTTGAAAAGTATGTCTATTTTGCTGTCTTTGACATTCTATAAATGTCAATCTGATCCATCCTTTTAATTAATGGCATTGTTGAATTTCTTTCTATCTTTGCTGATTTTATGTCTAACTGTGCTATCAGTTTTAAAGATAGGTGTCTTAAAATTTCCAAATACAATCATGGATTTGTCTGAATCTGATTGAAGCTCTATCAGTTATTTCTTCACATATTTTGTTGTTTGGTGCATATACATTTGGATTGCCCTGTCTTCTTGGTGGATTGTGTGTCCAATCACTACATAATGTCATTTCCTGGTTATTATCTTTGTAATGAAGTCCACTTGAATAGAATTTTATAAGTAATTATCTCTGAAGTCTACTTTAATTGCCTTTAATAGGTAATTTGTTCTGAAATCTTTATCTGATATTAATATGCTCATTCCAGCCTTCTTTTGACTGTTTATCTAGATATTTTTACCATCATTTTACTGTAAAAAAAACTACCTACTTATTATATTTGAGATGAACTTATTGCAGACAGCATTTAGTTTGTTATGTTTATTCATCTACTTGAACAATCTCTGGCTTTAATTAGTGTGTTTAGACAACTTACACTTAATGTATTTTATTGGTTTTTTTAGATTTATTTATGTATTTATACAAGAACCGGGGTACAGGCCAGATGCAGGGGAGGGTGAGAAGATTCACCAGAGACAGAGCAGGGAACAGAACAGGCAGACTGACGAAACACACTACTGAGGGGAGTAGTGGGCGAGACAGGAAAGGTCTGCCACACCATGTGGGACCCTCGCCGGCCGGCCGGGATCAAACTGACACTGCAGAGGCTGTGGACAGCTTCACAGCACTGTGCTCAACTACCTGTGCCACCAGGGGAGGCCCTATTTTATTGGTATTTTAAAGAAAGTTTACAATTTTTTTTAATATTCTCTCTTTGTTTATTTATTTTCTTTTCCCTGACTTCATGTGAGTTACTTGAATATTATGACTTAACTACAGTATTTTTGAGATATCTCTTTGTATAACTTTTCTAGCTCTACATGTTACATTACATATACTTAAAGTATCATTATTTACTTGTCTTGACATTTTTCTAGTTTGAGTGAAGTATTACCTTTTTGTATCTCTTCTGTAATAACTCTTAAATACTTACAATATATACACCAAGAAGCAAGTCAGGCAGTGTTATAATTATCATCACAATTTTATCCACTATTCACTATTTAGAAAACTCAAAATAGAAGGAAAATCTAATGTATTTTCCTTATTTTTATTTTTTCCATTTTTTTCTGATGTTCTAAGAATTTTTTAATCTTTCTTTTCTGTTTAAAGAAATTCACTTGGCCATATTTTAGGAAAGATCTGCTGATGACAAACTCCTTATTTTCCCTCTTTTCAAAATTTCTTGGTTTTTCTTTTATTTCTAAAGGTTTTCTTTTTGTCTCTGTGTGTGAGGATTTTGAACTGACAGTTTTTCCAATGCTTGCAAAATATTCCACTTCTTTAAAACCACCATGAATTCTGATGAGGAATCTCTATCTTTTGAGATGTTTAGCTCCTATATGTAAGATGATATTTCTCTTATTGCTTCCAAAAGTTTTTCTTTTGTTTAGTTTCAGAAGGTTGATTACGATGTATCTTTTTAAAAAAAATTATTAATTTATGCATACAAGAGCTGGGGTACAGGCCAAAGGTGTTGGGGATTCACCAGAGAGAGTGGGGGATTCACCAGAGAGAGTGGGGAGCAGAACAGGCAGATTGACTGAAATACTGCTGAGGGGGAGCAGACTGGAGAGGTCTGCTACACCATGTGGTTTGCTCGCTGGCAGGCCAGAATCTAACTCTTGCTGCATTGGCTGCCAACAGCTTGGTAGCACTGTCTTTAACCCCTGTGTCACCAGGGAGGTCCTATTACAATGTATCTTGATGTAAGTTTCTTTGGGTTATTTTGTTTGGGACTTAGCTTTTTGAATCAATAGATTTATGTCTTTTGTCAAATGTTGGAAGTTTTCTAGCATTATTACTTTGGATATTTTTCACCCTCATTCTCTCTCTCTTCTTTAGAACTCCGATGAGATGAATACTTAATATTTTGTCACAGTCACCACAGACCCTTGAGACTTTTCATCTTCAGTACATTTCCCTTCATTGTTTAGATAGGTTTATTCATATTGTTTTACATTCAAATTTGCTAATTATTTCCTCTGTCTTCTGTTATGTTGTTGAGCACATTGTTTGAGTCTTTTATTTTAGTTATATTTTTCAGTTTTAAGGCTAGTTTTTATTTATCTTATTTTTTAAATTTATTTTTATTTATTTATGCATACAAGAACTGGGGTGCAAGCCAGAGGTGCAGGGGGTAAGAGGATTCACGAGAAACAGAGTGGGAAGCAGAACAGGCAGATCTACTGAAATGCACAGCTGAGGGGAACAGCAGGCCAGACAGGGGAGGTCTGCTGCACCATGTGGGTTACCTCTCTGGCCATTGATTGAGCTCAGGCTGTTTGGGTAATAGTGCTTAGACTTAACCCCTATGCCACCAGGGAGGCCCTGAAGGCTAGTTTTTAACCTTCATTTGTTTGTTCTTTGTATTTCTTTGCTGAGATTTTTTCAATTCTCTATTGAGACTTTCTATCTTCTTTTATTGATGGGGGATGGGTTTTTCATTCTTGCTGAATAAGGGTGGTACTTCTCATCCCTCACTAGCCTCCTTCTGTCAGTACTAGGTGAGGCAGGAGTATCTTATTATTGCTCCCCATATGGCTTCCACCTCACACTGCAGGCCATAGAAGGTTGGTCTTGTTTGTAATGCATTTCAGTCTGCTTGGCTATCAAAATACAGTGCCATAGACTGGGTGACATAAATAACAAATTTATTTTCTCAGAGGTTCTATATTTCTGGAGCTTAGAAGTCCAAGTTCAATGTGCCAGCAGAGATCCTGGTGAAACTCTCTTCCTAAGCTGTCATTGGCTACATTCTTGATGTGTCTTTACATGTGAGAAATGGGGGGGGGGCACACAATCTGAGTATCTTTCTAAGGGGCATTAATTATATCGGGGCCCCACTCTTATGACCTCATTCAATTACCTCTTATAGACTTTATTTCCAAATACAGTCACACATCACAGTTAGGGCATCAGAATTTAGGGAGGGGGACACAATTCATTTCAGAATATGATGGTTGGTCATGGAAGTCCTGTATCCCTTGAGGCCTCCTTTGACACACCTCGAGAAGGGAGAGGGAGGAACATTTCATTACCACTTGGGAAATGGGGGGTTCCATTTTGCCAGCAGTGTTACAAAGGTGATGAGATAGTTATGATTAACTTAGGTTATATAAGGCTCTGACATATCAGAAAGGAATGATGTACTGTCCCTATGAGAGGGCCAATGAGGAGGCACATTTGGATAACTTGCAGGGCCTCTAGGAGTCAGAGTGGCTTTGCTGATAGTCAATAAGGGAATGGGGCCTCAACCCTATAGTTACAAAGAATGAAATTCTACCAACAACTACATAAGCTTGGAGAACCCTGAGTTCCAGAAAGGGAGAAGGCTAATGGACACCTTGATTGCAAGGTGTGAGACCCTGAAGAGGAAGCTTATCTAAAATGTGCCTAGATGCCTAACCTACAGAAATTGTGAGATAATGAATATATGCTCTTTTAAGCTGTTACATGAGTGGTAATTTGTTATAATGAAATAGATAACTAATATAGCATCTAATTTCCAAGTCTTTCCTTTATATCTGTGAATTCTTCTCCCCTACCCTGCACTTTGTATTACTGACATCAACAAGTGCTAAGTGTAAACGTTTTGTGGTACACTTAATGATTTGTCTATAGTGAAAGCTGATAATATTTCTTGTCATTTGAAGTAAATGGACTTATTGGAGAATAGTCACTTTTGCCAAAAAGTTGGAAGAAACAACAAAGGGTAATAAAATTTAATATCAGAGGAGAAGGTAACAGATGGATTGTAGGCTTTTAAAAAATGAATGTTGGAATCTCTAAGGTGAATAAATGACTAAAAATGTAAGACAGGTTTTATAAGTATATGGCAAAAAGAATAAGCAAATTTGAAGTACCATGAAGAATATGGAAAATAAAAGTTACAAGGAACAAATCCATGACTTGTATCAAAAAGTATATGTATGCCAACAAGTTAATCAAAGAATAAAACAAAACAATTTTAATATAAAAGAGAATAGTAACAAAATGTTTCATGTCAAGAAACTCAAAAGTCAAGACAAAATCACTATGGGGCAAATAATGATGAAGCTGGCACAGTTGCTAAAATATCACCAAAGAAACAAGCACAAACATGTCAGTCATTCTTGCCCATTTCCAAATTCCAAAAGAAGTCAGGTCCAAGATACACCATGAGTCTTATGCTAGCCAAACATCATATTATTTTCTCCTCAATTAAATCTTCTCAGTGAGCTGCAAATGTTTCTTTTGTTGCTAACCACTCCAGGTGGGCCTTGTTAGCTTCCAGTTTATTGCCAGATTGTTAAACCCACTGCTCAACTGAGTGCTGTCATTTCCTCCTCTTCACACATTTGCTACCTCCACTGTCTTAAATCACAACTGCTTACCACTCCCACTCTCCCCTTATACTTCCACCTCCGTGTGTGCTTCCACATGGCCTTATATGATAGGAACTAAATTCTCTTATCCATCTGACATACATAATCCTCCAACTAGTGTCCTCCTCCAAGAGTTCACCTCTTCTGGGCAGGTGGTTCTGAAACTATTTCAATGACAAATTTAAGTAACACATAATCTACTAGGCAAAATAATTTGTCTTTGAGCTCAAAGAGGTCCTTATTTCTCCCTGCCTTAATGCCCTTTCCTCCTTTCTATGTGACCCTGGGTCTTGACTGCTAAACGGATATGAATTATGAGTCCCAGAAGCAGACACTAAGCCCACAAGAATATATTTTAGGTAGTGTTCCTCCTGCTGTTAGAAAATAACAGACACAAATCTTAGCTAAATAGTAAAAAATGTGACTGGGAATTTATCCTCCCATTCTGAAAATTATATTATTTAATCGATTGATTTAATTATTTAAGTCAATAAATGATTCTTACTTGCTGATTATGTGCTGGGCAGTGCTCTGTGCTAAATGTGCATTGGGAGAAAAACAGACTGGAGTGTGGGAGGCAATCAAGACAAAAAATAAAGGAAAAATTCCAGATTGTGGTAAACATTTTGAAGGAAATGAAGAGATGGTGATGGGAATTAAGGTGAGAAGGGAATGAGGTGGTGGAGAAGTCTTCACTAAAATTATTTTCAGAAACAACATGTTTGCTATGTTCTATTCTTTTATTTTGGTCTCTGCTCTTTGTCTTTCTGTTCTTCACGGTTCTCATTCCTAGTCTACTTTATGCTCTTAGCCTGTATGAGCTTTCTCTCTATACTCAGAAGCCAGGATCCATCCGTTGTTTATACCTCAGAAAAGGAGATGAGCTGTGCTGTTGGGCCAGAGGAGTCAGCTCTCCTCTGGCCTGGAATTCTGGCTTCTTCACCTGCCAACCATGCAAACTTGTGCATATTTCTTCTCTTTCCTCATATAGAAGATGGTGATAATTAAGGTTCCTAGATTCTAAGGTAGTTGAGAACATTCATTAAAATATAACATGCGAAATGATTAATACTGGCCTGACATAAAGTAAAAATCAGCAGATGTTAGCTATTCCTGTTATTTCATCTTGCCTGCATTTAGATAAGCTGTCGTTGAGGGTGTGTGTGTGTGTGTGTGTGTGCCTGTGCTTGGGGCACTGGTATATGGCACTGTGACCCTTGGAGACGCAAGCATCCTATAAGCATAGCTAACTGAGTTAAAAAGATGATTAGTTTCAATCACATAGTTTTATACAAATGTTTTTCTGTGTTGCAGTGGCCTTATACATGTTAAAGAATAGTTGAGTCAGACTGTATTAGAGTAAAATTTAAAGGAATATAAATACTCAGGCAATTATAGCACTTTTTTTTTTTTTAAAGATTTATTTATTTATTTATACAAGCACTGGGTACAGTCAGAAGCGCGGGAGGGCGAGAGAATTCACCAGAGCCAGAGCGGGGAGCAGAGCAGGCAGAAGGACCGAAGTACACTGCTGAGGGGAGCAGCGGGCGGCAGGAGAGGTCTGCGCGCCATGCGGGACCCTCCTCCAGTGACCAGGAGCAGCCGGGGATCGAGCCGGCGTCGCCGAGGCTGCGGGCAGCTTCGCAACCCAGCGCTCGACCGCTGCGCCACCAGGGAGGCCCAATTATAGCACTTTTAAAATTAATCACTATCTTGCCTTAATTTTCCTTTAGAATTCAACAATAACCGGTAGAAGGAAGGCAATGAAACTCACTCAGAATCTCACTGGAGTCAGACCACTTTTTCAAAAGTGCTGAGACTTAAGCCAGGTTAGCATTAAAAGATTTCTGGGCTACAATGTTCAGCTGCTTTAATTAAAAGGTGACTTGACCTTGTGTACTCATTCCCTAGGTTTGTGTTAAATATACTTGAACTTCTACTCAGGTCCTAAACTTTGGTGTTAAAGTCCCTCTAGATTATTTGATAGCACTTGTAATATCCTCCCAGCTTCTAACTTAGTTTTGCTACTAAAGTGAGTCCCTGAGGACTTTTAGCATTTTTTCTTTGGACCTCAACTTTTCTCTTTAAGAAAATATTGTGACCACACTATTAATCTCTATATGTTGGTCATGACAATCTTGGTGCCATTGCTTCTTCAATGTAAAGAACATGCATCATCAGCTCAACTGCCATTTTTGATCTTAACTCTTTTACCCTTTGAAATTAGAGCCTTGTAATTTCCAATGATGCACAGTTTAGTCAGCAGCCATGTCTTTGTACTTTTGGAAACATTTACCATATGCCCCTGTGTCACATCAGTTTGCATGATGACCTCTATACAGGATGCATGTCCTTTTTCTTTGGTCACCACAGCACCTAGATCTTACTTTCAAAGATCTTAAACAGCCAGACACATAGTAGGTATTCAAGAATATTTGCTGAATGAATTAATCATACTTAAGTATATTCACATACTTGGTAAGTCTATGATAAGATTTCATTACTGTTTAGTAGTATTTAGATTACCAGCACAAACAATATTCTGGCCTTAAAGATTGTTAATTATTGAAATATTTCTCAAGTGCAGCAATAAAATATGGTGACCTGCCTGTACTTCTGAGTGAGTTAGAATATACTGTAGTATTGTATATCAGTATTATATTTCAAGGTCCATTCCATGTTGGACTCAACACTAGACTGTGCATTTATAAACACTATTACATACTGAAGAGTTGAAAAACATATAGGGAAAAGCTATTAACAAAAATTAGGCACAAAACTAATAAGCCTTAATAAATATTTTAAAAATAAAATACAGTCCATCTGGGAGAAGCATAAATTTTATTTTCATTCATTAGGGTGATCCGCTTACTGACTCATAGTTCTAACTTCCTTTGCTAATTTGAAAAATTAGTCACTCGATGCAGTGATGTGAACATTGCAACTAAAGGTCTATTATGTTTTTGATTTGCATAATTTGTGAATTCTATCTATAAATAATACTGTTTTCCTCAAAGTCAGAAGTTACATAATACCAAAAGAAAACTCAAACCAACTATTGGTGTCACATGCATAAATTTACTTTCAAAGATCTTAAACAGAGAGCAGCACTTTTTGACTAAGCAATGTTTTCTTTGAAAATGATTATATCAACATCTACTCTTTTATGACAACCTTTACCTTTTCCACCTCTACTTGCCTTTCCCTAAAATAGACCTCATATGAAAAAGGGTGTTCTAGAAAAATCTCGCTCTTTTCAAAGTTCTCAAGGTTTGCTCTCTTACTCATGTAGCCAGTTATTACAAAGAGAAGCAATAGTCTCCTGTATGCTTATTTTCCTTAACAAATATCCTTTTTTTATGTAGTCTTACTTGCAGAGGGTGGGATAGGCTATAGTTAATTTCTTCAAAGAAAAATTTTAATAGTCAAAATAGTTTTCTTAAGCTTTATATCACATATATTCCAGAATACTTTCTGAAAATTTTACTAAAGCTCTTCAATGTTATTGTCTTTTAGATGCACTTACTGAGAAGAGAACAGTGAGAGAAAGGACACAGGGGCAAGTTTCACTGAGCAACTAGGGACCAGGAGATTGGGTTTCTTGCAGAAAAAGGAACAGATGGAAATCAGGCTCATAATTATATTGTGTCTGAGGATTTGGTTCAAAATAGAAGAGACTGCCTGGCGCGTGCTCATTTTTCTCCATTGGGCCTGACAGAATAATGCATTTGATTCTGCATGTGGAGTGGTAGTATTGTGGGACCTGCAGCAAAGGACTTATTTGAAAATCTTCATTTGATGATGCCTTGGGTTTGTAGTTAGCGGCATTGTAATTTTCCTCAGAGGGAATTTAAGGGTGTGAAACTGAACTCCAGAGCTAGTTCTTTACTGCTAAATTACTTCCTCTGCAAGGAGAGGAAATATTGTAGAGCCATGGAATAAGTTACAGTAGCAGGAAAGCCAATTGCCAAAAGGCAACTTTCTCGAAATTCCCTGGTTTCAGATTATAGGACAGAGAAGAATGCTTGGGAAGGTATGAGTCATGATGTGCTCTTAGCAATTTGACTACAACACCAGGGGTGAGGTGCTTGATGTTGTATACTGCTTGCATCTGGATGGAATTAGAGCTTTTAGTGTTTCCTCAAGAAAGCTTATTAATAGCAGAGAACTAAAGTAATAAGCATGTGCCTTGTGTAGCACTTGAGGAAATGAGCAGTACCAGAGAAGGTGTATCAGGACTTGCTGTTTGTTCTCTAACCCTGGGGAAACAGATGTATTGATCAGATTTTTAGAGGAAAACAGGGTTTCCCTGAAACGGGTTTACTGTGTTGAGATATTATTAGCTAGGACTGTTTTTTATGACATTCCGGGAAATATCCTGCCAGAAAGACTCAAAGCACTGGTAACCTGAATGGCAAAGGGAAGGCTGTCACACAGAGGGGTGTAAAAGTTGTCAGGGTTGATTTCTGGTTTAAATTCTCTTAGCTTTTTAAGGTAACATTTCTGGCTTTGGATACATCTTACTCAAAATCATTATTTCCCAAACTTGAGGGAACACTGATAAAAATAGGATTACATAATAATTACCTTTTCTTAACCCATATGTAGGGTATATGGAAGTTATCAAGTTTTTTCTGCCCTTCAGTCATTAGCATCAATGATCGATGCCTGTGATCTTATATGCTGCCTGATGGCAGCACCTGGAGTGTGGTGTGGTCGTGGGTAAGGGCACACCTGAGCTAAGAGACTGAGCATGTAAGTATGGAAGAGGACAGTTTGGTGGGGGAGAGCGGTGGAAAGTGTCAGAGAATGGCTACTGCTACTAGAGGAGAGAGCAGAGCATATAGCAATTCGCAGGGGGCCCAAGTTGCTGTCTCCCTGCTGGCTTGTTTCTCTTGTGTACTATTAAAAAAAAATAATAATAATAATCCTGAGCCTCCCTAGTGGCATAAGGGGTTAAGCACAGCACTGTGAAGCTATCAGCAGCCTCTGCAGCACAAGTTCAATCCATGGACAGGGAGCTACCCACATGGCGCAGCAGACCTCTCCTGACTCACCCACTGCTCCCCTCAGCAGTGTATTTCAGTCAGTCTGCCTGTTCTGTTCCCCACTCTGTCTCTGATGAATCCTCTCAACCCCATACCTCTGGCCTGTACTTCAGTTCTTGTGTGCATAAAAAAATAAATGTTAACAAAAAAACTCCCCCCTATTTTGTCTCTGGTGAATCCTCTCACCCCTTGTACCTTTGACCTGTACCCCAGTTCTTATATAAAAAAAGGCAAATGATGTCAAGGGCTCCAAGATTATCTTTCAAGATGCCTGAACTGACGATGAACCTACCTGGCCTGGGATGGTTGCAGAACACCAAACTGCTGTATCTCCAGCACTATAAAATAGATAAAAAATTAAAAACATTTTCTCTAGCTATGATATTGAAAAATGAAAATCATTAAAGATGTAAGACTAAAACTGAATGGCAGTGTGATACAACATAAGCCACATTATGTTTGCATAAGCTGTAATATTTCCTTTTTCTCTCAACTGAACCCATTATATAAGGGAGAACTCACCTAAGTGGGTATATATAAAAAAAATTATTGGAACTCTTCCGCACTGCTGGTAGGAGTAAAAACTGGTCCAACCACTATGGAAAGCTGTGTGATGGTTCCTCAACCTGCTAAAGATGGAGCTTCCATATGATCCAGCAATTCCACTCCTAGGTATTTATCCAAAGGACACAGAAACATTACTTCAAAAGGGCACCTGCACTCCTATGTTTACAGCAGCACTATTTACAATAGCTAAGCTATGGAAACAACCAAAATGCCCAAAAAATAGATGACTGGATCAAGAAGACGTGGTACATATACACAATGGAATATTACTCAGCAATCAAAAAAGATAAACTCATGCAATTTGCAGCAACATGGATGGAGCTGGAAAGGATCATGCTCAGCGAAATAAGAAAGAAAAATAAGAAAGAAATAAAGAAAAAGAAAAATACCAGATGTTCTCACTCATACCAGGAATTTAGAAAACCTAAATAAGGGACCAGGAAAAAACCTAATTATAATAAAGTAAAAATCAAAATCAGAAGCAACTATAAACCAGAGACACACTAAGGGGGTGGGGAGGAGGGAGTAGGATCAAAACAAGGAAGGTGGGAATTGTATGGGGACTATAACCAAGATGAAAAAGCATATATGTGCAAAAAGGAAAAATGATGTAAAAAATATATAAAAAATAAAAATATTAAAAAACAGAAATAACGAAAAAAATGTAAAAAAATTACTGACTCATATAACTGAAAACTTCAGGGACCTGGCTTCATAGGCTGAATTGTATCTAATTACTAAGATGATGTCATCAGAATTCCCTATCTCCATCTTTTCAGCTCTGACGCACTGTGCATTGACTTCATTGTCAGCAAGTTCTCCTCATATGATGATTCCTAGCAGAGCAAGTTCACATTTTAAAAATGGGAACGCAGAAGTAAGCAAGTTTTTCCTTCCTAATAGTTTAAGTCCTGGAATTGAATCTCAGACTTGGATCCAAGGTCCATCCCTGAACAAACTGCTTTGGTCATAGTGATGGAATGTACTGGATTGTTTTGGTCTGTTATTTGGTCTGTTGTAGACCCTTACCCGGAACTAAATGGACTGAAAATGGGTGAGTTGCTCATTGGTAAATCTATCAGTGTGCTCTAAGGAGAAGAGGGAAAGATAGGTGCTGAGCAGACAAAAGTAATAGGGTTACACTTTAGTTGGTAAATATGTTGAGTTTATTTAAGGACATGTGATTTTTTTTAAAAAAAGACTCTGTCAGCCCTTTATACCCAAATGCAAGCAGCTCCCTTGAGAAGTTGTATACTTATTAAAATTGTGCTATCTTTTTCAGATTTTATTTTTCTTGGGGGTAACTCCATTTTTTTGCTGCTTCCAGTGTCAGTTTACAAACTATAAAATAAAATTTGTCTCATTAGTTTATAATTGCATAACATTTTTACATGAAATATCTAACCTTATTAAATGATTAGAATTCTTTCCCACTGTTTGAGAATGTATATGCAGAAACAATGCAAAGCAAAAATATAAAAAATGGAATTTTAAAAATTGATAGAATAAAAGAATTATTACACTAAGACTAGAACTCTATGAGGTGCCTATTTTGAAAGCAATAGTACTCCTGTGGGTAGATAAGTAATTTGAACCTGTCCTTGCCTTTCAAAAAACTTGGTTTCAATGTGGTTCTGGCTGTAATTGCAAAAGGAGGCACATTTTATATGAGCTTGTTCCTGAAATTGAGTTTCTTCATGTGTATTTGGAAGATGGAATGGTTAAATACTAAGGAGTGATCTACCAGCTTAAGTATCAAAAAGTACTGTGTTCCCCCATTCTCAATAATGACAAGATTTGAAAAGGGTGCTCCTGAGCAGATGGCTGGACAGACTAAAGCATTAGTTTGCTGAGCCTCCGTGCTTGCTAATTAATTCTTCAGTTTACTAGGATTTTAAATGATTGTTCAAAACAAGATATCCTTTAAAGTAAATGCTAGGTGAAAGTTGCAACATGGTATTGATTGTTAAGATGATTATTTCAAACAGCAGAGGATTGTAGTTAAATAACAGAATTACCTTACCTGCTCTGTTGAGTTAATTAAATAAACTGTTTTCATTTTACAGTCTACAGTTTTAATATTCATTTTCTCCTGGATTGTGTTTTCCAAATTTTTAGTTAAAATGGTAAATGGAATTTTGTAGCAGATTTCATTTTATAATTCAGATATATAATGTAATTGACATTTATTACTGGGAGAGCAGAATTTGCAGAACTGTGGCTTGGATACCCTGTGTTACAAGAATAAAAAAATATTAATTCTATTTTGACACAACTGCTCACCATGTTACCACATGTCACCTACCTTTTGGGTGTTGCTCCCTGGAAAATATGAGAACTGAATACTGACTATTGCATGCAAAGGAGTCAGGGCCAACTAATTATCCACAATTAAGGATACTGAGCTTTTGTAGTAGTTTTCACTTGACAAAAATTGTGGGGAAAAGGCTCTTAAGATTTATATTTTATTGAAGTTTTTTGATTTACTAAAGGGGGTTTGCAGTAGGTTTTTTTACATTGTAAAACAACTTGATATATTCCATATTTGCAAAAGCAAGCCATACAACTATTTATTTAGAATAGTGAAGGAAACCTCAAGAGAATTTTTTATAAGACAGGCTCTCCAATTGTATATTATTATTGCCTTAGAAAAATGAACATATTTTGAAAGATGTAATAATTTGAATAGCTTGAAGGAGCACTATAATCCAAAGACCTGAGATCTAAAATAATTGAGGGTACACTCAATTTTTAAAACATGGCATCAGATGCATATGATAAAAATAGGTTAGTAGGTGTAAATGAAGAAATGAGACATACTCTCTTTTCCTATTCCATTTTACATTATCATGAGCTTTTCTCTTTGGGAGGTAATTTCTGAGGATTTTTGTAGAAGCAGATTCTTTGTTCTCATAATCTGGTAAAGCAGAGGGGTAATGTAATGAGAATATTATGTTTACTAAATGCGAAAGTAATATGGTTTTTGTAGGTTCAATAAAACTTATATATTCTAATAATTTAAAATTATTAGAATGTTGGGCTATTGTAGCCCCAGCAGGCACAGAGCAGATTCTCTATGATCCGGGCAGATGGGTAAAGGAGAGTGCTGGAGCCCTCAGTGGCTTTTTCACATCATTTGTAGGGCGGCACCCAGGTACATGGCAGGCAGGGGAACCTGGAGGCTGGCAGGCCTCTAGTCCCCCGATGAATCGTCACTCTTTCTGGGCTCTCTGGGGTTCACTTGTGGTCTCTTTTCTCTGCTCTCTCTGCTTTTCTGCTACCTGCTGTCTCTGCTTCTACCACTGGTGTCCCCATGATGCCGCCCTTATATGCCAAGCCTCTCAGCCCAAGTGCACCCACTTACACATGCTCACACCCTACTCCAGGTGTCTACCATTAGGCACACGTGTAAGCCCACAGGTATGGATCTTAGATGCCAATGGCAGGAGGGTGGGAAAACCTGACAATTTCCATTTACCCTACAGTTACCAACAAGTAACTAGCTGTTATTATGATCTAAAACACCAAGTTGACTTTGTAACTAGTGGATGTTTTAAAATGGTTACTATACACTGAATTAGAGAAATTAATGCTCAGTATTTTATTGTATAGAGATCTTAAAGTTAATTAAAGCAGATCCATTGGATTCTTTTAATTTTGAAATTGTTATCACTGCTGGGTATGTTTGATACTGTTTGCCTAAGACTCTTTAAACTGTCCTGTAAGGGCAGGAATGATACAGTGCAGGTTTTCTATGATCCAGCAGACCGGGTAAAGGAGGAGTCAGAGTCCTTAGTGGCTTTTGCAGGTCTTTTATTGGGGTTCACCAGGCATATGGCAGGCAGGGGTGCTCCCAGCCCCCAGCAAGTCTTCACTCTAGCCGGGCTCTCCTGCGTTCTACTTCTCTCTCGGCTTCTGCTGCTTCTTTCTCAGCTTCTTTTTCGGCTTCTGCTGGCGTCCCTGTGACGCCGCCCTTAAAAGCCCAGTCTCAGCCCAGGTGAATCCGATCTACCTATGCCCACACCCTACTCCAGGAGCCCGCCATCAGGCATGCATTCAGGACTGCAAGGATCCATCATCTATCCTGATGGCGGGAGGGCAGAAAAGCCTGACATTTTTCCTTACCCTACATGTCCTGTTTGAACTATTGAACTGAATGTAAAATTTACTATAGACTCACATTGTCCAAAATGGAATTATTCATCTTACCTCAAACCTGTTCTTTACTCAGTGTTCCTATTTCTCTAAATAAAATCACCGTCCACCTAGTTGGGTCTAAATCTGAAACCTAGAATTCACTGACTTTCATCTCCCTTAACCCCTACTGTGTCAATCAGAGTTCAAATAGAGAAATGAACCACTAGTTGATACACATACGTTGCACATATATTTATCCATAAAGTAGACTGTAGGGTAAGTAAAAAATTACCAGGCTTTTCAGGTCACCCACCATTAACATAAATGATGGATCCCTGTGGTCCTACATGCATGCTTGATGCCAAAACCTGGAGTAGGGTGTGGGCATGCATAGGTGGGCGCACCTGGGCTGAGACTGGCTTATAAAGGCAGCATCATGGGGACGCCAGCAAAACAACAAAAAGAAGAGCAGAGAGAAAAAGAGTAGCAGTTGTGGAAGTAGCAGAGAAGCAGAGACAGTGGGAACACTACCAGAGAACACCAGGGAGCCCAGAAAGAGTGAAGACTTGCTGGGGACTGGGAGACCTGTCAGCCTCCCGGCCCCCAGGCACCCCTGTCTGCCATGTACCTAGTAAAAGATCAATAAAAGGCTGAAAAGCCACTGAGGGCTCTACGACTCTCCTTTACCCATCTGCCTGGGTAATGGAGATCCTACACTGTGCCTTCCTGGCACTACATAGATATACACATATATACATACATAACACATATTATGGGATTCACAACAGGAATTTGATCTTATATAATGTGTGCACTGGTTATGCAGTCTCTAAAAGGCTATTCTCTTTGCCTCTATTGTTGGAACTTGCAAGTTCACAGAATAGACAATCAGGAAGGAAGGATGGAGGTAAACAGGGAGAACAAGAAAAATCTGTAACTTATATGTGTGAATGAACTGGCATACCTAGGACACACTGAAGCCTTTGTCAAACTATTGTTGCCTCTGACCTTGATGTTGTGCGTATCCTGGTGAAGCCAGGTCCTGACGCCTATGGTGTTAAGGTCAGGAATGGGCCACTGAGCAGGTTTTCTGATCCAGCAGACCGGGTAAAGGAGGAGTCAGAGTCCTCAGTAGTTTTTGCAGGTCTTTTATTGGGATTTACCCGGTACAAAGCAGGCAGGAGTGCTGGCGGGCCGGGAGGCTGGCAGGCCTCCCAGCCCCCAGCAAGTCTTCACTCTATCTGGGCTCTCCAGTGATCTCTCTCTCTCTGGGCTTCTCTTTCGGCTTTTTCTGCTTCTGCTGGCATCCCTTTGATGCCGCCCTTAAAAGCACAGTCTTAGTCCAGGTGAATCCCATCTACCTATGCCCACACCCTATTCCAGGTGCCCGCCATCAGGCATGCATTCAGGACTGCAAGGATCCATCATCTATCCTGATGGCGGGAGGGCAGAAAAGCCTGACATTTTTCCTTACCCTACATATGGCTGGACCAGGAATGGGAGAAGCTGAAGGAGAATCTAGGCCAGGATGGAGCAGTGCAGGCTCCATGAGGTATTCAATATTGCCGATAAGTGAAAATATGTACAAGCTACTGTAGGGTAAGTGAAAATTATCAGGTTTTTTCACTTTCCCACCATTAGCATTAATGATAGATGACTGCCATCCTACATGCATGTCTGATGGCCTGGAGTAGGGTGTGGCATGCATAGGTGGGCACATCTGGGCTGAGAGACTGGGTTTATAAGGGTGGCGTCACAGGGATGCCAGCAGACAGAGTAGGAGAAACAGAAGAATGAGCAGCGGAACAAGAGTGGTGCGGAGTGGCATGGTGTGGAGTGGCGGTGGAGTACGGTGAAGTGTAGTGGAGAACGTCATGAGAATAGCTAAGACAACAAAGAGGCTGCTTGAACTGATGATGAGCCTACCCTGTCTGGGATGGTTGCAGGAAAGCTGCAAAGTGGCTTTTCTCTCACTTTGTTAAAAGATAAACTGAGGTATGATAAAACTCTAAAGAGTTTATTTGAGCATTTACAATTGGAGAGCCCCAAACTGGAAGGGGTTAGAAACACTCTGATAACAGGAACCAGGAGAAACAGAGAAGGTATGAAAGCAAATTACTTAGTGGCTACAGCTGAAAGCCCAGTTGACTGTGATTGGCTGTCCTTAGTGTTTTGATTTAGTAACCCCAAGACATTTAGCACTTAGATTTTGGTTTGCTTACATAGGCCACCAGGGCATTAGAGTCATTTCACTCTATTGGCTTCTTTGTTTAATTAATTTCACTACCTCCACCCACCAGATCTCCCACAGACATCTCTTGTGGCTTGTCTTAAGGGAAAACAGGCAGGAAAGGAAACTCTAACAACAGAAGTTCAGCACAGCCAAGTTGACACATTAAGTCATGCACCTCTGTGGAATCAGTCACCAAATGCTGATCATTCAACTTAATCAATTCTTAATCTCCCAGTTGCATTCATTTCTCTCACATCACCAATACTATAGCTTTCAACACATCCACTGATCTAGTCTGATGCTCTCTGATTCAGCTCCCTGCCTCTCCCCTCTGACTATTACTCAAAGTGTTTGAAAACCTTCACTGCTCTTAGAAGAAAATGCCTTGTTGATAGTTTGACCCTAGGGAGTGTTGACTGCTGTCCACCTGTGCCACCTCATCACCTCCTACTCACACTTGGGCACTCAAAGCTCCAAGGGACTTATTTTTTCTATGAATTTACCAAGTTTAATGGGATTTAAATGCTTTTTTTAAAAAGTTTTATTTATTTATGCATACAAGAGTTGGGGTATAGGCCAGAGGTGCAGGGCATGAGAGGATTCACCAGAGACAGAGTGGGGAGCAGAACAGGCAGATTGACTGAAATACACTACTGAGTCAGGGAGCAGTGGGAGAGTCAGGAGAGGTCTGGTGTGCCATGTGCGTCCCCTCCCTGGCCGGGGATCGAATTCATATTCATGCAGCAGTGGCTGGTGATAGCTTGATAGTGATGAGACTTAACCCCTTGTGCCACCAGGGAATCCCCTTAAATGCTACTTTCTTTTCTACTAATGTTTTCCTTTGTCCTTCTTTGTCTTCTTCCCTCAAAACTCTGACTCTTGCACCTTACTGAGAATATTACCAGGTCATGAAGGCCTTCTCCAAGTGTGTTTTTGCCTCCCATTGGACTCTGTTCTATCTTTGATATAATAACAATTACACTGTATTATTTTTTAAAGATTGATTTACTTATGCATACAAGAACTGGGGTAAAGGCCAGAGGTGCGGAAGGTGAGAGGATTCACCAGAGACAGAGTGGGGAGCAGAATAGGCAGATCTACTGAAATATACTGTGAGGGGAGCAGCAGGTGAGGCAGGAGAGATCTGCTGTGCTATGTGGATTAGCAACCTGGCCGGGAATCAAACTTGTGCTGCAGTGGCTACAGATAGCTTCGTAGTGCTAAGACTTAACCTCTTGCGCCACCAGGGAGGCCCTACACTGGATTATTTAATGCTGATCGTCCCTGCCAAGATCTGGGAGGGGCAAGATTGTGTCTGTTTTATTTATAATTGTATTGTCAGAATCTAGTGCATACATAGTGGGTGCCAAATAAGCAATTGCTCCATAAGGGGAAGAGTTAAAGACTGCTAGGAATTATAAAGTAAAGCCCTGCCTTCCCATCCTAGCTAGAGACAGACTAGTCACAAATTTGTGAATTTTAACAATGTATATGATAACTGCTTTCTTTAGAAGGTTTTAGAAGGCACTGTCTGGGAAATAGAAAAGGTGTTATTGAGCAAAAAAATGTGTAAGTTGATACTTGACAAATAAGTAACTATCAGGAGGACAAAGGTGAGGAGGAGATTCAGGCAGAGGGAAGAGAATCTTCATGGTATCATGTGGGAGATCACAGCATAGTTAGGGCTCACCTGGGTTAGTAAACAGAAGCTGAGCCAGGGAGACATGGCAGAACCAGACTTCGCAGCATGCTCAGGACTTGAGATTTTTGTCCCATAGGGAAAGTGAAAACTTAGAGTTGTAAGACAGAAATGCACTTCCATATCGTGTTTTACAGAATCATTTGAATCCACAAATTTGAAAGGGCTAGCAGTGTTAGGCCCTTTTAAGTTCTAAGTGATGCAGACTTGCTTAGCTCTGAGGGGACTGTAGAGAGGAATATTGAGGAAAGTGGGAAGACTTGTAACCATGTCGACCACGTAGACCTCATGAAAATCAGAATAACATTATTCCTGGTTCTGCACAGTCCAGGGTGCTGCATGCTCTTGTTTCCCATTCAGCTTCAGACCATCCCTGGTGCTTCCCCATAGAGAGACTTAACTGCTCTCTGAAGCATTTCTGTGTCTCAGCTAACCAAGCAGAAGGATTTCCTTGGCAGTCAGTTTTCATACAGTATGGCACACCCCCACCACCATTCACCCCCACCCCTCCCCTACTCCTGTGAGGCCAGGTTTCTGATGCCCTGCCTCTTTCCAGGTCTGTAACTAGCTGTCTTTGGGTTGGAGTCTTTCATGAGTTGTAGCCATTGATGTGCCTGTGATATAGCAGTAAGCGCTTTTGCTTAAGAAATATATAAAAGTAACCTCCACCATGAACTAAAAAAGGAAAAAAGAATCCTAGGAAGGATACTAAAGATGTGGCAGGTACGCTTAGGCTTTCTAAAGAAGAGGGGGAGCTGGGTCTGTGTACCTCAGGGGTTGGCCAGAGGTGAGAGATGAGTTGAAAGGCTTTTGCACCAGTGAGAGGGAATGAGGACCAGAACAGGGAGAGAGACATGAGTATGAAGAAGAGGTGAATTAAAACATATACTGGCAAGACAGAATTGCCAGAACTTGGTGACTTGATCACTTGGACTTGCACAGGAGAAAGCATGACTTCTAGGTAGCTACTGGCTGGTTTTATCTCATGCCACTTAGTGAATTCAGAAGCGTATAATGTGTTTGGAAGTGATCTGGATTGGCTGTACAGTCTGAGCATTCAGGAAAAAGTTCAAAGAAAGATCACAAATGGATCACTTAAACAGGCTATGCAGAATAAAAGAGAAACATCTGAGGAATAACCCAATAGACAATGCAGTGGAGGCTGAAGTAACCAGGCAATAACATCTCTGATAGAAACAGGATGTAATACAGCACTAATATTTTACCTGTCTGTGAGGAGGTAATTAATCAGTTAGTCTCTGAGAGTATTTAATAAGAGTTACATTTACAGTTCATATTTCTTTCTGCTGCTTTTTTCAAGGTTTGGATGCATGTCTGAATACGTCTAATATCAGGCATTAGCATCATCTTCATCTTCTCTTTAGTCTGTAAACGATGTAGTGTGCAAGTATGTTGAACAGATGTAGAACCGATTAAACTTAGTTAATTTTTTAACCATTCCTTTCCCCTCCCCAATTTACCACCATTTTCAGTATAATCAAGAGCTAAGATTCTCTTCCATTAATTAGTATCCTTTGGGATGCAATACTTTATTAGAGCTAAACTTATTGCTGCCAGATCAAAGAATGTTCCCTATCTTCCTGTGCTTAATATCTTCAGGCACATCAACTTACTTAGACTAAGATTATCATAGTAATGCCTATTATTTTTATTTTCAATATACTTCTTGAAAATTTTCTTGATATTTTTAGCTGCATGTGACCTATCCCAGACCACTGTTTCTCAAATTTGAGGTTGTGACAGTGGGCTGTGAAATCAATGTATTAATAGTTGGTCATGTCAGTCCTTCAAAAGTTCTGTAGAACTGAAAAAATTAAAGTCTATCACATGTAGGATGTGTTTGATTTGTGAAAATTTTCCTTCAGTTGACTGTTGGTTGCATGTGTACTTACCTGTGTGTGTATGAAGGTAGGTATATGAAACCAGGACTGGAATGTAAACTTAATTTTTTATGGTAGAGTGTAGAAAGAAAAGTATGATTTTGAGAAAACAAACTGACCACTTTGGGCTTCATACATGCTAACATTAGCTTCCATCACACCACGAACATTTTTTCTTTATCTTGGTAATTCCAGAATTTAGCACAGTGCCTTGCATGGGGTAGACAAAGTGAGTCAACGAATGAATATATGGACATTAAAGTATTATTGGTTAAATTCCCCTGAACTCGTTATCCTACATTCGCTAATTTCAGGATAGGTTGTGGAACAGGGAAAAAATAAGGACAAGAAATCAACTCAGTCCTTTCAGGAGCTTTAAAAAAGGAAACCTGGTTTTGACAGACATAATTATTATGCATTGCAGTCACTTCACTGGGCAGCGAATGCCTGAAACACTAAATGGAAGTGCTATGTTTAGCACATTTATGAAGTTTTGAAATATTATCGCACAGCCACAATTGTGTTCATTCCATTTTTTAGGAAAACCATCACTTATCTTAAAAAATCCTTTGTTCTGTTAAACAATTTATCCTGGTGCTTGAGTTTCCATATAAATTAGTCCAGCTTAGTTAACATCTTACTATGGCTCAGAAGAATAAAGACAGATATTTTTAAGATTTTTTTTGTCCTTCTTAATGGATAAAATTGTAGAACTTGGTAGTTCTCAGACACTGAGGTCATGAGACTTTTATCCAATGACTCCTTCCCAGTGGGAGGTGTTCTCTCTGGAATGATTTCTAAGTTTATTGAATTCTCAGATGAAACTCAAATGCAGAGAAACTCACAACTAATAGAAATAGAAAACAGAAGATGAATCCCACACTCCTGGCAAAGAACAACTGAAATCATTGATGCAACATCCTGAGAAACTGAGCCTTCCCCCTCATTCCACCTAGGGGAAAATGTCAAATGTCCTCTTTTACAATGTCTGAAATAGCTTGTGCAATTTTACCAATAGAGAAAATCTGCAATAGGTTTCTTTCAAATTTATTTTTTTCTGCTTGAATTTCTGTTAACTATTTAAGTGAACTCACTCAAAGAGTATTATGGTAAGTGACCAGAATTCAGTGATGAAAATATCAAACCATTTTTTTTAGCAAAACTCTGAGAGACAAAGGCTCTCAAAATTTGAAATTAGCCATGTAATTATTCATTTTAAAATATAAAATAAAAAAACACAAAATTTGAAATTAACTTTACAAATAGCTGCTCACAAACTCTAACCAAAAAGTATTGTTTTGTGCTCAAAGAATATGTCATATGTTTTAATATGTCTTTGTTATCACAATATCTCAAGGCTGAGAGGATTCCTATACTACTACCAAATATTGGTACAACTGGTGCTGGTTTCAGAGGAATCTTTTCTGGTGTGTGATAAAATGAGAACCGAAGAACAAGGGAATCATATTTTTCATTAAACTGAATGATTATATTTGCAGGACTGTTATTTATTCTGTGGGAATAACTGTCCCACTTCTTTCATGTGAAGATAACTCTTTTTTAAAGAACTGCAATTATGGTGATGATTTTTTCAACTTGTGGAAAAGAATGGAGAATTACCAGGAATTACTGATGTGGTCCACACCTCTATGTAGCATTTAAGTCTCCTCCCCCATTCTTCTGTGGTTACTTTGCTTAGCCTTTTACAGATCACAGCCAGAAACAGGGAATATTTTAATTCACTTCATTGAGAATGCATCTCTAGAAATCCCCTTCACGGTCCTGTTCTACATTTGGTGCCTAGGAAGAGTGATCTATCAGAAAATGTGTATAACTGCTCCATTGCTTTATGAGACCCTCTTACATATATTCTAGATCAGTGTAATCATCCTCTTTACACTATATGCATTATAAAAAATATTGTTAAAATGAAAATAGCTTTGTTGAACTAAATTACTTCTAGTCCCTACTAATGATTTTTCAGTAATAATTTCTCCAATGAAATGAAACCCAGAAAGAAAAACTGAAACATATGTTTCATTTATTGTAATAGTATTAACTTGTACTTGGGAAAATAAATTGACAATTTGAAGTGGCCATCCTCTGAACTGTGATCCTTAATCCTGAAAGCGGGTACTTTTCATAGTCACTGTGTTAAATTATTGCCATAGTTTCTAATCCCTTACATCATAAGCTATTCTATAGTTTACAATGCTTGTTCATATATTGGTCTTACTTAATCCTTATAATAATTTTGTAAAATAGATAGGGCAGGAATTTTAACTTTTGTTTAGGAAATGGTAATCTAAGGCTCAAAAAAGTAAATTACTTGCTTACATACACTGAAGCAATTTGTAACCAACAGGGTTAGGATTTTATTCTTGGTTCTCTGATTCCAAATCCATAGTTTTTCCACCAAGCTGGAAAAATTTCCATTCAAGTACAATGATTAATACTTTTCCTTTGTTCTTCAAGTTTGCTGATACCTAGTGTTAAATCCCCTAAAGAGTAGGTAAATCAAAGAATACATGATCAATGGTAAATCCCTAGTAAATAGATTTTAGATCAATTTGTTCCATTTAAATTGAGTCAGACAGTAAGATCAGTCTTCTACAGTTTTGTGTATGCATGAATTTTCAGTAAATATTCTTAACAGACTATAGTTACAAAGCTAACGCACGAAACTTAAATGATAACTAAAAAGTCATGATAATTTTGTATTGGCACAAACCCAAAGGCGGCTCAGTAAAGGTCTGGCAACAGATACATATATATTTAGTACATAGAATTTCTCCCAACTCAGCTTATGATTTTGAGTGACCATCCTAAAATAAGCTTGTCTCTCGTATTTTTTTTTCCTTTCACAAGAGAGATCAGTTCAGAATAGTAATAGCAATTAGTATTCTGTAAGCAGCAACCCATCTTCAGCTGCATTAGCAGAATCCAAATAGCCTAAACTAGAATCCATATGACAGGATCTCAGTTTATTTATTTATTTATTTATTGTAAACATATGTGGTCTCTGTGACCCAAGCCTTGTGATTGTGATTATAAAGTCAGGATGACAATTTCTGCAAGAAAAATGGTTATTTGCTTAGCTAAACTTTAAGGCTGACAGATTACTATGAAATGTAAAATTTGCTTCTACTTTTTACCTGCTGGTTCTAACAAGTCAGTTACATTCAACAGTGTCTCAAGGACAAGAGAGAATTCACGCTGGCTTTATATCAAGAAGCTAACTCCAAATAGACAAGAGAAACAAAAGCAAGAACAGGACCAATAGATAAAAGAGTCCTTGTTAGTGCACTAAAGCAGTTGCTACAAATAGGACAGCGGAAGGAGAGTTGGGAGGGGAAAGAGTGAGGCAAGGTCAAAGAAGGATGATATCAATAGAATATCTCCAAATAGCACAGAATGCAGCAAGAAGTAGCAGCAGATGTCAGTCCAGCCCAATGTCAACCCCCGTGGAGCTATGTAGAAAGACTTGGAAGGAAACAGATTCACTGCAGTTGGTGTTAGGAGTAAAGAGAGAGCAGATGATACTTTCTCCCCATGAATTGAAAGCCACGACTCGCCACTGGCCACAACGTGATCTCCTTTCTCACCGGTTCCATTCAAACTTTTAGGGTTTTTCCTCTTTATTTCAGATCTTTATTCCCCTCCTTTCCTTTTGATTTCCTTTATTCTGTCAGCCTTTCTCACTGCCAATTCTAACTCCAGTACTCACCCCACTGGCTTTCTCTTGCCTATGCCACCAGGTATTCTGATTCCAGATGCTTACCCTGGCCTCAGCAATGTTCCAGGACTGATGATGCTTTATCTAGGAGAATATATTAACTGCAGCACTCAGAAAATTCTCATCATGATCGTAGACATTATTGGCATGAATTGACTTTCATAACTGTGGAGGAAAGCCAAAAATGTATAAAGGAAGTCTGTTTTCAGAGTTCATATCCCTTAATTTTAGTGAATGAATGTGGGTGTGCTGAAAACTTAGTTACTTAAGAACTGCCTAAATTTCATAATTATTTCATTTCCATCCGTTCACAGATGGCTTTGCCCTGGGTGTAAAAATTGAAGCACCAATATAAAATGATGCTACCTTTACTCTGGGAGTTAAATCTTCAATTTGAAATGTTGGTTTTCAGAACCTTGGAGAGCATCAAACAACCCTTCATTTCCCTTATTGGATTCAGTTCAAGTGTGGGCTGATTTCTTCTGTAAAAATATGAAATAGGAAATAATGGGATATATTGACAGTGAAGCTAGTAAATCCTGTACCAGAAATTCCCTCTACAATAACTTGTTTTCATAGCTTAAGTTTTTGTTGTAGTGTTGTGCAGTTCTTCAGAGGGCGAACTTGGAGTCAATAAGACTTGGGTTCAAAGCCAAGTTCTCCCGTATCCTAATGAGGAACCTTAGCAATCTCCTCAAGCTTTATCTCTTCCCTTCTGAAAAATGAATTTATAGATAGAATCTACTTCATAGGGTTGTTCTGATGAATACATGAGACAATGCACATAAAACCTTTAGCATACAGTAATCACTCATTGCTTACTCCATGCTTTCAAGTGAGTTGTTTCTGACCTGGTTGGCAACAGTTATATTGACCATTACTGAGGATTTGGAGTGCTTCAGTGGCATTGTTTTCAGGGGAGAATGACACACTTAGAATTGAGGAAGCATCCCAGTCTCAACCTTGTAATTTTCAGTCATGTTCAGCTTAGTGATTTAACTCATCCCCTAAGCAGAACTTTCAATTGAGTGTGACTGTTTTTAAATGAACAGTTTGCCCATTTCAATGGTGTTATCAACAGTTGTTAATGTTTTCTTGCTTTGCTTTGTGCCTCTTCCAGAGTCAATTAGATGATGCATATTTTGGTCCATTTTCATATTTGTGTGTGTGTGTGTGTGTGTGTGTGTGTGTATATATATATATATATAAAACTTCTACTTAGTGTCAGTACTGTGCTAAATGGTTTACATATGGTGGTGAACAAAAATAAATGGTCCTTTTCCTCTTTGGTGGAATTTTATCAGTGTAGGAATCTTGGCACAAATTAGATCCCATCTCCCTCTATTGAAACTACTCATTTCTCAACCTGTCTGGTAGCTGGAGCCTAGAACATGCCCTAGGTTTAGCCTGCCCCAGACGTGTGCCCCAAACTTCTGACCAGTATCCAGTGAGCAAAAAAAAATCAGGTAGATTGAAAAATTCTGGTGGCAGTAATGGTAGCTGCAACAGGGCTCTGAGAACAGTTGTGCTGGCATCAATGTCTGGCGCCCAGTGCTAGCATTTGGGGGCTGCAAATTATTATAATTCATGTCTAATATGACTGCCCAGTGGAATAAGCTGAAGAGTTTAATCGCAGGATATTGTCTGTGGTTCTGCCTGGATAGTCTCCCTTTGTTCCTGATCATTTTTCCATGGCTCTTTCTGTAGCTCTCCTGGAAATTCTGTAAATAGTAAAAAAATAATTTTAATTATTTTTTATTTTTTATATAAGTGGCTGTTCAGTTTCTCTTTTTTTTGTAGCTAAGAGTTTTTGCTGCCCCATCAGCGATTCAAATCCTAGCTCCATACTTGAAAGATGAATGATCTGGGGCAAATGACTTATTCTTGATACATCTCAAAATTTTATCTAGAATGTAAAATACAACAGGTGAAATATATATATGTATATATATATATATATATATACACACACATATTTTTGGTCCATTTTCATATATATATATATATATAGTACTTACAATAGCATAGCTATAATAGTAGATACACATATGTTAGCTACTATTAACACATTTAGAAGACATAATTGAGGACATGAGAAAAATGGCAAAGCTTGTAAGTGAAGCTCTTAACTGTATATATGCTATTCAAATTTGAAAGAAAATGACCAATTTGTATTATTTCAGTGATAGAGAAGATCAGAAAGCTATAAGAAGACAGGCAAGTTTTAGGTCAGTAAACTCACTTCTTTGTGTATTCAAAACATTAAATGAGGTTTCCAAATGCCTGTATTTTTAGAACAATCTCAAATAGAGAATACATCAAAATGATTGAGTAAGTAAATTTCAACTTGATATTTAAGCAACACATGGACAGGTATTGAATCTTTAGGCGAGGATCCTAAAAAATTACCTATTAGAAGCTCCAAACCTTTGAAATTTTTTGTTCGTCTCTGCTGTTTGTAAATGCTTCTTTTTATGATTCTCACAACCTCACCCCAAAAGAAGTTAAGTGCCCACCTTTGGGTCCTTACTGTGCCACATGTTGCTGTAGTAGATTCTGTCATTTGCTTATACATTTATTATCAAAAACTTAGGTCTTATGTCTAGGAGCTAGTGGAACTAATGTAATTTATGTTGTTTATGGTTAAAATCAGCTTGGACCAATAAATGTTGGGCTTTTGGAATAGTTTATCATGAAAAACATGACACAGGGATAAACATGATAATCTTTCACTCAAAGCTGGCATCTTTTAATATTCCTTTTAAAAAATTAAAAATTTCAGTACAAGATTGTCTCTTTTTTGCCATATTATTTAGTCCTACAATTTGTAGAGCAATCACTAATTGTGCAGTTATTAATTATCAAACTAAAATGATAAAACATTTTGGAAGTTCCACAAATATCTTGACTTCAGCAAAATAACCAAAGTGTTCATTTCCCTGGAAGCATCCAGAGAGGCAGCATTCTTAATGGGTACCCACTACTTTTCACTCAAATGAATATCCTTTCCATAACTAGTCACCAAACCAAAAAAGTTTGATTAGTAAAAGCCTTAAAATGTATTAACAGAACTGAGAGCATGAAAATTTAAACAGCTGCAGAAATTGGTTGCTCAGAATGAAAGTCCTAGCTTATTGCCCATGTAAAAGTATTTCTAATTATAAAAACAATTAAATTTTTACAATGAGGAGATGGAGTGTGGAGCAGTATTAACAACAGAACCAAATGAATTTTGAGGAGTGAAATGGCGAGTGAATTTTAGAAAAAGAAACTTAAGGATATATTTACATACACTATAAAGGGTTGCTAAGAAATACGTTCTTTAGGAACAAGAGTTTCTTTCTATTTAATTAAGAAACTTGTTATGAGAGTTAATAAGAAACTTCCTTCTAAAGTCAACAACTGTTTTGGATCCTTAAAAAATAAAATCATAATGTGAAAACAAAGTAAAGGCTGCAGGTCAAAACTGTGTAGGAATAATTGGAATGGGGTGTGTAGATTTTTTACCTATGAACACAAACTATTTTACATTCAGTATATTTAGGGGTTAGAATATAACTTAAACTCTTATCTCTATTTATTTGAAATTAAAATTTTTATTAAAATTACTAATGGAAAAGCACTTATAATGAAGATTCCTATCTTCATTTTAGCTCTAGCAGTTGGTTCTCATCTTGAAATTCTAAAAAAAGTGATACTTCTTTCTTTTTAAAATTTATTTTTAACTGAGGTAATATTGGGGCATACTTATCAGGTATTACCACCACAGTGAACCCACTACCACTAATTCATATTTCACCTTCCCTCTTTGTTCTTAATCCTCCACCCCCTTTTCCCTTTGATGTTTTAGTTCTGACTATCAAGGGTTAATTTTTAAGTTTGTCCTTCAGTTGCTTTATATTCCACATACTAGTGACACCATAAAATATTTATCTTTTTCCTTCTGACTTATTTCACTTAGCATTATTCCTTCAAGCTCTATTTAAGTTTCTGTAAATGGCATGAGTTTATCTTTTTTGATTGCCTTGTAGTAGTCCATTGTGTATCTATAACACATCTTTTTTTTTTTTTTTAAGATTTATTTATTTATTTATACAAGCACTGGGTACAGTCAGAAGTGCGGGAGGGTGAGAGAATTCACCAGAGCCAGAGCGGGGAGCATAGCAGGCAGAAGGACCGAAGTACACTGCTGAGGGGAGCAGCGGGCGGCAGGAGAGGTCTGCGCGCCATGTGGGACCCTCCTCCAGTGGCCAGGGAGCAGCTGGGGATCGAACCGGCGCCGCAGAGGCCGCGGGCAGCTTCGCAACCCAGCGCTCAACCGCTGTGCCACCGGGGAGGCCCTCTATAACACATCTTGATCCAGTCATCAGTTCTGGGGTACATAGGTTGTTTCCATAATTTAGCCATAGTAAATAGTGCTGTTATAAACATGGGAATCCAAGTTTCCTTTAGAATTTTAGTATTTTTGAATTTGGAGGATAGACACCTAAGAATGTAATTACTCGGTTGAATGGCAGATCTGTTTTTAATGTTTGAGACATGGTAAAGGCTAGGTCAGTTTGCATTCCCACCAGCAATGTAAGGGGGTTCCCTTCTCTCCACATCCTTTTGTTTTCCTTGCTGTTGGGAAGGAATCATTAAGTTTATGTCAGGAAATGTTTTGTCTATGTTTTCTTCTATGTATATTATGATTTTAGGTTTTACATACAAATCTTTGATCCATTTTGAGTTGATTTTGGTGTAAGGAGTGAGATCCTGGTCTAGTTTCATTCTTTTCTATATAGCTGTCCAATTTTCAACACCATTTATTGAAGAGACTATCCATTCGAGTGCATGTTTTTGCTCCTTTGTCATAGATTAACTGTTCATGTGTATATGTGGTTTTACTTCTGGGCTCTCAATTCTGTTCCATTGGCCTTTGTGTATGTTTTTGTTCCAACACCAGGCTGTTTTAATTACCATGACTTTATAATATAGTTTGAGGTCTGAAAGTGTGATACCTTTATTCTCTTTCTTCCTTATCAAGATTTCCTTTGCTATTTGGGGTCTTTTATGATTCCATATGAATTTTAGTAGTATTTACTTCAGTTCTCTGAAATATGACATTGATGTATTTATTGGGATTGTGTTGATTCTGTATATTACTTTGGGTAGGAAGGCCATTTTGACAATGTTGATTCTTTTGAACCCATGAGCAGGAAATATTTTTTCATTTCTTTGTGTCTTCTATTTCTTTCAACAATGTCTCATATTTTTTTCTTTGTATAGGTCTTTTACCTCATTTGTTAGGTTTGCACCTAGGTCTTTAGTTTACTTTGGTGTAATTATTAAGTGGGATTACTTCTCAATGTCTACCTCTTCTATCTCATTGTTTTGTGGATAGAAAGATAACTGATTTATGTGTTGATTTTATACCCTGCCACTTTGCTAAATTGATTGTTTCATTTAGTTTTTCTGTAAAACCTCAAGGGTTGTCTATATATGCTATCATGTCATCTGCAAATAGCATTTGCTTTACTTCTTCTTTCCCAATTTGGATTCCTTTTATATCTTTTTCTTGTCTAATTGTTCTAGCTAGAAATTCCAATACTATGTTGAATAGCAATTGTCGTGTACAATACCTTAAAGGAAAAGCTGTCTGTTTTTTTGCATTGAGAATGATATTAGCTATGGGTTTGTTGTAGATGGCTTTTTATATGTTGTGTTTCAATTATTCCCAGTTTTTCAAGGGGATGAAAAACAACAGCACATGTTATTAAGATCATATGGTTTTTATCTTTCTTTTTGTTGATGTGGTTAATTATGTTGATTGATTTTCAGATATTGAACGATCCTTGTGATTCTGGTATTAATCCACTAAGTCATGGCATAATCCTTTTAATGCATTGTGGGATTTGGTTTGCTAGAATTTTTTAAAAAGATTTATTTATTTATGCATACAAGAGCTGGGGTACATGCCAGAGAGGCGCGGGGTGGGGGGGGGGTGAGAGTACTCACCAGAGTGGGGAACAGAACAGGCAGACTGACTGAAATACACTGCTGAGGGGAGCAGTGGGTGAGACAGGAGAGGTCTGCTATACTATGTGGGTTTCTTCCTGGCTGGTCAGAGATTGTACTTGTGTTGCAGAGGCTGTGGATTGCTTCATAGTGCTGTGCTTAGCCCCTTGCACCACCAGGGAGGCCCTGATTTGCTAGAATTTTATTCAGGATTTTTGCATCTGTGTTCATTAGGGAGATTGGTCTGTATTTTCTTCTTCTGTGTTGTCTTTGCTTGGCTTTGGTACTAGAGTAATGTTGGCCTCAAAAAGTATTTGGAAGTATCCCTTCTTTTTCAATTTTCTTGGAAGAGTTTGAGCAAACAAGAATTAGTTCTTTGAAAGTTTGTCAGAATTCATTTGTGAAGCCATCTGGTATTGGACTTTTGTTTTTTGGGAGAATTTTGATTACAGTTTGAAAGTCCTTACTTGTGATTGGTTTGTTCATGGTTTCTATTTCTTTCCTATTAAGTTTCAGATGATTATATAAGTCTATGAATTTGTCCATTTATCCTAGTTATTTAATTTGTAAGCATATGCATGTTCATAGTACTCTCTAATTATCCTCTGAATTTCTTCAGTATCTGTTGTGATTTCTCCTCTTTCATTTTTTATTCTATTTGAGATTTCTTTTATTTTCTTGGTGAGCCTTGTTAAGAGCTTTGTCTATTTTGTTAATTTTTTTTCAAAGAACCAGCTTATGGTTTCATTGATCTTTTGGAATAGCTTTTTAATTTCTATTTCATTTACTTGTGCTTTGATTTTATTGTTTCTGTTCTTCTACTGGTTTTGGGTTTTTTTTTTCTTTTTATAATTCCTCAAATTGAGAGAGAACGTTACTTATTTGAATGCTTTCTTGATGTGGACCTGTTTTGCTTTATATGCACCTATTAGTTCTGCTTTGTGTGACCCATAAGTTTTGGATGATTGTTTTGCTGTGTTCCATAAGTTTTGGATGATTGTGTTCTTGTTTTCATTTGTGTCAATGTATTTTAAAATTTCTTCTTTGATTTCCTCATTAACCCAGTGGTCTTTCAATGGTGTGTTGTTCAGTCTCCATGTAGTAAAAGATTTCTCTGCTTTCTTTTGATAGTTGACTTTTGTTTGATACCTTTGTGGTCTGAGAAGAGGCTGGGTGTGTTTTCAGTCTTGGTGAAATTATAGGTATTATTTTGTGTCCCAAAATGTGGTCTGTTCTGCAGAATGTCTCATTTGTGCTCCAAAAAAAAATGTGTATTCTGCCATTGGGGGTACAGCTCCAAGTATATGTCTTTAAGGTACAAGAGGTCTAATTATCTACTTAAAGCTATTTTATCCTTGTTTATTTTTTTCCTAGTTGATCTGTCCATTGGTAAGAGTGGGGTGTTGAAGTCTCCTGCCATAAATGTGTTTATTCTAATGTTTGTTTTCAGAGTTGGTAGTAGTTGCCGAATGTATTTTGGTGTTACATCATTTGGTGCATGTACATTGATAAGTGTTATGGCCTCTTGATGTATTGTTCCCATTATCATTATATAGTGTCCCTCCCTGTCATTCCCTTTTTTTAATAGAAATCTATTTTTCTGGTATAAATATGGCTTTCCCAGTCTTCTTTACAGTTCCATTTGCTTGTAGGATTGTTTTCCAATCTTTAGTTTGAGCTTATGTTTGTCTTTGGAATTTAGGTATGTTTCCTGGAGACAGCAGAAGGTTCAATTCTGGTTCCTAATCCAACTGGGTACACTGTGTCTTTTATTTTATTTTTTAATTTCTTTTTAAAAATTTATTTATTTATTTATACAATAACTTGGGTACAGGCCAGAAGCACGGGAGGGTGAGAGAATTCACCAGAGCCAGAGCCAGAAGCAGAATAGGCAGATGGACTGAAGACACTGCTGAGGGGAGCAGTGGGTGAGGTGAGAGCTCTGCGCCACCATGTGGTGTTCTCCCTGGCCGGCGGGGAATTGAACCAGTGCTGCAGAAGCTGTGGACAGCTTTGCAGCGTGGCCCTCAACCGCTGCACCACCGGGGAGGCCCCTCTGTGTCTTTTAATTGGTGAGATCAGTCCATTTATGTTTAAAGTGATTGACATGTGACTGTCTGACTGCCATTTTATTCTTAAGTTTTGTGCTATCTCCTTATTTAGTTCTTTGTGTTCCTCCTTTTGGTTCCAATGTGTAAGCTCCTCTCAATATTTCTTGGAGGAGTGGTTTAGTGTTTGCAAATGCCTTCACCTTCTCTGTATCTGAAAAGGCCTTTATTCTTCCTTTATAGCTGAAGGACATTCTTGCAGGATAGAATATTCTTGACTGGCAGTGTCTTTTTCTTTAAGCATTTAGAATATGCCATTCCATTCTCTCCTCTCTTGTAGTGTTTCTTCAGAGAACTCTGATATTAGCCCAATCAAGATACCTTTATAGGTTATCTGCTTCTTTCCCCCTGCCAGCTTCAGTATTCTTTCCTTGTCTTGAATTTTTGGCAGTTTCACTACTTTATGTCTTGATATTAATCTCATTTTTATCTAGGTATGCTGAGGTTCCTTTAAATTCCAGGATTTGTACATTTAATTCTCCCCTCTATGAGCTGGAAGATTTCCTCCATTATTTCTTTAAATATAATTTCTGTGCCTTTCTCTCTCTGCTCCCCTTATGGTATTCCCATTATTTAGAGGTTGCCTTTTTATCATGGAGTCACATAGTTTTCAGAGTGTTACTTCATTTTAAAAATTTTATTAATTTTTTTCTCTACCCAGTTTATTTATACACTTGCACCTTCAGTTATACTGATTTGTTGTTCCACTTGATCTATTCTACTTCTGAGCTTTTCTCCTGAAATTTTCATCTCCTGTATTTCTCTTTTGAAATCCTGAAACCCCATTTTTTTCTTATTTAGAACTTCATTTTTTTGTCTTCAGTTCATTGATTTAATTTCTAAGGATATTTATTTGTTATTCTAGGTTTTCTTCCATTTATTTGAATTTCTTTATCATTGCTATTCTAAAATCTGTCTCTGAAAGGGAGAACATAACTTCTATGTCTATGACTTGGGTTCTGGAAATTTGTTTTTTTTTTTTTTTTTCTGTGTTCTATTATTCACTTGAGGACTCATGTTGCCATTTTTGTGTTTTATTTCAGCCTAGTATTAACTTTGGTACCCAGCTAATATATGTGGGGTTTCCTCTGTTCATAGCTCCTCCCAGTCAGGATTCTCACCTATCTGGGCAAGCTGCTGGTGGGGCCTCATGGGAGGTCATGAGGCCTCTGGCTGCTCAGGCCTATTCCCTGATGCAGGCACATGGTCTCACCAGTCTGTGCATGTGCTGACAGAGATCATGGCAAGTCACAAGGCCTCTGTAGGTCCAGACTGGTACTGGTGTGGTCCCTTAGAAAGTCACAAGTCTCCTGCTGCTCTGGGAAGGTGCTGGCAGGGTCTTGGGGGAGGTCATGAGGTCTCTGCTGGTCTGGGCAGAGACTGGCAAGGTTTTATGGAAGGTTGTGAGGTCTCTTGCTGCTCTGACACCCTCTCTGATGTGAGTCTGGGGTCTCACTGATCCAGATGTGGTCGCAAGAGATACTTTTTCAAAAGGTGAAGTGACCAATTGAGTCACTTATCCTGTTTCATTAACATTGTCATGTCGTTTAATACACTCACAATTGGTTAAGAATGAAGGTAATATTTCATTTTGTACTTCTACCAAATGTTTAGATTTCATTCTCTTGATCTTTTCTAATTTTTAAAAAACATTTATTTCATTCAGGTGCTGTCTCTTTTACTCCAAAGCTCATTTTTCCTTTTTATTCCTGTTATTTGACAACTTTTTGAAGTGTGATTTGGAAGTACCCTCTTCCGTTAGACAAATTACTTTTGTTAAATATAAAAACTTCTTCAGGGTAGTGATTTGTCAAAATAGTATGCAGGAGGTAAAAGCACTGAGGCTGTTATTTATCAATGGAACTGCATGTCGACTAATGTAGAAAGATTTGAAAATTACCCTTAAAGAATAGTGGGCGTCTGTGCTGAATACAGCTATGAATCCATGTCAGCATGGTTACTACAGAAGGAATTCATTCAAATGCAATGCTGGCAAGAAAGAAAAAAAATTCATGGCATAAAGAAATGCTTGACAAATTCTCCATGTTTGCAACAGTCTATTCTGGGAAGATGTGGATTAAAAATAAACAAACTTCATTATGTGCAAAATTAAATATATAAAAAAAGTCAAATTAGTAGTCTCTCAGGTTTCTTGCAACAAAAGAGTGATTCCTTTTAAAGGGGACTTATTATAATGGCAAATGAAAATGATAAACAATATAGAAAGGACCTGCCTTGAACTGAGTACTCTTGATCTGCATATGTCACTTCTCTTTAACAACCTGTAAAATATATATTATCATCCCTGTGTATGGCTAACCCAGGTCTATCTCCCTATAACATCCACATTCTTTCTGGTCTGTGTGCATTTTAATAAAGTGAACCTAGAATAGAAGGGGGCGGAGCAACATGGAGGCGAGGAGATGCTGCGAGTAAGATCTCCCATTAAAAAAAAGTTAATAGGGAAGAAAAGCAGCAGGTCCCAGTGAGAACTGGGACACGGAAGATAAACGGACGACTCCAGCAAACTACCCGAAGAAGAAAGTGGCCACAAAAGAGGACTAGAAGGGAGGAAAGCGCAGAACCCTGCTCCCCTCCCCCACCCACAGAGTCGGCACTCTCCGACCAGCAGAGAGGAGGAAAACAACAAACTAAAACGACCAACAAGAACAAACTACGCAGCAAGCGGGACTGTGAGTGGAAAGGAACTATTGCAGCCACCACACCCCGTGAACGGGAGCTGTGGAGAACCCTGCAGGATTCTCGCAGCGGTGAGCGAACGGCTCCCGGCGCCATTAGAGAACAAAGACATTCTGGAGGAGACCTGCACACAGCCCAGGCTGCCGGTAAGCTTGCTCGGAAAAGCGGCGCGCTTGGTGTGCTTGAAAAGCTCACGCGGATCGGGATCGCGGCTGCCCAGGTCCCCGCGCCTGCGACCTAGGCTTGTGGGGAGACGCGCGCGGAGGCCCTCACTGAGGTGAAAGTCCCTCACTGAGTAAGCAGGAACCAGGCGCCCAGGCACGGGAGCAGGTGCAAAAGGCGCCATTCCCACGCCACTGAACTGGGCTACAGCCTGCGTCCTGGACCTGAGGGCTTTGGACTGAGACCAGGGGCACGAAATTCGGGGTGAGGGTTCTTCACGACGGTGGGGCACAAGGCAGACACAGCACCCCAAAGCCGTTGAGGTTTACCCTACCATTCTCACTCTGTTCCCTGGCCCACGGGGGTGGGGGGCTTGAAAAACAGCCCCCCAAGGACAATAGGAGAGATCTCTGGCGCCACCTAGCGACCAGAAAAAAAAGTCACTAACACCCCATAGAACAGGGAAATTTCTTAAGAAAAGACTTCTTGAAAAGGGCAGAAGGCTTCTGGAGGACCCAGTGGCCAGATGGGAAGTTAGCCCACGCCAGGCCCCTTCCGACCAGCAGTCTGAGCCCACAGAGGGAACAGGCACTCACGGCCGGGGAAGACCGGGTGCGCAGAAGAGTATGCCTGAGACCGGATGCTCAGGGACTGAGTCCCGCGTTGCCATTTTAGAACAGGGACATTTCTTCAGTAAAGACTTCCTGAAACCAGCAGAAAGCTCCCTCAGAAGCCAGAAATGGCTCCTGGAGGAGCCAGAGGGGAGCGGAGAAGTTCACCCAAGATGACGGCCAGCCCGAGCAACACAGTGTCCCAATGCATACGACAAATTAGAAAACAGACAGTAGGGAGTAGAAGAACCACACACAACCTAACAACGCCTCAGGAAAAAAGCACACCACAAAAATAAATCCACCCCCCAGATTGCAACAACAGTAACTTGGAAGAATATCTGAGCCTTCCAGAAAGAGAATTTAAAATTGCCGTGATTAAAAAAATGACAGAACTCATAAAGGAAAACAATGATCAGAAGAAGGAAATTGAGTCCCTAAAGAGGGAAGCAAAAGAAACGCAGGAGATCATAGAATTAATGGAGGAACTAAAGAACTCTGGGAAAAGCAATGAAAGCAGAATAGATGAAATGGAAGAACGAATAAGTACTCTTGAAGACACAGAAATAAAAAGAACCAAAACAGAAAAGGAAAGAGAAGTACGAAGGAAAAAGAACGAAGAAAGACTTCGGGAACTATCTGACTCCATGAGGAAAGGAAATATAAGAGTTATAGGAATTCCAGAAGGAGAGGAGAGAGATGTAGGACAGAGAAAATATTACAGGAGATAATTGAAGAGAAATTCCCAAACGTGAAGAAGGAGCTGAAAATTGAAATACAAGAAGCAAGAAGAACACCAAACTTCCACGACGAAAGGAAAAACACAGCAAGACACATAATAGTAAAGCTCCCAAGAATCCAGGACAAGTAAAAAATAATGAAGCTGACAAGAGGGAAGAAACAGATAACATTCAAGGGAAAACCAATCAGGCTGACATCAGACTTATCTGAAGAAACACTACGGGCAAGGAGAGAGTGGAGGGACATAGTCAACAGACTCCAAGAAAACAGATGCCAACCAAGAATACTTGATCCCACAAAGCTCTCCTTCCTCTATGAAGAAAAAATAAGCACCTTCCCAGACAAAGAGAAACTCTGGAATTTCATTACGACTAAATCCCCACTCCAAAAAATACTACAAGGAATCCTAAAGCCAGAACCTCAGAGGGACGAATAACAATGAAAGAAGGCCAAAAAAAAAAAAGTTATTAAAAGAATAAATAAATAAAATCAAAGGAAAGACAAACACAATGGCAAATACAGATGCTAATATATCAATATTAACTCTAAATGTAAATGGACTAAACTCTTCAATAAAAAGACATAGAGTTGCAGCCTGGATTAAGAAACAAAACCCAACCATTTGCTGTCTCCAGGAAACACATTTAGCTACAAAAGATAAAAAATAGGCTCAAAGTTAAAGGATGGAAAACAATCTTACTAGCAAATGGACCAAAAAAGAAAGCAGGAACAGCTATACTTATATCAGATAAAACAGACTTCAAATTCAAAAAAATAAAAAGAGACCCCAATGGTCACTACATTATGATCAAGGGGACAATATTTCAAGAAGAAATAACACTCATTAACATATACTCACCAAATGAAGGAGCACCAAAATATATCAGACAACTTTTGTCCTCTCTGAAAACAGACATCAGAGAAAACACATACGTAGTGGGAGACTTCAACACACCACTATCAACAATGGATAGATCAACAAGACAAAAAATAAGTAAAGAAACTAATGCTCTAAATAAGGACCTAGAGCATTTGGGCTTAACAGACATCTATAGAACACTAAACCCCAAAAAAACAGAGTACACATTTTTCTCAAGTGCACACGGATCATTCTCCAGGATCGATCACATACTGGGGCACAAGACAAACATCAACAGATACACCAAGATTGAAATCATATCAACTATCTTTTCTGACCATGAAGGCATCAAACTAGAAATAAACCATAAAAAGAAGGCAAGGAACTTTCCTACCTCATGGAGATTAAAAACCACACTACTGGAAGACCATTGGACTAATGAGGAGATCAAAGAAGAAATTAAAAAATTCTTTGAATTGAATGACAAGGAGGACACCAATATCCTAAATGTATGGGATGCAGCAAAAGCAGTAATAAGAGGAAAATATATAGCAATAGAAGCTCACATCAAGAAACAAGAAAGAACTCAAAGAAACAACCTAATCTCGAAGCTCAAAGATCTAGAAAAAGAACAACAAAACCCCAAAACCAGTAGAAGAAAAGAAATAATAAAACCAAAGCAGAAATAAATGAAATTGAAACTAAAAAAACAATCCAAAAGATCAATGAAACCAAGAGCTGGTTCTTTGAAAAAAAATAAAATAGACAAACCCCTAGCCAGGCTCACAAAGGAAAAAAGGGAGAAAGTACAAATAAACAGAATCACAAATGAAAGAGGAGAAATCACAACAGACACAGCAGAAATCAAAAGAATAATCAGTAACTACTATGAACAGTTGTATGGAAACAAGTTCAACAATCTAGAGGAGATGGACAAATTCCTACAACTCTACAATCACCCAAAGCTAGATAAAGAAGAAATAGAACACCTAAACAGACCAATTACAATTAGCGAAATTGAAATGGTAATAAAAAACCTCCCCAAAAACAAAAGCCCAGGACCTGATGGATTTCCAAATGAATTCTACCAAACATTCAGAGATGAATTAGTGCCTATCCTTCACAAACTCTTCCAAAAAATTGAGAAGGAAGGTATAATACCTAACACGTTCTATGAAGCCAACATTACACTAATACCAAAACCAAACAAGGACAACACAAAAAAGGAAAACTACAGGCCAATCTCCCTAATGAACACTGATGCAAAAATCCTCAGTAAAATTTTAGCTATCAGAATCCAACAATGTATCCCTAACATAATTCACCACGACCAAGTAGGATTCATTCCAGGGACACAAGGATGCTTCAACATCTGAAAATCAATCAACGTTATCCAACACATCAACAAAAAGAAATATAAAAACCATATGATAATATCAATAGATGCTGAGAAAGCTTTCGACAAAGTACAAAATGCATTCATGATAAAAGCCCTTGAAATTCTTGGGATACAAGGAACATACCTCAACATCATAAAGGCCATCTATGACAAGCCAACAGCCAGTATCATTCTCAATGGTGAAAAGCTGAAAGCAATTCCATTAAGATCTGGAACAAGACAAGGATGTCCACTCTCACCACTGCTCTTCAATATAATACTGGAAGTCCTAGCCAGAGCAATAAGACAAGAGAAAGACATCCAAGGAATCCAAATAGGAAAAGAAGAAGTCAAACTATCACTATTTGCAGATGATATGATAATATACATAGAGAACCCCAAAACCTCCACAGAAAAACTAATTCAACTCATCAATCAGTTCAGTAAAGTGGCAGGATACAAAATCAACACGCAGAAGTCAGTAGCCTTCCTATACACAAACAATAAATCTGAAGAAGAAGAAATCAAAAAAACCATCCCTTTTATTATCGAAACAAAAAAAATCAAATATTTGGGCATAAATCTAACAAAAGAGGTAAAGGACGTATACAAAGAAAACTATAAAACACTGTTAAAAGAAATAGAAGAAGACACAAAGAAATGGAAAGACATCCCCTGTTCATGGATTGGAAGAATAAACATTATTAAAATGGCCATCCTACCAAAAGCAATCTACAGATTCAGTGCTATTCCAATCAAAATTTCAATGTCATTCTTCAAAGAAATAGAACAATTATTGATGAAATTCGTATGGAATCACAAAAAATCCCGAATAGCCAAAGCTCTCCTGAAAAAAAAAGAAGGGAATGGAGGCATCACACTCCCAGACTTCAAACTCTACTACAAAGCCATAATCATCAAAACTGCATGGTATTGGAACAAGAACAGACATACAGACCAATGGAATCAAATAGAAAATCCAGAAATAAACCCACAGATTTATGGTCAACTAATCTTTGACAAAGGAACAAAGACTATGCATTGGAGCAAAGAAAGTCTGTTCAATAAATGGTGCTACATGCAAAAGAATGAAGCTGGGTCACTACATGCAAAAGAATGAAGCTTGACCACTACCTCACACCATACACAAAAATCAACTCAAAATGGATTAAAGAACTAGACATAAGACCTGAAACCATAAAATATATAGAAGGAAATATAGGTGAAACACTACGTGATTTGCACATCAAAGACATCTTTACAGACACATCACCCAAAGCAGTGATAGTGAAGGCAAAGATAAACAGCTGGGACTACATCAAATTAAAGAGCTTCTGTACAGCAAAAGAGACAATAACAAAAACAAAGAGAAACCCCACCAACTGGGAGAACATTTTTGCACCCAACACTAATGATAAAGGACTGATCACAAAAATCTGCAAAGAGCTGATGAGACTCAGCAACAACAAAGAAAATAACCCAGTCAAAAAATGGGCAGAAGAGCTAAAAAGAAACTTCTCTGAAGAGGAAATGCAAATGGCCAACAGGCATATGAAAAAATGTTCAACATCACTTGTAATCAGGGAAATGCAAATCAAAACTACCATGAGATACCATCCTACACCAGTGAGAATGGCACATATTAAAAAAACTAGCAACAACATATGTTGGCGAGGGTGTGGAGAAAAAGGAACTCTCCTGCACTGTTGGTGGGAGTGCAAACTGGTCCAACCACTATGGAGAGCTGTGTGGAGATTTCTGGACCTACTAAACATAGAGCTTCCATATGATCCAGCAATTCCACTCCTAGGTCTTTACCCAAAGGACACAGAAACATCCATTCCAAAGAACACCTGCACCCCTATGTTTATAGCAGCACTATTTACAATAGCTAAGTTTTGGAATCAGCTCAAATGCCCAAAAATAGATGACTGGATCAAGAAGATGTGGTACATATATACCATGGAATATTACTCAGCATTCAAAAAAGATAAACACATGCAATTTGCAGCAACATGGATGGCGCTGGAAGGGATCATGCTCAGCGAAATAAGCCAAAAAGAAAAAGAAAAATACCGGATGGTCTCACTCATAGCAGGAATCTAGAAAACTTAAATAAGGGACCAGGAAAATGAATAACTATAAGAAAGTGAAAATCAAAATCAACAAAAAACTATGAACCAGAGACACTTTTTGGGGGGTGAGGGGCGGGAGGGGAGGGATTGGTGTCAGAATGGGGGGCTGCAATTGTATGGGGAATATAAAAATAAAATTTATTATTTAAAAAAAAAGTGAACCTATATTTTAATTTTATATAAAGGAGTTTTTAATCTGTGTACACAGTGTCCTCTTCTGTGATTTAAATTGAATTTTTGCTTTATTTGTGTCATCAGAGCACATTTGTCAGACTACTCTTGGCTCATGCCCATGGTGGTATAACTGGAGAAAGTGACTACTCAGTGGGGAAAGAGAGAGAACTCCCATGTAGTGGAACCAGGCTGAGGATGAGTTTAATTCATATCCAGATAGCCATATATTAATTAGTTTCTAAAACATTTATTCATGCAATAAATTGAATTGGTGGCCCATATCCAGGCTCTGGGGAAACTATACTGAACCAGACAGACAATATATTTGCCTATGGAACTCATTTTCTTTTTCTCTCTTTTTTTTTTAAAGATTTATTTATTTATACAAGAACCGGGGTAGAGGCCATGTGTGTGGGAGGGTGAGAGGATTCATCAGAGATAGAGCAGGGAAGAGAACAAGTAGACTGACTGAAATATACTACTGAGGGGAGCAGTGGGTGAGACAGGAGAGGTCTGCCACGCCATGTGGGTTGCTCCGCAGCTCGAACCTGCACTGCAGACGCTGCGGACAGCTTCACAGTGCTGCACTCAACCACCTGGGCCCCAGGGAGGCCCTCTTTAAAAAAAAAAAAAGAGAGAGAGATTTGTTTATTTATGCATACCAGAACTGGGGTACAGGCCAGAGGTGGGTGGGGGGGGCAGGATGAGAGGATTCACTAGAGACAGAATGGAGAGCAGAACAGGCAGATGTACTGAAATACATACACTGCTGCGGGGAGCAACAGGCTAGACAGGCGAGGTCTGCTGTGCAATGTGGGTTGCTTCCTGGCCAGCCAGGGATTGAACTCATGCTGCAGTGGCTGCAGATAGTTTCATAGTGCTGTGCTTGCAGCACCCCTTGCACCACCAGGGAGCCTCTGGAACTCATTTTCTAGAGGGGAGACAGACAAGAAACAAGCAACATACCTGGAAGCATGGGTTACAGGTTGTAAAATACGTTGTTGATAACATTTGAGCGAAGGCCTTAAGGAATAGGGAACTGAAAGCTCAGTGAGAATCTGAACATGCAAATGATCGAAACAGTGGCACAATGACCCTGAGAGGAGGGTAAGCCTGCAGTGTGCAGGGCAGAAAGTTCTGTAAGGCTGTGTGGTGATTGGGAAGAGCAGGATGTCAAGGTTGAACTAAGAATCTGGCAGGTATAACTTACAGAACATGGGGATTGAGAAAAAAAGAGGAATTGAAAACAACTATGTTTTGGTGTAAGCAGCTGAGTGGATGGTAGAGCATCTACTATAACATGGATGACAAAGGGAAGAGTACATTTGGGGAGTAAAATCAAGAGCTCTATTTTGGATATATTAACTTTGAAATAGTTGTTAGGCACATAACTAGATTTGACAGGAGGTAGTTGACTCTGAATCTGAAGGTTGGGGGAGGGATTTGATAGAAAAAAAAACAATTTTAAAAGACAAATTTATTATGTAGTAATAAGTATGCTTCTTTGTTAATATAAGATCTAGCAGTGGGTTTACTAGTAATAACTTGTAATTTTGAAGTTGTGATGATATATAAATTGTAATTGGAGATATCTGCAAAATGGAGTATAATATCAAAACATCTGTGATTCCTGCTGTTGATAAAGCTAAAATGTCTTGCTAATACTACCGAGACTTGTTTGACAAGTGAAAATAAATATGTAATTTTTTTCCATTTAGTTCATGAAACTCCTGAATTGTCTCCATGGATTCCTTGTAGATCTATGGGCACTTCTAGCAAAGATGAAAACTGATGAATGCTGGTTTATGCATTTGTTGGGTTCTATTATCTTGAGGAATAAGAAGAAAGTCATCAGCTGAGAGTAGGGAAGATAGAAAGGGATAAGGAAGTATGAGGAATAAAATACTCAGTTGTGATACAGGAAATAAACTTGTAGGGAAGAGAAGAGTAAGAGGCTTGCTAGGCTTTTAGATCTGTTACTAGCACATGAACAACCTGTGTGGTTTGAATTCAGACTCTGTCACTTTTACTCTGTGACACTGAGAATGTTATTAAATGTCTATGGTCCTCTGTTTTCTTGAACTTACCATACAGAGTTGCCATCAGATTAAAATAGCAAGTACAGAGTATACATTGTATATGGGATAAGTTAAGTGCTCAATAAATGCAAATTTTTATTTTAATACTACAGTTGTAGCAGTGGTTATGAAAATAAATACCTGATTCAAAAGGCACTTGCCAAGTCTTAGTGATTAATTTACTATGAATGATGGAGAGGAAGGTGTCAAGTTTGTATGTTTGAGTATCCTAGTAGATGGTGGTGCCATTTTTTGCCCAAGAGAGTAGTGGAAGAACAGTTTATTATAGTGGTTGGGGAAGGTGTTGAGAAAAATTGTCGCTTTGCCCAGTGAGTCATCCTATAGCTAGAACAAAGACTCTGGGAACTAAAATGATGAGGTTAACAATCCTGCAGATTGCTCCATTCTTATATTCATAGTGATGGCTTAGGGGTTTTTTTTAATGAATTGGTTGGAAGCACATTCTTTTATTCTTTTAAATGATCTTTGTCCAGGTTGGATATAAGGAAATTGACTATTGACTTCTAAAGATTAACATTTTTGGCATGCCGTTTTGTTCACCAAAAATCCTGCATTGGCTTGTCCCTTTTGTAATCTCTTATTTTTTCCACTTTTATTGCCCCTTACTTATCCATTTCTAAGCAGGATTGAAGACAATTTAAAATAAAAATGATGGAGATTCCAAAGGAGCAGGAAGCATGCCAGTTTTATTCACTACTATTTCCCCTATGTCTAGCAAGTATTTTTTTATATATATAGTAGGAATCCATAAATAGCATTCCTAAAAAAAAGATTAAAAAGTAAAAATCAAATAGAATGGCAAGAAACTATATACCAAGATCTTAAGTTAAGAGTTAAGATTAGTCTCATACTTTAAAAAATTTAGAATAGTTTTTCACAGAAAATATCACCTGGTACCTTAATTTGAGTTGAGGGATCCTGAATATGTAAAATAGAATATTAATTTAGAACCTGTGTCTTTTTAATTCTCAAATGTTAAAAATAATTTATTCAAAATTTTGAAATAAATTTTATATATTTGCGTGTGTTAATTAGGGTTCTCCAGAAAAATAGGAGAGGAAATGAGAGAGAGAGAGAGAGAGAGAGAGAGAGAGAGAGAGAGAGAAAGGCTTATTATGAGGAAGTGATTTATAATTATGGAGACTGAGAAGTCTCATGATCTGCCATCTGCAGCTAAAGACTCAGAAAAACCAGTGGCATAATTCAGTTCTCAGTTCTAGACTGAGGCTGGAAAACCAGGGACGCGAAGGGATAAATCCTAGTCTGAAGGCAGGAGAAGATGAGATGTTCCAGTTCAAATAGTGAGGTAGACAAAAGGAAGTAATTCCTTCCTTTACTTTGTTTATTAAAACCCTTACATTTTACATTGGAGAGGAGGATGAACCACCATATATTTGACATCTGTAGAAAAACAAGTGAAAGTAGAGTTTTCTACTGGTTCTCAACACTCTCAGCAAGTTCTGGGAGCCAAGTTTAAACACCACTACTCTGAAGGGATTTCAGTACAGGAAAGTCAGTATGTAGAGCTGTTAAATGACATAAAAATCATCTGCAGATAAGGATTTATATAAAAGGTATTCCCAATGACCATTTCATTTTAAATCTAGATTGAAGCAAAGGATGTAACTTGAAAATGTAACTCAGCAAAGGTGTTTCTGTGAAAATACTAATTTAAAGAGATCAGTGTGCAAAAATAATGACCTGGAATGGAATATTACCATGCTAAGCATTCCTACTTAGCATTACTCCTTTCAGGAACACTGGACAATAAGCCCCTTACTCTTTCTTTGAATATGAGATATTTCCCCTGTTAGATGGACATTTTGACAAGGTTTGGACAATCCTAATGAAAGCCCGAGACCTCGATATATAATCCACGTTGTTGATTGAAGGACATTCTTGAACCGGATACCCATGTGACAAGATTCACATTCTATTATAGAAGTCATAAAGACTAAGAATATCTTTACCCAATTGGAGACAGAAAGGATGCTTTATGGGAGAAACAGAAACATTTGCTTATTTCTTAAACATAAACATTTTGATTTCTTTGTTACTCATATAATACATATTAGTTGAAAAATAACTTAAAAATAACAGAAAAACAGAAAGAAAATTAAGCACACTGATTGGTCATTAACATTTTGTATGCACTTCCATTTTCCCAGACATTTTCCCCCCAAAATTTACTATTATAGGCATTCTCTTTTAACATCTGCTTTAAAAAAAAATCGATCTATTACTTTGATTACTGTAACTTTGATTACTTTAACTTATTTCAGTCATTCACTATTGATTGACATCTAGATCTGTTTCCATTCTTTTGCTATTTTTGAACAGTGTTGTATTAAGTCTTCTATACAAATTATTTGGCACATTGTAATCTTTTACTTTATAATAAAACTTCATAAGTGGGACTTCTAGGTCAAAAATATGTATATTTTAAGGCTTTTGAGAAGAATTTTCAACCTTCTCTTGTAACTTTGCTCCGTCTACACCCCCAGTTTGTAGGAGTTGGCATATTCTATTTCATTAGACATTTTGGTTTGTTTTTGATCAGGTTAAAACTTGCTATCTCTTGCTGTTTAATTTCATTTCTCATATCACTTTTGAAAGTGAAACCCCCACCCTCCTTCTGCCACACAAACTTACTTAACCTGCCTCTAAACCTTAACAAATCTGCTTGGACTGTCTGGATTTTGTTCACTGCCTTATTTTCTGAATTATCAAATTATTCTTATATATAAAACACAATTTTGGGCATTTCCAGTATATCAAGATCACTGGGCACTAACTAAGAAATCCACATGGACCGCTTTTGTATTCATCTAATTGAAATGCATCTTGACATTTATTTATTTATTTATTTATTTATTTACTTATTTATTTATTTATCTGTTTTTGCATAGAAGAATTGGGGGTGGATGTAGGCTAGAGATGGGAGGATTCGCCAGAGACAGAGTGGGGAACAGAACAGGTAGATCTACTGAAAAACACTGCTGAGGGGAGCCGTGGGTGAAGCAGGAGAAGTCTGCTGCACCATGTGGGTTAGCTCCCTGGCTGGGGATCAACTCAGGTTGTAGAGATTTTAGTGCTGAGACTTACCCCTTAGGACACCAGGGAGGCCCGCACCTTCATTTTTGAACCCCCTTCTTAGGAAAAGACTTGTCTTCAAAGCTTGTAGAGAATCTAATACTGATGGAGATGGGGCTCTTGCTTACATAGGCAAGGGACCCTCTGTCCTGGCCAGTCTTTGCTGGTGAAAAATGCCCCGATAAATTGTAAACCTCCCTTTCCTCTTCCACTGTGATATTTTCTCCATTTGACTAACATGTGAGAACTCTGACTTTCTCTAAGAGACAGTTGAGATGGAACTACAGATATGTTTAATTCAGGACATCTCCCGAGTGCAGGTAATAGAATAATGCTATGCCAGTGACAGCCACAGCAACGTGTGGTATAGTGCTGAAGACCTGTGGTCCACGTCGAGTACCCCTAGGGCTGGCTTGTGCCTCAGTTTCTCATCTGTACAATGTCCTACCAGACAGCTGCTGTGACACTTAAATCCCGTACTCCCATTAAGGCTCTTACAGCATGGAATATTCAAAATGCTAAATGAAATGAGATTGGAAAAGGAAAGAGGAGCAGAAAGTATAAAAATTGGGGTACATCCCAGGTAGAACAAAGCAAGAGCTGGTTTGAGGGAAAAGATCAGCCTGATCAGTCTTGTGTGTCTCTTTTCTCAAAAACCCCACCACTGAGGAGATGGGAAAAGCATCTAGCTGTTTTCTTTCTTACTTGACTGCACCCAGCTCCACTTCTCCATGAAGTTGGTGTGCACGTGGAAGTAGAGCTGAGCAAGTGGGGCGAGGTCAGGCTGCCTGAGCGGGTGTCCTGTAGGCCCCAGGCCGCTTGGGGAGCTCAGCCGGTGCTTTGTGCAAGTGAGCTGAATGGAGCTGATATGTGTGCGCGCGGGGTTGCACGGATTAGTCTTGCTTTCCCATGAACTACAAAAGAACGCCCGAATCTGGGACATTTGTCATCAAGGGGCAGGCTGCTCAGGATGCAAGGTAACCAGAGCTCCCCCCCACCCTCCCAGACTGCTTCAGCCTTTTGGGACGTGGGGTCACTCTAATCCTTCCTGTTCATATTGTGAACGCTATGCAGTGAGGCTTAAGCTCAGAAATGGTAAATAAGAATTGCCATGCAGGCATTCCTAAACAGCTATGTCCTCTGGTTGATTTAAAACATTTTTTTTTTTTTTGGAAGGGGCACTGTTCCCTCTCATTTATTCAGGCCTCTCAGACAGCAGGGCAGCTGAAGTGCTAGGCAGAAATGTAACAAACGCTGCCTTTTTGCCCACCAAAACTCGATTTAGCTCTTGGATAGGGTAGTGCTCTGGCTTACACATTAATTTTTCTATTTTATTTTCTCTTTTTCCATGCAACTACTCTGCTTCCCTATTATTGTGAGTATTGCAGAAAATTGTTAGTAGATAATTGTCCATGCACATCCAATTCAACCATTAATTCTTAGAAAACAACAAGTATATTATGGTGTTTGTAGAAGCCAGGAGATTAAATATATTGGTAGAACCCTATCAAAATTTACTCAGAATTCTTCCCTAAATTACACTTGTTTCTTTTGCATTCAAACTTGACATATTTCAGTATCTGGAATCTCAAGTCTGCAATTTTGTGCAATTAGATGTTCATTGTTGGTGAAGTTTAATATTGCAACCCCAATCCTCATCAGAAGGATAGAAAAACCATTCAGAGAGTTGAGCTTGAAGTTAGGGCCCTTAGAAGAAGGGTCATCCATCTTGCTGAAGATGAGCGCCCACAGGAAAGAAGGAACATTGAAGGTCTTAGCAGACATACTTGAGTACCCACAGACAAGAATGCTAATATTTTCATTTTCAAAATTAATGAACCATTTTTCCTGACTTGTTCATTTATTAATTTATCCCACAAGTATGTAGGAATGATGACAATATTTTGAGTCTTGGACTTGGACTAGGAAGAGAAACATGATGGAGATCCTGCTTTGGAGTAGTTTTTAAGGGAAGAGAGAGGGTGAGACAGTGAAACACACCATTATAGCATAGTAAGTACTAAAATATAGGTGTAAAGTGTGTATAGGATGCTTGAGGTAACTGAGTGGGGAGTGGAGAGGCTTAGGCAAGGCTTCAAAGAGAAAGTGCTGGTAGTAATGGTTCACCAATTTGCCCCTGCCTTGAAATGACTTAAGGAGGTGACCAAAATTCATATACCCAAGTCTTACCCCACACCTACTGTATTTTACCATGCTGATTAGCTGATTCTGTAGCAGGCAGTTGAGACTTTGGTCCCATTGAAAGCAGAGTGATGCAAGTGGTGGGAAGGAGATCATTTGTGGCTAATGGATCAGCATTTGCAATTTGAACAAAGGTAAGAAATGCTTTATTTGGCCTATGGTGAATGTCTAAATCATTTGTTCCATAGCATGTAGTTGTTATTTCTGCAATAATTATATTGAAAGCCTTTATTTTGAGAATTTATTTGTTCCTTTAGCTTGACGTCTTTATTACCCTGGTAGAAATCAATGGAGGTAAACACATACTAGGATTAGGACCTTATCCAAAAATATACATATATGCATAAGTTCAAGTATGCATATGCACACATATCACTGCTGGGATGTATACAGCTAACATGTGTGATTATGAAATATCTGATACAAAGTGTTAGATAAAAAGTAAACTAATTTTTAAAAGGTACACTGGTATGTGAATATTTACTTATTAGTAAGTTTTTATTATTTACTTATAGTGTTATTTATTATTTATAAGTAAATGTGATTTTTTTGCAGATAATTTATTGAAAAACCCCATGTAACAATAAAGACATTCTATATAATCCACAGTGACAGAAAAAGCCTTCAGGATGCTGGTGGGAAAAAAATTCCTATACAGAACTGAATTGTGAACAATTGATTCACTTTATTTAAGCCTTTTAACCAATGACAAAGAGTGTTGAAATATAAGAGCAGGGAGATTTATTTCTTTTTTCTATTAAGGAGCTATTCAAATTTGATTTTCTGTTTTATAATTAAAGGTTCAAGTCTTTTGACAATCACCACATCACAGGTCATCTCTGATTATTGTCTCTTCATTATCCTTATTTCATTGCAGAATGTTTCAGAGAAATTCTTCCTGTGTCTACATTAACATTTTACTCCATACCTGCATGCAAAATTTCCTTAAATGTAACCTTCCAGTGGAACCTTTTCAAATTAAATTCAGGGAACTTCTACTCCCTCTTTGGCTCTTGGGTTAAGTAGCCCTTTGAGTAGTTCTTCCTCAGGGGAGCCTTTTTGGATCTCTCGACTGTCCCATCAGATCCAATGGACTCCATTAACATTTGCAATTTTTCTCTTCAATTACCCATCAAAGTAATTTTTATTTGTTTCATATTTGTCTTTTTCACTCTCTTATTCTCCTTGATGACAGAGCCCATGCATACTAAGTTCAGTAATGCCAGAATCTAGCCCATAGTAATTATTCAATAATATTTGCTAAACTCGTGAATAAACAGGGATTTTTCATAAATTGAAAATACTATACTTCCATTGACAAATAACTTTTGACCTTCAAATTTCAAAATTTCTTCATGTGGCTAGCATAGATCATGATCCAATCATCTTATTTTCTATGATAGATCATCTCCTCTCAGTAGGCCAGGAGACCTGCTTTTGTGTATTCTACCAGAGTGTGGGGAATAGATCACTCATTTTCTGTCTGTGATTAGCAAGCTGGGATTATATAATTTTTTTTAAGTCTTTTGTACCAGCGTCTGCTGCTTTTGTTTTACTCCACGCTCGACTAGTCAACTGAGCAATTGTCTATTAAGTGTATACTAAGACGCCTTCTGCTAGGCTAAAAATGCAGCTTTAGATTTGGTCCCTTTCCACAAGGAACTTATGATTTACCTGATAGATGTAAAAAAGAATCAGTGGAGAATCAACTAATAAAATGAATGCTATAGATGTTAAATTTAGGAGACTTCAGAAAAAAGGTAAAAATAAAGATGTGAAATAAAGCAGGTAGAAAAGATACCTTAATGATGTGGGATTTCAAATGGCTTTGGAGACCTAGAGAGGACCCTGCTAATTTGAGAGAAAGGTAGAGCATAAAGAAGCTCAGAACGAGAAGGGATGATGTGTGCTGGACATAGTGGAGTCACCGTTTGTCCAACTGGAAAAGCCAGAAAGAGTAGAGTGAGGTCTGAGTGGGAGTCACCGCCCAAAACCCTCTTCAAAATGGCCCAAAGCAAGGATGTGACCTCAGAATTATGGTTATTGAGCAGAATGCAAATATCACAAAACTTAACAACAATATCACCAATAGAGATGAAGAGGTAGGGATGGGGGGTGGTAATCACTGTGTCTATCAATCCTTATTGTCTAAAATGAAAAAACCTCTATTGAAAAATATAAGTACTCTAACTTCTTAAACAATTAGGTCTCCTCTTTCTAAATTTCTTAGCTATTTTAGGAAATTATGTATGTATTTTATGGCCAAGAAGTATTTTTCTAAAATTCCATGATACTTTCAGTGTCACTTTGGTGAATTTTTTCCTGTTGAGTAAAATTAAATGAAATATTTTTAATTATTAAAAAGAATATAGCATGCCATCTTAAATTATTTTTCCTATCTAATTCCCTTTTTCCATCTTCATGTCACATATACAACAAATTTTCAATTATGCCATCAAATGTTAACATTGTTAAAAATGGGCAATTATAAACCAGAGACATCCTGCAGGAGAGGAGGAGGGAGAGGGATCAGAGGGAGGGAGGGAGGAGCACAGGGGACTGAGGTGATGGTGCACGGGTGCCTTGGGGAAGGAAATTCTATGGGGACTACACCTGAGTGGGTGGGGAGAAGAAAATATTGTTTAAAAATGAACAATGATGTAAAAAATATATTTGAAAAAAAAGAAAAAAGTTAACATTGTTAGTAAGGGCAGTGAGGCTTCGGGTGGTTTTTTTTTTTTAAATTTTTTTGTTTTGCTTATTTAAAAAATAATTATACCTCATAATGAGGTAAACAGTTAAGTAATTATTTTTAAAAAATGAATATCTGGGCCTCCCCTGGTGGCGCAGCGGTTGAGCGCTGGGTTGCGAGGCTGCCCGCAGCCTCTGCAGCGCCAGTTCCATCCCCGGCCTACCGGCGAGGGGCCCACCAAAAAAAAAAAAAAAAGGATATCTGGCCAAATGAGACAGAAACTGGCTGGGGAGAGGGGCTACTCAAAAAGAGACAAACTTTTATAATGGCCAGTTTGCTGATAGAAGCTCCAAGTTCTTGTCTTCCCATCCCATTGCTATAGATCGCCAGTATGCTAGGTATTTTATTTACCCAGTGTTGGGGATTAAATTGATGGGAATCTTACATGTCTTAGACTGGAGATATTTTGGGTGGCATAGCAATCACAAATATTGGTCTGCTTTTTCTCTGGTGGCCTTATACTTAGGGAAGAGGTCCTCACTCACTCTTGGGGGGGAATCTTGACTGGTCCAAGCCATTCTTAGTTGTTTCATTACCCATAGCAGTGATTGGGTAAGCATGAGCATCTGGTACCATTCTAGATTATTAGCTGTGAAGGGAAGTTTGCTGAGTAGTGATCTTCTATGAAAAGGACTTCTTCCTTTCAACGGAAAAATTAGAGAAATTTCTCATTTTCCTACTTCCTTAAGTTATCGTGTAAGGATGAAATACTTGGAGCTACTGCAGTCACATCTTGAGAGGCTGAGGACACAAGCCTCAACTTGGGCACTGGAAGAATGGAAAGAAAGATTCTTGATTGCGTAGATTCTGTTGCTGGTTAACGCTAGAATGGTTCTACCTATAGTCTTGTGTGAATAACAAATGCTATATGGTTGAAAGTACACTTAGATTAGTTTACTGTTCTTGTGACTGAAAGCATCTTGGCAGTACATGTAGCCCTGAGAAGCCCTGTGATACGAATGACAAGTGGGGCATAAAGAGTCTCATAATTTGTTTTCTACAATTCAGGCTCAAGTAGAATTAGAGAAAAGTACCAGTGTTGCACGCATATGGGCTCCTTTTTGGCCATAACCCCATACATAGAAGGCTGTCATTTATTGAACACCTATTCTGTGCTAATTGTTTTATTTTTTTTAAGTCCTGTAGCAATGTAGACCTATTTTACAGATAAAAAGTCTGAAGCACAAAGATTTCAAGGGCAAGGCCCTGCTAATAAGTGGAAGAGCCAAGATTTGAATTCAGATCAAAGCTCTTTTTTAAGAGTTGGCATTGTTTTTCAGTGGCCAGATTTGCTGTGAGATATAATTGCCAATAATTTATTACTAAGAAACAGGCCCCCAAAGTCAAAAGAAATGCATAAGGGCAGATGCAGGGTTTTCCTCACACAAACTGCATCCCAGTAGCTCACTTTCTGTTGTGGATGGGAAAATGATGTGCTCTCTTCAGCCCCCAAGGATTTGTGCCCATCCTATAGTCTGCTTTTTTTGTGCTAGATCCCAAAGATTCTAGCAATCCATTCCTGTGCTGGGATAAATCTGTTCCTACAAAGGGTCTTTGTAGATATGCTCATTTTTTTTTTTTTAAAAGAAAGCCCAAGGCTAGCTGTTGTGTGTTTGTAGAATTATAGCTTGCTGCCAGGACAGCTCTTTTTTTTTTTGCTCTAGTCAGCCTCTCATGTTAAGATTTTACCCCAGAAAGGTCAGACATCACTTTACATTCCCCCTAATTGCAGAAGACCCTTTCTTGCTGGTGGGGTGGGTTTCTTGAATTCTTCTTTAACTCATGTATAAAATAAAGGAGAAACACTCTTTCTCTCTCCCATAAACCAGAGAGTATACCAATGATGTTCTAATACACAGTCCTTTGAACGCCTCTCCATCTCTCTTATGAGTCTAATGGGTAGGTAATGGGATAATGTGGCAGAGCCAGGGCCACAGGCTCCCAGTTTTTCCTGGACAAGTAGGTCAATGTCTCTAGGGTAGGTTTTCTCAAGCTCAATGATATTGACATTCGTGGCCACATTACCCCTTGCTTTAAGGTCTATTTGATGCCTTTGTAGGTGTACTGACTCATTAGATGTCAGTACTTTCACCCCAGTTGTAACAACCAAAATTGTCTTCAGGGGATACAAAATCACCCCAGGTTAAGAAGCACATCTTTAGAGTCTCTGGCCCTCCAGAGAGCCCCGATTTCATTGTTCTGGTGTAGTTAGCTTCTGATGTAAAAAGGTGAGCTTAGGGCCGGGCTGGAAGAGGACCCTAAGAAGACAATGAAGAAGCTACATTTGTAGTAAATGAAATCTTCTAGTTGTAACCTTTTCTGTTTATTTTAAATTTCTTGCCTGTTTAGAAAAGTCTTGATTATGTATAGTAACCTTTCCTCAGTTGTATGCAGGACATCCAGAGGAAATTGGAGGTGATGTCGTCTCCTTCCCACCTGCCCCCAGCTTGGATTATGGTAAGATTGATAATCAGAGAATATTCACAGAGAATAACCATGTCCAAGATCTCTTTCTTCAGAGAGAATCTCCCTTCACTGTCAACCACCAAGGCAGATCTGGATTTCTTGCTCTTCTTTTCTTTCCTCATTTTAGGAGCCAATGGTTTTCTTTTGAAGTTTTATTAAGACTGGACAAACAATAACAGCCACAGAGTATGGAGGAGAGCTGATTGTGCCTAGCTTTAGGTCAGGCTTGTTTCTGAGACTTAGTAGGTACCTGGCCCTGCCACAGGGGGAGGGACAGCAAGCAGCTGTTGATAACTGGACAGACTGAGGGGAATCTTTCTCTCAAAGAAAATTGTTTTATTTCCGACAAAATGTATCCATTAGTGGCATTAGATGTTCTGGAAGTTAATGGAGGAAGGGGCACTTGTAGCCAAGTGGGTCCCAGACAATACAGGCCAATAACGAGAACTGTCAGTGAATCCTGACCTCTGGCCTCCTATTCTTACAATGGCGGGAACTTGCCTTTTCTTGTCATCTCTGATTTCAGAAACTGAGGTAATAGCTTCAATACTATAGACTTGAATTTAGGAACTATAATCAGACTCCATGAATTTCTATTTTTAGGAAAACAGAGGTAGATTAGTAAATGGTACAAATGCAAGCTTATTCAAACATGGGAGGTGATAGGAGAGAAAGCTCAGAGACAAACACAAGAGCAACAAACAGAAGTTGCCAGAAGAAAAATGACATAATGAGAGCAGTATAATTATGAAAAATTATAGGAACGTGGCTGGAAAGGCAGAAAGAAAAGAGGTTTTAAATATAATATCCTATCTGGTGTGTAATCATCTTTCCTGGGCTATCTTCTTCATAAAGTCCAGTCCCTATGTGGTAGAGGTTTTGGAGAATGGAGAGTAGGGTGAGACCCAAATCCTTAGGATAGAGTGAATCATGATTGGCCTAAACCTGTTTTCACTGTCAGTAGTGATTGGTTCATGGACACATATGAGACCCAGTCCTGCCAATAGTACTTCCCTTCCTAAATGACAAGAGAGCCCAGGAAGAACAAAACACTTCCCTCTGTCCTTAATTCTTTCCTGGCATGCCGATGAGAAAACGTGGCATACCTAAAGTTCTGTTTGCAACTTTGGACTCTGAGTTAACTAATGGTAGAATGAAAAGTCAATTCACAGAGGATGACAGGACGAAACAATGGAGAAAGTGTGGGCCCTTGTATGTATCTTTGCACTGCTGAGTTACTCTTAAGTCACCCACTCATCCAGACTCTTATGAAGGCAACAGTAAACACTCCTTAGGCCTTAAGTCATGGCTATTTTCCCCTCATGATCTAACTTGTGCTAAAGTCTACACAACCAACACTTATATTATGTTCCTTATTTTTTCTTGGAGTGATTTATTAAACCAAGTTTATAGGAAGTAACTTACATTTCATTTTTTTTAAATCCTGAGAGCTAAGTGAAAGGTTATGCAAAAACGGAATTCTTTACAAAAATAACACACTGCATACATATTTGCTTGGTATTGTGAGAACCACTCAGGCTTAAAGAAACATTTTATAATATCTGGTTTTGTTGATCTTGGACATGGTTATCTTACTCTGTCAAATGATGGATTCCCACAGAGAAGCAGCGCTTACTCTCCCCCTACCCCTTTTGTTCTGATGATGTTGACGATCCTGGTGTGACAGAGAGAAAAGAATGCAGGAGACAAATGGGGAGATGCATTCAATTCACATAAACATTTAATGATTTCAAACCCTGGATTGCAAACCCTCATTGCCAAGGTTATATCTTTGTACTGATTTAGTCTCACCTTTTTCTATTACCATTTATTTTCTCAAAGCTAACTTGGTAGTCTCAGTTTAGTGACTTGTTTGTCAGTAGAGATTTATTGACCTGAGGTTTTGAGCTGTGGTTTTTGTGCTAACTAGATATTTTCATATAGTTTAGAGTAATAAAATATGAATGAATTTCTGGTATAGTGCATGTGCTCTGCTTTGCTCTTTGATTACATATTAATTACATGCATCTTCCTTGTGAAAAAGCAGACTCACCTATCTCTAAACTTTAACTTGTTTCCAGGTTTCCTGTGGATTTTTCCTCTATTCTTTTCTGTTTTTTTTTTTTTTTAAGGAGAAAATATATAATTTTAAAAAGGGAGCAGCATTTTGGCTTTTGTTGTTGCTAGTAACAGACAGTGGTAGGCACTTTCATCCTTCATTATGGGAAAGGATGATGCTAGCAAGTCCTGGGACAGGGGTCATGCTGCCTGGCTTTGTGGGGACAGATGGCCATTACTCATCATGTTAGCAAGATGCTTGATGTTGACTTCTGGATGTCAGCTGCTCACTATGTATATTAAGTGATAATTTAGCTTCAGGTGGCAAGAGCCCACGTGGTGTCTGGTCTCCTGCCCCCTTTCTCAGGCAATGTTTGGATAGTGGTACCTACTTTCCAGGACTCCATTTTGAGATAAAAGCAGACACTCTCATGTATCTAAAAATGATAATAATGGACAATGCTGCCTCTGATCAGTTGGATTTTGCTTTGCCAGCTAGGTATTCTGAACTTAGAATCCAAAGGGACAATTTTGTAAGATATCCAGGGGCAAGCAGACACGCCAAGCAAATAAAACTTAGTTGAAAATAAACCCACAGGAACACTGGGAGCGTGGTAGGAAGGCATCGAGAGCTAGACCATGCCTTGGGTTCAGAAGAATATTAAATTCCTTAGTTGTGGCTTTATTGATAAATTTCCTGCTTTGGAAGTAGCTTAAAGTTCTATGTTGCAGATATGTTGTTAACCCTCATTGAATTCCTATGAGCTGGTGTTCTCATAGATAAATGGAAAAGCCAGATGTGTAGCATGGGCAAATCTTCCTTAGGTAACATTTTTAATTTTCTCAGTAAAGGGGTGAAGAAAAATTAATTTATTTTAATCACTTATATTCCTTAACACATGCCACAATGATCTGGATACAGCATCTAGAATATTTAATAGTAGAGAAAATATAAATAAATAGCAGGTTGAGTGCAGCGCTGTGAAGCTATCTGCAGCCTCTCCAGCGTGGGTTCGATTCCTGGTTGGCCAGGGAGATTCCCACATGGTGCGGCAGACCTCTCCTGTCTCTCCCTCTGCTCCCCTCAGCAGTGTATTTTGGTCAGTCTGTGGGTTCTGCTCCCCGATCTGCCTCAGGTGAATTCTCTCACCCTCCCTTGCCTCTGGCCTGTGCCCCAGTTCTTGTATAAATAAAAATAAATCTTAAAAAAAATACAAGTTTGTGTCATTTAAAAAAAAAATCTTACACTGCCATTAAGGCTGACAGACTAATTTGGGTCTCAGTTTCCTGGTTACCAAAGGGCGGAGTGGGGGTGGTGTGGGGGGAAGAAAGAGAAAAAGAAAAAGAAAGGAAAAGAAAGAAAAGAAAAGAAATATGGTAACTTGCAAAATATTCTCAAGTTCAGAATTCACATTTTCATGGGAAAAATGCCACTTTTTAAAAAGTGCATAGTTTTTCTGACTTTAAGATCTGGTGTGCATCTTCATAGACCAGAGAAACTTATGTAATAAGCAATAGGCAACAATCTTAACTAATAATGAGTACAATAGCAGGCTTCTTACTGTGCATAACACACTACACACACATGTGCTTGATATTGTGAATATGTACCCTGTACCTATGCCACACTTTGCAGAAAGCATTTTTTCCAGAAGCACTCTTTTAAAGAGGGGCAGATCTTTATGCTGGGTCTAAGGAAGCGATGGCAGAAACAATAACATTTGCTTTTATCTTAGTTACAGAGAATATACCCCTCTCCACGGTCAGCTGTTAGGGCCTGGATGGTCCCTCCAGCGTTCTTGTGTTGAAGTCCTAAATCCTTAGTAACTCAAAATGTGACGTAATTGGGTGTAGCGTCTTTAAGGAAGTAATTTAGAATGAGGTCATTGGGGTGAGCCCAAATTTAATATGGCTGTCAGCATTTTAAGGGAAAGAGATTAGATTAGGACACAGACAGGCACAAAGACCCTGAGAAGACACGGAGAAGAGGGCTATGTATAAGCCAAGGAGAGGTGTGGGACACCTTTTTCTTTGATAGGCTTTGGAAGGAACCAATCCTGGGCCTCCCCAGTGGCACAAGGGGTTAAGCACAGCACTATGAAGCTATCCACAACTTCTGCAGTATGAGTTGGATCCCAGGCCAGCCAGGGAGCTACCCACATGGTGAGGCAGACCTCTCCTGTCTCGCCAGCTGCTCCCCTCAGCAGTGTATTTCAGTCAGTCTGCCTGTTCTATTCCCCACTCTGTCTCTGGTGAATTCTCTCACACTTCGCACCTCTGGCCTGTACTCCATTTCTTGTATGCATAAATAAAAATCAATCTTTAAAAAAAAAAAAAGGAAGGAACCAATCCTATTGATTCCTCACCCTCAGACTTCCAGTCTCAAAAGACTATGAGAAAATAAATTTCTGTTTTTTAAACACCCAATCTGTGGAACACAGTTAGAGCAGTTCTAGCAAACTAATATAGCAGCTATGTGCAGAATCTTCCATTCTACCTTTTCTTTCCTGAAGGACCTCCTTTAAGTTTTCCTGACAGTTTCAGATACTCCCTTATATAGCATTTCAAAAGCAGGAGTGGGCATGGGAAACCTCAATAGTAGCTGTGAAAGTTTCCAGAGGGCTAATGCGTATACATGGGTATTCTTCTCAGGCGGTAATCTAAGGCCTCTACTCCAGGTACTAGGGCCATATGAAATCATTTGTATTGGTAAGTACCTTCCACATTGCAAGCTACATACAGACATTATCTCATTTGATTTTTACAACAACATTCCTGAAAAGGTAACAATTATCACCCTGATTCCTGATAGAGAAACTGGTACTCAAGAGATTATGTGATTTGTCAAAGCAGTGGAACTAGAATTTACCTAAAAGCAGGTGAATTCCCAAGGCCTGCCAACTGGACTGGTTTTGCAAAATAGAAAAGGAACAGTACTAAGGGGAGTTCCTTACAGTTCTGGACCATGATTTTTGGCTCAAATTACCATCCAATCACAAGTTTGTTTAATACCTCTATGCTTTGGTGTCTTATCTGCAAACAGGAACAATAATATCATTTACCTGGGCCTCGGAGCATTGTGGTGAGATTAAATGACATACTGGGTTTGAGCAGTTTGGAAGGGCACCTGCCATGCAGATAGTATCCAATGAGGTTTTTTATTTTTACTGAGTCGTGGTTTTTCTACAGCATCCTCATCCTCAGAATCTTCTTTTCCCCCCTTCTTTTTACATACAGAATCCTAGGGAACAGTATAGTCATATCAGGGTATCCCCTGTCTTCTCCCCCCAGCCTATTCATATCCCTGGAATTTTGAAGCAATTCTTGGCATCCTGAGCAGTAAGTAAAACTGAAAGAGCTAATTCTAGTCCTTTCCCCTGGGAGCTTTCAGCATGGATTGTTTTTTGTTTGTTTGTTTTAAAGCAGAGCCACTTTCACTTTCAAGGAACTCGAAAAAATGCTTTCTTTCAAGGGCTCAGAAGGGAGGAGTCAGGCCCCGCTCTGGCCCCAGGATTTGGCTGGGCCACTTCCTCCATACTCATCAGCATGCAGCACCTCTCCCAGGTCTAGGAGTGTGGGAAGAGCCGCCCAGGCTCCATGGCGAGAAACTAGCTGCCCCAGCACACCAGAGCGGGGCTTAACAAGTGAGGTTGCTCCCCTGAGCTTCTCTGGACCTGGAAAAGGGAGAGGAATTCCAAATGACTCAGTGCCTGCTGAGAGCACAAAGAGGGGATTATGGCCCTGGCTGTGAAAGAGGGTGAGGACGGCTGATAATGTGCTGCTGTAACCTCAGCTCATTCCTCTCATTCCTTCAAAGATTTCTGCGGTGTGCGTTGCTCAGGAAAACAACCCCTATCTGGGGACTGCACACATCAGCCTGGGCAGGGCCCGCCGCCCCAGTGCCAGGCTCTCCTCCTACCTGCCAGACCTGCCACTCCCCAGGCGCTTTCCATTTCAGCCTTGGGAGGGAAGCCCTGTGCTCACTTCTTGTTCCTTCTCCAATTCTGGCTGCCCCCACCAGCTACGCAATATCTGATCTAAACTGCTCTTTTCAAGAGAGACTCTGAAAAAGGTAGACGAAGACATGCAAAAGGAAAACTCTATGCCTAAGTTTGAACTTTCTGAAACCAGATTCAGATCTGAAGGGATAGTGGCTTCTTTGCTCTCTTGCAATAAAGCAACATTTGGCACTGTCTGTATCTCATGTTGTTTTATAGATAAAGGGCCCAAGGCTGAGGAAACTTTTAAACAGGGCTAGGGTTGGAGTAGGGGTCTCTGGGGCCTCCCTGGTGGAGCAGGCGGTTGAGCACAGTTCTGTGAAGCTGTCCGCAGCCTCTGCAATACAGGTTCGATCCCAGCCAGCCACAGAGATACCGACAAGGAGCAGCAGACCCCTCCTGTCTTGCTCCCCTCAGCAGTGTATTTCAGTCTGCTTGTTCTGCTGCCCACTCTCTCTTTGGTGAATCCTCTCACGCTCCCGTACCTCTGTCCTGTACTCTGTTCTTGTATGTATGAATAAATCTTAAAAAAAAAGGGGTCTCTGGCTATTAAACCTATTAAAATACTGAATTTGAATACTGGGTGCTGGGAGCCATAGTAGTTCAGATCCTTTTTGCCTCTGTCAGTGTAACCTTGGTCATCATGAGCTTCGCATGGGTTATTGTTCCTTCATGGGAGTCATTGGGAGGGAGAGAAGAGGTGTGTATCTAAGGATTGGGATTCTTAATATTTTCTTCTTTTTAAGGTAACATTGGTTTACAACACTATATGGGATTCAGAGTTATGGGCTCACACCTCCTCAGATGCATGTCAGCATACCAAACTCACCAAGGCACCCACAGCCCCCCAACTATTGTGCCCTCCCTAATATGTTGTCTCTCCTTCCCCTCCCCGTCTTGTAGCCTCAATTTCACAGTCAGACTTATTTTGCATAATATTATACCCTCTAGTTCCATGTGTATTGTTACAAATGGCAAGGATTCATTTTCATTTTTTATAGCTGAATAATATTTTATTCTATAATATAGACATCCTATTTTTCAAATCCACTCCTCTGTCCTTGAGCACTTAGGTTGTTCTAAAACTTGACTATTGTAAATAATGCTGCAATGAACACATGATACAGGAGTGCAACTATCCCTTCAAATTAGTGTTTTTATCTTTCAGGTAGATACTTAAGGAGTGGACTTGATTTGGATTACATGGTAGATTTACTTTGAATATTTTGAGAAACATCTGTACACTATTAGTCTGCATTCCCACTAATAGTGTCCAAGGACTCCTTTTTCTCCACAGCCTCACCAACACTTGTTGTGTCTGTTTTTTTTTGATATGGGACATTCGCATAGTTGTGGGATGTTATCTCATTGTTGTTTTGATTGGCATTTCCCTGATGCTAAGTGATGATGAGCATTTCTTCTTGTGTCTGTTGGCCATTTGTATGTCTTCTTTGGAGAGGAGTCTATTTAGTTTTTCTGACCATTGTTTGATTGTTTTATTTGTTTTCAATTTGTTGACTTGTATGAGTTCTTTATAGATCTTGGACATCAGCCCTTTGTCAGATGTATGATGTGCAAATATTTTCTCCCATTCAGTAGGGTGTCTTTTGTTTTACTGATACTCTCTTTTGCTGAGCAGAAGCTTTTCAGTTTGATGTAGTCCCATTTGTTTATATTCACTTTTGTTTCTTTTGCCATTGGAGGTGAATCCACAAGACATCACTGAAGCTAATGTCATGTTGTGTTTTGCTTGTGTTTTTTTCAATATGTTTAATATTGTCAGGGCTTACATCTATTGTTTTTGACTCATTGTGAATTTTAGTTTAACATTTTCAATGTCTGTGCTGATAGGGTTAAAGATAAGTTGGTAACTTCCAACTATTGCTGCGTTTGGCAGTTCTTCTGAATTTCAAATACTTGTGAGCTAGGGTGTAGGGCAAGTGATTATAGGCTATGGGCAGGCAGGGGTGGCTTCACGGGTGTGCTGGGAGGGCTGAGACCACTGTTTATGGCTGGGTATTTGATTTGATCCTCTGTGCTGTGGGATGGTCAAAACCCCTATCCTCAGGGCCCTACTTCCCTAACCTCTGTTCCAAGTATAGCTAAGGAGTAGCACACTCCTGCTGAAGGCCAGATTCATTTGACATCTCAACAAATCAGGTTAATAAGAATCTTCACAGTTACCTACTGTGGCAGCACATTATTTACCAACCATAATTTTGTAGATTATTACACTGGAATTGTAAATTAGCTAAGTTGATTGTTTTTTTCTTTAATTCCTTTAAAAACATATGGATTGCCTACAAAAGGTCAGTTAAATTCCTCCTTAGTGTCTTTGTGGAAGGTATTTTAGAGGAGTTTAATTTTGAGTTCAGAATGTCTCAATCTTTGCTGGAGATAAGAGTCACCTTGCTAAAAGCTACAATCTGTGTCTAAAAACAAATTCAGGCAAAAGACTCATGGGCTGATTCTCTATATGCTTCCTTGGGACACACTGCGAAACGACAGAGAGAAATGGGTGTCACAGAACAAGAATGTGATGCTGGGCTTTCTTACATGCTTCCATTTTTATAAAGCCTTTTAGTGCTTTTTTTTTTTTAACATCAGACAATAACATGATTGTCATGTATTTGGCTCTATTTTGTTTAATCAATTATTTATTATAATTCCTATGTCATTTGCTTCTTTCTGCTAAAAAAGAGACAATAGACTCCAAATGGAATCACATGTGCTTAAGCCCATATGACCAAACCAAGGGTTTAATACCTAATTGTAGTTTCAGCCACTTTGAGAACTGTAATTTTAATAAGTTTTTATAGAATTTTCTGCCAATATTAGCAAGGCAAATGGCCTGGTACACACCACACTTTCTACTCCTCAAGGGAAGGTGACCTTGCTTGAATCAGAACACTCTTTTCCTTACCTCACCCCCTTACATCTATAAAAGGCTTCTGTTTTTGTATACTTCTTCAGAACTCTTTTCTTGCTGAATGGGATACTGCCCAATTCACGAATGATTTAATGAAGCCAATTAGGTCTTTACATTTACTGAGATGAGTTTTGTTAACTACTGTCTAGAAACTTTTTAAAAAAGATTTATTTTATTTTATTTATGCATACAAGAACTGGGATCTAAGCCAGAGGTACAGGAGATGAGAAGATTCACCAGAGACAGAGTGGGGAGCAGAACAGACAGATCTACTGAAATACACTGCTGAGGGGAGCAGAGGGCAAGACAGGAGAGGTCTGCTCCACCATGTAGTTTAGCTCCCTGCCCAGGGATCGAACTCATGCCTCAGTGGCTGGTGACAGCTTGATAGCACTGAGACTTTAACCCCTGCACCACCAAGGAGGCCCTCTAGAAACTTTTTGTGACAATTTAATTTTTGTTTGGTTAGAGCACTTCCTTCAATAAGTCTTTCAGAAAAAATAAAATGGGATACACTTAGAACCACTTTTTGAAAATATTTTTAGTTTCCTTTTATGAACAAATTATTGTCAGGGGCAGAAATCTTGGATTAAACCTTTTTTTCTAGAAAGTCTGAACATATTGCTCATTGTCTTCTGGTTTTAGGGCTGAATGTGAGATGGTGACACAATAATTCTCTTTATATTAAAAGAGGAGCACGCTCTGAAAATTGTCAGATTTTTACTGGAATGGAAAAATTGTCCCAAACTTTGTCTGAGTAGAACTTTTGGTGTGATATATTTCTCACCTTCCTTCTGGGAAGAAATTAATATCCCTGATAAATTGCTTAAGTAATATTAAAATAAACTTTAATGAACTTAAAGAGAGTCCACCTCTGGAAGATTAGTTTCCGTCCCACTCAGAGGACTGCCAGCTAAGAGTCTAAAGATTTTTAGCCAGAACTTCCTTTCCAGCCCTTTTTTTAAATAAAAGATTTATTTTATTTATGTATACGTGCAAGAACTGGGGTGTAGGCCAGAGGTGCAGGAGCAGTGAGAGGATTCACTAGAGACAGAGTGGGGAGCACAACAGGCGGATCTATTGAAATATACTGCTAAAGGGAGTAGTGGGCAAGACAGGAGAGGTTCTGCTGTGCCATGTGGGTTAGCTCTCTGGCTGGGGATTGAACTTAGCCAGTGGCTGGTGATCCCTTGATAGTGCTGAGACGTTAACCCCTGCGCCACCAGGGAGGCCCTTCAGCCCTTTTTATAACTCCCTACAAATGTGTCTACCAAATGAGGATTTTTTATTTATTCATTATTATTTTTTTAAGGATTTATTTATTTATGCATATAAGAACTGGGGTGGAAGCCAGAGGTGTGGGGGGTGAGAGGATTCACCAGAGAGTTGGGGAGCAGAACAGGCAGATCTACTGAAATACACTGCTGAGGGGAGCGGCCGGTGAGCAGGAGAGGTCTGATGTACCATGTGGGTTGTTCTCTGGCTGGCCTTGGATCCAATTCATGCTGATCCAACTCATCCTCCCTGGTGGCGCAGGGAGGCCCAAATGAGGGATTATTTATTTATTTTCATTTTTTTATATTTTTTTAAAGATTTACTTATTTATGCATACAAGAGCTGGGGTACAGGCCAGAGATGTGGAGGGTGAGAGGATCCATCAGAGACAGAGGGGGGAACAGAACAGGCAGACTGACTGAAATACACTGCTGAGGGGAGCAGTGGGCGTGACAGAAGAGGTGTGCCACGCCAAGTGGGAACCTCCCACTGGAATCCTTTTGGAAGCAAGTCCTTTTCTGGAGTCATTTTTGGAAGCAAGTGCTCATAACTCAAATTTCTGAACATTTTTTTCCTTTAATGTTTATTTTTGAAGTTAAGAAATTTCCCTGGAAAATGTCTAAGTATAAAGGATGACACTACTGTCAACAAATCACAAAAGAAGAAGGCCTATAAAAACCATCAATTTGTTCCAGGATTTTTAACATGCAAGTAATGGGGAGACACTAAGTTTATAGAGAAAGTTGAGGGAGACAACTCTGTAAGTGGCTTTCAGAGACAGAAAGCACAGAAACACGCATACTACAAAAACGTTCTACCAATTGCTTGTCAAAACACAGTAGACTTGATGAATCAGTGGTCTAGATCAGCTGAATCAAAATTTCAAGGGTTGGGATTCCAGCATCATGACTTAATTTTTTTAGGTCCCCAGGTGATTCTAAGTGTCACCAGAATTGCGACCCACTAGTACAAACATTTTCAGCTACTCTGGGCCCTATCCCTTATCTTCCCAGGCACAACCCCCAACTTTCTTCCTCTGTTTAAGTTTCCTCATATCTTATTGCCATAAAATATCTTCATTGACTTAGATGCATTACACTCCTTAGTCATCAAGGCAACAACTATTTGTAGAACTTTTTATGCTAGGACCATGCTAAGCAGTGGAGTGTCTCTACTTTTAGGGATCCGAGCCTGTCCAAATAAGCATCCTTTTCCCTCACATGGGTCCAAAAGCCCAGTTATGAGGGCTCACTGCCATCACCCCCTGGGACATAAAATACTTTGCTTGTCTCTGGATCCTTACAAGTAGTAACCTCCTGCTCTGACCCCAAATCATTTCCACTGCATCTCTGTCTTGGTGGAGGCAGTAAGATAGATAGGTTCCCAAACTGTCCATTATTGGGGAAAATTACTTTGAACTCAAACAGTCTTTGGTCTTCACAGTACATAATAACTAGAGACTCAGAATATACAAAATGCTCACATGAATGTAAAAGGAGAAAAAAATGCTACTATGATTGGCTCTAAAAACCTCTTAGTCCAGGGACATTCCTTCTTTCTCCAATCATTCCAGTGCTTTCTGCTGTCCTTTTTTTCATGAATAAGGCATTGGGTTCTTTTCTCCTTATCTTAGGGTAGTCAGAGCCAGGAGGCACAACAGAGCAATGAAGAATATAGTGTATATTTGGCTGAGAATAAAAGAAAACATAAGATTTTGTGGTCAATTTATTTTCACCTCATCCATTCTCAGTCGTACATGGTTTTCGCCTCATTGATTTTCTGTGTTCATTGACTTGAATCCTGCTGTGTATGGGAGGTTACTTCATGTCTTCTCAAGCCTTCTTTTTGTATTGTGTTGGCAACTGTCTGACTTAATCTTGAACTAGTTTGAACTATTCTCAGTGGTTTACCTACTTAATAGGACTCTTGCCTTTTTAGTAGAAATGCTATGCTATAGAATCTTTGTTCTCTAAATGTTAGAGATGAAAGGATTTTGACAGATCATTCTAGTTCAGTTCCTTCATTAAATACGAGGACACTGAAAAGAGGTTAAAGGTTGAAAGAATTGCCTCAGGTCATGCAGCTGGAAGAACTGAAGACCTAGACTGCTTCCTCAGAAAGGGAGGAAGGAAGATAGGGAGGAAGGAGTGTGAGGACAGAGGGAGGGAATGAGAGAGAGTTTTAGTCCATTTAGGATGATTTTGGTTGCAAGTAACAGAACATTTGACTCAAACTGGCTTAAATAATGAGGGCATTTATCATAGCACATATCAGGAAGTCTGAGGTAGGACAGCATGTAGGTGTGCAATGATTAGGATCTGACTCCACTTCTTGGGCATTCCATACCAAACCAATCTCCACATGTTGGCTTTGTTCTCCGAATGGCTTCCTTCATTGTTCTAAGATTACTACAGGCAGTAATAGTAGCCATATGCTTCCCTGTTCATGCTGGGGGCGGGGAGAGAGAGAGAGAGAGAGAGAGAGAGAGCGCAAAGGAAAGAAAATGTGCTTTCCTTCTTGCTTTGAGGAGACCAGCCTACGGGTGGCTGGGCCAGTGACCTTCTCTTAGCTGCCTACTTTTGTACAGGACAATTTTGAAACTTCACGCTGGGTGGGGATCCTTACTGTCATGAAGGATTTGATCTAGCACACTGAAGAGAAAGAAAATTAGAGGTTTCACCTGAAAATTTCCTCTTAACTATAGTTTTCTCCCCCCCACCCCAATTATCCTTTGTGAGTGGGACTGACAGTGTGTATCACCCATCCAAGTTATAATGAGACTCCCAATTAGCCATGTGCTTGTCCAATTCCTGACGGGCTTTTTCCTTCTTTCTGAAGTTTTTATTTATTACCATCCATGAATATTAGTGTCAGAGAAGAATTCCCTCCCAACCACGATGTACTGTTTCAACTTTAGGCCATTCCTAGAACTTTTTACTATTCTGGACACTACTCATCTCAATTTATTGTCCTGGCCTTCAGTGGCTGCCCCATTGGACATGTTTGATGGAGAGTGCTTTGAGGTTTGTGAAAAGCATTCTGGAGAAACTTGCAGTTAGATAACATCCCTGGGTCTCAGTGCTCCTTTTTAAAGCATCACCACCATCTACATTAATCATCCTGTTTTTGATGCTTACACAAAGGATGTGGAACTGTTTCTGTAGGGCTTAGGGAGGGGGACTGTTTCTAGGAGCTGTTTCTTCCAGTCTGGAGAGGCAGCTTCAGTCTGAGTTGTGGGGGCGGTGTGGAAAAGCTTTTGGCTCCTGAATTACAATAAGGATTTGAATCAAGAGAGCCCACAAAGATTCTGCCCATAAAGCTGTTTCACTCTCGTTTTCTTTTTTTGGAAGTGAGGCCCCAAGTATTAATGTTTTCTCCAACTGAATGCAATTATGTATGTAGAGTGCAAAAAAGAGGAGACTCAGAAATTATTTCATGTCTCTCTCTCTCTCTTTTCCTAAACCACTTACTTGAGTTCTCAGAATCTTGGGGAATGTGTGATGATGTGTTCAGAGTGTGGGTGATATTGTTTTATGGGGTTGGGTGTTCTGTCATTCTCTCAGGCTTATCTGCAGTATCTTTCTGTACTGAAATATTCTTCATCCCTCCAGCTGAATGCCCCCAATGACTGGCTCAGTCTGATCAGGTTCAGAATCAATCTTGAGGATAGAAAGATGCCGGCAAACTCAGCCCTATCCACCATCCAATAACTCTGAGGATGAAATCAAACACCCTGCAGACTCAGGATGCTATGTTACATTATATCTGCTAACTTTCCCTGCCCACCAATGGATTGTATTGTCAACCAGGTCCAAGGATAATCCCCGATCATTTTATGTACCCTGAATTTGTTGCAGATCCCCCACATCCTGTAATGCTAAAGCCATCAGCTGCCTGTCTTGCTCTAGTACTCCTACTACTAATAGCCTCTACTAAGTGAAGACCAGCCCTAGATCCTGACCTGCTGGGTGGATTTCTTCCTATTGTACATGACTTGCTAGCTTTCCTCCTCAGAGGTGATCCATGTCCTGTGCCTCTCCCAATTTGGCCAATAGTCTCAGCATCCACCCGGCTTCTGATTCCTGAGGGCATGACTGCTGCCTGGGTTTCTCACTCCCATTGACAAATGAAGGGTTAACCCTGTCTGAAGGGTTAACCTTTTGCTATTATCATGAACTAATGGTTAGAATATGAGGGCTCTGGGTGCCTGAAGTGCTGGGGTGTTCCAAGGGTTTAGGCATTCCTATGTCTATCATAGACTGAATATAGCCTGAATGCTGCATATTATATATAAAGACATACATTATGTCTTGAAAATGTATGTAGATGCTTCCATATCTAATTTCTTTAGCAATAAATCCATTTGAAGGATTTAATGAATTCATAGCACCTTTTTGTCATTATGTATCTTCTCAAGTCAATGGTTACCAAAAATACAAGTACAAGTCAGTATAATGTTGCGGTCCCAGAGAGACCTCGTTTGTAATCATTCTCGCAATAACCTGTTCTCACTGACTTGCTAACTGCCTGCAGTTGCATTACTCTCACTTTAGTGCAAAACCCCTCAGAAACAGTTCGTTCTGTCGCAAATGTGAACCTTTGCTGAGATTTTCCTGCCAGCTACCAGAGGAAGAGGTGTTGGGTTGACCCCTTCTGAGATATCTCCCTAGCTGTCTCAAGGCACATGGACTAGGGAGGGGCACCCCCCTCAGAACCACTTACCATCCTGCAGCCGAGGCATGAATGTTTCGGGGAGCAATACCTGTTTTTGAGCCTTGTTTTGACTCCACATCTCTGAAGATGTCCATACCCTTAAAGACTAATGGAAGACTGGGGTCTAAAGATTTCCAAGGCATTGAAGGGCCCTATTTCATTGTCATTAATGTAGAGGCAAGCACTAGCTTTTAAGCTTTTTGGCATCCATCTAGACCTTCCATCCTGTAGGAATGAGCAGAAGGAAAAAAATAGTCAGAACAAATGACTTTCAAGTTAATATTTTGTAAAGACTAACCCAGACAGGACCAGACTGTAAGCTGCCTCCCCCTGGGGACCTGCCACCCCTCCCCTGGCCACACTCCCTTCCCAGTGTGCTGAGTCGAAGTCTGAGATGTGGGATTCTAAAGGAAAGTCACTGAGCTCTGGAGCTGAGTGAAGCCCTTTTCATGGCTCATTAAACCTCTGATGTTACCAAGGAAGAGTGCCTCAAAACTATACAAAGGGACAGGTCAGGAGGCTGAATCCCAGAAACCTTGTTTAGTACTTGGGTACAAGAAGTCTCCTTGCATCCCTTAGGCTGGGGGAAGCTGTCCCTGGTGTTGAAGTGGATCATCAACCTCCTCTCCACTGCTGGTGGAGAATTCTATAAATAATGCTGGAGATGACTGTCCCAAGTTAAAGGATACCCTAGCTAGAACTTGGTAACAACTTTCTGTTCAACATGGTATTCATTGCCCTTGGTCTGCCCTTTTTGTGTCAGTAAGTGAGCATAGGAGAGCTAGTCAGTTGAGGAAATCACAGGAAAGGGAGGCCTCAAAGATGCCTCACCATCTAGGCTCTTCTCACCAACATCCTGTAACAACAGGTGTCACCGACAACACCTCCAAGGAAATTCCTGGGCTCTGAAAAAGGTGATGATGATAATAACAGCTTCCTTCCTGTCCATTCAGGAAGAACTCTTATATGAACCAGGGGAAGCATTCTATGCTTCTCTTGTCCAGACTATGAGGAAAGCTGAACAAGGAAGGTGATTAGACTTGTTGTCATGGCAATGACAAGCATTCCTTGGGCTGTACTTACAATGGAGAAAAAGATGGGTGTGGAGCTTATGGTTTGAAGGAAAGCATGAAAAACAAAAAAGAGTAAACTAACAAATAAATGTCAAGTAACATATTCTGATAAGGAAACAAAATGAGCAAAGGGAGAATGGCCACTTTAAACAGCCAGGAAAGAGCTCTTCAAGAGGTGATATTTATTATTGGGTTATGAAGTATGAAAAAGAATCAGCCTACTCATGAATACAGGATAAGAGTGCTGTGGGCCATGGGAAAAGTGGGTTCAATGTCCCTGGGCAAAAAAGAGTTTGGTACTTTAATGAATTTAAATATGGCTTCTATGAGATGAGAGCATAAGCGCTGCTTCCCTAACATCATCCACAGTCAGCAAGAAATGCTCAAGTGGAAATGGACTCACTGAACAACTGAAGTAACTAGTGGTCCAGAATCTAATTCAAGTTATCATTTCAAAGGGAGGCAAAAATACTCAGGAGAATGTCTTATCAGACTGTCCTTGAATTCTGCGCCCTAGTTTTACATGAAGACTTCCAATAGTGCTGTGATTTTTACCACCAAATTGAATTCTATTTTATACCATCACATTTAATGTGTCTTTAAAAGCAGAGAGAACTGTATTCTCAGTGGGGAAAAATGACGAGAAAAGGAAGTCTTAGAAAAAAACAAAGAGGCAGGCCAACACCGAGACAAAGCTCTTATCTGCACACCCCCAGATTCTGGTCAAGAAAGGCTCAGAGAGATCAGAGACAAGTCGGGTAATCTGTGATAAACAGATGGGGAGACAGAGAGAGCTGTTGTTTGTGGGAAGGGCCTAAGGGATTGGATTTGGGGAATGGAATTTTCTAGGCCAGGTCAGGCTGCCTGACAACATAGTTGGTCTGAGAAGAGTTGTTATTGTGCAGGGCTTACATGCGAGGCTAGAGACTGATCGGGGGTGAGGACAAAGTTTGTAGCTATATACGTGTATGCTTGTGAATACTTGCACACGTGTGAAGAACAATTCACAAGGACAAATGGAAGATTGCTAAGGGCCCTTCCAGAGTCCCAGAAGAATCCTCCATAGACAAAGGGCACTGAATCTTGTTCATTCATTCATGGTGCCTCTTCCTGTGTGCAAGTGTCCTCATTCAAGGCCCCATACAAGTTATGGCTTAACTTCACTAATCATAGGAAGAAGTCACCAAACTTAGATCATATGTTGACGTAGGAGAGAAATAAGCAGACAGGTCGAGTTTCATTGCCAGAGATGCCAGCCGGGCAAAACTGCATTTAGGTTGCTACCCTGTGGAAAAGGACAAAGTAAAAGAACCAAACTAGACAAGTGGTGGGTCTTCTGTCTCTTTTGCTAGTTGGCAGCAGGGATGCTTTCTTTACTCAGGGCCTTTGCTGAACTTAATCTTTGAAAAGGAATTGTCATCTGTCATCACTGTTGGTAATTACCATGTGACAGGTAGCATCTTACGTTATACAAAATACAAAGCATGAGAAATTCCTTTACTCTTGAACTATTCTGACTTGCTGAGAAGGGCAATAGTACAATCTTAAGTCACTTTGGAAAGTGGAGACATGCTTGTTTCAACTTCTATATTGTCTTGAAGTCTCTGCTCACATTTCTAGGCCCCCAGTTCCCTCAGGCAACCCAAGCAGTCAATCACACCATCTCACCCCTTTACCCTACCATGTTGATGACTGGAATTTACTATTATACCTATGCTTTTCTTAAGTCGATCCCTCAACTCTAACTTCATTCTTCCTTCTTTCCCTACAAAAATATTTGCACACACATCTTATCACATTCCCTTAGTGACTGGTGAGATAACGACTTAAATAAACTTCAATACAATGAATTTATACCCAGAGTGTAAAGGTAGCCTTCATGTACTATCCTTCCTAGAAATATCTTCCATTGAGCAAAGACTTACTGAGCACTTACCATATGCCAGACACTGAGTTAGACAGCAAGGTCCGGAGATGACTAAGGTGATCCCTGCCTGGGGCAGTCTGCCAATGAGAGGAAAGCACACTCAATGACCCAAGCGGTTAGGTGAGTGCTATGCAGAGCACAATGAAGATATCTGGGAAGAGGATTGGGGAGAAAATGAGTAGCCACTGCTAAAAGATAAGAATTTCAAATGCTGTTTCCTGCTGGAAAAATACTATAGAATAGACAAATTGTAGTGAAAGAGAGCAAAACTTGGAGATAGGTTACTGTGGATTCTGGCCCATTCACTCACACTTGCAAGACATGGCTCAATCTCAGGTGCAACAGCATGGTTTACTCACAAAGGGGTAACTGGGAAAAAGGAAAATATTCCCTCAGCCACAAATGGCCTACTGTCCTACCTCAGTAGTATCCAGTACCAGACCAAAAGCTGCTCAAGCAAGATGGCCTTCTGATGAGAGCCTGGAGCTGGTGGCACACTATTAAGTGGTGGACCATATATAAATAATCTATGGTGGGCCTTCCTGGTGGCCTAGGGGTTAAGTCTCAGTACTACCACCTCAAAGGCCCATGGCTTCATGACAGCCTGAGTTCTATCTCAGGCCACAGAGCTAACCCACATAGGGCTCAGCAGACCTTTCCTGTCTCGCCTACTGCTTCCCTCAGCAGTGTATTTCAGGCTCTCTTTTAAGCTGCAACTAAACTTTCCCTGCAGCCTCTGCTTATAAACCCCCTTCAGGTTACCCACCTTTCAAACCTGGTTGGCCTATTTTCCAAACCAGCTGTTCCCAAGACTTAATTGTTGCCAGTGCAAACCTGAACCTAAGTGGCCCATGGAAACCTTGACTTGGTCTGTTTTCAAAACCAGGTGACTGTAAATCCATTTGTTAAAGACTCCAGTATCCTGGGGCTAATCCTCACCCTTTTAATTCCATGAGAAAATGGTTATAAAAGTGACTGCCCAGACAAGGTGTGGTCTCATGAAACAAAATGCTGTAAATTTCTTTCTTTTTTTTTTTTTAAAGATTTATTTATTTACTTATACAAGCACTGGGTCCAGTCAGAAGCACGGGAGGGTGAGAGAATTCACCAGAGCCAGAGCGAGCGGGGAACAGAACAGGCAGACTGACAAAATACACTGCTGAGGGGAGCAGCGGGAGGCAGGAGAGGTCTGCACGCCATGTGGGACCCTTGCCTGGCGGCTGGGGATCTAACTGGCGCTGCAGAGGCTGCGAGCAGCTTCGCAGCCCAGTGCTCAATCGCTGCGCCACCAGGGGAGAGCCACAAAATGCTGTAAATTTCTTTGAAAACATTTTGCTGTGATGATCTGAATTGAGAGGTGATTGAACAATTTGGTTTTGCTGAAAGAAATAATTGTATAAAAGCCCAATATGGGGCCTCCCCGGTGGTGGCGTAGCGGTTGAGCGCTGGGTTGCGAAGCTGCCCGCGGCCTCTGCGGCGCCGGTTCGATCCCTGGCTGTTCCCCGGCCACAGGAGGAGGGTCCACATGGCGCGCAGACCTCTCCCGCCGCCCGCTGCTCCCCTCAGCAGTGTACTTCGGTCCTTCTGCCAGCTCTGCTCCCTGCTCTGGCTCTGGTGAATTCTCTCACCCTCTCGCACTTCTGACTGTACCCAGTGCATGTATAAACAAACAAACAAACAAATAAATAAATAAACAATACATGCCTCTATAAAAAATAAAAAAAAAAGCCCAATATGTATGGGAATTCTATTCAAAGCAGTTTTTGCTAATTTGCTATCTTTTTAAAGATTTATTAATTTATGCATACAAGAACTAGGGTGTAGGCTAGAGGTGCAGGGGGTGAGAGGGTTCACCAGAGACAGAGTGGGGAGCAGAATAGGCGGATCAACTGAAATACACTGCTGAGGGGAGCAGCGGGCGAGATAGGAGAGGTCTGCTGCGCCATGTGGGTAGCTCCCTGGATGGCTGGGATCAAACTCGTGCTGCAGAGGCTGTGGATAGCTTCATAGTGTTGTGCTTAAACCCTTGCGTCACCAGGGAGGTCCCAAGCTTTTGCTAATTTAGATCACAGATTTGGTTGGGACATCCATACCTCACATTTGTTTCCATGCGGTGTCGACTACATTTCTTGTGCATGATACAGGGTAGTTTGCCAGATTGCAAATATCTGTAACCTTAGTTTTCTGAGTCTATAAGCCATATTTCTGCAATAAGAGTCTTAAGTGTTTGAAATAACTGATAATCTCTGGAGGTGCTAAGAGCATTACTGCCCATGTGTGATCTTTGGGAAGCCAAAGAATTGTTTTCATTTCCACTTTCATATCTGCACTTTTATCTATGCAACTGCCATCCTGTAGTGTTCCTGCAAATCTTTATCCACCCTGTTAGCATGTTTGAAAGTTCAAAATAAACACAAATAATGCCAATAACATCTTCATATTTTTATATCTTTAAAATTTTTAGGATGTGTCTGAAATTATAATAAAAATTTCCTATTTCATATATCCTTAAAACACTTTTTTCTTAAATATTGTAGTATCCTGGGTTTATTAAAAAGGATTTTTATATCTCCTTTGACTGCAAAGACCAAAAGCCAAAAAGCTGTACTTTTCTTCTCTTATGAGTAGAATTGGACTTCTGAAAAGTTGTGTTCAAGTCATCACACCTGCTACCTGTGAACATGGTCTTATTTAGAAATTGGGTCTTTGTAAATGTAATCAAGTTAAGGTGTGGTCATACCAGATTTGGGTGGGTCCTAGTCCAATGATTGGTACACAACTAAATAAGGGAATTTGGACAGAGACTCAGACACAAAAAGAATGTCACATGACAACAGAGACAAGATGTGTCCATAAGCAAGGGGATGCTAAGGATTTCTGGCAATCCCCAGGAGAAAGATAAGGAAGAAGCCTCTCCTAGAGACTTTTTAGGGAGATGAGCTGACAACCATCTTTCAAATTGAAATTTTTCAATTCAACCAAATTGAAATTTTAAGGTCTCATAACTGTGGGAGAATATGTTTCTGTTGTTTCAAGATTCCAGCTTGTGGTACTTTATTGTGGTAGTCTTAAGACACTAACACACCTACCTTTCCCTAAACGTTTACATTAGACATTGGGTTCCTAAACGATGCTTGCCTTTTGAAGGATTAATGAATTCCTATGCTTATTTCTGTTACTAGCAAGTTGGACCAAACAGGTAAATTCTTACCTAATGGGTTGCATGAAATTTCAGAGGAATGTCAACATCCCAAAGCAAAAGTCTCAGTTTTGGGTGTTAGTGAAATGGGCTAAGGGATAGGCTAAGAGAAGGTTTCAGTATAATTTGTTATCAAATGTTGGGAACTCAGTCTCACAAAATTGTGTGGCTGTTTTGCATAATGGGAAATTCCATTATAAAGGATCTGATCATCTTGGAATACCCATGAAGAATGTGAGTTTAAGTAAGTTGTATCAACAAATGTTGCTTCGTTTATCTTCAAGAGATGTATCCCCATGGATTGACCATTAGTTTAATGAAATCAATGGTGGCAATTAATGTAGTCTTACTGTTTTATAATTTGTCATTTGTAAATTTTAGCAGGTAGTAAATTAGGCTTATAAATGGCTGGTGGTAACTTAGACCACAGTTGGAATCATAAACCATGTGTTTTGTCCAAGGTTATATTATAGTCACAGTTCATTATTTGTGCAAAATTAACCATTGTACAGTCAAACAAACATGCTGGTTACAAAACAGCTGAACAGATAATCTTATAGCAGAATAAACTCCACTTGACCATTTCGTCTTTTTATTTAACATGTTCCTAAGCTATATACATTTATTTAAGCCTCAGTCTTATACTCAGACTCAATTTTTTTTTTCACCTGTAATGAACTACTGCTTTGGAGACTAAGACTGGAATCATAAGAACACAGAACACAATTTTATCAACCCTAATAGTAAGATGCAGACTTTCTCCCAGGCGCAAAAAAACATGACTACACTATCAATAAATGTGAAAATATTCCATAACCCAATTAAACAGTCTGTCCATAGAAGGGACATGGTTGTATAGAAAAGAGAACTTGAGGAAGAGGAATTTGTCTGTAAAGTAACACTGATGATTTCTAAATGTATCTCCATGCTTAGTTGCTGCTTTGTGCTTGATGCATATTTAAAATTAGTTAAATGAACATTGCATAGGGATTCTAAGGAACCTCAAAATCACTGTCCCAAGCCAGCACTTATCAGGGTATAGTAAGTGCTAAAGAAATATTGTTGAAAGAGAAATGAATAAAATGGCTCATCTACCCCACCCTAAAGCTTATCTCTCGGATTTCTTTATCAGTTAATCATACTGATACTTAAATTGTCAAACTAGAAACCTCTGAGTTAATTGATTATTCCCTCTGATATTTCCCACGTTTAATTGATCATCACCCGCTTACCATATTTATGTACCTGAAGAAAGCACGCCCCATCTGGTCTGCCTCATGTGCAAAGGCTCTGTGGTTCCTAATTGCGTGGGCTGACCTCCTGAAGGTAGCTTGAATGTCGCTCTAGTGAGATTCTTACAACCATTTAGAGCATTAATTTCATCCATCTCCCTAGCCTGCTTATAATCTCATTCAGAAGCTCTTTTCTTACTCATCTCTAATTTCCCCAGTGCTCCATCACATAGAAGTGGAAGAGGAAGATGGAGACAATGAGTGGAAGGACGCCTGCTGGGGCCAGGGTTGTGTCGTGGATGTACAAAGTGTAGTCTATGGCTGCACCTGGTCTGAAAGTAAGCCCTGAGGTCACAGAGGCATTCAGAAATGGCCCAAAGCTGTCACCAGAGCAATCAAGTGTAAGTGGAAGATCTGAGAGGTGTCTGATCTAAACCGTCGCATTTTTTTTTTTTTGTGGGACCCTCGCCGGCGGCCGGGGAACAAACCTGCGCTAGAGGCTGCGGGCAGCCTCGCAGCCCAGAGTGCAACCGCTGCACCTCCAGGGGAGACCCCGTCACAATCATTTTAAGAAACAGATGGGTACCCACTTAAAATAAGTTGGCATCTGCACTGTGACACTCGGATGCACACTGCCCTGTGTGGTGCACTGTGATGCACACTCATGACAGGGGTGAGGAGGCAAGCCATTGGGAGAGAGATGCAACTCTTCCTTCCTCCCTTGCCACCTTGTACATTGGAGGGAAAGCTCCTGAAGGACTTCAGGGCTGTAGCACTCCCCTGGGAGGATAATTGGTACCCCTGTAGGGTCAGATAAAGACTTATCAGGCTTTTCTGCCCTCCCACCATTAGGATAGATGACAGAACCCTGCGGTCCTGAATGCATGCCTCATGGCGGGCACCTGGAGAAGGGTGTGGGCATATGTAAGTGGGTGCGCCTGGGCTGAGAAACTGGGCTTATAAGGGTGGTGTCACAGGGACGCCAGTGGAACAGCAGAGCAGAGCGAAAGAGATCAGAAGGAGAACAAGCAAGAGTGAAAGAGAAGCAGAGAACACGCAAGAACACGCGAGAGAGCCCAGAAAGAGTGAAGATTCGCAGGGGCCTAGGAGGCCTGCCAGTCTCCTGCTCCCCGGCACCCCTGCCTGCTGTGTACCTGGTAAATCCCAATAAAAGCCTGCAAAAGCCACCGAGGGCTGCAGGACTCTCCTCCTTTACCTGTCTGCTCGGGTCATAGAGATCCTGCTTCATCCCTTCCTGCCTCTACAAGCCCACAGAGAATGGTGGGTGAATCTGTGTTCTTCTGCATTAGGGACAAAATAATGGCCCTACCTAGAGCCTGTCTCTGGCCTGGATCTTGTGGTTATACTTATAATCCTAATTAGCATAGCTAAGGAAGTCACTTGAGGAAAGTCAGGATACTTTAAAAGAGTTTTTGGCTCAAGCTTGCATGTGTTTCTGTCTATTGTCCATGACTAAAAAGCTCTGTGACAAAGGGGTCTGTGATAATTACGAAGTTCCTGGCACTGTACAAGCTCATGAAGCAGGCAGGTGGGTGGCAGGCCTCACAGACTCTCTACCTTGCTTGTCTATAGATAGGGTCCTCAGCAAATCAGCAGAGATTAAATTCTTGTCTCTTTTTGTTAAATGTATAGTAAATGTTCAACCCAGCACATCTTACTTTGATCACAGACAATATTCAAGGTGAGGTCAGGCCATGTCAGCTTGCCAAACGTACTGGAATGAATCACTGTCCTCTTGCCCTAGAGGGAACACTGGCAGAACCTTAGGCCCAGCTTCTGAAGACCTGGCACCTTTCCCCACGATACCATTTGCGTAGATGGCACGTATGTTCTGGACTCATTCTATAGAATGGTGGTTATCTAATGCTGGCCTGTTGAAAGTGCCATCCTGTAACTAAGCTATTGGCCCTGCATGGGGAGTAAAATTGTGACTGTGAGAGCGTTTCTCCATTAAGTTCAAAGTATTCATATAGTCTAGATAGACCTTTCCTATATCTTCAGGAATTTGAAAATGTCCTTTTCTCCTGGACACTTGAGTAAACAGGTGTAGTGCCAGGAGGGCACGGAGAGGATCTCTATGATCCGGGCAGACAGGTAAAGAAGAGTCCTGGAGCTCTTGGTGGCTTTTTTAGGCTTTTATTGAGCTTTCACAAGGCAGGGGGTGGGGCTGCTGGGGAGCCAGGAGGCTGGCAGGCCTCCCAAACCCAGCGAATCTGGGCTCTTTGGCGTTCTCTCGTGGTCTCCACTTCTCTGCTGGTTCTACTCTCTTCCTGCTCTTTCTCTTGGTTCCGTTCCACTGGCGTCCCCATGATGCCACCCTTATAATCCCGGTCTCAGCCCAGGTGCGCCCACCTATGCATGCCCACACCCTACTCCAGGTGCCCGCCATCTGGCATGCATGTAGGCCCTCAGGGATCCATCATTAATGCTATGGTGGGAGGGCAGAAAAGCCTGATAATTTTGCACTTACTCTACAACACGTAAGTTCAGAGTGTGGAGCATTCTACAAGGCAACGTTCCTGATCGATTTTTCAAGAGTCAATGTCATAAAAGACAAACACTTTAGATTAAAGTATACAGAAGTAATACAACAAAATGCAATATATGAAATTGGATTGAATCTTGAATGAGAACAAAGTCTACAAAGGACACTTCTGAAACAACTGGGGGGGATTTGAATATAAACTATTAAATGACATTGACTTCCCACTAATGTTCTTAGGTGGGACAATTACTGTTGTGGTTGTTTTAAGGAATTGTTTTTCTTTATGGCGCACAACAAGGTATTTAGGGGTGGCATGCATGATGTCTGCATCTTTTAAGTGGTTCTGCAGAAGGATAAGTTAGACAGAGATAGAACAAATGTGGTCAAAAGCAAACAATTTGTGAATATAGGTAAAGGGGATATGGGTATTTGTGATGTCATTTCAGCAGGTTGGAAAAATTTCAAAATCAAAAAGGGAAGAAAAGTTTCAATTCCTCTTAATAAAATGTTTCAATCTACTTAAAAATGAAAGTGCTTAGGAACAAACAGTTCAGCAACCCCCTTTCTTTGAGGAAATGATAGCCACAGGTGGTCATTGCTTTGTATTAATAGCCAAGCTAAAACTTGGAAACTACACATTGATGCTTTGTGTGTGTGTGTGTGTGTGTGTGTGTGTATTACTGGTGCATGGAATCTGCAGGTCTAGAGCAAGCTGCCTCAGTGAGTGGCTTGTGCTAGTCTCTGTTCTGCAATATTCTTCGTCATGGCACATACAGAAAATGGTGACATTGAATGGCCAGTGGGTCAGGCTGCTAATGTCTGAATGTGATACCCAGAGTCTCTGGCTGCCCCCAGGCTGAAGAGGCCATTATCTAGCACACCCAGGACTGATCTGGGCCACACAAGTGTGTCATTCTTCACAGGCAGGGAGACTGCTTCCTTGCATAAAAATGCTGTGAATCATTTTAAACCTCATTTGAAATATTTGCTTGAAAAAATTCTGTATGTTCAGCATAGGTAGGTTCATATTTATGATACATCAATGAGATTGAGGTATCGATATATATATATATATATATATATATTTGTGATATCACTAAATACAAGCACAGCCATCTAATGCTAACACATTTTTATCTGTATCTTCACTCATCACAATGCTTCTTATGATGGATCTTGAATTGTAACAAGGTTAACAGCGAGGCAAACTCCTACAGGAGCATATGGAGCAAATTCAGGAGCTAATGTTCTATCTCTGGCTTTTGTGATTCAGTCCAACTTGAATGCATTGAAATGAGGCAAAAAATGAATCTGAAAACAGAAGCCTAGAAAGGGAAAGTTAACCCACTTTAATCCAAACCTTTTTAATGAAATAACATTTTTTGTTGTGCAACCATCCCAGGCAAGGTAGGTTCACCGTCAATTCTCCCAGCCTAAAAGAGAGTTTAGAGCCCTCAGCATCATTTTTACACATCTTTAATAGTGAACAAGGGAAACCAGCCGGCGGGGAGACAGCAACTTGAACTCCCCCGCACCCCAGTGTGACACTGCCCTTTTATGCCTCCCTTCTAGGCCCAGGTGAGCCCACCTACAGACCACAGGTGCTGGTTATAGAGGCTGGTGATGAGAGGGCATAAAAAAACCTGCTCTACTTCATTTACCCTACAGTGTTTAAAGCTCAAAATCCTGAAGTTCAAAATTACAAAATTGAATTAATTTAAATTTCTCTATTGGGAGGCTGCTAGTGGGCTTAGAAAAGTGGTCTCTTAATCCTCCTGGCATATCAGAATAGCATGCTGCATCTTAAAAGCAGACACTTGGTCTTTATCCCCAAGAGTGTCAGTCAGATTCAATAGACCTGGCATCTGATTTCTAAAACCCTCCCACCCAGGTGATTTAATGATCGTCAGATACTGCATTAGACGATGTGAGTAAAAAACTATCCCTTGATGAAATCTAGGATAAAGTGTTTTACAAATGAGACATTAGTTTTATTAGGTACCTACTATAATTTCCTTTCTGCCTTTTTCAAATTTCTCAATGTGGTTAAATTTTTCTATTTGGAGTAGGGTTTTTTCTTCGGGAAATACTTTGGCGGTGTTCTTTCTATTTCTCGGCAAGGTCTCTTAAATCTGTGACTGACACAAAAGAGGAAAATGGAAGTATCTGCATGAGTATATGTGAGTGTGCTACTGATTGCAAGTGTGTGCTTTCTTTTAAAACCAACACAAAAGGACATTACTTCTTTGCTGTCCTTTATTGGTCTAGATGAATCACGTCTCTGCTTCCTTCCATTATCAAAGACACCTCATTATTCTTTTATTTTTTTAATTTTTAATTTTTTTAAAAGATTTATTTATTTATACAAGCACTGGGTACGGTCAGAAGCACGGGAGGGTGAGAAAATTCACCAGAGCAAGAGCGGGGAACAGAACAGGCAGGCTGAGGAAGAAATACACTGCTGAGGGGAGCAGCGGGCGCACCATGTGGGACCCTCGCCGGAAGCCGCAGCCGGGGATCGAACCGGCACTGCAGAGGCTGCAGGCAGCTTCGCAGACCAGCGCTCAACCACTGCGCCACCAGGGGAGGCCCTCATTATTCTTTTAATTTCTGCTGTGTCCGTTGTGATTTCTCCTCTTTCATTTGTGATCCTGTTTATTTGTGTTTTCTCCCATTTTTCCTTTGTGAGCCTGGCTAGGGGTTTGCAAACTGGTCCAACCACTATGGAGAGCTGTGTGGAGATTTCTTGACCTACTGAACATGGAGCTTCCATATGATCCAGCAATTCCACTCCTAGGTATTTACCCAAAGGACACAGAAACAATAATTCTAAAGGGCACCTGCATGCCTATGTTTATAGCAGCACTATTTACAATAGCTAAGATATGGAGAAACCCAAATGCCCAAAAATAGATGACTGGATCAAGAAGATGTGGTACATATACATAATGGAATATTACTCAGCAAACAAAAAAAGGTAAACACATGCAGTTTGCAGCATCATGGATGGAGCTAGAAGGGATCATGCTCAGTGAAATAAGTCAGAAAGAAAAAGAAAAATACCGGATGGTCTCACTCATAGCAGGAATTTAGAAAACCTAAATAAGAGACCAGGAAAAAGACTAATCAATGCAAAGTAATAATCAAAATCAACAAGCAACTATAAAGCAGAGACACACTAGGGGCGGGGTGGGGGCGTGTCTGGGGGCGATTAGGGAGGGGCGGGGAGAGAAAGAACTAAAGTCAAAATAAGGGGAGGGGGAATGCAGTTGTATGGGGGATATTGCCAAAATGAAATGCATACATTGTACAAAGATGAAAAATGATGTAAGAATTATATAAAATAAAATATTAAAAAAAAATTACCTGACCCCCCAAAAAAAAGACACCTCAGAATTCCCTGCACTGACTCAATGTCTGCATCAAGGGCCAGCTAGGATATAGAAAATCAAGCACTGGGTCACTGCTTAGCTTTACACTTGTGTTCCAATTTCTTTCATAATACAAATTAGGTGGCAAAATAAAAACTTGGAAATAAGATGATTTATAGCTGAGGATAAAAAGTGACTTTAAATTGATTCTGAGATTTGCAAGATTCAACGTGGATGACCCTAGATAGGTAAAAATCATACAGGTTCAAGTATTTTGGTAATGATGATAGCGAAAATGCAGTGTTTACTACCTGTCAGACACTGTGCTAAATGCTTTACATCCATTAACTCCTTAATCTTCACAATTCAATGAGCTAAATACTATTATTATCACCTGCATTTTGTAGATGAAGAACTTGAGGACAAGTTGGTTCTAGATGATTTTATTTTACTTAGTTGTGTGAATTTGGATATGTCACTTTACCCCTGAGGACCTCAGTTTTTCTGATAGGATTAATGAGTCCCTACGGCTCCTTTCTACTTGATGGTTCAATAACTCTGAGTTCTTTCTTTCTAATAATCTCTGCTCTTCTTGTCTCTTTTAACCAAGGCAGACTACTTCTGCCCATTTATCTTACTGATTTGGTGCAGTGATTTATTCTTTTTATTTCTTTGCCCTACTTTGTTTCCTATTAATCTCTTGTCCTTTCTCAAACTTCTATGCATTTTGACAGACTACACTTCTAGATGTAGATAGCTTATCTAACTTTATCAGCGCTGGAGCTCATGGCTACCATTTAGAAACTGAATATAACAAGCTTTGGAACACAAATGAGTCAAGCAATATCATTTGCCTGGAAAAAAATACAGTGTAGCAATGAGTGAGAAAATGAAAATGACAACAATAGCACCAATTGAGCCAGTGTACCTCACTGTAAGTGATTGCGCTCTTTTATAATATTTCCATAAATGTTGACAATACAGCTGCTGGTATACTTAGGATTTAAAGAATTTACTGGTAGTAAATGAATGCACCTAATAATGATATAACTACAAAGTTGTACATTGCAAATTTGAATGTGTAGACAGTGATACTGAGGAAGTTTGTAGAAAAATACTCAAAACAAGAGGAACTTAGTCCTCTGTTTACTCTGAATGGCTAAGGTATCAATGGATAATATTCTCCATGGTGACTTACTCATTCAAGAGTGTTTTTCAACCACCCCAGGCCAGGTAGGCTCACTGTCACTTCTAGCAGTTTGAAGAAGAATTTTGGAGCCCTTGGCATCATTTGCACAGGTTTTAATTGTAAGAGGAGAAACAAGCCAGCAGGGAGACAGCAACTTGAGTCCCCTGTGAATCTCTATATGCTCTTTCCTCTGGGCTCTTTCTGGTTTTCTCTCATGGCTTCTTCTCTAGTAGCCATCGCTAGTCCTCTCATAGCTCCTAGATGCTTTGCTGCAGCCAGTTCCGAGTGACACTACCCTTATATTCCTGGCCTCTAGGCTCAGGTGTGCACACTTGCACATGTGCACATGTTCAGATGGCCATAGTCAGGCATGCATATCCCACCCCCACCCACGCCTTCTATGTTAACAAGATCAAGGGCACAAGTGATAGTCACAGAGGCCAATGGCATAAAAACCCGACCAATTTCATTTACCCTACAAAGAGAAACAACTATTTAGATAGGAAGTTAAATGCAACTTTCAGAAATCACTCAGGTCTTTTTCCCTGTTTCACCACTGGAAATTTGAAATGTGTGATTTCCTGTTCTTTATCTTCAAAGCTGGTGTTCCAATTGCCACCATATTAAGAACTCATGTAAAAGGGACTAGATAAATAAGAAGTATTCTCAGATACATATGCCTACCTGGCACTTCTAACATTCAAATCTCTATTTCACATGAAATCAGGAAGTTTATAGATTCCCCCACATACTCAAATGTCTTACATCATTGCAGGCATAAATATGTTGAGCCAAGATACCATTAGAAACGTCATTGTCAGCAAGGAACAGAAGTCATTCATATATGAATATGTATATATAGAATTTAATTTTAATTTTTTAAATTGAACTACCTTTATTTTATATCCTTGTTCATTGTTTTCACAAAAGAAAAAGAATTTCTTCCCTCAAGTGTGGTCACTATTGTTCTCCCACCACCAACTCACCCATAATCCTCCACCATAGTCCTTTGTGCTCACCCTCCTTTTTCCCTCTTCCCCTCTCCCTTACCTTTCCCCTCCTGGAAGCTTTAAATCTATGGTGAGCTTTCAGGATTGAATTTAAAATTTGTCTCTGTCTGACCTTTTGTTTTGTTTCTCTACATTCTACATACAAGTGAAACCATCTGGTATTTCCCATTCTGCTTCTGGCTTGTTTCAGTGAGCATAATCCCTTCCAGTTCTATCCATTTTCCTGCAAATGTCATGAATTTATCCTTTTTGATCACTGAGTAGTATTCTATTGTGTATATATACCACATTTTCTTGATCCACTCATCTATCCTGGAGCATTTTGGTTGTTTCCATATCTTGGCTATTATAAATAGTGCTGCTATTTATAAATATTTATAAATATGGGAGTGCATAAATATTTATAAATATTTATAAATATGGGAGTGCATATTTCTTTTCAAATTAGTGTTTTTATGGTCTTTGGTTAGATACATAGGAGTGGAATTGCTGGGTTATATGGAAGATCCATCTTTAGTCTTTTGAGGAACCTCCACACAGCTTTCCATAGGGACTGGACCAATCTGCATTCCCACCAATAGTGTAAGAGGGTTCCTTCTTCTCCACATCCTCACCAATACTTGTTGTGTCTGGTTGTTTGCTATGGGCCATACACAAGGTGTGAGATATTATCTCAGTGTGATTGTGATTTGCATTTCCTTGATGATAAGTGATGATGAACAATATTTTATGTGCTTATTGTCCATCTGCTTGTCTTCTTTGGAGAAATGCCTATCAAGATCTTCTGCCCATTTTTTGATTGGGTTGTTTAGTTTCTTTTTGTTGAGTTGTGTGAGCTCTTCGTAGATCTTTTTTATTTTTTTTTAAAAGATTTATTTATTTATTTATACAAGAACCAGGGTACAGGCCAGATTCATGGGAGGGTGAGAGGATTCACCAGAGATAGAGTGGTGAGCAGAACAGGCAGACTGACGAAATACACTGCTGAGGGAAGTAGCGGGCGAGACAGAAGAGGTCTGACACACCATGTGTGACCCTCGCCGGCCGGCTGGGATTGAACCAGTGCTGCAGAGACTGTGGACAGCTTCATAGTGTGGTGCTCAACCACCTGCACCACCAGGAGAGGTCCTCTTCGTAGATCTTTGATATCAGTTCCTTGTCAGATGTATGGTATGCAAATATTGTCTCCCATGCAGTAGGGTGCTTTTTGCTTTAGTTATTGTCCATTTCATGGTACAAAAGTTTTTTAGTTTGATGTAGTCTTAGTTAATATTCTCCTTTGTTTTCCTTGCTGCTAGAGATGAATCTGCAAAGATGTTTATGTTACAGATGTTTTGCCCATGTTTTCTTTTATGTATTTTATGGTTTCAGATCTTATATCCAAGTGTTCTATCCATTTTGAGTTGATTTTTGTGTGTTGTGTGAGATAGTGATCTAGGTCATCCTACCCAAAGTAATTTGAATCTGCAAATCACAAATGGCATTCTTCAAAGAAATAGAACAAATATTACTAAAATTCATATGGAACCACAAAAGACCCCAAATAGCCAAAAGTCTTCTGGTTAAAAGGGGGATTAATAGAGGTATTACTCTTTCAGACTTTATATTATAAAGTCATAATTAAAACAGTGTGGTGGGCCTTCCTGGTGGCCTACGGGTTAAGGCTCAGCGCTATCACCTCCATGGCCTGAGTTTGATCCCTGGTCAGGCAACGAACCCATATGGTACAGCAGACATCTCCTGTCTTGCCTGCTGCTCCCCTTAGCAGTGTATTTTGGTAGATTTGCCTGTTCTGCTCCCCACTCTGTCTCTGGTGAATCTTCTCACCCTCCACACCTCTGGCATATACCCCAGTTTTTCTATGCAAAAATAAAATAAATAAAAATCTATATAAAAAATAAAACAGCATGGTATGGAACGAAAACAATGGAATAGAATTGAGAGCCCAGAAATAAAACCACACATTTATGGACAACTAATATATGACAAAGGAATGAAGTGTATATACTGGGACAAGGAAAGTCTCTTCAATAAATGATGCTGGGAAAATTGGACTGCCATGTGCAAAACAATGAAATAAAAAGTTATATTAATTAAAATGTTCTGAGAAGGTACAAGGTGCACTCCCAATGAGTCAAAATTATTTTAATTTTTTTTGTGAATGTTCCCTTCTGGCATCTAGTAATGGAGAATCAATCAAAAGTTTATGGCATTTCTAGAAGTAGGATCAGCAGACTGAGATTGGATCCTTCCAACTAGATACTGTGCATATTTGATAGAAAGCTACCATTTTAATTAATTGATATCTATTCAATATCCTTTCTGTGTTCAGGGAAAATTAGGAAAATATACAGAGTGAAAGGTTCAGGGACAGAAAAATAGGTGGGAAGGAGAGCAGAAGACTTGGGATATCAAGAAGTAGTCATTTATCCATTAAGTTAAGAGTATGTTTGAGAGAAAGGTGTACTATCCAAACAGGAATACTGGCCAATACTGAAGCTACTGTCCTGTGGGTCTGGTACCTCAGCACACAGACACTTGTGTGGAAAGAAATAATGTTACGAGGATTTTAAGCCCTTGATCTAGATGAATTTATTCATTTTAAGGTAATTTGATGATTTACTGTGGAAGCTTAGTGTTTTTTGTGTGGATTTTGAAAAACCATAAAGCTATTGAGACATTTCCTAATTGAATCTCATCATACGTATAGACAGAATACAAATCTTTGGATGGATATATTTTTGATTATTTCCAAGCTTTAGTGAATAGATGCAATTTTTGTCATTAGAAAGGTTAAATTAAATAATCCAGGATGAATAAAGAGAAGCTAGCATTGTGTCCTCTACATCACAAATTCTTGGTAATACATCAGTTTTAAAATGACAAGATCTGTGTTCATCCTCCACATTGGAAAATTATTTGAGAGGGAAGTATTTGGGTTAAAATTCAGAGATTAAGTGATAGTGGTCTTTTAAAAGACTTTCCTGAATGAGAAAAGAGAAGAACACTACTTTTTTGGCTTTTGATTTGTGGTGATATAGAATATTGAGTTGTGGTTATGAAATTACTTTTTCAATTTAAAGCTGAAAGAACATTCTTGTTCACAGAATAAGACTCTGATAGAACTGAACTGGAGAGATGAGAGAGAAGCTAGCTTCTAACTGGAGGGCCAGTTGCAGAGCCTGCTTAGCTCTACCAAGAAGTGGCCAGCACAGTAGGTCTGGCCCTCTCACTAGTGTACACTCTTGGTTAATATTCTCTAGAGCAGAACCTAGAAAATGGGAATGTATGGCATACACATTAATACACATGTATAACTCTGTTAATTAAAAGACCAATACAGGCAGCTTAATAGAACATTGCCATAGATTATGTTAATCAGCTCAGTATGTTGATTTTTGAGCAACCTCAATTTATCAGAACAAAGTTTGTTCTTTTTAAATGTCTTTGTTAATGTACTGTTGTGTTCCATGACTTTTGCAATATTTGCTTCCATACAATTTTACATTGTAAGAAATACTTTATGATAATTAATGTTGAGTTGGTTATCTTGAACTGGTTTAAGATGACATTGACTGACTTTATGTTGTTAGATAAAGTTGTGGTGGCAAAAAAAGATGGATAGATAGATGTAAAATCATTGTGAGGGGGATTTTTGCCTGGATTCAATCTAAATACATCTCAAAAAATTGTAAAATAGAATCTACCAGCTAAAACTAATGAGCACAAAACTGCATTGATTTGGCCCAGGGTGGACAAATAGAACATCTGGCATATTTGGCACCAACGACACAGCTGGCATTGTTGGAAACGTTTCTACAGAAGGTACAGATGCAGAAATGGGAGAATTGGTACAAACAGTGCAGATGGAACAGTTGGAACAGATGACAGTGGGCAGAGCTGGCGATGCTGGCACAGGTGTCATAACCTCAACAGCTGGCACAAGTTGTGACAATCCTGGGATTTCTTAGTACAAGGCACATGTTCATTTTGGCTTTGGCTGCAGAGAGATAAGAGCATTTTATAATTAGTAAATGTGCCATTTAAAAAAGAACTTTTTCCCCCTCCATCCTTAAGGACATCCACCTCCAACTGTTAAAGCTTGGAATATGAAGCATTTTTGCAAATTAGAATTTCCCTGAGAAAGCCATAATTGATAAATACAGATTTCATAGAAGAGGCAATTAGATATTTTTGTTCTGATATAGATAAAATTCATGAATGGAATCTCTTCATAGGAGTTTTGTGGGAAATAAAGGTTAGATTTTTGGAAATAAAAGTATGCTTTGCTTTTAAACCAACATTTCTTATCAAATTAGAGGGCTATTTGTTTCTGAACTATAGTGAATATTTCCCAATTATATCAAATTTCCTGTAGAATCACACTTGAAGACATGTACAGAGTTGGAAACCTGTCTACAGAACAGGTTGGAGAAGGAGAAAAAAATGCTGGAATACATAATATGGAGAAATCATGATATTGCCACTTTCAAATACCAATGGGACTTGGCTCTAATTTCATCTAAAATGCTATAATTTGGGCTTGAATTAAAAAATACAATATAGTATAATCTTTTGGGCAATGACATTTAATACTAGAATAAAAGTTGAAAGGGCAAAACAACTTGTTTGTTAGTGGTTGAAAATCACTGCTCAGTCTAATATTTTTATTGTTAAAAAAAAGTCTCTTCATATTATGGGAAAGCCAAAAACTATTCCCTAATGATAAAATAATAAAAACATTACAAAGAATTAAATAAAGGGTTCTGAAATCCATCTGCAGATTGTCTTGAACTTAGTAAATGTCCCATATATTCTTGTTGAACAAATGAACCTAAGAATATCAATATTTAGAATTAAAAAACACATGTTAAGTGAATTAAATCAGAAGAAGAAAGACAAATGCCAGATGATTTTACTCATATGTGGTATATAGAGAAACAAAACAAAGGAACTGACAAGACCAAACCAAAACAAACCCTAGATATATGACTGCAGAATTGAGGTTACTAGAGGGGGCATGAAGAGTGGAGGGGTGGGAGCAAATGTGGGTAGGGGCCCCATGGTCAAGGGTAAAGCACTATGGCTGCTTTGGTTGTGGGTGTGGTGTGGTGACATGCATCTGGGGAGCAGTGAACCTGTTCACCTTAAGCATTTACAATATTTTAAACCAATGTTACCTCAATTAAAAAAATAAAAATTAATAAAATGAAGTAATGTCTTTAAAATGAAGTGATAATCTGTATTAGTGATTAATTTTTTATTAAAAGGGACCAACTGAATCAGGTCTGGGTCCTCCTTAAAGGCTCTAACTCGACACATACAATGTAGTCATCTTTATTCTCCCATGGGAAATCATAAATGAGAAAGGTTAGATGTCATCTACTTTATGTCCATGAGTAAATCCAAATTCTTTAGGTTTTTCTGTTTAATTTCAACTAAATTCAGTAAAATAAATCACATTCTATTTATAATCAATGCAAAACAGTGACGGTTGTGTATATGTTTTGAGACTTTAGAGAAATCACTACAATAAGGGTTAATTATTTCTTTCTAAAGGTAAAGTTCTTGACCATTAAAAAATACTCTCTTCTTTTCCAGATGGCCCTGCCTATTGCTACTTGTATTTAATAATAAAAGAAACTGTTTAAAGTCATTTAAATATATTTGATTTCAATTTCTCCATTACCTCTGTTTTGTTCTAACCTCATGCTGAACCCAACTAAACTATTCTTATCATTCAGAACTTTAATTCTATCATTTTAGTTCATTTCTTGACTGAGCTGACAAAATTTTCTGCTGAAAACAGATAAAATACCTTAATTTGTTAACTGTTCTTTTGTGACATAGAGCAACGAAGAGGCAGAGGAGGAGTCAAGAGGGCTTACTGTTCTCTCCAGGCACAAAGATGATGACAGATGAATCCGTTTACATAAACAGGCTAGAAATGCCCACCCTGCACCTCTTCACTTGGTCTGAAATACCTCTTTGTAGCTGAAACTCAGATTAACATTGCTTCGAAAGAATAAACACCTATGAAAAATAATCAGAGGAGTCACAAATAGGGGTATTTGTACTCTCTGGCATTTGAAAGGTCCGTAAAAGTTTTTCTGAAGGATGAGGGTGACGGTGAGTCATTCCTTTGAGCCTCTGCCTTCCTCAGGAATTAAATGAAAATTAAACATGAAAGATGCAATCTGCTGCAGCAGTGTGATTCCTCTGTCAATGTCCCAGCCACTATCTATTTCTAAGCACATTGAACTTTCCAATTTATTGGCATCTCATCTTATGTAAATATCCTTTTCCTTCTCTTAGCTCCAAGACATCAGGATGTGCTTTCATTCCACCCTTCAAACAGTTGCTCCACATTATGCCTCTCCGCTGTCCCCAGAGCAGCTTCTCTTTTCTGCACATGGCAACCTGGACCTATTTTTTCCCCAGGCTTAAAAAATTATCTGTTATGTTGGAGAGATGGTAAACAAAATTAAAACAGTCATCGAAAATACAACCATTTATAAATGTGAAACATTCAAGGAAAATTTATATATTAATTTCAAAAATAAGAAAATTTTGTCTTCAAATATTGTCTCCTACTTTCCTGCATTCTCCTGATGTATCAGTGACAGACTTCTAACGAAACCCCAGCCCCAGCTCCTCTTTGGGATCATGAGTGTCAACCTGTGCATTGGGTACAGACTAAGCTTGTTTGCATGAAGGCAGTTTTCTTCCCCAGCTCTACCACAGAGGGTTGTGTGATGCTTGTCAAATGTAATGACACAACAATGAAAGGACCCACTTTTGTGAATCTGTTGGAAATTGGGGAAGAAATGAGGGAAGAAGAGATGGGTAAGAATTAGGTGGGGTATTGTTTTTAAATGGAACCTAGTAGTCCTGTCTGAAGATTATTAGACTATTATTTCTTGGCAGCTAGAATTGAAGTTATTATTCTGACATGATTTAGAACTCACAAACATATCAAGATATAAGTTACAATTTATATCCCAAAATGGATTGTGCTGATACCTATCATTGTGTTATATGATTAAAGCATTAATTGATAATGTAGGTACATTTACTTTTTCAAAAATGTTTTAGTATGATAACATTTAAAACTTACTAAATAGGTATTTATACTAGAATAATGAACTATCAGGTACTCTTCACCTAGATTTAACAATTATTAACATTTTTCCAATTTTGTTTCATCTTTCCCCTACCATCCTCTCAATGTTTTTCCTTTCCCTTTTCTGGCATTTTCTAAAGCAAATTCAAAATGTCATTTCATCCTGAATTACTTCTATATTCATTCCTAGCTGACAAGGGCAATTTAAACACAATGACCAAAATTAACAATATTTCTTCATTATTATCTAACTCCTAATGCATCTTCCAGAGTCCCCTGCTTATCTCAGAGGTGTATTTACTTAGTTTACACAAACAACATTCTGATTACATCTCTTAAGTTCATTTCATTTTCTTTCTTCCCCCCCATTTCATTGCTTAGTTGGATGAAACAGGTCATCTTTCCTTGGAATGGCCTATATTCTGAGCATGACCAATTGTTTTCTTGTAAAGACATTTAACCTGTCCCTCATCCCCGTATTTCCTATAAACTGGTATTGGATTTAGGTTGAAATTTTTGGGAGGAACATTTCATAGTTGGTGCTGTGTCATTTCTTCCCATGGCATCATGTTATGAGGCATATACTACCTGACGGCCTCATTTTAGTAATGAGTTCAGAGAGTTCAGGTAGTACATGCTCTTGATCCTTAAGACTGTATTTATTATGAAACTTCTTTTTCATATATGATTCTCTTAGTATCTTTGTGTAATCAGTAGGGAGTCCTCCAATTATTACAAATATTCTTTAATCCACTCCTTGGTATTTTTTCCAGTAACACAAAATCTCTAATTCAAAGGCAGATATGCACCCCTCTTTTCATTGCAGCACTGTTTACAATAGCCAAGTTACACAACAAACGGAAGTGTTTAACAGATGAGTGGAGAAAGAAGATGTGGCACATAGACACAATAGAGTACTACTCAACTATAAAAAGAGATGAAAGTTTGCCATTTTGGACAATATGGATGACGCTGGAGGGGATTATGCTAAGGGAAATAAGTCTGTAAAAGAAAGATAAATACGGAATGATTTCACTCACATGTGGAGTATAGAGAAACAAAATCTTAGAATTATGGCAGAATTTATACTATTAGAGAGGGGAAATGGGAACAAAGAAGTATTCATTTTATTAGAGAACCACCAATGGGCAATATCAACTTCACACACACACACAACACACACACACACACACACACACACACACCTGCAATTTTTCCAGAACATATTTTGCATGTATTTGTCTTGCCTATACACTGTTAGAGGCTGAGTCTAAATTATATCATGCTTTGTGTATCCAAATGCACGGGATATTTGCAAGTTGATCAATGAATAGTAGGTCAGTGATCAATTAACAATTGCAGTATTCAGGGTAAATATTTTAGTCTGGTTAATTTCAGTCATAACCAAAGTGTGTCAACTGTTCAATAATACATAACCAATCTGTAAGGGACAGTTCCAGTTGTTTCAAGAATGTTAATGGAAAAACGAATTTAGCTATATTATTCATTGCTTACTAGTATATTATTCATTGCTTAGAAAGTCATCATTGTGAGTGTCAAATATTTGATAATTTCAATGTGGTAGATTCTGTTCAATGGAGAAGATATGTAACTTACAAGCACCCACAGAGTTTCAGTTATTTTGAAGCCTGGTTCTGTCCAAAGTGTTGTGTACAAACTCCCAGTTTGAACATGCTTCACTGCTTCAGGATTCCAATAATTTTTGATGTCAAAAGCTTTTCAGAATCTATTTTACATTTACTTGACAGAGGACATTTGATTGTCTTCAAAATTCTCACTTCTCTTGAACATCTCCCATCTACAAACCCTTTCCTCCTTTTTATTTTTTACTCACAGGGAAAAGTAGATTTTTGTATATTTTCTTCTTCTTTTTCTTTTATAAGAACAGAAGAAAAGCCAGAGAGAAATAAGGTACAAGACTTTTTAAAAAATACTCAGAAGAGGATCTCTCTGATGGTGTAAGTGGTTAAGATGCAACCTATGAAGCTAGCTGTAGTCACTGTAGCACGAGTTCGATCCCTGGCCAGGGAGCTACCTACATGGCCCTGCAGACCTCTCCTGTCCTGCCCACTGCTCCCCTCAGCAGTGTACTTCAGTTCATCTGCCTTTTCTGCTCCCCACTCTGTCTCTGGTGAATCCTCTCACCCCCCAGCACCTCTGGCCTGTACCCCAGTTCTTGTATATATAGATAAATCAATCTTTTTTTAAAATTTTTTAAGATTTATTGATTTTTTTTTTTAATACAAGAGCTGGGGTACAGGCAAGAGGCGTGGGATAGTGAGAGGATTCACCAGAGACAGAGCAGGGCACAGAACAGGCAGATGACAAATACACTGCTGAGGGGAGCAGCGAATGAAGCAGGAGAGGTCTGCCCCTCCATGTGGGAATCTCCCTGGCCGGCCGGGATTAAACCCTACTGCAAAGGTTGTGGACAGCTTTACAGCACTGTGCTCAACCCACTGCGCCACCAGGGAGGCCCAATAAATAAATCTTTAAAAAAATACTCAGAAGAAACTCTTTTGAGATTATTTTTCTCCCCCCAAATATGCAAATGTTTTCCCTGGTAAACATTTATGTTTCTCTTTCATTCCTGATGAATGACTAATCTATGTTGGGAAGGATTTCTTAAATTCCACTAATTTTCAATATGACTTCAAACCCTTGACCCAATTAAAAAAAGGTCCTTTCTTGTATTCATGCTCCCATATTTAAAAAATTACATTTGATTAGAAATCATTCTAACTAAATACATATTTAGATAGAGATACATATTTCTTCCAAGATTAAAAAAAATCTTATAAGAAAACTATGGCTATTAAGATTGAGAAATAATATTGCTCTATTGATTATTTTACCACTTGGAGGTGTTTTCCCTTGATGTCCTCTCCCCTTGATAAGGAAAGGACATCTCTTCAAAGCTCTATGGTGTGTAATCATCTTAAGAAATAAACTTCAATTATAGCAAAAATTTATAGCAAAAATTGGGAAGATAGAGAAGATATCGTAAGAATAACTATCAATACATGACATTATTTATTTTTAAAGATTTATTTATGCATACAAGAGCTGGGATACAGGCCACAGGTGTGTGTGTGGCGGGGTGGGCAGTGAGAGGATTCACCAGAGACAGAGTTGGGCACAGAACAGGCAGACTGACTGAAATACACTGCTGAGGGGAGCAGCAGGCGTGACAGGAGAGGTCTGCTGCGCCATGTGGGTCACCTCCCTTAGCTTCATAGTGCTGACGCTTAACCCCAATACATGACTTTAAGAAACTCTCCAAATCTTTAAGAACAACAAAAAGCAATTATTCACCTTTGATTACTAGAAGCCTGGGAGATGAACGGGAGGGTTACTGGAAGACCAGGTCCGCATTTTCATCTCCTCCAGTGTGGGGTCTCTTTGCTTTGCAGAAAGTGGGCCTATTTAGGCCCACTCCATCAATTGGCTGAGGTGTTTTAATCATCCGACTCAAAACTTGGACCTTTTCTTCTTTCCTCTTCCTCCTCTCAACCTCCATCTTCACAATGACAGACTGCATTCAGTAATTGCTGTCTTTTGTAATTGTTCTATCTCCAAATTGGCTGATTAGGGGAGAGGCCCAGCTGTCCATCAAAATGGTGTAGCGTGATTGAGGCAGCCATCCCCTGAGTTGGAGAAAGTTAATTGCACTTTCTGTGGTTGTCCCAGTAGAAGAGATGCTGAGAAGGGCTCTGGGAATCCCTGTTAGTGCTATTTTTTCTGAGCATGTCCATTTGTAACCTGGAAAAATGTAGTAAACAGCATGTTAATTAGATTTACAGATGAAATTAAATCAAGAAGCTTTGGAAACACACCAGTGAATAAAGAGAAACGTTACACAGAGTTTTTGAGGTTAAAAATATGGAAAGGATCAAATAAAATAAGAAATAAGGCAGAAAAATGTAACCTCAATGCAATGGAGAGGGAAAACAAGCTATAAAAGTAAAAAGCAAGAGGGAAAGATCCAGAAAACAGTAATGCCAGAGAGATTGGGAAGAGTGGACAACAAATTTGATGTATTTGCAATATGCCATGGAAGCTAATGTGATTTGGGGCTATATGTGTAGAGATATCACACCATGCGGGAGAGGTGGATTAATTTAATGCATTTGGCAGGAACACACCTGGAATATTGTGTTCAGGTCTGTGTATCCTGGGAGCAGAAAGATATAGAGGAACTAGAGGGAAATCAGCATAAAGCAACAAAAGTGATTAACAAGTGATAGGCTGATTTATGAGAAAAATGGATTGTGTGATTTGGTTTAGAAGAGTAGCAAGAATGGAATTTAAGAATTCCTAATATTTTACCAATGAGTCATGATTTATTAAAATGTAATTAGCATAAAAGTATATACTATAATTTAAAATGGAGGACTGAAATTTGCAAGAAGGAACTCTTCTGAATAAACGCCATGAGCATATTAAAGTATTTCTTTAGGGGAGTAAAAAGAAGGAATGGCTGGAAAAATATAGATTTGCATTGTTACCATACTTTTCATTCCAAAGCCAGTAGATCTGGCCATGACCCTTCAACACAAAGAACTGAGTGGAACAGTTCATCTGTCAGAGTCCCAGAAATCTCCCTGGGTGCCTGTTCCTCCACAGAGTTCCACTCAGAAGTGGACATTTTAAATATTGTTTTTAGCATACTCCTCGTATAAGTACTTGTGGCAGATGGCTTATCATTTCTATCTTTTTGGATGTTCCTGATCTCTACGAAGGCAGTGACCAAAAAGCAAGACTTGATCTCCCTGCCATATTATCTTTCTGTGTAACTGGAGGCTGTCATTTAATCTGAGGGTTGACTTCTGATGGCAAAGGAAAGATGAATCTAATTTTAAAAAATCTCAAAATGATAGCTGGAGGAACAGCATTTTGTACTAGCTAATGAGGTTAATTTGTTCTTAAAATACAAGTTGCTGTGCTTCCTAAATTAAAATTCACTTCTGATGTAAATACAGAAGATATAAATATAGAGAAGAGATGTATGCTGTATTTTTTTTTTTTTTATTTTGCAATTTGGAGCCCATTCTAAGAGGAACTGTTAGAAAAGTGATTTTATTCTTTGAATTTGGGGAAATCTTTACTTCCTGGCTGCAAGTACTTGAAAGGTCAATGATTAGCACTATTTTTACAAGGAAAAGAAGGTGAGATGGTTTCTTCTTGGCTAAAGATTTTAAAGTGCATTGTCCTAGAGATTATTTCCTAAATCATTGTGATTCTAAACTTTTACATCTGGAAAGTGAACACGAGGGAGTGTATTGCTTTCAATGTAATTAAATAGTCCACTGACAAATGCTTTATTAACATTTAGATATTTAATTAAATCTGCCTGAAAGGAAGTTCTTATTCTTAAATCAAGGGGGTTTCTCTTCTATTCACTGTAGTAGGGCAAATGATCATTTTCATGTGCTTTTGCTGTGAAGAGGATTTGCTTATTCTTTTCAACTTGAATGTTACAAACAAAAAGCAGAGGAGAATCTTTAGATAAATTAAAGAAATAATAAAATAACAGACCTTAAAAAGTAAATGGCATTAATTTTCTAAGTACTGTTTGAACAGCTATTTAAACATTGTTTGGACCACATTCTAGAAGAAATAGATATTCTCTTAATGGGGCAATAACATTTAATGTCTAAACAAACAAATTATACAGAGCAATTATCTGAACTATCATTAAATATCTAGTTTATCTGAGGGATTTATGCTACCCTTTTACTCCATGTTTTGCTTCATAACACTGGACCCTAATTTTTTGTCACATGCCAAGAAATTAGCTACCCCAGTCTTATTTCAATTCAAGCTCAGATCCAGAAACCAGCAGAAAGCTGTGTTATTTAATAGCTGAATTATGATAAATTAATTGATAAATAAATTTTATCTGGGATTTTGATGTGTCTTTAACAGATAAACTTTGCTATTTCTGATACTAATAATTTAAAGCAACTAAAACTGGGACCTCCCCGGTGGCGCAGTGGGTTGAACGCAGCGCAGTGAAGCAGTCCGCAGCCTCTGCAGTGCAGGTTCGATTCTCAGCCGGCCAGGAAGATACCCACATGGTGGGACAGACCTCGCCTGTCTCACCTGCTGCTCCCCTAAGCAGTGTTTTCTGTCTGTGTGCCTGTTCTACTCCCCACTTTGTCTCCGGTGAATTCTCTCACCCTCCCGCACCTCTGGCCTGTACCCCCGTTCTTGTATAAATAAATAAATCTTAAAAAAATAAAGCAACTAAAACTCTCACTCAAAAATACTTAAAATGCCGTTTAATGACCAATTTGTGTCTTCATAACAGGTCAAATGAGAAACATTGCAGCTTTAAAACTATGAGCACTTGGATTTATTCTTTTTCATTTTCCATCCAGATTTGATTCAAAACTTGCTTTTTCTTATGTTTTTTTCTTCTTTATTTCAGCATTGTTGAAAAATTGGTTGTAGCAAATGGCTGTTATAGCATATTTGATTATAGCAACATCAAGGTATCAGGATAAGTGATGTCAACTTCAGCAACTCATATGATATATATATATATATATATATATATATATATATATATATAAATGCATGCCAGGGTACCACAATTGGGGACCTAACAAAGGGATATAGTTGGCAGGTCTATGAGGTCAAGGGCCTTCATTTGAATGATTCTTTGGGATCCTCTAAAAAAAAAAATAGGATACAGAATACATCCACACCCTCTGAAATGGGAAGGCATGGAATGGAATATAGTCATGACAGGTAACAGGGATGACCAATGAGATGTGAAATAGGTTCTGCTTTTCAAAGAGCATGACCAGCACAAGGCATCTAGCATTGTCCTCTTGCCATTCCTAAACAGCAGAAACTTAAAAAGAGGGAAAAATCCATGGGTTCAAATTGGAGGACAAGTAAGTCAGATCAAAGGAAGGAAACGTCTTTGTATGGTGCTTAACATGCAATACAAGTCATTAACATGTCAGACATGTTTTCACCATTAAATGCAAGCTCCTTGCCTTGACCCTGAAGGCCTTGCCTGATATGGTCACTGTGGACATTTCCAACCTGATCGCTTTTCCTGGCTTCAGTTACACGAATGCCTCTTCTGACTTAAATGTCAAGCTCTTCTCTGCACTTGGGACTTTGCATTTACTGTTCCTTTGCTCAGAGTGCTCTTTCTCTAACTGAATCTCTCCTCTTTTAGGTCTCATCTGAAATATCACTGCTTCAAAAAGGACTTTCCCATGTTCTCAATCTCAGATACCCTCAGTTTGCCACCTTCTCTATGACTTGCTCTCTACCTCTCTCACCCTTTCTTCTCTGCTTCTTCCTCCTTTTCCTCAATAGCACTTGACACAAGTTATCTTGCTTGTTTAGTTACCTGTTTATTGTATGTGCCCTCCTCTAGAACTTATGTTCCACAAGAGCAGATTACCCACCTGTTTAGTTCTTGACATTTTCTACAGTGCTGAGATTAATACTTGGCCTGTAAATATGGACCAATATTTCTTAAATGTTAAACATTTTAGAGAAACATCTTGTTACATATTCCTAAACATTTGTACTTATATAAATAGAGAAGGAAGGAGGAAAGAGGCATTAGAAATAATTGTCTTAGAATGCACTCCAGCATGTTTGATTATAGAAACATCAAGATATCAGGATAGGGCCTCCCTGGTGGTACAGGCGGTTGAGCGCTGCACTGTGAAGCTGTCCACAGCCTCTGCAGCGCGGGTTCAATCCAGCCAGCCAGCAAGAATCCCACATGGTGCAGCAGACCTCTCCTGTCTCGCCTGCTGCTCCCTCAGCAGTGTATTTTGTCAGTCTGCCTGTTCTGTTCCCCACTGTCTCTGGTGAATCCTCTCATCCTCCCGCGTGTCTGGCCTGTACCCCGGTTCTTGTATAAAAATAAATAAATCTTTTTAAAAAGATATCAGGATAAGTGATGCCAACTTCAGCAACTCAGCAAATATATATATATATATATGTTGGGGTACTACAACTGGGGACCTAACAAAGGGATATAGCTGGCAGGTCTATGAGGTCAAGAGCCTTCATTTCAATGATTCTTTGGGATCCTCTAAAACAAATGTATGGTACAGAATACATCCACAACCTCTGAAATGGGAAGGAATGGAATGGAATATAGTCATGACAGATGTCAGGGAATGGATGACCAATGAGATGTGAAATAGGTTCTGCTCTTCAAAGCGCATGACCAGCACAAGGCATCTAGCATTGTCCTCTTGCCATTCCAAAACAGCATAAGCTTAAAAAGGGAAAAAATCAATGGGTTTAAAGGAAAGAACCCAGACCTGTGTCAAGTGTATGTAGGACAAAAAACCAAAAATTTTACTTTCTAAGCCCTTATGAGTGTAAGTATTCATAACGACATGACACAGTTCTAGGAGAAAAAAATTTCTCCCAGGTTCATTGCCACAAGTGCAAAGAGAAAAGTCTGCCTGCAGGCCAGCAACAGTTAAAAGCCATTTATAAGGGCCGGGTATCTTAAAGAGGTGCACACATTATTAATTCACTAAATCCCCAATTCATCCCTGTGAAAAAAAGTACCACTATTTCCAATTCTATGGATGAGAAGAGCAAGACACAGAAAAACGATTTTCGCAAGATCAATCAGAGAGTAAGTGGGAGAATTCCCTTTTGAACCCAGGCAAACTGATTCCAAAGACTGTGAAGACTGGAAACTCAAGTCCTTTACTCTGAAATCTTGATTTTGAAAAGGAATGTCTTTTGCAGTCCTGCTAGGTGTATCCTTCTATCTCTGGAAGCAGAAAAACCAGAATAATATATTAGGGAGTAGCTGAAGACCAACAGTACCTTATAGTGCCTGAGAAGGAAAGAATGTATAGTAATCCAAGTGTGCTCAGTCACCTCCAAAGAGTTTGATAAAGAGGAGCCTGTTTCATCTGTGAGCACCACATCAACATGTGTAGGGCAGAATGGAAAGCATTTATGACTTCTTCAACATGGTCCACATGGCTTTCCCTTTGGTCCCTCTCTAGATCATGCTTGATGGCAGCACTTGCCCACAGGCTCACTGGGAGAGACATGGATCTTGGGAAGAAGCAGTTCTGGATTGAAGTCCTGTGTCTGCCACTTATTAGCTTTATGACAGTTGGCAAATTATTGAAACTCTATGGCACAGTTTTTTCATTCACAAATTGAGGTTAGCAATCCTTTCCAGAGCTATTGTGAGCATAGTGAATGAGACAAGACCTGTGAAAACGTCTAGCACAGGGAAGGCACTCAATAACTGTTAGCTCCATATTGTGAAATCAGACCAAATCCTTACCTGTACATAACTGAAATAATGTTTAAGATCTTCCAAGGTATCAGAGTAAGCTTCTCAGCAGGGGGTAAGGAACATACCAAATTGGTTGAACAATTTGCATTTCTTGATAGCAATGGAGGGTGTTCAGGCAAGTTGAATTCTAAGACTGAAATCTATACTAGTTTACTATTGAAAGTACAGAACCACGTTTGGGGATATAGGCGGGGTGATGGAAGTGAAAATTTACCCTGCTGGCAACCAGAGAGTTAAGGCAATTAAACTGGATTTTACCCCTCCGGAGTCCAACACTTTTTTCCTCCAAGTAGAGTGAGTTACAGAGATAGCACATCATGTACCAATAATGAAAATAACTCTGTGAACAGCACGGAAGTAAGTTGGGGCTACTTCCACCCACACAGAGATGAATTTTATGTGCAGAAGCCCAGTGGAATATAAATGAACTGCTGTATATGAGAAATAAGAAACAAAAGACTGAAACTCTGGGATATATATCTCAAGAAGCAATCTACATACTGTTTCCTCTGTCTCCTAAAAGTAAGATAATGGACACAGGAATCCCTCCTTACAGGGGGATAACTGGTTGTAGTAAAATGTTATGCACAGTGGGACAGTGTGAATGAAAGACTGTGCTTGGAGGCACTCAGTCTCAAGAGCTTTTGGTTCTCAACATAAACTCCTTAGATGATCTTCTCTGTACCCTATTCAGGGCACGCTTCACTGGCAGCAGGTGTTTGTTCATTTTGATAAATGTCAGCTTCTTAACATTCACTATGGAGAGGGAAGGATGACAAACATCATCCTGCCCTTACTGAACTGAAGGCCCTTCAGTGGGTGCTAGAGAGGCGCAGTATACATAACTTTGGCCACATGGCTATAACTGGCCCAGCCTCCTCTCTCCTTGTCAGTGTAAGGTAACTCTGCATTGGCAGACATGCTCCAGATGTCCTGCCATCATCTGACTGATAGAGACTCTAGGGAGCCCCCAGCCTCCCATGATATACAAAGAGACAGGAAACCCAAGGCTTCCTATTGATGCCCTAAGGATTTCTGAAGTGCACTAATGCGCTAATTGTGTATCACTGTTTTGTTGTCTGTCATGCTGCTTCCATCCTGCCCATTTCTCTTTCCTTAGCTGTTTGCTTTCTGAAGGCTCACTTAATCAAATATCTCTGTCATTGAATGAGTGTTGAATCACACAACACATCAAGGCACTGTCCAAGGTACCACAACCTACACTTAGTTAACTGCAAATTGCTACCAGAGGGTATGTTTGCTATCAGGGGGCATGCGCCATTTTTGCTTCTGTGAAATCTCCTTCTTACAAATGTAAAGGGTAATTATGGGAAGAGAATAAAATGTTTAAACAATGTTGAGACATTTGAAATAAAATGTGATGAGATTTGTGATTTTCCATATGTTTATCTTTCCAATATTATGGTAAGTATCAAACCGAGGTATGTCCAAATAAATCCTTGTGTCACAGCACTGCTAAGAGTCTTAAGAGGGACTTTGAAATGTTTAGATATGAGTGAAGCTTTTAGGAAGCTTAAAATCAATATAGCTGGGAAGATGTAATACATAATGGAAATATGTGAAACAACCCAAGCAGTACACAGTTAAGTGAAAAATTTTTAAGGAAAAGTTACATAAATTATTTATATTTAAGCCCTTTACCCTTAAATTTTACCTTGGATAAAATAAAACCATATTTCCCCACTATTTTTGTTGTGGTATACACACACACAACTTCATCATAAAACTTTATCATTTTAGGGGCTACTGTTCTAAGACACAAGTGGTAAACTTTAAAGTGCAGACTTGAAGGATGGAGAAATTGGGAAAGGATGAAGATCAGAGAAGTCTGGTGCTCCCAAAGAACTTGAGTTCTTGATTAAGGAAGATGGCTAGGACTGGGATAGATAATGAAAGGAAGTGAAGGTATGTTTATGGCACACCAACAAGATTTACCTGAGTCTACATATAGTTTGGAATTTATGCAAAATATTTACTTACCCTCTGTGATTGCTTATATGTGAAAAGCTGAATGAAAAATAATAGTTGTGAAAAATATGGAATTTAGAATTAAAAATTTTAGTTTAAAGAAATGAAGAACCTGAGGGTCATTTTGCAATTACATTACAACTAAATTCAATACATTCAATAAAAAAGCCTGAAGCTACATTTCAAAGAATTGCTCATTAATAATTATTATTTATTCACTTCACTCACACCATGATGGAATAGAGAGATTAAAATCATCATTTTCCCTAGAAATAATAATAAAAAAATAATATTTGTTCAGAGGGAGATTTGGAAGTTCCCCCACATCATTACAGGAATTTTCCATGGAAGATGCACCCTGAAGTTGGTGACTTGCAGCAGGAAAAGGCAGGAGAGAGGTAAAGGAAGACATGGCAGGGAAAGCAGATACTTGAGCTGGCAGAATGGCTGGGAATGAGCTATCCACGACATGATGAGGCACTACATGGCACTGTGAATGCCCTTGAAGGGACTTTTTAGAAAGAGAGTTCATTCACACCAGTGGTAGTCCAGCCTGGGATACTGGGAAATCTGTGACCATCATTGGCAAGGAAATGTCTCCATCCAAGCCCTTCCCAGAAGCAAAGATCAAAGAGTTGCCAGACTGAACCAGGCCAGTCTCCAATCATTGGTCCAACAGCAGAGAAAAGAACTGGCGAGAGAGAACCTAACAACCCCTTAAAAAGTATCACGTGAACAACTATAGCTTATAGCCTGGCCCCTCAGACACACGGCAGAAGCAGTGGAGGTTGCTGTGGCTACCATCGTTTATGGCCACAGCCAGGAAATGGGACACAAATCCTGCTTGGGAGCCTCATAAATGCCAGGCCCAGCTGAGCCTCAGATCCCCATAAAACAGAGTGAGTCCTCCTCACCAGAAGACTCAGATTTCATGGATCACAATGCACAATACAAAGGAGCTTCAGGAAGGGGAAAACAGCACAAGCGAAGCACTGAACATAGTATGCTATAGAAAGAGGAGGGTAGGCAAATGTGACCAATCTACTCCTAAAGAAAACTGAGATAGAGAATTAAATCCCCAGACTACCCTTCTGCTCCCACCTCATGCCAATGTAAGCTAAGAAGAGAAACAAAATCAAACCTCAACACCCCAGACACGAGAGAGAGAGAGAGAGAGAGAGAGAGAGAGAGAGAGAGAGAGAGAAAGAGAGAGAGAGAGAGAGAAAGAGAGAGAGAAAGAAAGAAAGAAAGAAAGAAAGAAAGAAAGAAAGAAAGAAAGAAAGAAAGAAAGAAAGAAAGAAAGAAAGAAAGAAAGAAAGAAAGAAAGAAAGAAGAAAGAAAGAAGGAGAAGGAAGGAAGGAAGGAAGAAGATAGCACACATGGCTAGGAAGCAAGGACTATATTCATACAAGATGGAAAGGTAAAATGAGAAGAACATAAGTTCTGGGGTAAATGTAAAAGATACAGAAATAGAGGAGCTATCAGACCAAGACTTTAAAATAATATTTAAAATGCTCAATGAGCCACTAGAAGGTCAGTCAAAAGCAGATAGGCAGATTTTTTTAATGTTAGAAAGGAAATCCAAGAATAAAGAGAATGCTTCACTAAAGATATCAAAAATATTAGAAGAACAGAAAAAGAAACTCTGAATGAAATGGAAACAAATATAGAAAGTACTTTAAATAGAATTTAACTGGCACAAGAGAATATTTCAAAAATAGACAACTCAAATGCAGAAAAAAAGAGAAGAAACAAGACATAAGAAAAGGGAGGAAACAGTGTGATAAAAATTAGACTCACTAGTAGAGGAAACTTAATGATAACTGATGTTATAGAAGATGAAGAGAGAGAGAGAAAGAGAAGGAAACTGAGAACTCATTCAAAGAAATAATACCTGATATTTTCCCAAATATAAGGACTGGATTAAACATGGATGTCCAGGAAGCAGAGAGAACACCCAATTCATAAGAGCAAAGTGATCTACACCAATACACATCATTGTTAAATGATCAAAAATCAAGGATAAAGAAAAATTTTACAGGAAGCCAGGAAGAATAAGGTATTTTACAAAGGTATCCAATTTATGCTTTCCTCACATTTTGCCCAGTCACCCTCCAGTCAAGAAGAGAGTGGAATGACCTGTTCGCAATCTTAAAAGACAAGTGCTGCCAGCCAAGAAAACTCTATCTTACATAAATGAAGGTGAAATAAAAGCTTTCTCAGACAAACAGAAGCTAAAGGAGTTTATCACTACCAGACTTACCCTATAGGAAATGTTGAAAGCAGTTCTACAAGAAAAGAAAAAATGAACAAAAAAACCTGAACAAAATAATAGGAATACAAAATTAGAAGACTGTATAAGACTATTAAGAGTCAACTGCAAAACACTAAGTGGAAAGAAGAACCTGTGTGTTTAATTTAGAGTGGATACCAGCTGATGACAACTTTTTAGACCAAGTAAGTTAGGCATAATCTCCATGGTAAACACTAGCTAAAAGTCTAAAATATAGGCTCATAGATGAAGAAACAAAAAAACTGGTAGTCACTAGAGAAAGTGATCCAGAAAGACCAGAGATAAACACATAAAAAAGGAACAACAGAAATATTATAAAAATATTAAAAAAAACAATAACATAGTAAACAGTATATATCAATAACAACTGAAATGTCAATAGCCTAAACTTACCAATTAATGGGTTAGAAGTGTCAACCATCTATGTTTTGTGAATAAGAGACCTATTTAAAACTGAAAGACAAAACAAACTTAAAAAGAAAGGTTGGAGTAAGTTCTTACAAATCAATAAACAGAAAGTAAAGTAGGAATGGCTGTTCTCATATTAAATAAACCAAGCTTGGGCCTCCCCGGTGGCGCAGCGGTTGAGCGCTGGGTTGCGAAGCTGCCCGCGGCCTCGGCGGCGCCGGTTCGATCCCCGGCTGCTCCCCGGCCACCAGCGAGGGTCCCACATGGCGCGCAGACCTCTCCTGCCGCCCGCTGCTCCCCTCAGCAGTGTACTTTGGTCCTTCTGCCTGCTCTGCTTCCCGCTCTGGCTCTGGTGAATTCTCTCACCCTCCCGCGCTTCTGACTGTACCCAGTGCATGTATAAACAAAACAAACAAACAAATAAATAAATAAAAAAAAAACATGCCTCTATAAAAAAAAAAAAAAAAAAAACTTTATAAAAAAATAAATAAATAAATAAATAAACCAAGCTTTCAGCCAAAAACTGTAATCAGGAGCAAAGATGGATGACATATATAATAATCAAAGGAAAATTAATCAAGAAGATATAGCTGTTATCAATATTTATGCATCTAACATGGAGGTACCTAGTTATATAAAGCAACTACTAACAGCTAAAACACCATATTTACAAAAACACAATTATTGCCAGAGATCTCAACAGACCACTGATCAATAAAGGGTAGATCATCCTAGTGAAAAATTAGCAAGGAAAGAAAGAACTTAAATGAAGTTTTGGACCAGATAGATTTGATAAACGTTTAAGAGCTCTTCATCCCCAAAGAAATGAAAACACTTTCCACATAGAATACTCTCAAGAGTAGATCACAGGCACAAGACATGTCTCTGAAAATAGAAATTGTAGCAAACATCTTCTTAGATTAAATGGTATACAGCTAGAAATTGACCACAAAAAAAGAATCCTGGAATAAACAAAAATGCATGGAGGCTAAGCAAAATGCTTCTGATCAACTCCTGGGTAAACTAAGACATTGAAGGAGAAATCAAAAAGTATCTGGAGACTAATGAAAATGAAGAGATAAACTACCAGGTCATAAGGGATGCTCTAAAAGCAGTTCTAGGAAAAGACACAAAGAAATGGAAAGATAATCTCTGCTCATGAACTGGAAGAGTAAATGTAATTAAAATGGCCATATTACACAAATCAATTTACAGGTTCAATGAAATACCTATCAAAATCCTAATGAATTTTTAAGCAATTGAACAATTATCAAATATATATGGAACCAAAAAAGGGCTTGAATACCCGAAACAATCTTGTAGGAAAATAGATGCATCACACTTTCTGACTTCAAACTATACTACACTGCAACAGTAATCAAAATAGTACAGTATTGGAACAGAAACAGAGGACAGTTAATCTTTGACAAAAGCCACAAAACATGCAATGGAGAAAAGAAAACCTCTTAAACAGTACTGAGAAACATGGAGAGTCATGTGCAAAAAAAAAAAAAAAAAAAAAATGAAAAGACGAGAAAAGAAAAAGAAATTAAATCCAAAAGTAACTCCAGACACAAAAATTGCTTCAAGATAGGTTTATGATTTATAAGAAATATAAATTCCTTGAAAGAAAACATGGTGGACACATTATATGACATCTACCATAAAGATATTCTTGGAGATACGACTCCAATGGCAAGGGAAACAAAAGCAAATATAAAAAAGTGCACTACATGAAACAAATGCTTTTTACCACAAAAGAAACCATCACAAAAACAAAAAGTCAACCTATTGAATGGGAGAAAATATTTACACATTACACATCTGACAAGGGGAGATAAACAAGATACTTATATAATAAACAAAATAAACAAAATAAACAAAATATATAAGCCAACAACAAAAACCAAACAACCCTATCAAAATCCAATCAAAAAATAGGCAAAAGAACTAAATAGACTTTTTTTTAAAGAAAACATTCAAGTGGCCTACAGATACAAGAAAAATGGTTAAAAATTACTTATTATAAGGGAAATGCAAATTAAAACTATTATGAGCTATCACCTCACCTCTGTGAGAGTGATCCATATCAAAAAGATTGGAAACAACAAATATTCCTCAGGCAGTGGAGAGGAGTTCCTGTTCCCTGCTGGTGGAAATGCAAGTTGGTGCATCCTCTATAGAAAACAGTACGGAGATTTAAGAAAATAAAAATGGAAATTCCGTATTATCAGTAATACCTTTGCTAGGTATTCAACCAAAAAAATATGAAAATTCTAACATGAAAAGTACATCTATGTTCATAGTAGCACTGTCCACAATTGCCAAGTCACAGAACCAACCTAAGTGCCCATCAACAGACAAATGGGTAAAGAAATTGTGAGAAATACACTCAATGGAATGCCACACAGCTATTAGAAAAGATAAAATAGTGTCTTTTGAGACAAAGTGGATGGACCTCAAGATGATTATGTTAAATGAAAAGAGTCAGAAATTGAGAGACAGTTTATCAAAGGTTTCACTCATATGTGGAATATGAATAACAAAAAAATACACAGGCAAAATACAGCAGGAACAAATCTTGGACTTAGTGAATAATTTACTGGTTACCAGAGGGAAATGGGAGAGAGAGTGGGGGAGGGGAGGAGATAAGATATTGGCTTTGTGGTGGGCAAGTGAAATGCCGTACATATGGAGGAGAAAAATAGAACCCCAATATTATAATATTGAATAATAAATAAATTTTTCAAATGCCATTTTTCAAAAATAGTTCCAAACTTTTAGATTTTTTTGTGTAGTAAATGGCTCACTTCTATAAAGGTGACAGTTGCCCTGTCATCTGTGTGCAATGGACATGACTACTGGGAACTCCTTATTTCCAAAAGTAAAATGTTCTGTCGAGGTTGTCTTTCTAGCAGCATAAATGAGCCAATGAAGAATACACTGTTTGAAGAATATGATTCAGAGGACTAGCAGATATAATAAGAAAAATGCAAAGCAAAACTAAATACAACAAATTAAAACAGGTCCCATGACCACATCAGGAACTTTTGGGAAAAATTTATTTGAAAAAACACCAGGTAAAGCACAAAGAAGGAGGAGTCAAAACACCTAGTTCTGAGTCTAGTTTCTGGCACTTGATCACCTACGCAAGGAAACGCTCCCATGAGCTGGAGCCTCCTTTGCTGAGCCAGTTACATCAGCAGCACAACCTCCCTTTCCAATAAATGTTTGATGAACTTATGTAAAATGGAGATGATGCCTGTTCTTCCTAATCTGTAGGACTTTGTTAATTATCAAGTGGATCCTGGCATAATAATAAGATAGAAGATGCTATTATTGATACAGAAGCTATCGAGGGTAAATGACACTGACGATACAAAAAGCATCACTTTGAGTTATTTTTCACAAATTTGGATCACAGAAGTGAAGACTGGACTCTTATTATTCATGCTGGGCATAATTAAAAACTTCCCCCCATGTGACTTTGGGCATATTTTTTATTCTACTAGATAAGATTGTTTCTATGTGGGTTTTAACCGTGGCTCCACCATCATCTTTCTCTGTGCAAGGGCCCTTAGGTGGCATTTGCATTGAGCTGGTGTGATTTTTGTTTTCAGAAAGGGAAATTTTACAAATTGTGCTTCACTTTTATTTCAGCTTGAGCTGTTTTCTCCTGGGAAAACAGCTTTTTGCTTGGCAAAAATGGATGTGAAGCATTGGCGAAAACGAAAGGCCGTTTTTATTGCAAAGAAAACTGCCTTTTGCTTTTGCCAAAAAAAGCAAAACATATGAGACAAAACCACAAATATTTCCGTGTTTGCAAACCCTGTGAAAACGTGCTTTTTCACCAGTAGTGAGAATATTTTCCCACACTGCTCTTCCCATTTCTAAAAACTATGATTTCAATGACAAAAAGTCATATTTTATACATACACCACCTCATTCTATAATCAAATATCATGAATATTGTTATTAAACACGTTGAATATATTTTTCATCAACTGTAATATTGGAGGAGATACAAACCTTATCCAGCAAAATTATGTCTCAACCAAGTAACATGAAAAAGGTACTAAGCAAAGGTAGTGCAAAATACTGAGCAACAAAGTTTAAAAAGGTAAGGTGTCTGGGGTTCAATTTGAATTTAATATGAGGATGTGGCTGAATGAATAAGAATTAAGAGAAAGACAATGAAAGGGAATAAAAGAGTGGTAATAACATAACGTGGTAGAAAGAGCATTGAAATGGTCTTTGTGATAATTGAGTTCCGGCCCTGAGTGCACAGTTAACAGGCTGTGAAACTTTTGGGAAATAGCTCAACTACCTGGGTTTTCAGATTCCACTTGTGAAATGGTAGGATTCAATGAAATGACCCTTCAGATTCCTTTCGGATCTAAAACTTTGCAACATCCAGGTTGGAAATGCATTTGTAAAACAGCAACCGTGAATAGCAAGGGATCTCCACTAATTGACTCTCTTGCTTTCAAAATATTTCACTGAAGTCAGAGGGCTACTTCAGTGTCTTTGATGATGTATGTGTAGATACTCACATAACAAATTTAATTGGGAATTTCTTTGTGTTCATAGCTGCCCTTAATATAAGTGTGCTTTTCCTCATGCTTATACTAAGGCCTTCCTTCTATAATTAAGCTAATTTCTTTTCAGCTTCCCCAGTGAAATAGTAAGCATCCATTCACTATTTTTTATTAAAATATTTATACACATGTGACTGACTCAAAGCAACAGATTTATTCAGGAAAGGAGGTGTAAATAAATTTTTGATATTTGGAATGCTATTTTGAAAACTATTTTGTTAAAAAACAATCTATGGTGAATGTTTTATCAAGGAATCACTCTATCAATGAAGACATTTACCAAAAAGAATTTATTTTATTATAAATTATTTTCACGAATATTGTGGAGAACCCTTAGGAGTTCCTTGCTATCTTAACCCTCTAGCTTCAAACCTGGGTCTTCTGCTTCCCTCTTCCCCTAAGATCTGCATTTAATTGAATAAGAGCTGTGGGTCAGACACTGGACTAGGCACTTTTGTTCTTCATCCCTGTATCCTTGTTTAGTGACAACGAACCAGCCAGTATTAGGCACTTAAAGTGTGTGTTCTCATTTATATTATAGGGTAAATCCTAGAAGGAGTATTATGCCCTGCGTAACGAAGGCCGTCTTCTGCATCACTTGGGATGGTGACAAAGTGTTACTTATTTTGCAGGACCTCTGTTGAAATGTCCAACATTTCAACAAATGTTGAAAGAGCCAATAACTGATTTCATGTAAATAACATTTATTGTGGATCCCACAACAGGGGAGTGTCGGCACTGTCCTGAGTCACACATTGGTTTGAGAACAGTAGGGGTCCTGTGTTGTGGGGTTGGTCACCAGGCCCTGTAGCAGGGAGGTGGGGTCTTAGCTGGACTGAGAAGTTTGGTAGCTCTGGTTTCAGGACCTTTAAGCAACCACACATGCTTTACCTGCTTGCACATTTACCCCTCTCCACCACAATGGAGGAAAGTGCCTCCCAGTTCATTAGGGTTTCAACAACAGGAAGGTAACAAACGAGGATGACTAGGCCCCAGGGGCCCTGTAACATGTACTGCTACCCAGCCCCCTGAGACAGTGCACTGGCTGCGTGCTGAGTATATTGAGGCAGTGCACGACACCCTGTCCCTCCATGCTGACTTATATCTCTTGCCAAGGCTCTAAATCTCTCAGTAGGATTTCGGTGGAATTCCTGTGTGAGGGCCCTGTGATGGGGTCTGGGGGATCCCCATGTGCCTTCTGCTGCACAGATGCAATGCCTATAGGGAAGTGGCTGCTCTGGGAACTATATCCAGAGTGCAAAGTTGGTGAAGCCAATAACTTCTGTAGCAACTCTGGCTCCAAAGTGGTTTCCTTTAGTAAAACTATATTGCTAGGTGAGGAGAGTACCTTCCTTGCTGATAGAAGTCTAGCCACTGTACAGGGCTCTTGAAATGAAAGTGCTGTCAATCTTCTTGTCTTTATTTTGTGCAGTTTGGTGTTGAACTGGCCTGGCTCTTCAGGAGAAGTGGAGGGACAGACATTACTCACAAGTGCCAGTAGGGTGCGAGGTGGATGAGGCAGTTGGGATAGGGTCAGTCACGGTCAGGCAGCGATCAATGCTTGATGGAGCCAAAATTCTAGTGATAGGAAATAAACAAAAAATAAACAGAGAAATAAACAAGGAAAACATCTTTTCACCAATTAGTAAAATGATACCAGTTTTGGGTTAAGAGCAGTTGATCCTCAATTCCAAAACACAAAGCTCTTTAAAAACAAAATAGTTTGTAATTCTCCATTTACTATCTTGATATAAAATTTATAGAAAATATAGCATATCTACAAATATAATTTTAAAAGTGTACTAGGGCCTCCCCGGTGGCGCAGTGGTTGAGTGCTGGGTTCAATCCCCGGCTGCTCCCCGGCCACCGGAGGAAGGTCCCAAATGACGCGCAGACCTCTCCTGCTGCCTGCTGCTCCCCTCAGCAGTGGGTTTGTCAGTCTGCCTGTTCTGTACCCGCTCTGGCTCTGGTGAATTCTCTCACCCTCCCGCGCTTCTGACTGTACCCAGTGCTTGTATAAATAAATAAATAAATAAATAAATAAATAAATAAATAAATAAATAAATCTTTAAAAAATAATAATAAAATAAAAATGCACTATATAGTGCAATTTAAATATAAATATAAAGTGCATTTATACATGGATATTACATACATAAACAAAATAAAATATTTTAGTTTATATATGATTAAATATGTTATTGATACATAATATATAAATCATATTAATATATTTACTACATATAAAAAGGAAATAAAAATGAAAGTATCAATAATTATATATATTACAAAATGTTCAATTTTTTTTTTTTTTTTTAAAATATTAAATTTTATTTTTATATCCCCCATACAATTGCAAACCCCATTCTGACCCCAATCCTTCCCCTCCCGCCCCCCACCCCCCAAAAAGTGTCTCTGGTTCATAGTTTTTTTGTTGATTTTGATTTTCACTTCTTATATTCATTTTCCTGGTCCCTTATTTAAGTTTTCTAGATTCCTGCTATGAGTGAGACCATCCGGTATTTTTCTTTTTCTTTTTGGCTTATTTCGCTGAGCATGATCCCTTCCAGTGCCATCCATGTTGCTGCAAATTGCATGTGTTGATCTTTTTTGAATGCTGAGTAATATTCCATGGTATATATGTACCACATCTTCTTGATCCAGTCATCTATTTTGGGCATTGGGTTGTTTCCAAGCTTAGCTATTGTAAACAGTGCTGCTATAAACATAGGAGTGCAGGTGCTCTTTGGAATTGATGTTTCTGTGTCCTTTGGGTAAATACCTAGGAGTGGAATTGCTGGATCATATGGAAGCTCTATGTTTAGTAGGTCCAGAAATCTCCACACAGCTCTCCATAGTGGTTGGACCAGTTTGCACTCCCACCAACAGTGCAGGAAGAGTTCCTTTTTCTCCACATCCTCGCCAACATTTGTTGTTGCTAGTTTTTTAATATGTGCCATTCTCACTGGTGTGAGATGGTATCTCATGGTAGTTTTGATTTGCATTTCCCTGATTACAAGTGATGTTGAACATTTTTTCATATGTCTGTTGGCCATTTTCATTTCCTCTTCAGAGAAGTTTCTTTTTAGCTCTTCTGCCCATTTTTTGACTGGATTATTTTCTTTGTTGTTGCTGAGTCTCATCAGCTCTTTGCAGATTTTTTGTGATCAGTCCTTTATCATTAGTGTTGGGTGCAAAAATGTTCTCCCAGTTGGTGGGGTTTCTCTTTGTTTTTGTTATTGTCTCTTTTGCTGTGCAGAAGCTCTTTAATTTGATGTAGTCCCAGCTGTTTATCTTTCTCTTCACTATCACTGCTTTGGGTGATGTGTCTGTAAAGATGTCTTTGATGTGCAAATCCCGTAGTGTTTCGCCTATATTTCCTTCTATGTATTTTATGGTTTCAGGTCTTATGTCTAGTTCTTTAATCCATTTTGAGTTGATTTTTGTGTATGGTGTGAGGTAGTGGTCAAGCTTCATTCTTTTGCATGTAGCGACCCAGTTTTCCCAGCACCATTTATTGAACAAACTTTCTTTGCTCCAATGCATAGTCTTTGCTCCTTTGTCAAAGATTAGTTGACCATAAATCTGTGGGTTTATTTCTGGATTTTCTATTCGATTCCATTGGTCTGTATGTCTGTTCTTGTTCCAATACCATGCAGTTTTGATGATTATGGCTTTGTAGTAGAGTTTGAAGTCTGGGAGTGTGATGCCTCCATTTCCTTCTTTTTTTTTCAGTAGAGCTTTGGCTATTCGGGGTTTTTTGGTGATTCCATATGAATTTCATCAATAATGTTCTATTTCTTTGAAGAATGCCATTGAGATTTTGATTGGAATAGCATTGAATCTGTATATTGCTTTTGGTAGGATGGCCATTTTAATAATGTTTATTCTTCCAATCCATGAGCAGGGGATGTCTTTCCATTTCTTTGTGTCTTCTTCTATTTCTTTTAACAGTGTTTTATAGTTTTCTTTGTATAGGTCCTTTACCTCTTTTGTTAGATTTATTCCCAAATATTTGATTTTTTTTGTTTCAATAATAAAAGGGGTGGTTTTTTGATTTCTTCTTCTTCAGATTTATTGTTTGTGTATAGGAAGGCTACTGACTTTTGCGTGTTGATTTTGTATCCTGCCACTTTACTGAATTGATTGATGAGTTGAATTAGTTTTTCTGTGGAGATTTTGGGGTTCTCTATGTATATTATCATATCATCTGCAAATAGTGATAGTTTGACTTCTTCTTTTCCTATTTGGATTCCTTGGATGTCTTTCTCTTGTCTTATTGCTCTGGCTAGGACTTCCAGTATTATATTGAAAAGCAGTGGTGAGAGTGGACATCCTTGTCTTGTTCCAGATCTTAATGGAATTGCTTTCAGCTTTTCACCATTGAGAATGATACTGGCTGTTGGCTTGTCATAGATGGCCTTTATGATGTTGAGGTATGTTCCTTGTATCCCAAGAATTTCAAGGGCTTTTATCATGAATGGGTGTTGCACTTTGTCGAAAGCTTTCTCAGCATCTATTGATATTATCATATGGTTTTTATATTTCTTTTTGTTGATGTGTTGGATAACGTTGATTGATTTTCGGATGTTAAACCATCCTTGTGCCCCTGGAATGAATCCAACTTGGTCGTGGTGAATTATCTTATGGATACATTGTTGGATTCTGATAGCTAAAATTTTATTGAGGATTTTTGCATCAGTGTTCATTAGGGAGATTGGCCTATAGTTTTCCTTTTTTGTGTTGTCCTTATTCGGTTTTGGTATTAGTGTAATATTGGCTTCATAGAACGTGTTTGGTATTGTCCCTTCCTTCTCAATTTTTTGGAAGAGTTTGTGAAGGATAGGCACTAATTCGTCTCTGAATGTTTGGTAGAATTCATTTGTAAATCCATCAGGTCCTGGCTTTTGTTTTTGGGGAGGTTTTTAATTACCATTTCAATTTCGCTGCTTGTAATTGGTCTGTTTAGGTGTTCTATTTCTTCTTTATCTAGCTTTGGGTGATTGTAGAGTTGTAGGAATTTGTCCATCTCCTCTAGATTGTTGAACTTGTTTCCATATAACTGTTCATAGTAGTTACTGATTATTCTTTTGATTTCTGCTGTGTCCGTTGTGATTTCTCCTCTTTCATTTATGATTCTGTGTATTTGTGCTTTCTCCCTTTTTTCCTTTGTGAGCCTGGCTAGGGGTTTGTCTATTTTATTTATTTTTTCAAAGAACCAGCTCTTGGTTTCATTGATCTTTTGGATTGTTTTTTTAGTTTCAATTTCATTTATTTCTGCTTTGGTTTTTATTATTTCTTTTCTTCTACTGGTTCTGGGGTTTTTTTTGTTGTTTTTTTCTAGATCTTTGAGCTTTAAGATTAGGTTGTTTCTTTGAGTTCTTTCTTGTTTTTTGATGTGAGCTTCTATTGCTATATATTTTCCTCTTATTACTGCTTTTGCTGCATCCCATACATTTAGGATATTGGTGTCCTCCTTGTCATTCAATTCAAAGAATTTTTTTAATTTCTTCTTTGATCTCCTCGTTAGTCCAGTGGTCTTCCAGTAGTGTGGCTTTTAATCTCCATGAGGTAGGATAGTTCCTTGCCTTCTTTTTATGATTTATTTCTAGTTTGATGCCTTCGTGGTCAGAAAAGATGGTTGGTATGATTTCAATCTTGGTGTATCTGTTGATGTTTGTCTTGTGCCCCAGTATGTGATCGATCCTGGAGAATGATCCGTGTGCGCTTGAGAAAAATGTGTACTCCGTTTTTTGGGTTTAGTGTTCTATAGATGTCTGTTAAGCCCAAATGCTCTAGGTCCTTATTTAGAGCTTTAGTTTCTTTACTTATTTTTTGTCTTGTTGATCTATCCATTGTTGATAGTGGTGTGTTGAAGTCTCCCACTACATATGTGTTTTCTCTGATGTCTGTTTCAGAGAGGACAACAGTTGTCTGATATATTTTGGTGCTCTTTCGTTTGGTGAGTATATGTTAATGAGTGTTATTTCTTCTTGAAGTATTGTCCCCTTAATCATAATGTAGTGACCATTGGGGTCTCTTTTTATTTTTTTGAGTTTGAAGTCTGTTTTATCTGATATAAGTATAGCTGTTCCTGCTTTCTTTTTTGGCCCATTTGCTTGTAGGATTGTTTTCCATCCTTTGACTTTGAGCCTATTTTTATCTTTTGTAGCTAAATGTGTTTCCTGGAGACAGCAAAAGGTTGGGTTTTGTTTCTTAATCCAGGCTGCAACTCTGTGTCTTTTTATTGAAGAGTTTAGTCCATTTACATTTAGAGTTAATATTGATATGTTAGCATCTGTATTTGCCATTATGTTTGTCTTTCCTTTGATTTTATTTATTTATTCTTTTAATAACTTTTTTTTTTTTTGGTCTTCTTTCGTTGTTATTCGTCCCTCTGAGGTTCTGGCTTTAGGATTCCTTGTAGTATTTTTTGGAGTGGGGGTTTAGTCGCAATGAAATTCCGGAGTTTCTCTTTGTCTGGGAAGGTCCATATTCTTTCTTCATGGAGGAAAGAGAGCTTTGCGGGATAGAGTATTCTTGGTTGGCATCTGTTTTCTTGGAGTCTGTTGACTATGTCCCTCCACTCTCTCCTTGCCCGTAGTGTTTCTTCAGAGAAGTCTGATGTCAGCCTGATTGGTTTTCCTTTGAATGTTATCTGTTTCTTCCCTCTTGTCAGCTTCATTATTTTTTCCTTGTCCTGGATTCTTGGGAGCTTTACTATTATGTGTCTTGCTGTGTTTTTCCTTTCGTCGTGGAAGTTTGGTGTTCTTCTTGCTTCTTGTATATCAATTTTCAGCTCCTTCTTCTCATTTGGGAAGTTCTCTTCAATTATATCCATGAATATTTCTCTGTTCCTACATCTCTCTCCTCTCCTTCTGGAATTCCTATAACTCTTATATTTCCTTTCCTCATGGAGTCAGATAGTTCCCGAAGTCTTTCTTCATTCTTTTTCCTTCGTACTTCTCTTTCCTTTTCTGTTTTGGTTCTTTTTATTTCTGTGTCTTCAAGATTACTTATTCGTTCTTCCATTTCATCTATTCTGCTTTCATTGCTTTTCCCAGAGTTCTTTAGTTCCTCCATTAATTCTTTGATCTCCTGCATTTCTCTTACTTCCCTCTTTAGGGACTCAATTTCCTTCTTCTGATCTATCACTTTTTTAATCATGGCAATTTTAAATTCTCTTTCTGGAAGGCTCAGAAGTTCTTCCAAGTTGCTGTCGTTGCAATCTGGGGAGTGGTTTTCTTTTTGTGGTGTGCTTCTTTCCTGAGGAGTTTTTAGGTTGCGTGTGGTTCTTCTACTCCCTACTGTCTGTTTTCTAATTTGTCGTATGCGTTGGGACACTGTGTTGCTCGGACTGACTGACATCTTGGGTGAACTTCTCCGCTCCCTCTGGCTCTTCCAGGAGCCATCTCTGTCTTCTGGGGGAGCTTTCTGCTGGTTTTAGGCAGTTTTTACTGAAGAAATGTCCCTGTTCTCAAATGGCGAAGCGGGATGCAGTCCCTGCGCCTCCGGTTTCAGGCACACTCTTCTGCGCACCCGGTCTGCCCGGACGTGGGTGCCTGCTCCCTCTGTGGGCTCAGACTGCTGGTCGGAAGGGGCCTGGCGTGGAATAACTTCCCGGCTGGCCACTGGGTCCTCCAGAAACCTTCTGCCCTTTTCAAGCAGACTTAAGAAATGTCCTGTTTTATAGGGTGTTAGTGACTTTTTTTTCCTGGTCGCTAGGTGGCGCCAGAGATCTCTCCTATTGTCCTTGGGGGGCTGTTTTTCGCCTCCCCCCACCCCGTGGGACAGAGAACAGAGCGGGAATGGTAGGGTACACCTCAACAGCTTTGGGGTGCTGTGTCTGCCTTGTGCCCCACCGTCGTGGAGAAACCACGCCCCGAATTTTCGTGCCCCAGGTCTCAGTTCAAAGCCCTCAGGTCCAGGACGCGGGCTGTAGCCCAGTTCAGTGGCGCGGGAATGGCGCCTTTTGCACCAGGCTCCCGTGCCTGGCGCCTGGTTCCTGCTTACTCAGGGAGGGACCTTCACCTCAGTGAGGACCTCCGTGCGTCTCCCGCAAGCCTAGGTCGTCTCCCCGCAAGCCTAGGTCGCAGGCGCGGGGACCTGGGCAGCCGCGATCCCGGTCTGCACTTGCTTTTCAAGCGCGCCAGGCGCGCCGCGTTTCCCGCGCAGGCTTACCGGCAGCCCGGGCTGTGTGCGCGTCTCCCGGGGTCTTTGTTCTTCTCTAATGGCTCCCGGAGCCGTTCGCTCACCGCCGCGGCGGATCCTGCAGGGTTCGCCTCAGCTCCCGTTCACGGGTGTGGTGGTTGCAATAGTTCCTTTCCGCTCACAGTCCCGCTTGCTGTGTCGTTTGTTCTTGTCGGTTGTTTTGGTTTGTTGTTTCCTCCTCTCTGCCGGTCGGAGAGTGCCGCCTCTGTGGCGGGGGAGGGGAGCAGGGTTCTGCGCTTCCCTCCCTTCTAGTCCTCTTTTATGGCCACTTTCTTCTTCGGGCAGTTCGCTGGCGTCACCCGTTTATCTTCCGTGTCCCAGTTCTCACTGGGACCTGCCGCTTTTCCTCCCTATTCACTTTTTTTAATGGGAGATCTTACTCGCAGCGTCTCCTCGCCTCCATGTTGCTCCGCCCCCCTCCAATATGTCAATTTTTTAATGATTTTATTTACTTATTTTTGTGTAGAAGAACTGGGGTGTAGGCCAGAGGTGCAGGGGATAAGAGAATTCACCAGAGACAGAGTGGGGAGCAGAGCAGGTGGATTTACTGAAATACACTGCTGAGGGGAGCATGGGTAAGACAGGACAGGTGTGCTGTGCCATATGTGGGTTAGCTCCCTGCGCAGGGATTTAACTCAGGCTACAGTGGTGATAGTGCTTAGAATTAACCCCTATGCCACCAGGGAGGCCCAATATGTTTGAACTCAATTACGTTAGGTATTAAATTTCTCTGATGGTTACTCCAGCTTTATTGAGATATCTACTTATGTTTATTTTTCCCTAACAATGCTTAAATCTCATGCATATTTATGTCTTTCCCTTGAATAATAAAAAAGCTCTTAGTACGATTTTTGGTCTCCTCTTCCCCCACCCTCTCCTCCTACTACATTACAATTGTCTAGAGTTTAAAGTCTGAAATGTTACAGATATTTTGGCAGGATGCAGAGGAGAAATCACTTCTCTATTTTATTTTACTTATTTAATCTTTTTTTTTTTTGAGGTAGCATTGGTTTATAGAGCTTTACATGATTTAGGGGAATAGATTCATACCTCCTCAGATGTATGTTACCACATCACACTTGCCATCAAAGCACCCGCAGTCCTTTTATCATGTCCATTGGGCCACTCTTTTGTTTCCATACCAACTCTTCCTCTCCCTCTAATAGCCTCAATTTTATAGTCATTTTTCTAAGGCTCATTGTAGATTAGTTTTGTCAGTTTCTTTATATTTCCCATATGAGTAAAATTATCTACTATTTGTCTTTCTTCTTCTGACTTATTTGGCTTAGTACAAGCCCCTCCAGTTGCATCCATGTTGTCATAAATGGCAAGATTTCATCTTTGTTTTCATAACCGCGTAGTATTCCACTGTGTATATATGCCACATCTTACTCCACTCCTCTGCTTTAACTCATTGTTTCTGTAACTTGGCTATTATAAATAGTGCTGCAATGAATGTAGGGGTAACTATATTGCTTTGAATTAGTGTTTTTGCATTCTATGGGTCAATGCTGAGAAGCGCAATTGCTAGATTATATGGCATGTCTATTTTTAACATTTTGAGAAACTTCCAATCTGTCTTCCATAGGGAATGGATGGTCTACATCCTTATGACAGGTGTATGAGGAACAAGGGGGAGTGATGCAGTGTCTAGTATCTCACTGGGGTTTTGATTTGCATTTCCCAGATAAGAGATGGTCAACATTTTTTCATGTGCCTGTTGACCATCTGCATGTCTTCTTTGGAGAAGGAGTGGCATGGATCAATTGAACTGTCTCTTTTAGTTCTAGTTCCTTTTATTTCTGCTCTAATTTTGATTGTTTCCTTCCTTCCACTAACTTTTGGTTTCATCTATTCTTCTTTTAGTAGTTCCTTAAGGTGTAATGCTAGATTATTTATTAATTAAGAACTTTCTTGTTTCTTGATGTGTGCTAAATTGTGACATACTTGGGCCTCCCTGGTGGTGCAAGTGGTTAAGACGTAACCTATGAAAGCTATCCGTAGCCACTGAAGCATGAGTTCTATCCCTGCCAGGGAGCTTCTCCACATGGCGAGCTTCCTGACTTGCCTGCTGCTCCCCTCAGCAGTATATTTCAGTCAGTCTGCCTATTATGTTCCCCATTCTATCTCTGGTGAATCCCCTCACCCCCCACACTTCTGGCCTGTACCCCAGTTCTTGTATGCATAAATAAATAAATCTTCAAAAAAAATTGTGACAGACTTGCTGCATTTCAGCTTCTGGTAACTCATGTCTTGATTTTCATTTATCTCCAGGTATTTTTAAATGTCTTCATTAATCCCGTGATCATTCAGTTGTGTGGTGTTTGGTCATCACATTTTAGAGATTTTCCCAACTTTCTTTTTGGGGTTGACTTCTAGTTTCATCCCATTGTGCTCAGAGAAGATACTTTATATGATTTCACTCTTCAAGAATTAATTTACACCTCTGTGACTCAGTGTGTGGTTTGCTGGGGTCTCCTGGGGCCTACCACCTCAGGATCACTGGTTAGTTCTGCTCCACTGCTGGTAGGGCCTACTGAGCCTCTGGGGGACTCACTGCCTGGGTTACCTGCTTGGTTGTTCCACTACTTACTGGGCCTTTCCATATTTTCCTCCTAGTATAATTGCTCTTTTTAGAAAAAAAATGACTTTCTTAATATATATTTTTGTTTTGTTTTGTTTAAAAATTATTAAAAATATAGTTTAGTGGTTTTCAGTATGTTCATTATGTATAACCATCACCACCATATAATTACAGAATATTTTCATTATCCCAAAAAGGAAACCCCACATCCATTAATAATCACTTCTCACTATCCCCTACTCCCTAAAGCCATAGCCATCACCAATCTACTGTCTTTGTGGATTTTCCTATTCTGGACATTTCATATAAATAATTTAATATGTGTTCTTTTAGACTAGCTTCTTTCACTGCATAATATTTTCAAGATTCATCCATGTTACATCATATGTCAATACATATTTCTTTTTATTTCTTAATATCTTACTGCTGATTTCTGGATTAATTTACCTTCTTATAGTGTATCCCTTAAGAAGTTTCACAAAATCTGAGAGACTAAAATCTGAGACATAATTTTTTTTTTTTGCAATGAATAGTCTTCAATTATCTTCATTTGAAAAAGACCACAAACAAGTGTTGGCAAAGGTTTGGAGAAATAGGAACACTCATATACTGTTGGTAGAAATATTAACTGGTCCAGCCCCCATGGAAAACAGTGTGGAAGTTTCTCAAAATATTAAAAATAGATATGACATATTATACAGCAATTCCACTCCTCAATATTTATACAAAGAATACAAAAATCTAATTGAAAGGGATATACACATTCTTATGTTCATTGAAAACTATGTATGTGCCCAAGGACACATAAGTCAATTGAGAAGATCACAAACACACACACACACACACACACACACACACACAGAGGAATACTTCTCAGCTATAAAAATAAAAAAAGATGAAATATTGCCATTTGTGACAATGTGGGGGAACTGGAGGGGATTATGCTAAATAAAATTGGTCAGAAGGAGAAAGATAAATACCAGATGATTTCACTCATGTATGAATAAAGGAATAAAGCAAAGGAACTGACAAAACTAAACCAAAACAAACCCTAGAATATGACTGTAGAATTGAAGTTATCAGAGAGGGAGGGTGGGTGATGGGGAGCAAGGAGATCTAATGCACTCTGGTGAGGATTATTTGTGTTTTGGTTGTGGGTATTGGTTGACAACATACATTTAAAGAGGTGTGAACCTATTCCTCTAAATCATATACAGTGTTGTAAACCAATGTTACTTTAATAAACGACAATGCAATTAAAAAGATTCTCAATTCTGTACTTTCATTGTCCTTCATTTGGCTGAGCAGAAATGTTTAGATTTCAAGTTCCTTATATTCAATAACTGAAAGATAATTCTTGCCTGCTATCAAGAATCCTGTGGTGAGAACGCGGGTGCAAAAGTGCGATTCTGACTCTCCATTTTAGAATAGGGACCTTCGCTTCATCCAAGACTGCTTGGAACTGGGAGAGAGCTGCCCCCACAGCCAGAGGTGAGCTGGGAAGCACTCTCAAGCCAGGCCCCATCTGGCCACCAGTCGGAGCCCAGAGGAGCATTGGGCAGCAGCTGCCGAAGCAGACCAGGGGCGCAGGAAAGTGTGCTTCTGACTCACCATTTTAGAATAGGGACCTTTGATTCAACCAAGATTTTTTGGAACTGGGAGAGGACAACCCCTGCAGCCAGAGGTGAGCCGGAAAGTCCCCTCATGCCAGGCCCCTTCTGGCCACCAGGTGGAGCGCAGAGGGGGATTGGGCAACCACCTCTGGGCAGACTGTGGGCGCAGGAAAGTGTGCCTCCAACTCACCATTTTAGAATAGGGACCTTTGTTTCAACCAAGACTGCTTAGAACTGGGAGACGGCTGCCCCCAAAGCCAGAGGTGATCTGAAGGCCCCCACAAGCCAGGCCCCACCTGGCAGGGAGTTGGAGCCCAGAGGGGGATACAGCAATTTGGAGCCAAGTGAGGAATCCAGCCACCCCATCTCCAGGGCAGTCTGTGGGACTTCAAGACACACCTTTGGAATTAAACAAATACAGAAGGAGGAGATATTCTGTGACAGCAACCATTAACATATTCATAGTATTACTACCCTACTGGACTTCTGGCATAACAGTATTTGACTCGATTAGACCAGCAGTTTCTGACATCCCAGAAAGAGCTCACCAAAAAGATGCCAGCCAGTACCAGCAACACAGTGTCCCAATGCATAGGACAAATTAGAAAACAAGCATCTGGGAGAAGAAAAACTACAAGGAATCAAGCAAGTCCTCAGGGAAAAGACACACCGCAAAATGAAAATCACCCACCAGATTGCAACATCAGTGACTTGGAAGAACTTCTGAGCCTTCCAGAAAGATAATTTAAAATTGTCGTAATTAAAAAACTGACAGAAGCCATAAAGGAAGACAATGATAAGGAAAATAATCAGTGATCAGAACAATGAAATTGAATCCCTAAAGAGGGAGGTGAAAGAAATACAGGAGATCAAAGAATTAAAGGAGGAGCTAAAGAACTCTGGGAAAAGCAGTGATAGCAGAATAGATAAAATGGAAGAACGGATAAGTACTCTCGAAGACAGAAATAAAAAGAACCGAAACAGAAAAGGAAAGAGAAGTATGAATGAAAAGAATGAAGAAAGACTTTGGTAACTATTTGACTCCATGAGGAAAGGAAATACAAGAGTTACAGGAATCCCAGAAGGAGAGGAGAGAGACCTAGGAACAGAGAAAATATTCAAGGAAATAATTGAAGAAAAACTTCCCAAATGTAAAGAAGGAGCTGAAAATAGACATACAAGAAGCAAGAAGGACACCAAACTTCCATGATGCAAGGAAAAATACAGCAAGACACATAATAGTAAAGCTCCCAAGAATCCAAGACAAGGAAAAAATAATGAAGCTGACAAGAGGGAAGAAACAGATAACATACAAACAAAAGGCAATCAGGCTGACATCAGACTTCTCCAAAGAAACACTACAGGCAAGGAGAGAGTGGAGGGACATAGACAACAGACTCCATGACAACAAATGCCAACCAAGAATACTCTATCCCACAAAGCTTTCCTTCCTCTATGAAGAAAGAATAAGGACCTTCCCAGAAAAACAGAAACTCTGGAATTTCATTACAACTAAACCCCCACTCCAACAGAGGGATGAATAAGAACAAAACAAGATATATATATATATAAATGCTAACCTATCAATATTAACCCTAATTGTAAACGGACTAAACTCTTCAATAGAAAGACACAGGGTCGCAGGCTGGATTAAGAAACAAAACCCATACTTTTTGCTGTCTCCAGGAAACTGACTTAACTACAAAAGATAAAAATAGACTGAAAGTAAAAGGATGGAAAACAATTCTACCAGCAATGGACAAAAAAGAAGGCAGGAACAGCTATACTTATATCAGATAAAAGAGATTTCAAACTCAAAAAGGTAAAAAGAGACCCAGACGGTCACTACATTGTGATCAAGGGGACAATACTTCAAGAAGAAATAACACTCATTGACATATACTCACCAAATGAAGGAGCACCAAAATATATCAGACAACTATTATCAGCTCTGAAAACAGACATCAGAGAAAACATATGTAGTAGGAAACTTCAACACACCACTATCAAAAATGGATAGATCAATGAGACAAAAAATAAGTAAGGACACTAAAGCTCTAAATAAGGATCTAGAGCTCATGGCATTAACAGACATCTATAGAACACTAAACCCAAAAAAATCTGAGTACACATTTTTCTCAAGCGCACACAGAGCATTCTCCAGGATCGATCACATACTGGGACACAAGACAAATGTCAACAGATACACCAAGATTGAAATCATATCAACCATCTTCTCTGACCATGAAGGCATCAAACTAGAAATAAACCATAAAAAGAAGACAAGGAACTCTCCTACCTCATGGAGATTGAAACCCACACTACTGGAAGACCACTGGACTAATGAGGAGATCAAAGAAGAAATTAAAAGTACTTTGAATTGAATGACAGGGAGGACACGAATGTCCTAAATGTATGGGATGCAGCAAAAGCAGTAATAAGAGGAAAATATATAGCAATACAGGCTCACATCAAGAAACAAGAAAGACCTCAAACAAACAACCTAACCTCACAGCTCAAAACACTAGAAAAAGAACAACAAAAAACCCCTAAAATCAGTAGGAGAAAAGAAATAATGAAAACCAAAGCAGAAATAAATGAAATCGAAACTAAAAAAACAATCCAAAAGGTCAATGAAACCAAAAGTTGGTTCTTTGAAAAAATAAATAAAATGGACAAACCGCTAGCCAGGCTCACAAAGGAAAAACAGGAGAAAGCACAAATAAATAAGATCACAAATAAAAGAGGAGAAATCACAACAGACACAGCAGAAATCAAAAGAATAGTCAGACACTACTATGAACAGTTATGTGCAAACAAGCGCAACAATCTAGAAGAGATGGACAAATTCCTACAATCACCCAAAACTAGATAAAGAAGAAATATAACACCTAAACAGACCAATTATAAGCAGCAAAATTGAAATGGTAATCAAAACCCTCCCTAAAAACAAAAGCCCAGGACCAGATGGATTTACAAATGAATTCTACCAAACATTCAGAAATGAATTAGTGCCTATACTACACACATTCTTTCAAAAAATTGAGAAGGAAGGGATAATACCAAACACGTTCTATGAAGCCAGCATTACACTAATACCAAAACCGAACAAGGACAACACAAAAAAAGAAAACTACAGTCCAATCTTTCTAATGAACATGGATGCAAAAATCCTCAATAAAATTTTAGCTATCAGAATCCAACAATGTATCTATAAGATAATTCACCATGACCAAGTGGGATTTATTCCAGGGACACAAAGATGGTTCAACATCCAAAAATAAATCAATGTAATCCAACACCTCAACAAAAAGAAATATAAAAACCATATGATAATATCAATAGATGCTGAGAAAGCTTTCAACAAAGTACAACATCCATTTATGATAAATGCCCTTGAAATTCTAGGAGATACCTTGTATTCTCGGGATACCTCAACATCATAAAGGCCATATACGACAAGACCACAGCCAATATCATTCTCCATGGTGAAAAGCTGAAAGCATTTCCATTAAGATCTGGAACAAGACAAAGGATGTCCACTCTCACCACTGTTTTCAATAAAATAATGGAAGTCCTAGCCAGAGCAATAAGACAAGACAAAGACATACAAAGAATCAAAATAGGCAAGGAAGAAATCAAACTATCACTATTCTCAGATGATATGATAATATACATAGAGAACCCCAAAAACTCCACAGAAAAACTAATTAATCAATCAGGTTAGTAAAGTGGCAGGTTACAAAATCAATATACAAAAATCAGTAGTCTTCCTACACAAAAACAATAAATCTGAAGCAGAAATCAAGAAAACCATCCCTTTTATTATTGAAACAAAAGAGATCAAATACTCAGGAATAAATCTAACAAAAGAGTAAAGAACTTATACAGAGAAAACTATAAAACACTGTTAAAAGAAATAGAAGAAGACACAAAGAAATGGAAAAACATCCCCTGCTCATGGATTGGAAGAATTAACATTATCAAAATGGCCATCCTTCCAAAAGCAATTTATAGGTTCAATGCTATTCCAATAAAAATTTCAATTACATTCTTCAAATAAATAGAACAAATATTGATGAAATTCATATGGAGCCACCAAAAACCCCGAATAGGCAAAGCTCTCCTAAAAAAAAAAAAAAGAAGGGAATGGAGGGATCACACTCCCAGACTTCAAATTGTATTACAAAGCCATAATAATCAAAATTGCATGTATTGGAACAAGAACAGGCACACAGACCAATGGAATCGAATAGAAAACACAGAAATAAAACCACAGATTTACAGCCAACTAATCTTTTACAAAGGAGCAAATAATATGTAATGGAGCAAAGAAAGTTTGTTCAATAAATGGTGCTGGGAAAACTGGGTTGCTACATGCAAAAGAATGAAGCTTGACTGCTACCTCACACCATGCACAAAAACCAACTGAAAATGAATTAAAAAACTAGACATAAAACCTGAAGCCATAAAATATATAGAAGTAACATAGGCGAAACGCTACATGACATGCACCTCAAAAACATCTTCAAGACACATTACCCAAAGTAGTGATAGTGAAGGCAAAGATAGACAGTTGGGGCTACATCAAATTAAAGAGCTTCTGCACAACAAAAGAGACAATAACCAGGGCCTCCCTGGTGATGCAAGAGGTTAAGCACTGTACTATGAACAATCCGTAGCCTCTGCAGCACAAGTTCGATCCTCAGACAGCCAGGAAGCAACCCACATGGCGCAGCAGACCTCTCCTGACTCACCTGCTGCTCCTCTCAGCACTGTACTTCAGTCAATCTGCCTGTTCTTTTCCCCACTCTGTCTCTGGTGAATCCTTTCACCCCCCGCATCTCTGGACTGTACCCCAGCTCTTTTATGCATAAATAAATAAATCTTTAAAAAAAGAGAGAGACAACAACCAAAACAAAGAGAAACCCCACTGACTGGGAGAACATTTTTGCACCCAACACTATTGATAAAGGACTGATCACAAAAATCTACAAAGAGCTGATGAGACTCAACAAAAACAAAGAAAATAATCCAGTCAAAAAATGGGCAGAAGAGCTAAAAAGAAACTTCTCCCAAGAGGAAAGGCAAATGGCCAACAGGCATATGAAAAAATGTTCAACATCACTTGTAATCAGGGAAATGCAAATCAAAACTAATTGAGATACCATCTTACACCAGTGAGAATGGCGCATATTAAAAAAAACTAGCAACAATAAATGTTGGTGAGGATATGGAGAAAAAGGAACACCCTGCATTGCTGGTGGGAGTGCAAACTGGTCCAACCACTATGGAAAGCTGTATGGAGATTCCTCAACCTACTAAAGATAGAGCTTCCATATGATCCAGCAGTTTCACTCCTAGATATTTACACAAAGGACACAGAAACATTAATCCAAAATGGCACCTGCACCCCTATGTTTATAGCAGCACTATTTACAATAGCTAAGCTATGGAAACAACCCAAATGCCCAAAAATAGATGACTGGATCAAGCAGATGTAGCCATAATATGCAATGGAATATTACTCAGCGATCAAAAAAGATAAACACATGCAATTTGCAGCAACATGGATGGCGCTGGAAGGGATCATGCTCAGCGAAATAAGCCAGAAAGAAAAGGAAAAATACCGGATGGTCTCACTCATAACAGGAATTTAGAAAACATGAATAAGGGACCAGGAAAAAGACTAATTACAATAAGGAAAAAAATCAAAATCAACAAGCAACTATAAACCAGATACACACTATGGTGGAGGGGGAAAGGAGGGACTAGGGTCAAAATAAGGGGGATGCAGTTGTTTTTTTGTTTTTGTTTTTTTAAAGATTTATTTATTTATTTATACAAGCACTGGGTACAGTCAGAGGCGCAGGAGGGTGAAAGAATTCACCAGAACCAGAATGGAGAGCAGAACAGGCAGCGTGACAAAGTACATTGCTGAGGGGAGCAGTGGGCAGCAGGAGAGGTCTACGCGCCACGTGGAACCCTCGCCCAGTGGCCGGGGATCGAACCGGCACTGCAGAGGCTGCGGGCAGCTTCGCAGCCCAGCGTTCAACCACTGCGCCACCAGGAGGCCAAGGGGGCTGCAATTGTATGGGGAGTTATAGCCAACATGAAAATGTATATATTGTGTAAAAATGAAAATGATATAAGAATTATATAAAATAAAACATATTAAACATAAAAAAAATTATACTGAAAATGTGATATCATAAAAAAAAATAAAAAGAATCCTGTGGTGGGCCTCCTTGGTGGTGCAGGGGTTTATGATGCAAACTAAAAGCTGTCAGCAGCCACTGCAGCACAAGTTTCATCCCAGGCCAGGGAGCTACCCACAAGGCACAGCAGACCCCTCCTGACTCACCCACTGCTCCCCTCAGCAGTGTATTTCAGTCAGTCTGCCTGTTCTGTTCCCCACTCTGTCTCTGGTGAATCCTCTCACTACTCCCCCACACCTATAGCTTATATCCCTGCTCTTGTATGCCTAAATCCTGTGGTCAGTCTGATCTTGTTTCTTTTAAGGTGATTTGCTCTTTCCTTCTATAAGCTTTTGGATAGTCTCTTTAACTTTGTGTTTTTTATATCTCCTTATGATACACCTAATATTTTTTCTCACCCTTTTAAATTTTGTTTAGTACTGGTTGAGACATGATATTCTAAACATTCTATCGTCCTCTAATTCTGGGAAATTGTTTGCTCAAATATTTATTTTTTATTTTTTCTCTCCATTAGAAACCTCTACAACATGGTAATGACAGTTTTATGCCTGTTTTCCATATCTTTTAAATTTTTTGTCTTATTCTTTGATGACATTTTTCTGAACATTCCTTGGCTAATCTTCCAGGTTATTAAAGACTTCTTCAGGTATATCATTCTGATATTTAATCTACACATTAATTCCTTTAATCAGAAAGTTATATTTTTCTATATGCAGTATTTCTAATATCTTTATCTTCATAGTCACTTGTTCCTCATCGAAGTTTCCAATATCCTCCAATTATGCTAATTTAAAATTCTTCATTTGTCCTTTCCCATTACTTGTGCTTCCTTACATTTGTTTTGTTAGAGAACTATGAGTTCATTTCTTCTGTGGAGACTCTCAGTTCCATTGCCTTCCAACATTTGTCTTGAGACTAGGGGGGGAAACCTTCTTTGTGCTTTCCAGATTAGTGTAGATTTGGAGAATGGGACAAGATGAACAGGCCCTTGTATTTCTCTCTTGCTCAACTTTTTTTTTTTAAAGATTTCCTTATTCATGCATACAACAACCAGGGTACAGACCAGATGCGCAGGAGGGTGAGAGGATTCACCAGAGACAGAGCAGGAAACAGAACAGGCAGACTGATAAAATACACTGCTGAGGGGAGCAGCGGGCAGGACAGGAAAGATCTGCCACACCATGTGGGATTCTTGCCAGCTGGCTGGGATGGAACCCGTGCTGCAGAGGCTATGGAGAGCCTCACAGCTCTGTGTTCAACCACTTGTGCCACAAGGGGAGGCCTTTTTGCTCAACTTTAGACATCATCTGTTCCCTAGGGAGTCTCTTAGTACTTCTGTCCCAGAAAAAGGTGGGTGTCAGGGAGAAGATACTGGGACACCTGCCCACCTGCGTACCTATGTGTGGTATGTTTCCTATTCTGGCAGACACTAATGTTACCATCACATTACCTTTCCAACACTGTCTTTCTTAGGCACTGGGTGTTTGTTGCTGCACGAAATGATCTTCCCAGGCAATGCAGGAAGGGAAATGAAACAATCAGAAGGAATCTAGTGATTCTGGTCTTCAACTCTAGACCATACTCCTCTATACTAGCTATTGAGCTCAGCTCAGTGTTCGTCCAAACAGCCTCCCTACCTCAGCTGTGACTTCTACCTTCAGGATTACATTCAAAAGAGGGAGTCAACATCCCATATGGCTTTGGTATTTCCTTGTTTTAATATATTTTCATTTTTCTTTCCACATATAAAAGAAAGACATTAATTTTACTTTAACCAAGGCTATTCCAACATTTGTATGGTAAGGCATTCAGAGTAACATATGCAAGACAGTAGAATTCAAGTGTACTTCAATAGCTTTTATATACAAAAAGAAATCATTTCAAAACTCGATCTGATAAATATTTCATCTCTGCAGAAATTCACACACTCAATTTGACCGGGTAACTTCGGTCAGACAGGATTCAACTTGCTGATGTTTAGCCCTAGACTTCCAAGTAAAAAGAAAAAAATGGGAACATTATTTTGAATATATTTGTGCAATTGGCAATCCTAATTTTCAAAGGCAATTCATTAAAATACCTATTGGAAAGATTATTGAAAAGGACTTTGGTGAGGGAGAGCAAATTTGAATCTTTTTTCATTCAAAAAATATTTGCTGTGTATCTGTTCTGTTCCAGATTCTAAGATATTTATGAGATAGTCTTTTATGAGAGTGATACCTGATGTTTTTAAATATAAACTTACCACATGTTTTATGACAGTAAACATAGTCTAAAGAAAGAGTTCTGTTGTCTTCTTGCTCTATTAAAATTCTGCCTGTACTAAAATTTGTACTAAGTCAATCACGAAACTTTAGTTCAATAACACTCTGTTATTTTTAGAAATCAGAGAAAAGGCTATTTCCTTAGATTATACTTTTCAGACTCTAAAAAAAAATTAACATTCTCTGTGTCTGACACAGACCCTAGAACACAGAATCAACTGAGAAACTTGTAGGCAAATGCTAGAATAGGTTCTGTGGCTCTGTTGCAGCATAAAAATTTATCTGGAGACTTATTCAACGTAACTGGATTCTGGAATCCTTCCAATAGATACTGAAAAAATGAGAGTCTGTGATGTTGGTGGCATAGATATCTGAAAAATCCAGGCCCTCAGCTGTATGTGGGTCTCTCCTGTGAGTCTAGGACAGATCAGATGAGAACTGGCCATGTGGAAGAAAGAAAGGAGAATCTCAAGGGATAGAGAACATTAGAGAGAGCACAGGAGCCCTAAGAGAGAATTAAAAACATATTTGGAAGACAGTTGAGTTACTAAATCCTGAGAAATAAGATTATGTACTAAGATAAATATGAGATGATCAAATCATGGCCAAGATGGGTTGTGAAAAGGAAGCCAAGAGTTAGGTATGGAATGAGTGAAGAGGGTGCTTACGTAACTGAGATACAAAACATTGGGCCACAGTAGAACTGAACTTTTAATTAGAGCTTTGTGTCTGTTTTTATAGCATGAAGATCTCTTCAAGATTCTCTTTGTGGATAGAGGCATTATTTTGAAAAGCCTTAGGGGAAGGTGACATACTCCTTTATCTACTCATTCATTTATTTGTTCACTTAATTGGCATTTAGATGTGGCATATTCATTACTCAACAAATGTTGAGGGTCTCCAATGTACCAGGAACTGTAATGAAGGTAAGACTGGAAAGGTAGGTAGAGACAGGTCGTCCAAGGTTAGATAAAATTTTGTCAGCAGATAGATGACGTTGAATGATTGTGAGATATAACACAATCATATGACATGTTGAAAGTCTACTCTGCTGCTGTGTAGAGGAGAATTTAGAAGGGGACAGGCATGGCCATAGGCAAAGCAGATGGGAGGCTATCACAGTTTCCAGATGAAAGGCAATGGCTTGGTGGTGCTGAAGTAAAGGAAAATGGATGGATATGAGTGGCAGCTAAGTGGTAAAATTACTTTGGTAGGACATAATGCTAGGTTGAATGTGGGAAGGGTTTGATGGAGAGAGAGGTGCCAGGAATCATTACTGGTTTCTTGCCTAATGAACTAGATGAATGATGGATGCTATTCTCTGAAAGATGAAACACTGGAAGAAGCTAGGTTGTGAATTATGATACTTACAGTCTATCTTCTCCTTCTTTCTGTTGTTCCTTCTAGTTATCTCCAGTTTGATTAATTACCCACATTTGTCATTATTTAGGGCCCTGATCTAGTAGAAAATGGTTTGTGAAATAACTGGTGGCCAATATTAGGTAACATCACTGGGAGAGGCCATGAAACTATCAAATCCCACCCAGTGATGGTGGGAAAGGAACCTGGTGGTTTCATCTTGGCAGTGCTTCAGTATGGTCACTATGCCACTGGCAGCCAACTTTCTGGCTTTTGTAAGCCTTACCCCAACACACTTGTCAGAGTTGGCTAACAAGCACTGCCCATTTTGAGTGTCCATTCTTTTAGTTTTTCTGAACTCCTCTGGCTTACAAACAGAAAAATGTTAAAAGGCAGATAAAAGACATTATCGAGCCAGAAAATTTTATATATATATATATATACACACACACACACGCACACACATACATATATACATATATATATATACGATTTCACAAAGCACTATACAAGATTGTTATTTTTAAGGGAGGGGGGAAGAAATGACTCCCAAAAAAAGAAAAAGTGAAAAAAAAAAAAAAACACCTAAGTAGTCCACTATTTGTACAATCACTCTTTAGAAACAAAGGAGAACATGGTTGATTATCAAGTGGTTTCATAGACAAAAGTTCAATGAGGCAGAGACCAACCCCTTTGCATTGCTATTTTGGGGGGCTGGTAGTTTTCTTGAGCTACAGGGGGCAGGGGATCTTACAGAGTTTTACCACTTTTCTTCCTCTCTCCTCTTTATTGGAAAGGGTCATTAAACTCCCAATCAAATAAATGAGCCACTAATGTACATCACAAAATTTCAAACATCTTTCTGAAAAATTTTGATATTCTTTGTGTAACTTTAAAGAAAATAGAATTAATTACCTCTCTCTAACGGATGAATTGGTCATATAACTGTTTAAATAATGTTGAAAATAATTTTTACAGGGTGTTACAGTATAAATTAATTAGGTAAGTGCTTTCTCTCACATTAGGACTCAGATATGTAATGAAGGAGTCCATCCACATATGGGGTCTAGAGCTGCAGATGAATAATGTCATGAAACTGTATTGGAAACAATAGTGGGAAACTGGGGCAGGACTTGAAATATCATTTCCTGACTGCCTCAGTCAGCCACTGTAGGAGCCTCCTAGGCATTACCTCATTTAATCATCTCAACAACCTTATTAAGTGGATATTGTATCCCCTTTTCATAGAAAAGGAAACGAAGCACCAGAGACATTGGACAGACAGCCAGTACAGGAGAGAACTAGATGCAATGAGTTCTGTTGGGCTCCATAATATGTGTTCTCTTCACTGTTCCCTCCCACCCCTTTGATCTTTTCTGTTCAAACTATGGAGAATTACTCAATGTAAACTACTTAAGTTACATAAGGAAGTTCCCACAACTAGCATCTCTCCAAGGCTTCAGACCATAAAGGAATTGTTCTGAGGGGCCTCCCTGGTGGCACAAGGGGTTAAGCACCTCACTGTGAAGCAATCCAAAGCCTCTGCAGCACGAGTTCAATACCCAGCCGGCCAGGGAGCGACCCACATGGCACAGCAGACCTCTCCTGTCTTGCCTGCTGCTCCCGTCAGCAGTGTATTTCAGTCAGTCTGCCTGGTCTGTTCCCTGTTCTGTCCCTGGTGAATCCTCTCAACTGCCACATCTCTGGCCTGTACCCTAACTCTTGTATGCATAAATAAATAAATCTTTAAAATAAAATAAAAATAAAAAAAGAAAAGAAAAGAAATTGTTCCGAGGGCCTCCTCTGGTGGCACAGTGGTTGAGCACTGGGCTGCGAAGCTACCTGCAGCATCTGCAGCACTGGTTTGATCCCCGGCTCCCGGCGAAGGTCCCACATGGCACACAGACCTCTCCTGCTGCGCCTGCTGCTCCCCTCAGCAGTGTATTTCGTCAGTCTGCCTGCTCTGCTCTCCGCTCTGGCTCTGGTGAATTCTCTCACCCTCCCACGCTTCTGACTGTACCCAGTGCTTGCATAAATAAATAAATAAATCTTAAAAAAAAAAATTTGTTCCGAATGTGGTCCCAGGACCTGCAGCCCGTGACCTGGAACTTGTTTGACACACATGTATTAGACACAGATCTCAGGATCTGCCCCAGAAGTACTGAACATAAACTCTGGGGTGTGTCAGAATATCTGTATTATAACAAGCACCCCAGGGATTCTGAAGAAACCAGTGACTTAGAGGGATTGCCGGGAAACTTTGTGAGGGCATCTCAAAGAAATATTCTGGAGTCATTAGAGAAAGTGGCCAATAACTCTTCAGTGATTGACTATCAAATAATTTCTGGGAGGCCTCATTTCTGGTGTCCTATCCTTCAGGCACTTCTGCATGAGTCAAGGAGACAATGCCTCTCATCTTTGCCTGGCTGCATAGGAAAATCTGCAGGCTTTCACTTCTAGGCCATTTAACATTGGTTATAAAATAGGCCTACAAAAATAAACTTTTAAAGTAAAAGAACAAAATAGTGGCTACTGGAAGGGAAGGGGGAGGGAGATGGGTGAATCAAGTAAAAGGTATCAACTATTGTGATGGAAGGAAACTAGAATTCTTGTGTTGAACATAAGGTAGTACGTACAGATGCTGATTTAAAAGAGTGTTACCCGAAATCTACATGTTATAAACCAATATATGTCTGTGTCATAAACATAGACAAAAAACTATGTTAGACTTAAATGAAACACGCCAGCCAGGTTGACTATCACTGTCGCCAGACTTATCCCAGTCAAGAATCTCTGTCATAAGCCCCTGTGTGTTGGGTTCTCTTCCTGGAGGGGAGGCTGGGGCTGGAGAGGACAGCAAGCTGCTCTGCTGAGAGCTCTTCCAGGTGAGGCTGTGGGAAGAGGAAATACCCCACACCTATGTGTACTTGCTGAGAAACACGAAGAGAACCCAAGATGAGCCAGAGAAGAGTCTGGGTAGATCTCAACACCAAGGTGAAGGACAGATGTAGATGTGAATCCGTGACCTATGCAATGAAACTGAGAGCAGAAAGGGGGGAAGTCCTGGGATTTGTGCTGTGGTCCAGGGGCTGCATATTAGAATTATCGGGATAAAATGATTGATCTCAGAGCCCTTCCAAGTTTTTTTTTTTTTTTCCAAAGATCCTTGACTGATTGATTCATCGACTTCTGATATAGCTGTAGCTTTTCTAAAGACCATTCTTTTGAAACCGTTGCTGACTTTTACAATTTGCTGGAAGCCCACTGTATAAAGGCTAGAAATGGGGTGGGTCACCTGGGATTTGTATGCCCTTTCACGTTGTTATAGCTTGAACTTTTAAAAATTAATTATATTAGTTTGGCCATTTTCACAGAGATGAAAAAGAGTTAAACCAGACAGAGAATTTATTTCTCTTTTATATAAAGAGCTGGTGGGATAACCAGAGATCTGCTCCACAATGTTCTTCCAGAAGCCTCGGTATTCTTGTTACCTGCCATTCACTGGGATGCTGTACCTATCTACATGATCAAAACCAGCTGACAAGCACCATGTCAATGTTCCAGCCCTCAGGAAGAGGGGAAAAGGAAGGAAACATAGTACTTACATATGCTTCGGCTGTGTAAGGAACAGGGAGTGTCTCAGGTCCTTTTTTGTCTCCTGCCATGAGCCTCTGCAGCCACCTGCAGCTTTGCTTTCCTCCCAGGTTTCATTACCCACACATTGTATCCTGTTATTGTAAGAAAGTGTTTAGAAACGTGAGCACAGGTTATGTGCAAGTACAAATATGGACACCCGGGCTGAAAAGGATGAGCACAGGGCACATGACCTATGATCATGGACACCCAGGCTGAGAAGTGAGATCACTGGAGAGATCATTGGCGATTGCAGAGATCACAGGGTCTGGGAGGCTCAGTTGTTGCCTATTTGCCCCCCTGCCTGATATTCTGCTTGTGTACCTGGTCCTCTGCTTCAGCATGAAGATATGTCAGATATACCTAAAGTAGGGTAAGGAAAAATGTCAGGCTTTTCTGCCCTCCCGCCATCAGGATAGATGATGGATCCTTGTGGTCCTGAATGCATGCCTGATGGCGGGCACCTGGAGTAGGGTGTGGGCATAGGTAGATGGGATTCACCTGGGCTAAGACTGGGCTTTTAAGGGCAGCATCATGGGGACGCCAGTAGAAGCCGAAAGAGAAGCCGAGAAAGAAGTAGCAGAAGCCGAGAGAGAAGCAGAGAACACCGGAAAGCCCAGATAGAGTGAAGACTTGCTGGGGGCTGGGAGGCCTGCCAGCCTCCTGCCTGACATGTAACTGGTAATCCCAATAAAAGACCTGCAAAAACCACTGAGGACTCTGACTCCTCCTTTACCTGGTCTGCTGGATCAGAAAACCTGCACTGTGGCCTGTCCTAACCCTACAATTGGCGTAAGTCGGCAAGATGATCCATGCAGAGGGGTATGGAGCCCTCTGAAGACCTGGAGGGACTAAGGAGTAACAGACTATTTCCCTGTGACAACGCTGGAGGCACCACGGCGGCACAGGAGATGGACGAGGTCCGGAAGCTACAGGACGAGACCTTGCGTGAAGGAGACGCCCGAGAGGACCAGCCAACGACCCCTGAGGCAGCAAGAATCATCGGAAGAGAGGACCACGATTCAGAGCTCACCAGTGCTGATGCAGGGAGAGGCCAACGAACTTGGCCTAATGGACTTGGACTGATGGACTCGGACTGATGAACTTGGACTGACAATCCCGCCAGAAGGCGGAGAACCTTGCAGGTTGATATGTTTTGGGACCCTGGAGGTGGCCAGTGGGCCTTGATGGCCAAAAGCAGCCTGTGTATGCCCAGCAGCCAGGCAGAGGAGAAAAGCCAACTGGGAAGGCAAAAGCTGGAGCTGATGCTAAGTTGAGAAGCCCCTCATTTTATTGGGATTACCAGTTACAAGCAGCCTGAGTATGCTGAAGACCTGTGAGTCTCGTAAAATCACCTGTGGGTGATGCCCTGCTCATTCCTGAGTGAGGGTGAAGAGCTGAGGAACCCGTCCTTGGGGACGGGTGGGGAACGTGGCTTGGGGTGGAGCCCAAGCCGAATGTAGCGTTTTGATCCCTGACCCATGTGCTTGTGCAGTGGGTTGGCCTGAGTGCAGGGGTCTGCGAGTCGCATGGGTGGCTATGAAGGCCGAGTGTTGGAGCGACTGCAGACAGAAACCCTGAGGGTGGACGATTACCCCCAACAGAATAGAATCGCCAATCCCAGAGCTAGTGTATCCTGGGGGTGGATGCGGTGTGTGGCTTGTAGCTGAAACTACAGCCAGAGGAGGTCAGGAAGCCTGACGGCTCCTGGCATGTTACAGTAGATGCCGTGAGTGGTTCCCCTCCCTCGTATGAGCAGTGCCTTTGGCAGCAGATTTGGTGGCTCATCTGCTGGTACCAATAATTGCCTTTTGCCACTAGGTTGGGGCCCTGCCTGGACTTATTTGTGTTCTGTTGTATTTGTTGTATTTGTTATATTGTGATGTATTTGCTTTTGTGGGCCATGGCTGCAGTGTTTATGTTTGCTAAATTGTATATATGTAGACTATATGGCAGAAAACCCTGAGGGGGTGGACTGTAGGGTAAGGAAAAATGTCAGGCTTTTCTGCCCTCCTGCCATCAGGATAGATGATGGATCCTTGCGGTCCTGAATGCATGCCTGATGGCGGGCACCTGGAGTAGGGTGTGGGCATAGGTAGATGGGATTCACCTGGGCTAAGACTGAGCTTTTAAGGGCAGCATCATGGGGACACCAGTAGAAGCCGAAAGAGAAGCCGAGAAAGAAGTAGCAGAAACCAAGAGAGAAGCAGAGAACACTTAAGAGCCCAGACAGAGTGAAGACTTGCTGGGGGCTGGGAGGCTGGTAGGCATGTCAGGCACCCCTGCCTGACATGTAACTGGTAATCCCAATAAAAGACCTGCAAAACCCTGAGAACTCTGACTCCTCCTTTACCCGGTCTGCTGGATCAGAAAACCTGCTCAGTGTCCAGTCCTACCCTTACACTAAGGCTCCAAGATCCTTTATCCATTTGCCAAATCAACCATGAACAGCCTAGGATGGTTGCCCCAACAGGCTGCATATGACCTGTCCATGGACAGAAGTCTATGGACAATGTAGTTTAAACAACAGACATTTATTTTTCCTAGCATCAGAGGGTAGAAGTTTGAGATCATGGTGCCAGTATGACCCAGTGGGTTGGATTGTGATGAGGGCCCTCTTCCTCGCTTGTAGATAGCCATCTTCATACTGTGTCCTCACATAGCAGAAGATAGAAAGAGAATGAATTATGGTCTTTTTGTCTTTTTATAAGGGTTCCAGTTTCATCATGGACACCCTACCTTCATGATATCATCTAAACTGAATCATCTCCCAAAGAACCCATCTCCTAATACCATCACCTGGCAGGTAGGGGCACAAACATTCAGTCCATAACCCAGGGCAAACAACTTCCTTTAAATGATGTAACCTAAGAGCTGTAAATATCACTTTCATTCACACCCCATGGGCCAGAATCTGTTCATATGGCCATAGCTGTTGCTAAGAAAGTGGGGGATATAAAATCTCTATCTGGGCAGCTGCTCTGTTTGGGCAGCTTAAACTTAGTGAGTTTAAATGTTAAAAGGAAAAAGGAGGGCCTCCCTGGTGGCGCAAGAGGTGATGATATAAGACACAATCTATGAAAGCTGTCTGCAGCCACTGCAGCAGGAGTTGGATTCCCAACAAGAGAGCTACCCACATGGTAGCTCACCTGACTACCCACATGGTAGCTCCCTCAGCAGTGTATTTCAGCCAGTCTGCCTATTCTGTTCCCCACTCTGTCTCTGGTGAATCCTCTCACTCCCTGCACTTCTGGCCTGTACCTCAGCTCTTGTATGCATAAATAAATCTTAAAAAAAATAAAATAAAAGGAAAAAGGAGAGAATGGATATTGGGATTCAATCAAATGTCTTTCAGAATGACTTGGAGGCTCTGGCAGAAGAGTAAAGACACCTCCACACATTTACAACCAAATTATCCATAAGCAAAGGAACCAGTTCCTGGATGACCACCAGATGGCCAGAGGTACTATACAGCAGAGAGGGTAGAATCATTGAAATTTAATTGTTTTTATTGTATTAATTAGGGCAGTATAACCTAAGAGATGGTGAGGGTACTGCAATATTAAGCCTCTCTGTTGTTATTTACTGAAGAACTCATATACCGGGGATGTGAGAACCTGGGGATTTCCCAGAGAGGGACGTGCATACAGTTAGTGTGTGTGATGAAGGATTCTACCCCTATAGAACTATAGGAGTAGGTGAGTAGAAGCTACAATAGAATACTGGAGTAGTAAATCAGCATCTAAAAATGTGGATGATATACTGCTGGGTTAAAACTAGGTACCCAGAAGCAGAGAGTGAAACACCCTACACTCCCAAATAAAAGAGCTTGAAGACAGCCGACAACCTTGGCAGTTGCCAACTTGGGGTCTGTATAAGGTGGTGATCATTTGCTTGAGCTTGTGGCTCCTGGACATGAATAGCTGGAGCCCAAACCGGTGGGGAAGGCTAAATTGGCTCACCTATACCTCCATACAGAAGAGGCTCTTCTCTTCAGGTTGCAGCTGTGCAATGTGAAACACCTGCCTCACACACATCCAGGGCTGGAGCTGAGATAACACCTTTATATGGTGCATACTGCAATTAGCCAGAATTCAAAACACCTGGGTCCTAACAACAGGCATAAGTGCCTTAGGGTAAGGCTCTGTAGTGGAAAGGCAAAGGAAATAATACCTAGCCAGGACTCTACCCTAACCTCAGCCCCCTCCCAGTACCACAACTATTGAGAGAGGACTGAGAGAATTCTACAGGGGAGGCAGTCTTTTGTGGAAGGCATGTGCAAACCCACCCCCTCATTCATCTGTAATCAGAACTGGGACAGTAGCCTATCTACTTTGTGAACAAGAAGCTCTCAGATCATTCTGCTCTGCCCACTGCCCTGAGGAAAAATTACCTAGTGGGCACAGAACCACATACCAGAGCTGAACCACAGCCAAGAGGTTGACACTAGCTTGGGATTATTCAGAACACTTTAACAGAGGAATTGGCCTAGGGGATGGGGTCACTGTGGATTCCTCCCACCCAGCTCTGGCATGTTAATCAGTCTATGAAGCAATAAACACTCAAGGATCTTGGGTAAACAACCTCGGATTATATCCTGAAACCTATAAACACAATACAAGGCCAATTCACAAAGATGCGCGAAGAAAACTCTTTATCTCAAACCATAAAAACAAAAAATGAGAAGCCAGAGGAACGTACTACAAATGAGGCAACAAGAAGACCCTGAGAGAAGTGTGAATGCAGCAGAATGCATGGTTTGTCTGATGAGTTGAAGGTCAGTTATAACAATGCTTGTTGAACTAAGAAAACACAATAGATGGATAAAAGAAGGTATACAACAAGGATAAAGAAAACATGAGAATGACTCAAGTGGATTTAAAAACAGGATAAATGAACTAAAAAATGACAGAGGGCTTCCATAGTAGACAAACAGAGGTAACTGGTAGTGTTACAGGGCAGCGCCGATAAAAAACGGGTTGCCTGGCTGTGGGTCCTCACCTGCATGCTTAAAAGGGACTTAATACTCCACTGCAGGCACACACAAAAGGTTAATAAAAGGTTTATTTACAAGGGAAGGGGAAATGAGGAAATGTACAACTCAGGGAAAGAATAGTGAAATAAAGTCTTAAACATGTCCTACCCGATCTGCTGACTTGGAAATCCAATGGCACTCTGAGAGCTGGCTGAGAGCCACGAGCTGGTGGAGAGCCTAAAGGGGCCCCCCAAGGCCCACGTGTCTGGTTTTATACCAAATCTGGCTGCTTAACTCCACCCTCAGATTCCAGCCACCTTGCTTTGGTGGTGATGGGATTTGTCTTTCCCAATGTCCTGACGGCTTTGGTCTGGAGTGGGGGTGGAGTCCACAAAGCCTGTATGGAATTAGCTCAGAACATCCTTTCCCCCTAACAATAGTATTAGTGAGTGTGAATGTACATGGTTGGAAAACACACCAGCAAAAAGAAAAAAAAATGAAGACTGTAAACAGTATTAGAGCTCTTTGAGATAATTTAAAGAAACAATATCCCTATCACTGGGGTCATAGAAGGAGACGAGAGACAGCCTAGAAAATTTATTTAAAGAAATAATAGATGAGGTTCACCTTAATTTGGGAAACAGAACAGATATCCTGAAGGAGCCCAAAGACACCCAAACAAAATAATTCCAAACAGATACACCCAAACACATTGTAATCACACAACCAAGCACTTTGTAATTAAACAGCTAAAAATAAGAGACAAGGAAAGGATACTAAAAGTGCCCAGAAAAGCAAGAGTTATATATAACAGAACACCTATTAGACTGTGTACTTCTCATTGGAAACTTGCAGGCAAAAAAGAAATGGTAGGAAATATTTAAAACCCTCAAAGAAAATGATTTCCAATCTGGACATCAAAATAGTGAGCTTATCATTCAAGAGTGAAGGAGGGAAAAGGAGACTTACGGGGGAAAAAAAGTTAAAAGAATTGATCACCACCAAGCTGATCTTGAAAGAAATATTAAAGGAATCATTATAAAATAAGAAAAACCTTCATCTAGACAATTACATAATATTGAGGAGGAAGATAGTAATAATGTGGACAATTAGAATAAGTTTGAAATCTAACCCTCAAGTAGGTTATAAGTATATATCTTTATATATAAACTTCTGTATAACATCCACAATGCAGTATAACTTCCAAACAAAATTCAAGTAGTACATGAGACAATGGAAGTGAAACCCAAACAAAACATAAAAGGAATGCATCCTAAAATAAATAAATGAATAGAAAGGCAAAGGTAAACTATAAAAATACTAAAAAATTAAAATGAAAATAAACACATTTCAATAATCACCTTAAATGCAAATGGTTTTAATTCACCAGTTCAAAGATATAAAGCATCTGAATGAATCACATAACAAAGTTCAATATTTTATTTTTCACAGAAAACTCATCTTCCTGGGCCTCCCCTGGTGGTGCAGGCAGTTGGGCGCAGCGCAGCCTCTGCAGTGCCTATTCGATCCTGGCAGGCCGGCGAGGGTCCCACACGGTGAGCAGACCTCTCCTGTCTCACCCGGTGCTCCCCTCAGCAGTGTATTTTGTCAGTCTGCCTGTTCTTTTCCCTGCTCTGTCTCTGGTGAATCCTCTTGCCCTCCTGCACATCTGGCCTGTATCCTGGTTCTTGTATAAATAAATAAATAAATAAATAAATAAATAAATAAATCTTTAAAAAAAAAAATAAAAGAAAAAACTCATCTTCCTACTAAAACACAGGCTTAAAGTAAAAGGCTGAAAAACAGGTAATCCTGCAAGCAAATGGTAACTTTAAAAAGGCAGGAAAAGCTATACTAATATCAGATTGACTAGATTTACAGTTAAGAAATGTAATAAGAGACAGGGATGAAAAATTATAAATGTTAAAATAAAAAAAATTTAAAAAGACACAGGGATGAATATTAATGGTCTAATAAAACAAGAAGATATAATACTTTTTACAAATATATGCACAAAATGATGAAGAATCAAGATATATGAAGCAATTACTAATAGAATTAAGAAAAGATGGCAACAACAACATAATAATAATAGTAAGGAATTTCAGCACACCACCTATATCTATGAACAAATCAACAAGACAGAGAATAAATAAGGTAATAACAGTGACCTAAATGATGAGTTATATGACATAGGCTTTACAGTCAGGTACAAAACATTTCATCCCCAAACAGTAGCATATATATGCTTTTCAAGGGCATGTGAAACATTATCAAGAATAGAACATGTATTGGGATACCTATCAATTGTCAAATTTATGAAGACTGAAATTATACCAAATGTTCTTTCTGGTCATAATACCATGAAGCTAGAAATCAACTATCTAAAAAATCCTAGAAAAACCTTAAATACGTGGATATTAAATGACAAGCAGCTCTACAACCATTGGGTTAAAGAGGAAATTAAAGTAGAAATTAAAAAATACCTGGAGACTAATGATAACAGGGACACAAGCTATCAGCATTTATGAAATATAACAAAAGTGGTTTTAAGAGGGAAGTTAATTGCAGTACAAGCCTACAGTAAGAAGCAAGAAAATCCACTAAAGCAAAAAGATCAAACAAAAGAAAAAGTTAGTAGAAGGAAGGACATAAAAATTAAAGCAGATATAAATTACACAGAAATTAAAAAACATAAAAGGTCAAAGAAACAAAGTTCATTCTTCAAGAAGATAAAATTGATAAAGTTTTAACAAAGCTTATAAGAAAAAATGGAGGAGAGAAAACTTTAATAAATAAAAGTAGAAATGAAACAGGAGAAATTACTGCAGATAGAGAAATACAAGGGATCATAAGATATTATTATGAACAACTATATGCTAACAAATTCAATAATCTTGAATAAATGGGTAAATTCTTAGAACAATATATTTTACCATGACTAAACTATGAAGAAACAGATTTAAATAAACAAAGCACAATTATAGAAATTGAAACAATAATAAAAAAAAACTCTTCGAAAACAAAAACCGAAGACTACATCACTTTACAAGTGAATTTTATCATACCTTCAAAAGAGAAAAATTATGTTCATTTTACTCAAATTATTTCCAAAAATCCAAGAAGAGGGGATACTTCTTAACATATTCTATGATGCAAATACTACCTTAATATCAAAGCCAAAGATATCACAAAATGAGAAAACCAGAGAACTATCTCTGTGAATACTTATACAACTAAATACTGACAAATTAAATTTAACAATGCATTACAAGGATCATACACCATGGCCAAGTGAGATTTATTCCAAGGATGCATAGAAGGTTTAATATATATAAATCAAGCAACATAACACATCAACAAAAGAAAGGTAAAAACCATTTGATGATATTAATGCAGAGAAAGAATTTGATAAGATACAGTACAGTATGATTTAAAAAATAAGCTCTTAACAAGATAACAATAAAAGGATCCTATCTTAACATAATTAAGGCTGTATATTTCAAACCTACAGCCACCATTATACTTAACAGAGAAAAAACTGAAAGCTTTCCCTTTAAGATCAGGAGCAAGGCAAGAATGGCTTGTCTTGCCAGTTTTACTCAATCTAGCATTGGTGGTTTTAGCTAGAGCAATCATACAAGAAGAAGAAATAAAAGAAATTCAAATTGGAAATGGAAAAGTGATACTACCATTACTTGCAGATGATATGGTATTATATATAGAAAGCCCTAAAGACTCACAAAAATGCTATTTGAAACAATAAGTGAATATGGTAAAATGGAAGACTACAAAATTAACATCAGTTGCAATTTACATACAAATAATGAGAAAAAAGAAAAAGAAATTAAGTAAACAACATTTACAATCACATTAAAAAGAATTGCATAATTAGGAATTAAGGAGGAAAAGGATTTATACAATGAAAACTATAAGAAACTATTAAAAGATATAGAATAAGACATAAAGAGATGGGAAGATAGTCCATGTTCACAGACAGAATCAACAGAATCAAAGTGACTATTTTACCAAAAGCTATATATTTATATCTATTTATCTATTATATATTTATCTATATTTATTGCAATCCCCACTAAAACTCAGTGACATTCTTCAAATATAATACAACAAAAATGCCAAATTTATATGCAACCACAAAAAGCACAAATTAGCTAAAGTAATTCTGAGACTAAAAAAGAAAAATGGAGGACGTTTTACCATGTGTTACACTATATTATAAAGCAACAGTAATTGAAACAATATGGCATTGTCATAAGAATAGACGCATGGATGAAAGGAGCAGAGTCAAAAGCCCAGAAATAAATCCACACATAGCTAATTGATGATAAAGCACCACAATCATGTAATGGAGAAACAAACAGAAATCTCTTTAAATGCTGCTGGGAAAACTGAATGACGACTTGTAAAAGATTTAAGTTGAATCACTCTCTAACTCTTGCGCAAAAATGAATTCAAAATGTATCAAAGACTTAGATATAAAATCCATAACAATGAAATACATAGAGGAAGGCATTGGCTATCTGTTAAAGGTATTGATGATAGATATGTCTTTGGACATTCCACCCCTGAATGCAAGGAAAATAAAAGCAAAAATAAACAATTGGGATTACCTTAAACTAAAAGGGGGAAAATATTAGCACAGGGAAAGAAAATATTAGCAGATAAAAAGATACCCTATTGAATGGGAGTAGATACTCACACATCATACAACTGACAAGGGGTTAATATCCAAGGTAATCAAGAATTCATTCAACTTAAAAGCCAAAACCAGGGCCTCCCCGGTGGCATAGCGGTTGAACGCTGGGTTGCAAAGCTGCCCGCAGCCTCTGCAGCGCCGGTTTGATCCCTGGCCACTGGGCGAGGGTCCCACATGGCGTGCAGACCTCTCCTGCTGCACGCTGCCCCCCTCAGCAGTGTATTTCATCAGTCTGCCTGTTCTGTTCCCCACTCTGGCTCTGGTGAATTATCTCACCCTCCCGCGCTTCTGACTGTACCCAGTGCTTATATAAAGAAATAAAAAATCTTTAAAAAAAAAAAAAGCCAAAACCAACCAAATAAACAAATAGTTAAACACAATTAAATATGAAATTCAATTAAAATTAAATTAAACCCCATTAAAAACTGGGCAGGAGGTTGAAATAGACAATTTGCTAAATAAGATATAGAGAAGGCCAACATATACATGAAGAAATGCTCATCTCCACCTTTTAAAATTTTTTTTAAGATTTATTTATTTATGCATAAAGAACTGGGGTACAGACCAGAGGTGTGGTGGGGGGTTGAAAGAATTCACCAGAGACAGAGTGGGGAGCAGAAAAGGTGGATTGACTGAAATACACTGCTGAGGGAGCAGCAGGCGAGACAAGAGAGGTCTGCTACACCATGTGCGTCACTTCTCTGGCTGGGGATTGAACTCGTGCCGCAGTGGCTGTGGATAGCTTAATAGTACTGCATCTTAACCCCTCGCGCCACCAAGGAAGCCCCATCACCACTTTTAATAAAGGAAATACAAGTGAAAACTACAGTGAAATATTATCTCACACATGTCCTTTCTTGCTTGAGAGTCTATCTGTTCCATTGTATTACCTGGGTTGCGATATGACCTGCTTTCAGATGCTCTGCCATGCCCAGTTTGGCAGGATTGGAAACTACTACTCCATGGTGATGAATTTTGATGTTGTTATAATTGGGTTTCCTTATAAGATTCTTTTTAATTTTTTTATATTTTTTAAAGTTGAACTAATGTTGGTTTACAGCACTGTATGCCATTCAAAGGTATAGGATCACACATCCTCAGATGCATGGTACCACACCACATCCACCATCAAGGCACCCTCAACCCTCCAAAACCACTCTTCCCCTACTTTGTTTCCCTCCAAATTTCCCCCATCTTGTAACCTCAATTCCACAGTCAGATTTCTAGGGTTTGTTACTAGTTTGATTTTGTCTGACCCTTTGTTTCATTTCTCTATGTAGCCTCTACTTATGTCATTGTTATTGTTACTGCCTCTGGCCTGGGTTCTGGATCTTGTTCCATTTCTTGTGAGTACCAAGCTTGCCCCTAGTCGTAGTCTAGCTGCCCTTTTACCTGCTTCTTGTCACTCTACCCATTGGGAGCTGTTTCTACTGTATTATAATTTGAACTGTATTCCAGTCTTGAGAGCAAGATTCACTGCCTACCAAGAAGCAGCTCTGATATCACTTAACACCAAAAATCACTATGGCCTAGAAATTCCAACAAACCAGAGAGCAAGAGCAGCACTATCTCCTTTACAAAAAGAAAATGTATGGGAAAAATCCATAATCATTGCATTTATTTTATAAAGTAACAGGTTTACCCTAATTAAGAGTTCTTCTGAGAAATAGATCCAGTAGGATATCCATCAATCCATCCATCCATCATCATAAGGAATTGACTCATGTGATTATGGCTTCTGAGAACTCCCAAGATGTTCAGTTAGTGAGCTGGCAACCTGGAAGAACTGACAGTGTATTTCCAATTCCTGTCCAAAGGACTGAAACCCGGGAAAGCCAATGGTGTAAGTTCCAGTCCAAGTGTGCATCCAGTTCAAAGACAGTCAAGCAGATAGAGAGCAATTCTCACTTATTCACCCTTTTTGTTTGATTTGGGTCTTTGGCAGATTGAATAAGTCTCACCACAATGGGGAGGACTATCTACTTTATTCTATTGATTCAAATGTCAATCTTATCCAGAAACACCACACACATACCTAGAATGTTTAACTCAGTATCTGGGCGTCCTGTGACCCAATAAAGTTGATACATAAAATTAACAATTACACCCTAAACTTTTTAGATATTAGTTTTTACTTCCAATTGCCTTACTTGTCCATTTGTTAAATCTTGCAAGACATTTAGATTCACTTTCATTAATTCATTCAGCAGATATTTATTGAACAATTATTTCATGCAAGCAATGATATTTTAATGGTGAACAAGATAAATCAGTCTTGTCCTTAAGGTGTTTATAAACTAAGGAGGAAATCTGACATGGAAAAAGCAACTTAAAGTTCCTTAAGTGTGGCAAAGCCTGGGGAGGGGATACAAAAGGACCACTAATCTTGCTTGAGGATGGGAAAGTGAAAATTGATAGGGAAGACAGTGGTGAGATATCTAAGGGAAGACTGAGAACATAAGATGTGCAAATTGTGAAGATAAGATAGAGGATAGTATGTTCCAAAAACTGAGAGATGGCCAATCTGGTAGGAGATAAGAACTAACCTAGAGATACAGGCAGGTACCATATTCTAGGAGTCCTTGTGACTACTGGTGATCAGTTTAAGAGGCTGCTCGTGGATGACCCATCAATGCTGTGTGTGCACGCACTGATCTCTGGCTCACCTGATTCCTCAGGAACAACCTGGTTGTGCACTTCATCTGCATGTTGCCTGCTCAACTCCACACCTTTAATGTGATGGTGCCCTCCCATTTCTTGCCTGCTAGGGTCTCCAAATACCCTTCTGATCTCCTTTAAAAATCTGGTTCCAGTAGATACCCCTCCACTCACTCCATAGCCCTCAAGTTTTCTGTATACTGTCCCTGACATATGTGTCTAGCATTTCAAAATATGGCCCAACTGCTTTGTGCTGACAGTGTAGAATGCATGAGATCTAAACATGACTTTGCTGGTATCCAAATGTCATCCACTGGAATCATTAAATACCACACATCTCCACATAGAGAAAACAAGAGCAAGGCAGAGGCTTGGACATTCTAAAAGAACCTCCCCCACCTTCCCCCTTTCTCTGGGTTCAGTGTAGGCACATCCTGCTTCTTGAGGGTCATAATGGAACTTGTTCTCTCAGTGGTCGTGACCTTCATTATCTTTCAGTAGCTATAGCAGAACAAAAGACAAATGAAAACTTTCTCTGTTTGACACTGAAAAAATTGCTGGCATGTCATATGGTAATTCATTAAAGAATTCTCATTCATCAAAACAATTCATTTTTGTTTGAAGAGTCTGAATAAGCAGTTTCTTGCTGATTTCACTGTCTACCTCTCTGAACACATGTGGCTCCAGTTCATTTGCAGTAATTTTTCCCCCTAAAGATTAAGAGTTTTGGTAATTTATGTATAATATTTTATATCAAATTTGTCTCTTCTACTTAGATACCTCTAAATAATGAGTCATTTCTCCCAGTTACATTAATTTTTAAAACAATTTTAATACCAAGAATTTTAATCACTTTTTTGAAGTAGAGAGATATATACTAAATAGAATATTTCCTTTTCCAGAAGTTGAAATATACCTGTTGACTTGAATCCACTGATTCCATAGCATAGGAATCAGAACATAGGGTACTTTAAAAATATTTATTTACAATCATATCTTGAACTAGGGGAAATTATTCTTTCAGAGTTTCTTAGAATCCTGAGCCCTAATTAAACTCTGTAAATGTGTGCTTTACAGAAGCTGTCATTCGGAAGTACATCTAGTTCACTCTTTATGTCAGCTATGTTTAAGCACCAAAGAATGATAGCTCTTGGATTTCTCCCAAACATTTTCACAAAAATCTTGAGTCAGGATTATTTCTAATATCTAGTTTGCATTATTCATCAAAAAAATATATCTTGTATACAAAACTCTATTTTCCTTCCTTCAGTCTTTTAGCTGATTCTCCTGTGCGCCCAGGTCCTTTGTCAACTTCCTTAGCACCTCTTCATCTTACCTCTCGTCTTTGTTTTCTTTTCTCTCCTCCATAGAGCAAGGGTAGTAAGCTCAAAATGCTAACTGAAGTAATACAAATATTTTCAGTGAATGAATAGGTTGAAGACAATAGAAGGCTGTATAGGGACTCTGGGAAACCAGAGATCCCTGCCTAAGGAGAAGGTGGCTACATTCAGATCTAGCTCAGAATCCCCATGGGAAAATTCAGTCCCAGATTTGCCAGATTTCACACTTTCAAGAGAAACCAGAAGTCTATATTTTAGTGTGATATGTTCCACTTTTAGAAATCATCAGTTATAAAAAAAAAAAAATTAAGATATCCCTTTCCCAAAGGCTGTAAATGTTCTAAGGACCACTAGAAATTCTTATTGCTTATGCTTTCACCAAACTTGCTCTCATTAAAATCTGATTTTTGACCCTTCCTCATACCTTGAGCACTTAGCACAGAGTTTTGTAGGAACTTAAAAACCTACTACTATAGGGCAGCTATCCTCCCTAATGGTCACTTCAGGTATTGGGACCAGAGCATTTCCTGGAAAAGAGTAAATGCTCGGGCCTCCCTGGTAGTGCAGTGGGTTGAGTACAGCGCTGTGAAGCTGTCTGCGGCCTCTGCAGAGCTGGTTCGATTCCCGGCCTGCCAGGGAGATTCCCACATGGCGTGACAGACCTCCCCTGTCTTGCCCGCTGCTCCCTCAGCAATGTATTTCAGTCTGTCTGCCTGTTCTGCTCCCCACTCTGTCTCTGGTGAATCCTCTCACTCTCCTGCACATCTGGCTTATACCCTGGTTCTTGTATGCATAAATAAATAAATCTTTAAAAAAATAATTGCACCTTGGATTTATAGATTATAAGGTTTTACACAGATTTTTACAGTTATCATTTCATTTTTTAGTTTTACAAATAAACCCTTTGGCTCCAGTAGTGAGATCTTTGTCCTGTGATTTCAATGTCTTTAAAAAAAAAAAAGTGATTCATTTCCAATGTGTCTATACAGGTCATTGAATACGTTCAGTGTCCTTGACTATGGTGTCCAAATATTTGGTCTGGATAGTGACCAGTGTATTTAGAAGGTGTTTCAGACAATTAATAGGAGATCATTGATTAAAATTCATTTCTTGAATAGAATGACTTTTCTAATTAGAGCACACCAAGCAATACAGCAGGAAGGGCAAAAGTTAGGTTTTCAGGCAATGTACAAGCATACTATGCTAATTTTTAAAAAGCATTACACAGCTAACTTGTTGCTAACTTATATTCTAGCGAGGTCTTCTCCTGGAAAGCAAATATCAATTAGGATTTTTGGTCATACAAAAACTGAAAATCCAACTGACTAACGTATCAAACAAATCATCTCTCTTGATGGCCAAAGTTGAAACAAAATGAACAACAATATTAAATAGTATTGGATTATAATGCAAAGTATAAAGTAAATATCCACTATTATTTATGAGTCCAGTCATAAATAAATAGTTGAAGAAATAAGTGAAAAGACGAGAAGAGGTAAATCTTACAAAAGAAGGCCACATAATTTATGTAACTACTCTGCCATCAAGGAGCACGAGTTAACTCTTTACTCAAGTGTGGGACACAGTGATGTCCTTCAGGGGATGGCATGGAAAGGGCAGAAAGTAAATTGACTGTGGAGAAACCTGAAAAGCATTGCTTCAGGCAAGTAAGTGGCAGATGTCAATAATGATGCCTGCTGGTGGCATGTGCCCCTCTGTAGATGTGATGGCAATTGCAGTTTACCTCTGTGGTCTTCCCCCTCAACCCATAACTGCGGAATAATCATGATAAAAATGTCAGATAAATGCCTATAAAAGGGCAGCTTACAAAATACTAGTGCTCAGCAAAATTATGAAGGTCATAAAAAACAAGGCAAGACTGAGACTCTGCCATCACAGTCAATAGGAACCTACTAAGGATATGTGACAACAAAATGCAATGTGCCTTCCTCAGTGAGATCCCAGAACAGGTTTGACAGTTCAGAGTTAGTTAAGGAGCAGTTCAGTCCCACTGGCAACTCAGGTTCTTTCTATCTTGCTACTCTGTTCATCTGATATTGGTTGGTCTCAGCTCACCCACTTCCTGGTTTGTAAGATGACTGTTGCTGTGCCCATAATGTAGGCAGACATTACAACATATGAGGAAAGGAAAGGAATAGTTTTTCATTATGTTTCTTTATAAGTATAAAAGTTCTCTCCCTGAATATTCCAGGAGCTCTCCCCTGGAGATCACTGGCCAGAAGTGGTGACATGTGTTCTTGAGCCAAGCACTGATAAAGGAACAATGGACCACAAGGGTCCACAGGAACCAGGACTTCCCCTCTTGTGTGGGGACATCTGAATCCACTAGTCTCTTCCAATTCCTAGGAAGAGGTTGAGCAACTGGTCATGTTGCTTTACGAGCCAGAGCAAAACCAATGACTTTCCTATTTGTGTTATGTCTGCTTCCTCAGTTTGAATATACTACTCTGGTCCCTATTAAACTCCATCTTCTTTGTATATTCAATTCTCCAACTTGTGCAAAGTCATTTTGAAGGTTAATTTTTAGGGATTCCACATTAAACAACAGGCATATTAATTTTCAGTGACTGCTGAATGGCTTTCCACTCCTGTAAGTGTAATCATCTCTCAAGTTGAGTAGAGGAAGTTGCTTGGCTCCGTTACTTGCATTGGATTAGTGTAGAGGACTTAATTTACAGGGCTTTCTTGATAAGTCCAAAATATTTCTCCCCTTACTTTTCATGAGAAAAATGTTGAAGACACCTACATATAATAGATCCTCCATCAGAATCCCTAAACATCTTTCCAATGACTCAATCCTATTATGCTATGGTATCCTGTCAATTTTAGTTTCCCCAAATTGTGTAAATGATAAGATACCAGATTTTCTACTTATAATAACACCATTTCTAATAGGCTATGGAATAATTATATATATAATAGATTAAAAACCACTAACTTGTGCATTGCACTCTTTTATCAGAAATGATGTGGGGAGAAATTGTAAAAATAAAGTAGGTAACCTTTTTGCATATTCAAATGAGGACAGACATTTACAGAAACCACAGTTGCCATTTCTTCCCAAACTGAGAAACAAGAAGTCAGAGTGAGGGCCTCCCTGGTTGAGCGCAGTGCTGTGAAGCTGTCCACAGCCTCTACAGTGCCGGTTCGATCCCTGCCAGCCTCGGAGCACCCACATGGCGACAGACCTCTCCTGTCTCACCCGCTGCTCCCCTCAGCAGTGTATTTCGTCTGTCTGCTATTCTGTTTCCCGCTCTGTTTCTGGTGAATCATCTCACCCTCCCGCGCATCTGGCCTGTACCCCAGTTCTTGTATAAATAAAAATAAATCTTAAAAAAAAAAAGAAGTCAGAGTGAGAAGAGGAGTGAGTTGAAGATCTAGATGTTACAAGTGTTCTGCTCAGAGAGTGGTAAGCTCCATGATGATGTGACTATACTAGGGAAAGTCAAATTATATTCCTGGGAAGTAGAATTCTCTTGATAGTAGAATTTGCTCAAGAGGCAGGAAAATAAAAAGGGAAAGGCATTAAAAATCATATTATTGTCTAGCAAGGAATCAGATCCAGGACTTAATTACTAATGGAGCTCTAGAGAAGTGGGACTTCTCAATTCCATCAAGTTTGTTATGCCCAAATCATGGTCTTTAGCTGAGAGAAGTGGAACCTGGGACTTGGGATATGGACATCTGGGTTGGTCATTCATGCCTTCTGGAGTCCTCTGAATCTTAGTGGTCTACAGAGTGGTCCACTCCTCCCTGCTAAAGGACAAATTTCCCCCTTCTGTGAGGATGATGCAGCAGTCTCCACCTAGAAAGGCAACTTGAGCCTCTCATCATAGATATATCCCTACACTAATTTTCTGTTAGATGAATAGCAGGGATCAACTCAGCCTGGTGAGGGAGGGAGGGGATTAATAATATGTTGAAGAAGCTGTGGGAACAAGTAAACTTGCATTAGCAAAAGTTGGGAAAGTATATGGATAGTTAATCTTATGTGTCAATTTGACTGAGCTAAGGGATACTTAGATAGCTGGGAAACCTAGTTTGGGGTGTGTCTGTGTGGCTGTTTCCAAAAGATATTAACATTTGAATCAGTAGACTGAGTAAAGAAGATCACCCAAATCATCCATCTTGTTGATGGTTTAAAAAGAACAAAGAGGCAAAGTAAGGGTAAATTTGTTCTCTTTGTTTAAGGTGAGACATCAATCCTCCTCCTACTCTTGGACATTGGTCCTCCTGGTTGCTGGGACTTTAGCTCAGATTTATACTATTGGCTCCAGTGATTCATGGACCTTCAGATTTGGAATGAATTATGCTACCAGTTTTCTTGGTTCTCCAGTTCACAGGTGACAGATTGTGGAACTTCTTAACCTCTATAATTACGTGAATGAATTCCCACATATGTGTATAAGTCTTCCTACATATATGTATAAATATAATAACACTTATTGATTCTGTTTCTCTAGAGAACCCAAATATGATACATATGTAAGACTGGATCCTAAAGTGTTTGATCAAGAGGAATAGAATTGTAGTTAGATAAGAGAAAGTTTGTTGATATGGGAATGTTCTCCCATATTACAGAATTATATCCTCTGGCAAGAAGCCTGGGAGATTATCTTCTGGAAATTCATTGTCAGGTTGGCTCGCAGAAGCAGGGGAAGAGTGATGAGCCTTGCTAAGTGATATGGAACTACTAGAGCATCCATGGAAAATGATGGAGGAATGGCTCAAAGGCTCAGATAAGAGGGCATGCTTTTCATATATGAAAAGTCAGAAAATCTACCCATTGACAATATTATTTGACAGGCCTTTGGGAACAATACTACAGAGGGTAGGAGATAAATCTTATAATGATCCATAGCTACATCAATGAATATATAGGGAACCAGTATTCTGAGGCATGCGGGAACATGTTCACTAAAGCAGTATGGGAGCCATTGATGAAAGGGTTTTCAGGAATGTTGAGAAGCTCAGTATTGATTCTCTTCTATAGACTGTGGCTGATGGTGGGAGATGTTACAAAACTGGTTTCCTTGATAACATCAGAGATAATAAGATATCCAAATAGTAAAAGTGAGGTGATAGATTTAACCATCAGACTCAAATTGGGTACAATTTTCAAAAATAGCATCAAGGACAAAGTTGGGAGTAGGGTTACCTGCCAACTGTGATGATGGATAATAGAGCTTCGCATTCTTAGGAGCAAGATGCATGGGCAGCCAACAAGTATTCCTCAACCTAAACATCAAAAAAAAAAAAAAATCGAGGACAGATGATCAGTAGGCTGGGGGAAGTCATCCCAGTAAAATATCATGGTCCTTGTCCAGTTTCTATACTAGGTGATTTTCCAGACTTGAAGAGGCTAGGTCCTTAGAAGAAACCAATGTTATCTCAATGATTATCTGTGATAATAAGTTGCCCAGTCTTTCCCTACAGCAGAGAACAGTAAATACCTAGGCATTTCAAGGGTTTTTGACCAGATGGTCTGAGTTCACACTTATACTTGGATATCTGAAGCATTATCATGCTCCTTCTATTAGAAAAGGGCATATGGGGCAGATAATAAATGGAGAACTGAACCTCGAGTGATTCACAATGGGTTCACTGGGTCTGTGAACTCACCAAGTAATTATTCCTCAGTCTCTAACTGTGTAATTGGAATGGGCACACATGGTCATTGGCAGAACCCCACATTGAATCCTTAGTTTGTGGAATAATAACTATTAGAGTAGAGAAGGCCAAATAGGAAGTCTCTGAAACAGGCTTCCCTTTCCCAGCCAAAATACTAAATGAAAACAATATTGCATCTTAGGGAGAATAATAGAGATTGATGCTACCATTAAGATCTAACATATTTGGGAAGAGTAGTTCTAATCAAAGACCCCATTTCACCAGTCTGGTGCCCCACAAAAACCAGACAGACTCTGGAGTATATAAATTATTGCAAACTCAATCATGCAATAATCCCAATTCTCACTTTTATTCAACATTTTTTTTCATTGTTGTTGTTAGAGAGAAGAAACATAACTTAATGTGACCTCTATCTGGCAAATGTATTCATTTACATTCCTTTCAGTAGAGAGTACTAGAAGCAGTATACATTCAAGTGGAGGGGACAGCAGTATATATTTAGTCTTTCCATAGACCTGTTAGCTCTTCTGCTTGTTGCAATAACTTAGTGCTAAAGGAACTTGGACTACCTGGATATTTAAAGAAGATCAACACTGACCCACTAATTTGATGACATCAAGTTAATAAGTTCATATGAGCAAAACGTGGCAAGTAGTTATAGGCCTTAATGACACATGTCCTCCAGGGTAGAAGAGAAATCACACAAGGATTCAGGAGTCCATCATATCTGTGAACATTTCGTAAAAGAAAAGTGATTGCACTGAAAACGACCATTCGCTAAGAAGAAAGCACATCACTTGGCAAATTTTGTGGGTTTTGTAGGCAATATTTCCTCATTTGGAAATTTAGTCTGACATCAGCATCATCAAGTGACATGACTGTCAGCTTTGGGCCCATGGCAAGAAAGAACCTTGCATCAGGCTTAGATTGTAATGCAACTTGAACCATATGACTAGGAGATCCTGTTGTTAGAGGTGTCTGTAGTGGGAAAAGATGCCAGGTGGAGTTTATTGCAAGCCTAATAGCAAATTCACAGTGTAGACCCCTAGGGTTCTGGAGCAAGGCCATGCCATCTGCAGCAGAGAATTACATACCATCCAAATAATATAATAAAAAATAGCTCCTAGCACCCTAATGGGCTCTGGTTGAGATAGACTAACCAGAGGACATTGAGTGACAATGGGGCCAGAACTTCCCATGATAATTTGGGTTCTGTCTGACCCCCAAGTCAAAGGTCAAACAGGCCTAGAGTAATCCATCACAAGATAGAAGTAGCACATCCAGGATGAGTCATAAGCAGGGCAAGTGGGCACAAGAGAGCTTCATGAGCAGGTGACCCAGAAATGCATCTCAATCCCCCCGTCTCACTAGTTCTCCCTCAGCTCACATCTATGATGATCACTCGTATACTCATGAGAGTTACATGCTTTCTTATTAATCAACTCATAGGGGAGGAAAAAGGCCAAGCTTAATTTATAGGAAAGTCAGGGTATAAGCCAAAAATACCATAGCCCCTTCTAGGAGTGGTCTTGAAAGACAGAGGAAGAGGAAGTCTTCCTCCATAGCAGGAGCTTTGGACTATGAACTTGATCATCTACTTTTGAGAAAAAAGTAGCCCATGCAGAGACTCACAAGCAAAGGCAAAAAACTGGGCCAGGGGCCCAGAGAGAACAAGGTTGGAAATGTCAGGACAAAATTTTGGGCAAGAAGCCCCTATATAGAATTATGGGAATAGGTAAAGAGAGTGAGGAATTTTTCTTTTAGGATTTATTTATTTACTTTTAAAAGATATATTTATTTATGCATACAAGAACTGTGGTACAGGCCAGAGGTGTGTGGTGGGGGGAGGGTTTGAGGATTCACCAGAGACAGAGCAGGGAACAGAACAGGCAGATCTACTGAAATACACTGCTGAGGGGAGCAGCAGCGAGACAGGAGAGTTCTGCTGCGCCATGTGGGTATCTCCCTGGCCGGGGATCGAACTTGTGCTGCAGTGGCTGTGGGTAGCTTCATAGGTTGCGTCGAAACCCCTTGCACCACCAGGGAGGCCTGAGTGAGGAATTTTGTATCATCACTTACTGCCCTTGAGGAGGCACAAAGCAATCAAAAATGACAAAATGATTCACCAGTTGATATCAGCTAGTTTCTACCGTTGTCCACACAATGGCTAGTACAATTGGTACATAAACACTGTAGGTAATATCTCAGAATAGAAGCTATGTATTAACTCACCAGCATGGGTTTTCACTCATCAAGGCTGAATAAGTCATTATCATTCATGAATGTCCAACATGCATGTCACAGAGAGAGATGTTAAGCCCAGATAGAGCAGCACCCCCAACCAAACCATCTGTTTGATTTCAAGAAGTGAAATGCTAAGCCACTTGGTGAGAGGTTGATTACATCGCACCTTTTCCACTCCAGAAAGGGAAGTGATTTATCTAAACAGAATTGACAAATATTCCAAACATTAGCTTAATTTTCCTGCCTACAGGGCCTGCACTAATACAGAGGCCCACATAATATCACATTGGACCAAGCAATCCACTTGACACCAAAGAAGAGACAGCAGAAAGCATTTGACTATGGGGTCCACTAGTCCTGTCACATGATGCACCACCCAGAAGCTGCTGGCCTGATAGATATAAAAGACTTATAAAGGGATAATTAAGTTTCTAGCTTGAAGATAAGTCCTTTTAAGTATGGAACACCATACTGTAGGACCCTAAGTCATGGTAGTGTCCCCAATAGGTAGAATAAGTGGATTTGAAAAACACAGTGAAAAGAGGAATAGTTCCACTTACCAACACTCCCAGCGACCCGCTTGGGGAATTGGTGCTTCCCATCTCTTCTATCCTGGATTCTGCAGGGTCAGACACTTTGGTTCCCAGAATAGGAATGCTTCCACCAGGGGGCAGAGCAAGAACCTCATTAAATATTAAGCTAGAGTTGCCACCAGTTCTTCTGGGCTCCCGGGCTCCTTGTCCCCAGAGACTATTAGATAAGGGAAGGAGTTACCAATGTGGCAGGAGCAATTGATCATCAAAAGAAGAAGGGCCACTTCATATCTGGAGCAGGATAGAATTTAATTGCCACCTAGGTGATCTACATGCTTTCTATAGTGAGCCCTTGGCAAATTTTGATGATTATCAGACAAGCACAGAATGTGTAGCCTGAAAAGTACAGGGTGACCAGGAACTAAATACTAAGTTTCATCCCACTAGACAAAGCATCTGCATTAGCAGAGGTACCAGCTGAGAGTGAGAAGAATATAGAATGGAAATTAGGGGCATAGAATACAGAATGGGGGAGATGAGTAGCAGGTGTAGTCAAAACTAGCTATAGCCACCGGAACCATATTTTCTCACATTAACTGGTGCCCAGATGTAGTGGAGTTATTATATAAGTCAATGGATTAGAATGTGCAAGAACTAGATTGGAGTAGATGTGTGTTAACGCACCATTAACCACCACCGCCACCCCAGGGTTCCTCATTTCCCCAGACCTCAGAAGGGTTGGCTGCAGTCAGCTCTTGGAAATCCCCCAGTATACAGTGAGATACCTGACCCTAGCCTTTCTCCAGGGACAGTTTATGCCTTTTGCTTGCTTGATGTAGGGGCCAAAAGACACAAACCTTTGCCTCAAGTCACCTCAACCTTGAACAGCCTGAGGTTGACTGAGGCCTCTGCTGGAACTGCATAGTATACTTTTGCCCAGTCCTATCCTCCCTCTATCTACCATAGTTGTGGACCCCACAGCACCCTCTCCCCAAGCTTCCCGCAGGCACATTTCTGTCTCCTCAGTGTCTTCTTCCTAGGGAACATTAACTTAAGACAGCCTGAAATTGGATCTACAATAGATAATCAATATATAGCCAAATATAACAAACATGTACAAAATAAACATTTCTGTTTTAATTCGACATCAACGGCTCACTTTTCAGGGCTGTTTCAGTGTAAATTGGAACATTTAGGTGAATGATGAAGAATGAGATTTGCAGTTTATCATATGACAAACTTCTTCCAACTCAGGCCCATTGATCTCCACGCTGCCCATCTTGAAGTTTCTTGCCCCACAGTATCGCCATGTGTGCAGAAGTTGTTTAACAGAACAGCTTTGGTTCTGTGGCGCATTTATGTTGCACCAAAAAAAAAAAAAAAAAAAAAAAAAAAAAGGCAGAATCCCAAGCAGGGAAACAAAAAACAGTCTTTCTGACCAATCATGTAAACATCCCAACTTATCTCTTTTTGTAGAAGTTAAGGATTTTTATATTTAGACACCAATCACCAAAAAAGTGACAAGTAAGACTCCTGAAAAGTTAAAGGAAAGGCCCAAAACCCTTTTCAATAAACTTGGGTCCAATTCAGTTTTCTGTTATTTTTAATTAAATGTTGGGGAGAACAGAAAGAAAGAATGTTATTCTTTATAAGACAATCTCATTGTGAACAGGTATTTAAAATTCGCTGCCAGGTAGAATAGATAGATACACACTTGAAACTTTGAAGATGCATATTTCAAACTTCGACTTTTTTTTTGCTGACAGAACCTTGTTTTCCCCCCTTCTTTTTTTTTTTTTTTCCAGCAGGAAGGCACAATCATTCTACAATACTGCCAAATATAACAAACATCTACAGATGGGTTGGTCTGCAGCTGGAGGCTTTAACTTTGTAGTATTTATTTGAAATATCCAAGCCAGCAGAGCAGGGCTAAAGCACAGTGGGCACAATTCACAATGTTTTGGCTCTGGAGCAAATAGCAGTTGAACTTAGTTTTTTCAGCTAAAATGAAATTTATGCAGATGTGCTTTGCACTAAATTCATTAAACAATTACATCCTGGTGCAGTTTTCACATTTTTGTAAAGGATCTGCATAAGCACTAATTAGATCTAAAACAATGTTACTGGGCAAATTACAGTGCTGATTGTTTGCCTCGTCTTGCGTTCCGCATCTGCTTTGCAATGATGATGATAATTTAGGTGCAAGCAATACAAATGCTGGTTTTTGTTACATTTAATAGAAATATTTATTTAAAGCATACTATCGATTAATTGATAATGTAACCAGCTTTAAAGAGCCTCCAAATATTTTCTCACGAACATTTAGTGGTAAAATTGAATATGTGAAAATACAGTAGCTGAAACTTCGCACAATTGCTAACTGGCATTTCCTCTGTGAGGTTTGCAATTGAAAGGCAACTTTGCATTTCATTTGGCTTCAAGTACAAGCTGGGTTAGCTGATTACAGCAGTGCCTTTCAGAGTGCCGCATTTGACATAAAGGAATAAAGATTCCTAAACAGCTCCCAGTCATGGCTACCCTCTTTCTTCAGTCACCCTTTAAAAGAATGAGTTGGTATTGAAATGTGTTCAATTCTTAAGTATTTCAGACATAAGAGTGTGTTTTCTTTCTTCCATACTCATTTACCCTCTATTTCATATATCATTAAATGGAAAAAGGCGTATTAACACTTAAACATAAAATCAATTCTACAGAAGTGAGGATATTCAGACAGGGTTTCTATGGCAACTTTGAATGTACCGACTTAATTCAGGACTTGCTCTCACCCCGTCACCTCTTTTACTGCTCTCATCCTAGACATTTTTTAACTTGCCTGACCAATTGGGAATCTCACCAAGATAACACGCAGTTGGGAATCTCTCACCAAGATAACTCTTCTAGGACTACCTAGCATTGTTTTTATCCCTGAAAGGGGGCCAACTTGGTGAATCAGTTTAGCTGCTGGTTCCCTCAAAACTACGCTTGTTGTTTGACTTTTCAAATGGTTACCTTTATTGTTTGATGCAGCCAGCTGTAAAAGAGCAAACCCAGTGCCAGTGCTGACAAAGATTAAGAGGTAAAATTAAACTCCAGATTTAATCAATACAAAAGTTCAAGTTAGCAATATCTCATTTCCAGGCAGGACTACTAATTATTAATGCAAAGCACAGCAAGTATTAATGAGGCTCTCAAAATTTAACATCCAAGTTTCTTTACTGGATTGCTTCCCCAACCTTTATATGGGCCTTTGCATTTCATTCTTCAGTTTTTGCTAGGTAAGAAGAATTGTAACGAGAAAAGGGATAATTCCTTCTACAAACCTAATTGGTAAGCCTGAAAATGCTGTGCTGTTGGAATATGAAATTATATCCTCCCTGAAGGAAAACAAAACTGAGCACTGGGACCTTGAGTTGTTTAAATGTAAAGTGCCCCCATGCCTGTGCAAAAGGCAAAGTAAAATTTGTAACAAAATTGTTGTTTTTGAAGCTTCAGAAAAAAATAATATTTACTATTTTCTAAATTGAATCCTAAATTCTTGATCTAATCTAACTAGTTGTATATTTTATTTTTATTTTGTGTTTTTGGTAAAGGGGAAGTAATGATATTTCAATTAAAAATAATGTGAGAACTATTTCTCAAAAATTGAGAATATTTCTTCAAAATATTTCTTCAAAAATTGCCTTTGGGCCAATAAACAAATAGAGAAAGCTTTATCCCAAACAGTGAAATTGTAGAAAGTTATGAACAATGGGAAAAGGGCTATCATGACAATTTTTTAAAATAACAGCAGTGCTAATTTCTCTTGTACAATATGATGGATAAAATGTATAATAGTCCACACAACCTATGAATGAATAATTCAGTGAAGCAACAAAAGTCTTGGTAAGACTCATTTAATTCAATTTGTGTACCTTTTGACCAAAGGGAATCCCATTTATAGTTGGCTGTTATGGACGATGACATTTTCTGTTCCTAAAACTGGCCATCTCTTGGTTTTATTTTATTCATTTCCTCCTTCCTTGGCCTTCTTTCTTCAACTGGACAAGAAGTTTCAGGTTTTTCTTTTCTTTTTTTTTTTTTTAAAGATTTATTTATTTATACAAGAACCAAGGTACAGGCCAGATGTCCGGGAGGGTGAAGGGATTCACCAGAGACAGAGTGGGGAACAGAACAGCCAGACTGACTGAAATACACTGCTGAGGGGAGCAGCGGGCGAGGCAGGAGAGGCTTGCCACGCCATGTGGGTTGCTCCCTGGCAGGCTGGGGATCGAACTCTTACTGCAGAGCCTGTGGATTGCTTCATAGTGTGGTGCTTAATCCCTTGCGCCACCAGGGAGGCCCCTCAGGTTCTTTCTTAGGACCAAATGCCATATTAGGCACTAAAAGCCAACCATGAATATGAGTCCCAAACTCTGCCTTCATGGAATTCATAATGTAATGAGAAACATCATGTAATTCTGTTCAACATAGCACACTCTGGCCAATCCTGATTATTTTAGGCTTTATATAGGGAAAAATTCAGAAGTATTATATCACTATGGTTATTATGACATAGCCTGAACCATCCATAGGAACGAACTCATGAATAGTATTGATCAGAATGTATTCTCCTATACAATATTACATATTATTACTTGCATAATATTATATATATATGCACACCAATTAATGTCCATCAAGGAAAAATACAAATTAACTACAAGTGAAGATGCTGAAAGACTGCACTTTCTCACTCTTTGGGAAAGACCCAAAAGGTCTTTCCATTCAGCCTTGTGTTTCCATACAGCTGACATTTCTATTCATTATATTAAAATTTACTTTTAAATGAATCTTCTTTAAGGAATTTATCTATTTAAGCAGTTTTACTTTATATTAGCCAGATTTACTTTAAATCATAAGGACTTTGAAGAACTTCTGGTAGAAATTTGTTGTAGCCTAAATAGGCCAGTGGGGCTGGCTGTCCTGTCCTCTGTACATCCCAGACAGCAAGAGCTCCTGTTCTGACGGATCTCACACTTGGACTTCTGTATCAGTAAAGCAGACATTATAGGAAAAAGGAAAAGGAAAAGGAAAAAAGGAAAAAGCTAAAATTTAGGCTATGGATTGTTAAATGAGTTATTGTCTGACTGAAAAGAAATTCATTTATCTAACAAAACCATTTCTATCCCTTGCTTTGTAACAGAAGGAAGAAATATTGTGATGGAGAGAGAGCAAAGGCCAAGGGTAGCTAAGACAGTGTTGAATATCGCAGACTGATGGTCTCACAAAGTAATAGAGAAAACTGAAGGGTTACAAATATGCCTAAGAAGCACTATATAGTTTTACTCAGGTTTATTCTTACTAGCTCGAACTCCTCCTTTAAAATACTTAACAAAACATGTTTGGGAAGAAGTTCAGTACTGGGCCATACTGTCCTTTCTCTGCATATCAGATTTGGGTTGGTTCCACAACATTTTAAAGAGCACCTATTCTGTGCCAAGCATGTTTCATGCTTTGACAATATATAGAGGTACCAGAGATATAGGGCTCCTCTTTGCCTCCAACTTCTGCTTAGTGGGGGTTAGGGGCTATATTGGCCATTCTTTCCTATACCCTTGAAGCATAGACACTATCTGGTTCATAATGTTTTCTATATGTTCTTGGTTACAGATACTTGAACAGATAATTTCAATATAAAAAAGTAAGGAGGGAAGCAATAAAAGTCCTTAGGAGAGGCCCCTAACCCAAACTCTTTGAGTTCTAGAGGATCAGTACTTTTTTTTTTAAGATTTATTTATGCATACAAGAGCTGGGGTGTAGGCCAGAGATGTGGTGGGTGAGAAGATTCACCAGAGACAGAGTGGGGAGCAGAACAGGCGAATCGACTGAAATACACTGCTGAGAGGAGCAGCGGGCAAGTAAGAGAGGTCTGCTGTGTCATGTGTCCCTGGCCAGGGATCGAATTCATGCTGCAGTGACTGCAGATAGCTTCATAGTGCTGTGTCTTAACCCCTTGTGCCACAAAAGAGACCCCCAGGATCAGTACATATTAACTGGACCAAAACAAACAAATTGGAGTGAGCTTTCAGACAGGGAATAGCATGTGCAAGTTATGGAAATACAAACCCACATGGTATCTGCAACAACTACAAGCTCTTGAACTAAGAGCTCAACGTAGATCTCTGAAAGATAAAAGTTGAGCAGTAGAAACAGACCAGACATGTGCCCTGTGGTCCAGACTGAAGACCTTGGGTTTTACTCTCTAACCAATGAGAAGTCATTTAAAGTGTTTCAAGCACCAATTGTTAACAACTATGTTATTATTTCACCCTCTAGTAATAACAATAGCTAATATGTATTCAATCCTTACTGCTTGTTATCTGCATGTTTAATTAGTGTGTTATGTACCTTTTCTGATTTACAGAATAGAGAACACAGAGAGATTCAGTAACTTGCCCAAGGTTATGCTTGTAAGTGCAGAGTTTGGACTTGAACCCAGGTCTTTGTCTACAGTAAAAAGAAAGAAGAGCCTGTAGGATTTTACAGAGAAGTATTATGACACTGTACATTTTTTTTGCTTTTCCTTTCCCCTAAAAAATAACACTAGATTTTCAAAATCATGATTCTTTAAAATATGTTTCTGTTCTTTTTACTTCCTCATTCATATTTCTACCCTTCTTGAAGAGCACAGGGAGACCACTGATTGTAAATTCCTTTTTCTTCCTAACATCTCTGTGTTAGTTATGGATACAGGCAATAATTGGATCATCCTATCTACTGAATTTTTTTAAAGAATAATTTTTAATTGGAAGTATCATTTTCTCCTGTATTTCTTTCCAATCCAAAACTGTAGTTACCTAGTGATTGCATTACCAGAAACTCTAGAGTAACACAGAACTTTTAGTGATGTTGGAAGAATTTTATATTTATGTTATCTATTAATAGATATACATGGCTAGCAAGTACTTGAAATATGGATAGTGTGACTGAAGAACTTAAATTAAAATTTTTAATTTGATTTTAATTATTTTAAATCAAAATTTTTAAAGATTTATTTATGCATACAAAAACTAGGGTACAGGCCAGAAGTGTGGGGAGTGAGGATTCAACAGAGACAGATTGGGGAACAGAACAGGCAGATTGACTGAAATACACTGCTGAGGGGAGCAGCAGGCGAATCAGGAGAGGTCTGTTGTGCCATGTGGCAGCTCCCTGGCCAGGCATCGAAATCATGCTGCAGTGGCTGTGGGTAGCTTCATAGGTTGCATGTTAACCCCTTGTGCCACCAGGAAGGCCCTAAATCAAATTTTATTTAAATTTAGTAATCTTAAATTTAACTATCAACAGGTAGCCATTGGCTACTATTTTAGACAATGGAGATAAAACCATGTGGGTAGCTCCCTGGCCAAGAATCAAACTTGTGCTATAGAGGCTGCAGAAGCTTCATAGGTTGTGTCTTAACCCCTTGTACCACCAGGGAGGCCCTCTTCAAATTATTATTGATGGTTTTCAGATATTCTTCACCTTTTCAGTTAGATCTTGGGTCTCATATTAAGGTTTACTAAGGTAGTTAAATTATTCTCTGGAAACAAATCATGAGATCAGTGATACTCCATAAAACCAAGAAACTTCTAAGTTCTCATCCTAAAGAATCCACTAAAAAATCCTGTTCGAACTAATGAATGAATTTGGGAAGTTGTAGGATACAAGATCAACATACAAAAAAATCTATTGTATATCTATACACTAGGGATGAACAAAAAAACCCTAAAATGCAATTAAGAAAACAATTCAGTTCACTAGCATTAAAAAGAATAAAATATTTAGGCTACGAAGACCATTCAATGGAGAAAGAATATGCTTTCAATAAATGGTGGTAGAACAACTGGAGAGCCACAAACAAAAGAATGAAATTAGAGCTTTACCTCACACAACATACAAAAATAACTCAAATTGCATCCAAGAACTAAAGATAAGAACTAAACAATAAAACCGTTTTAAGAAATCTTCATGAGGGGCCTCCCCGGTGGTGCAGTGGTTGAGCGCTTGGTTGCGAAGCTGCCCACAGCCTCTGCAGGGCCGGTTAGATCCCCGGCCGCTGGGCGAGGGTTCCACATGGCGCGCAGACCTCTCCTGCCGCCCTCTGCTCCCCTCAGCAGTGTACTTCGTTAGTCTGCCTGTTCTGCTCTCCCCTCTGGCTCTGGTGGATTCTCTCACCCTCCTGCACTTCTGACTGTACCCAGTGCTTGTACAAATAAATAAATAAATAAATAAATAAATAAATCTGAAAAAAAAAAAAATAATAATAACTTTAAAAAAAAAAAAGAAATCTTCATGACCTTGGATTTGGTACAGGATTCTTAGAATTGATACCTAAAGAACAAGCAAAAATAACAAAAGAATAGATAAACTGGACTTCATCAAAGATAAATATTCTTCTGCTTCAAAGGATACCATCAAGAAAATGAAATAATAACCCACAGAATGGAAGAAAATGTATGAAAAGTATATATCTAAGGGTCTTGTGTCTAGAATATATAAATAACTTACAACTCAATACTGAAAAGATGTCTCACATTGACAATGAACAAAGGATCTGACTAGACAAGTTAATAGACGTTTCTCCAAGTGTTCAACAGACACATGAAAAGATGCTCAACATCATTAGTCAGCAGGAAGTACAAATCTTAATAGGAGAAGCCACACATTTAGATGGCTACAATCAAAAAGCCAGATAAGAACTAGTGTTGGAAAGGATGAGAGAAAATCAGAACCCTTATATATTGCTAGCGGGAATAAAAATGGTTCTACTACTTTGGAAAACAATCTGCCCATTCCCCAGAGTTTAAATATAGAATTACCGAATGATCCCAGAATTCTACTCCTAGGTATATATCCAAGATAAGTGAAAACTTATGTAAATGCCAAGATTTATACATAAATATTTATAACAGTATTATTAATAATAGCCAAAAGGTAGGGAAAAAATGTCTATTAGTGGACAAACAGGTAAGCGAATGTGGCGTATTCTTACAATTGAGTTTTATTTGACTATATATAAAGCATGAACTATTGATAAATGCTACAACATGGATGAACCTTGAAAGCATTATGCTAAGTGCAAGCAACCAATCACACATGATTATATACTATCAATATATGATTCCATTCGTGTGGAAGCTCAGAATAGGGAAATAAATAGTGACAGGAAGTTCAAGAAGTGGTTGCTTAGGGATGTGGGAAATAGCTAAAGGATACAAAGTTTCTTTTGGAGGTGATGAAAATGGTCTGAAATTGGCTATGGTGATAGTTGCTAATATCTGTGAGTCTACTAAAAGCTGTTGAACTAGGTGAATTTTATAGTAAATGAATTAATTCTCAAGAAAGCTATCAAAAAGAAGCTGAACTTCTCTGAAAGTAATCATATTCAAATGTTCTCAGGAGTCAACAAATTTTTAATTCTCCTCAAATGGGTCAGCTTGATTTGGAAGATGTTTTTCTTATAATGATTCATCCAAAGATAGATTCTTGAGTAGAAGTCAAATTATTTGGATTTAAATCCCATTTTCACAAGCTTTGTAATATTGGACAAGATACCTAACCTCTTTCTAAATTTCCTTTGTTCATCTGTCACCTGGGGACAAGCATTGACAGAAAGTATTTGCTTCATAGGGTTGTCGTGAGGACAGCAGATCAGCAAGTGTGACCTCTACTTATTATTACTAATAACAACTGATGTTCAAGTTAATTATTGTAGTAAACAGGATAAAATAAACAACTCAATAATCTCTACGGATTCAACAAAGAAAATAAATTAGTAAAAAAATATACTGAAATGTTTATTTGATTTTATCATGGAGATGAAAAACACATCCAGGATAATGGATACTATAAAAAAAAAAAACAAGAAAATCATAAACAACAACAACAAAAACACTAGAAAATAGCAAGCCATGGTGAAGATGTAGAGAAATTGGAGCCCTTCTGCACAACCTGGGGGAAAACACTATGGCAGTTCTTCAAACAATTAAAATAGAATCAGGGCCTCCCCAGTGGTGCAGCAGTTGAGCACTGGGCTGTGAAGCTGCCCGCAGCCTATGCAGTGCCGGATCAATCCCTGGCTGCTGGCAAGGGTCCCACATGGCACACAGACCTCTCCTGCTGCCCGCTGCTTCTCTCAGCAGTGTACTGCGTCAGTCTGCCTGTTCTGTTCTCTGCTCTGGCTCTGGTGAATTCTCTCACCCTCTTGCGCTTCTGACTGTACCCAGTGCTTGAATAAATAAATAAATAAATCTTTAAAAAAAAAAGTGTTTAAAATAGAATCACTATATGATTCAGTAGTTTCACTCTGAGTATATACTAAAAGAATTGAAAGCAGGGACTCAAACAGATATTTGTACATTCGTGTTCATGTTAGTATTATTCTCAGTAGCCAACAAGTAGGAACAACCGAAGAACCCATCAACAGATGAATAGTTAAAATATGGTGTAAACATACAATGAGATTTTATACAATCTTAAAAAGGAAGGAATTCTGAACAAGCTACAACATGGATGAACTTTGGAACATGATGATAAGTAAAATAAGCCAGTTGTTAAACAATAAATACCATGATTCCATTTTATAAGGTAGCTAGAGTAGTAAAATTCACAGAAACGAAATGTAGAATGGTAGTTGCCAGGGGCTAGGGGATGGGGAGCATGGAGATTTACTGTTTAATGGCTATAGAGTTTTAATTTTGCAAGATGCAAAGAATTCTGGAGATTGGTTATATGGCATTGTGAATGTAGTCACCACCATTGAACTGTTCACGTACACTACAGCAAAGGGAAAAGCAATGATTGCCTGCTCACTTGATTCCTGAGAGATGATGCAGGGTCATGGTTGGTAAGCAGGTTGAGGACACCCTCAGGCCTGGATCTGGATCTAACTCCACTATTAACTAGGAGACCCTGGATAAGTTGTTCCATACCCCATTTCTCTAAGAAGGAAACTCTGCAAGGATAAAAAAGACCTCTTTATTGCTGAGTAATATTCCATTGTGTATATGTACCACATCTTCTTGATCCAGTCATCTATTTTTGGGCATTTGGGTTGTTTGCAAAGCTTAGCTATTGTAAATAGTGTTGCTATAAACATAGGGGTGCAGGTGTCCTTTTGAGTTAATGTTTCTGTGTCCTTTGGGTAAATACCTAGGAGTGGAATTGCTGGATCATATGGAAGCAAAGATAAACTCATGCAATTTGCAGCAACATGGTTGGAGGTGGAAGGGAACATGCTCAGTGAAATAAGCCAGAAAGAAAAAGAGAAATACCGGATGGTCTCACTCATAGCAGGAATTTAGAAAACCTAAATAAGGGAGCAGGAAAAAGACTAATTATAATAAAGTAAAAATCAAAATCAGGGCCTCCCCGGTGGCGCAGCGGTTGAGCGCTGGGTTGCGAAGCTGCCCGCGGCCTCTGCAGCCCCGGTTCAATACCCAGCTGCTCCCCGGCCACTGGAGGAGGGTCCCACATGGCGTGCAGACCTCTCCTGCCGCCCGCTGCTCCCCTCAGCAGTGTACGTCGGTCCTTCTGCCTGCTCTGCTCCCCGCTCTGGCTCTGGTGAGTTCTCTCACCCTCCCACGCTTCAGACTGTACCCAGTGTTTGTATGAACAATAAATAAATAAATCTTAAAAAAAAAAAAAATCAAAATCAACAAGCAACTATAAACCAGAGACACACTACAGGGGGAGAGGAGGGAGTAGGATCAAAACAAGTGTGTGAATTTAATAAGCTGAATATTAATTTAAATGCCTAAATTAATAGGGGGGGGATTGTATGGGGAATACGACCAAGATGAAAATGCATACATTGTGCAAAAATGAAAAATTATGTAAAAAATATATAAAATTTAAAAAATAATAAAAAAGAAAACACCTTTTTATCCAACTGTGAAATGATAGCTAAAGAAGACTAAACCTGTGCTACATGTTTTTTTCTATTAAGCTAATTTGAAACACTATATATATATATATATATATATATATATATATATATATATATGACACATGCGTAAGCACAATGACCATACAGCTAGGATTGTCAGGTAGAATACAAAGACTTAGCGAAATAAACAATAAAATATATTTAATAATAATTTTATTACAAGTATGTCCTAAATATTGCTTTATGTCCCAGGCAATATTTGGGGTACATTTATGTTAAAATGTTATTTCTTTTTATCTGAAATCCAAAATGAATTGAGTGCTCTGGATTTTGTTTGTTAAGGCTAACAACCCTATATATAACATTATTATTTTTATCATTAAATGAGTGACAAAGGTTAGCATTTTGGGGGAGGAAAAAAACTGTTTTTCCTAGTATCATAACAATCCTACATTCTGCCCCAGTTTTTGTGTTCAACTATTATTAAATAGGCACGGTAGGCATATGGCTTGATGACTAAAATGACAACTGATAATGGGTCTGATTTATTAATCTTCTATTTTGTCTCCTAATTACAATTGGTTTGAAACAAACACAATTATGAATGAATTAACTGCTTTATTTTCTTTTCTGCTTCTTATTTAATTAAGCTTTTGTGAAATATCCTTTATTCTGCTGCACTTCCCTCTCTACCCCCATTTTTCTCAAAAGCAGAGTTTTATCTGTGAGCACTATTGGACCTGAATCACTGTAGGGAAGAGCTGCTTTGATAATATCAATTATGGTTAAGACAGACATTTAACAAAACTTTAATTCAGGATTCTTCGGTGTTGGAGTATTTATGAAGTTGAATGTGATTTAAATGCTATTGGCCCTACTTGCACTCACCAGATAGTCTCCTGCTGGGAACAGTTTGTGCATTAAACTGGAATCCACTGAGAGAGACAATAGTTGTATCCTTTGAATGGAAATACTAACCATCACGAGTATTTTTTAGGCTTTATCTCAAGATAGGTACATCACATATGCTTATGCATTTGTTTGATTTATTAACTAGGCCCCCTCTGCTTCTCCTCTAAAGTTCGCGTTTGAATGCTACAGATAATAGTGTGCTGGTGATGACATTAGAACTAGGAGCCAAGAGGCACAAGACCAGCTCAGACTCTGTTGCCTGTGGTCCTGGGACATGAGTGTATGTTGTAGACTAAATGTTTGTGTCCCTCTCGCCCCCAAATCAGTCCTAACCCCCAGTGTGATGTCCTAACCCCCATTTGGAGGTGGGTTTTGAGAGGCAATTAGATCATGACGGTGCTGTACTCATGAATGGGATTAGTCCTCTTATAAAAGGGACACCAGAGAGCTCCTTCAATCCTTCTACCACATGAGAAGATGATGAGGAAGAGGACTCTCACCAGACCCTGAACTGATAAGTGCCAAGATTTTGGACTTCCAGCTTCTAGAATTGTGAGAAATAAATGCTTGTTGTTTAGTCACCCATCTGTGGCCTTTTGTTATAACAATGTGAATAGACGAAGGCATGAAGATTTGTGGAGCTACAATTGAAGAAAATGAATGCTGTTGTGAGCCTGTGCGAAGGTACTGACAAAAGAGCTCTGAGGACAATGTCAAGTTCAAGTATATGTAGAAAGGCACTTTTGATAAAAGCCTCTTTCTGGCCTTCCTCAAATTTCACAGGGGTCAGAATTGGGTAGCCAATCTTCCTCTACTTCACTCCCTCTGTATTGCCCCAAAGGCCCCCTCCTTGTCTTCCTGTGGCATCACCAAGCCATCATTCACACTGGAAATGACTGTTGCCTTTCTTGACAAACTCAGCTATGGCCAATAGGGGACCATCATAGATGCTTAAAGTATGGATAAACTTCCCACCCTCTTCAAAGAACACAATAGATTTAGGCATTTAAATTAATATTCAGCTTATTAAATTCACACATTTGTAAAAGGTCGGCTTTCTAAAGCCTTTATGTTTATATTATAAGCCTAGTTTTTCTATTAACAAATTTAGTACATGTTATACACAATAAGAGGAAACACCTTTGATTAGTTTTTGTGTTTTTTTTAATAATTTTATTTATTTATTTTATTTATACAAGCACTGGGTACAGTCAGAAGCACGGGAGGGTGAGAGAATTCACCAGAGCCAGAGCGGGGAGCAGAGCAGGCAGACTGACGAAGTACACTGCTGAGGGGAGCAGCGGGCGGCAGGAGAGGTCTGCACGCCATGTGGGACCCTCCTCTGGTGGCCGGGGAGCAGCCAGGGATCGAACTGGCGCTGCAGAGGCTGCGGGCAGCTTCGCAACCCAGCGCTCAACTGCTGCACCACCGGGGAGGCCCTTTGATTAGTTTTTTCATCAACTCAAATGGAAAGGATTAAATTTCCTTTAAGCTGTTAGTGCCATTTACATTAATCATTACTTTCTCTTTAACGTTTTCTATTGCAGTGATAAATTTAACACACAACTTTCTTTCTAAGCAACTTCAAATGGCTGATCTCATAAGTTAATGACTATGACAAGCAAAACCTTCTAATGATTTTGAAGTTTGTAAATCTAGTAAATTGGGAGTTATAAATATTGTGACTCTCAAGTTCTATCAGACATCCAAATAGTGTTTACAAACTTAGTGAAATTATCTTCTTCATTCAACTTCTGATTATAAGTCTTGGAGCTATGCTTACAAACTATAGTCAGCAGGGTGTGGTGACTGGCAGGAAGTGGGCCCAGGAAGTTCAGGACAATGGCTTCAGAAGAGTTGGCACATGAGTGCATGTGAGTGTGCATGTGTATGCACGTGTGTGCATGGTAAAGAGTGTGGGGAGGGCAGGAGGAGAGAGGATTCTAGCAGGAATGTAGGGAAGCAGGCTGAAGGGTTGAGTGAAACTTTAGTAGCTAGTAGAGTATAGGGAAAGAAAAGAGCAAAAGCCCTATAAACCCAAAACTTAAGGTCCAGACAGAGGCTAAAGAGAAGCGAAGTTGGGAGAACAAGCGAGCAGTCCGTGGCTCCTACCCTGTTCTCTTAGCTTTTGGAGCTGAACTTCAGTAATTGTGGGCTCATCCTTGCAGCTTTGGTCTTACTGTGATATATCTTCCTCTTTTGGGCTTAAGTAAACCTGCTGCTGAGCCCTGCAGGTTTGACTATGCTTGTCTTCTGTGCCTTGATCCCCATATGGTCACCCCTTGTAAGTCTTTATTGCAAACATTGATGTAGCAGATTCATAATGATAAGAATAATTTCTAATATAAGAGGGAAAAAAATTGCTGTTGAACACCAAACTTACTTCTAAAGAAAGTGACTTTTAAAATAGAAAGCGACTTAGAGAAATATAATCCAGGCTATAGAACAGAGCTGGAGAAGTGCTTAGTATAATCAAAAGGAATTCAGAATTCTCTAGGACTATTTGTGGTGGTGGTGAACAAGATCTCAGAAAGAGGTGGGTGCATGGGGAGGACCAGCATGGACTTGGTTGGCCCAAAAAGACAGTCACGTGTAATTACTGAGCATTTGGAATGTGGCAAGTCAAGTTGAGATGTATTGGATGTGTAAAAAACACACTGTGATGGAAGACTATGAAAAAAAGAAGGTAAAAGATTTCATAATTACTTTAAATATATTGATTACATATTGAAATTCTAATAGTCTTTGTAATAATATTGGGTTAAATAGAATATAATAAAATTAATAAATTAATTTTTAAATGTGACTAGTAGAAAATGTTGAAATGGGAATGTGGATTATTTTTTCCATTCAATAGTGCTAGGCTAGAGTCATTAGTTAAGATTAAAAGAATAAAATCCCTACAATGGGATGAATGATTATATCTTTAATGCACATTAGTATTTAATATTCAATTGAACTTAAGTTGTAGCAATATAAATGTCCTCCTTGACTCCCTCCAGATCTTCACAGATGTCTGCTCTATATTTCTCTTGCTCTATGTGGGTGTGTTTTCTGACGAGAACTTACGTTTCACATGTGTGTCACTGACACAAGGCAGAGACAGCACGTATAGGAAGAATTTATCATGAGATAAATAGACCTTCACCAGGAATTCATGATGCTTTAGCGAGGGGTTTTGACTTCTACAGAGTGTGGACTTAGGGCTCTGAGTTTTAATCACCTAATTTTCCAGAGGTAGCATTACCTGGAGTTATCTGGGTAATATCATATGGAAAGGATTACGAATGTATAGTTGAAAAACTTTGATGATGTTCAGTCCAACCCCTAAAAGTGATTGACAATGACAGCCCGAAAATCCTCCTGGTGACTCTGAGGAATTCTTGGTCTATCACTTCAACTACTTGACTACTTTCTGGGATCTTCCAAGCCAGCAAGGAGGATAAGATTGGAGAAACACTTGGTGATCAAGGGCACACACAAACATGGCTTGGGAGGCAGCAGGGTCTTTCTATTAGACCACCCTGTGACTTTCATCTACCTGATGTCCACCTCACACTCTCCCTGGGAAGACCTTCTCACTCTCAGAGCCCATAGCTAACTGGTAGAGGGAGTGTGGCTGCTGCTGAGCTCTGCAGGTTTGACCATGCATGTCTTCTGTGCCCTGATCCCCATATGGTCACCCCTTGTAAATCTTTATTACAAACATTGATGTAGCAGTTTCAGGGAGAAGGGATTTCCCAAACAGCTCTAATATTTTGTCAAAGACTCCCTCTTTGGAGGCTTTTTTTTTTCACCTTCTGACCTTGAGTTCACAAAAGATCCCATGAAGCTCACATCTCAACACTGGAGACAGTGTAGACATTTGACAATAGTAGAATCAATTACCTTCCCAAGTCCGATCAGAAAGTATCATAGGTAAGAAGTTATGTGTCCATAATCCCTTCTATAATATCCTTGGAGCCAGATGGAATTTGTGACTCTGAAATTTTCAGATTTTAGGAAGGTAACGTTGTGCACAGTTTATAAAACTTCCTAGTGAGGTGTGGGCACACACCCATAAACAAATGCATAATTGTTTTGGTGTGAAACATGTGAATATTCACACTAAGAGGAATAAAAGCTACAAGTAGCCTCATCTTTGTTCAGGAGGAGTTTTGATGCCAAATGAGTTTGCTCTTCACTTATTAAAAAAATAAGCAATTAGCCTTTGGTTGTCAGTGCTATATGGATTCTGTAACTGAAGATGAGTGTGTATGGATCTCATTCCCACTGCTGGGACTCAGAGGGCACCTGGGCCAGGCTTGCTAGTGTGGGGTCCACTTCAACTCGCAGTTCTGCAGTAAATCCTGCTGACACTAGGAAATCTGTAGTTCAACCTTGGTGCATTTGAGAGTATAATTCACCATTATGTAATTACACAAAGTCTGAAAGTCATCTAAACTTGAATTTCCCAAACAACTAGTTGTTTTTTGGTGACTATCATGAGGGCTGGCATGGGAAACTGCTTTTCAGCATTCAACTTTGGAGCACTATGGAAAATCAAGGATTTGTATATCTTATCATTTTTTCCTACTTCACAGTTAGCTTATGAGTGATTTTTTTTTTAAGATTTATTTATTTATACAAACACTGGGCACAGTCAGAAGCATGAGAGGGTGAGAGAATTCACCAGAGCCAGTACAGGGAGCAGAACAGGCAGACTGACGAAATACACTGCTGAGGGGAGCGGTGGGCACAGCAGGAGAGGTCTGCACGCATTGTGGGACCCTTGCTGGTGGCCAGAGATTGAACCGGCGCTTCAGAGGCTGCCCGCGGTGCCACCAGGGAGGCCCATGAGTGATTTTTTAATTCAAAAAACACTATAATTATGTCTTATGTCAGGTACTGCTTTAAGATAGGGACCTTGTAAACCTCATTTAACACATAAAAGGGTTAACCTCTTTAAAGAGGGTACAGGAGGGCCTCCCCTGGTGGCGCAGCAGCGGTTGAGTGCTGGGCTGCGAAGTTGCATGCAGCCTCAGCAGCACCGGTTCGATCCCCGGCCGCCAGGTGAGGGTCACACATGGCGCGCAGACCTCTCCTGCCGCCTGCTGCTCCTCTCAGCAGTGTGCTTCGTCACTCTGCCTGTTCTACTCTCCGCTCTGGCTCTGGTGAATTCTCTCACCCTCCCGCGCTTCTGACTGTACCCAGTGCTTATATGAATAAATAAATAAATCTTTAAAAAAAAATAAAGAGGGTACAGGAGGGTTAAAGTACTTGGTGAAGTTAGGTGACTGAGAAGGAATCAAAACCCACGAGTCTAACTGCTAAGAATCTATACTCTTAATCCTTATACAACACCCCCTAGTAAACATTGGGTTTACAGTGGGTTAATTTACAGTACACACAAGAAATGTACTTAAAACCAAACAAAAAACAAACAACAAATTCAATGTGCTTCATCTAGAATGTTAAAAGATGCTTTGAAAATGTTGACTTTTCATCTGTGGCCACTTTTCTCTTACCCAAAGTTAGATTCAATGTAGTTTTATTTTGGTAGAAATAGCAATTAAATATGAAGCTTGTTGTCATAACAATTATTTATTTTAATAGAAGTATTTGAAATTAAGTAATGTTTATAAGGGTGAACTGAATTTCCAGAGCTTAGGAATAATTTACATTATAAAGAACTTCCTTACTCTCTTCTGTGCATGAATAGGCTTAAAATACAGTGATGACTATTATTTACAATACCATAGTTATTACTTTGAACACACAAAATATTTTAAAATCACAAATTAATTATTAATAAAAAGATTGCTCTTGAAAATTTATATAGTTCATAAGGAATATAATTGTTCATAGAAAGAATGTTTTATGTGTTGTCATGATTTTGGATGAAAAATACAGCTAGCATCTGGCCAAGTCATGCAGTGTTCCAGAATGCCTCTTTCTGTTTTAGGTGCGCCTTAACTAAATGGATTCAGGATGTGAGAATCAAAAAATAACCTGCCTATGTTTTAGAAAAAGAGGCCCAAATACAAATAGAATCAATGCTCAGCAAATCTATTTGTTCTTATACATTTGTACTTACTTTAGCTTAATTTCTTAGTAATAAAATTTTGCTTGGAAAATCCCAATATTGCTGCCACTAAACTGAAAAGAAACAAGAGATATGGACATGCAGAAGCTGGAATCCCTGGGTGTATCTGGTGCCCCACGAAGCTAGCCAGGCATAATTGGGATAGCTGCTATCATGGCCTAGCATCCTGGGTGTGGCTGGGATTGACTGAGAGAAAACATGGGGAGAAGTTGATTTCTTTTCATTTTTATTTGTTTTAAGTGCCTTTCTTGTGTGTACTATGTATTAACCTACTATAAACCCAATGTTTATTAGGGAATGTGGTATAGAGATTAAGCATATTGACTCTTAGCAGTTAGACGATTCCTTCTCAGTCACATAACTTCATCAAGTTCTTTAACCCTCCTGTACCCTCTTTAAAGAGGTAACCCTCTTACCTATAAAATGAAGCTTACAATCGTCCCTATCTTAAAGCAGCACTAGATGTATCTGCATTGGATCATCTATTATAAATCCATAAAATTCCTCCCAACTCTATAGAACATGTGATTTCTTGTCTCTAAAAAGTTCTAAGCAAAATATAAATTAATGGTAGTAGAGAGTATAGGTTATATTACATTCCTACTCACAGTGACTTACCACCACTGAGGTCTAATTCTCACTAAGGAAATTACCCTGGGTGACCCTCCCAGGTATCTGTCCATCAAACTGTAACTCAACAACCAAGGCTGGATCTTGCGGGTCTTGTGAGGCCTCCTTGCCTGTCCTGGCAAGGGAAAAGACAACTGGAGGGTGGAGCTTAACTTATAAGATTCAATAGGCCACCAAACAGAAAAGATCATGCAGCTCCCCTCAAGGGAAAGTGGGGCCAGCAATCCTGTTTCTGCTGTACTCCTTGCAGTAACAAGCAGATAGATGTTGTAGTCCTTTTCTCTTAGGGGAAATGCAAGGAACTGTATTTGTCTGTGCAATTTTGTTTACATGGGAGTGGTGATGATGATGATGATGATCCGTCAATGACAGTATGAATGAAGCAAGGACGATGCTGCATATGTTTTAGTGTCCCTCACACCTGGTATGTACATGCCTTGTGGAAGGAGTTCAACAAAATCTGGAACAAAGAAATGGATGACTGAGGTTTTCTGTAACCTTAACTTCATGAGGCATTTCTAATTGCTTTTCTTTCCCAAGCTGCCCTAGTTCTATCACATCCAAAAGGCATTCTATAAGCCTGAGATAACTTTTGACTTGCAGTAATTTGTCTTGATAAGAACTGGAAACTATGATTTTGTTGCCCTCATAGCAGTTAGGAAACAATAGGAACCAACTAAATTGCATTTCCATTTTTAAATGTACTTGCTGTTACTGTTTGGCCCTTACCTAAACCTCTTTCCTCAGGAACAAATTAGTCTTCAGATAAATTTTGCACTTTAAATTCCTTGGCCAAGTCTTTAGTCAAACCGAAACGTAAGCCATTCTTTGAATAGAAAATGCTCTGACCACCATCAGTGTTCACACTTGTGGTTGTTTATCTCATAACAGTAACAGGCCTGCATTAACCACACGTTGTCTCTCATCTAGTTCCCTGTGTGGTCAATGACACTTTCCTTGTGAGGCTGTTTGACCCTGCAGCTACTGCCCAGAAAATGGCCTGTCTTGATATTTTGGTTTTGGCCTTAGAGCACACTCATGAATGAGCAAATGGTCCTTGGCTAGACTCCTAAAAATAACTTGTTTTGCTTGCTGCCTCAACATCTGACTGCAAAGTTGGTGATATGTATTATTAAGTAAATGTAAATTTACTGTGGTTTATGCTCTGTTAATCTGTGTTGCGGTTTGAAACAATGTCAGGATTTCGACTGACTTTTTTGAGTTTACATATGAGTTTGGATCCACGTGAATGGATCTTTTTGTCTCTGAGTGAACTCTTTTATGCAGACTTTGTTTTTCTCCTCTTGCCCGGTGTCATGCAACAAAAACTGTGTATGTGTGCGGTCATATTTTCATCTGTGTGCAGGCTGCCCCCTTGGGGTTTGAACATTAGTATTTGTTGATTTTTCCTGCCATATATATTTATTTGCAAAGAGTTTCATTTACATGCAAAAAGATAAGGAGATTTGAGGGTGTGCAATTTTTCAGTAATAAACTCACTATGTCTAAAAAAAGTAACGGGCAGTTTTATATGGTCTCTTTATAAACTATTGAAGGGGAAAAAAGCACACTCCATTCTTGCTGCTAGGATAAGCCAAACTGGATGGGAAGACTCTGTCCATTCAAATTTAACTGATCTATATCAAAAGACTCGGCATAGATGAAAATCAGTATTTCAAAAAGACAGTGGCTAAATAAAAAATATCATACAACATCAATCCCAAGTAACCTTTTTTTCTTCCTGTCTGCAATTTATTAGTACCATGGCAATAGTAAAATAAAAGGAACCTGAAAACATGATAAGAATGATTGCATTTTTGGGGGCCTCCCCTCGTGGCACTGCAGTTGAGCACTGGATTGCGAGGCTGCCCGCAGCCTCTGTAACACCAGTTCGATCCCTGGTCACCGGTGAGGGTCCCACAAAAAAAAAAAAGAGAATGATTGCATTTTTGTTATTGATATTTTCATTAATTGTAATACAATATTTTGACTTAGACTGGCCTCTTGTTTGAAAGTGTCTTGGCCGTAAATTATTCTTAACTGGATATAATCTACTTCCTGCATTTTCTAAATGAAAACAAATCATATTTTATGGGCTCTGGATTTTTATTTACTAAGAAATGCATTAGTTTTTTTAATGGTGTTAAATGAATAGCCAGACTGTGAATTATGGTTTTCTAATTGTTAATAGTCCACCTGCAAATTATTCAAACTTTCGTTTTTCTAATGCTCATATGTTCACAGGAACTCAGTCCAAATGGTTAGGAGTTAGACAGATCAGCTGTAACTGTTTAACACAATGACAAGTTAAAAAGATGCCCAGACCATATAACTTTTTAGAGGCAGGAACAGAAACTGCAGTGAGGCTAGGCATTGTACTCTTGATCAGTCCATCACTGATGAGCTAAGACATGGATTTGATCCTCTTGTATCAGACTTGTGACCAAAGACTGTAATACCTAACTTCAGCACCTCAATTGATTCTGAGTTTTATTCAACTGTAAAGATAGGCAGGCCAGGTTTGTTTGGTTTTTTTTTTCTTCCAATCTTTGACAGGTAACAGAATTCAACAGAGAGATTTTTAAAGGTACTCATCTCCAGATCCCACATCCAGACCCTTGGATACAATGCCCTTGGATATTGTATTCAGTAGTTTGAGGGAGGACTCTGTCAGTAATATTTTGGGAAAAGCCCCCATGTGGTTCCAATGAACACTAAAAGTTGTGAATTAGTGGCCTATATCCGTGGCCAGGTCTCCCAGCCTGGAAACAGAAAAAGATTTGTGGGAACAAAGGAATTATCCCTTTTCTGGCTCCACACCTGGAAACACTGGAAGGCTGAAGAATTCCTGATTGTATGTCTAAACCTCAGAGCCGTGGTCAGGCAACTGAGAAATTTCTCCTTCCTTAAGCTACAAAACTGTGGCAGTTGTTTGGTGATTTCCTTGCAGTAGATAAGAGAGAAGTTGTCACTCCATTCCTACTGGGAACCTTCTCTCTCCTCTTCACAGATGCTGGAGTTCCTTTTGTCTAAGTGTGCTTCCTGCCAGGGTTGCAGGACTGGGCATTCTTGGGGTGCTGGTGAAGCCTGTTCCCTCTCTGTCTCCCTATTCACCTTCTGTGATATTATGTGTGCATATTTGGTCTTCCTCCTCACTTCCTAGCTCAGAACTCCCCCAAACCTTGAATCTTCTAAGTGTGGAGAGTGATAAAGGTGTCTCTTGTTATGTGCATGATGTGACTTTTGGGAAGCCCCTAAGGTGGTGGTGGCTGTTTACAGGGGAAACCAACAGGACTAGAGGGTGGGACTTTCAGTGCTGCCTCTGATTTTCTGGGACAGGAGAATGGGGTGGGGTGAGTAAACTAATTGCTAAAGGCCAATGAGTAAATTAAGCATGCTGTAATGAAGTCTTTACAGAATCCCAAGAAGAGCATTCTTCAAATTTCTCCTGGGTTATTGAACATGTGAAAATTTAAAGAGATGGCATGTCTGGAGAGGGCACGGAAGCCGGTGCCCCTTCCATACCTTACCCTATGTATGTCTTCCATCTAGCTGTTCCTGACTTATATTGTTTGCTATAAATAAGTGGTCTAGCGAGTAAATAGAGGACTGCTCTAGCAAATTAATCCAAAGTAAGGAGGGGTTCATGGGAATCTCTGATTTATAGCCAGTTGTTAAGAAGCACAAATAATATTCTGGGCTTGTAATGGGTACCTGAAGTCTGAGGAGAGACTCATGGGAAGTGCAGGTGACAGCCTGGATTTACAGCCAGAAACTGAAGTGGAAAGCAGTCTCTAGATAGTGTCAGAATTGAGTTGAATTCTCTGACACACTGCTAGTGTTCAAGTATGGTTTGCAGTGTGGGGAAGCCTCCCCCACCACACCCCCATAGGAAACTGATCTCAAATATACCCTACATACTCCTTCCATTTAATTAAAAAAGCTATTTGAGTATATACTATGTATCATATTTTTCTCACATGTAACAAGTAATTTTTTAAAGATTTATTTATTTATGCACACAAGAGTTGGGGTGTAGGCCAGAGAGTGGAGGAGTGGGAGGGGAAGAGGGGCTGAGAGGATTGGGCAGAAACAGAGTGGGGAGCAGAACAGGCAGATTAACTGAAAAACACTGCTGAGGGGAGCAGTGGATGAGACAGAAGAGGTCTGCTACGCCATGTGGGTCAGCTCCCTGGCCAGGGATTGGGATAGAACTCGTGCTGCACTGGCTGCCAGGTAACTTCATAGAGCTGAGACTTAACCCCTTGCACCACCAGGGAGGCCCCATGACAAATAATTTTAATGTATAATCCCATTAATCTTAAATCCACCAATCTTAAATGAGGATTTCTTTGAAATAAACAGAAACCAATTGAAAGTCTTTTCATTTTTTAATACTTTATTAAAACTATTTATTTATTTATTCATATAAGAGCTGGGGTGTAGGCCAGAAGTTCAGGGGGAGGGTGTAAGAGACAGCAACAAAGTCAAGAGTAAGCAGTTTTGGTCTGGAACAATTAATTTAGGAAGCCATTCAGTTCAGAAGCTTCTAGCTCACTGCTTCAAGCCTCCCTAGTGTGGCTCTCATTCTTGGGGTCCATATGTCAGCCCAAGTTCCAGTCATTATATCCATATCCTGGGCAGTAGAAGGAGATAAAAGGAAAGGAGTTAAAAGACGTACTGTCTTGAACAGTAAGAACTTAGACTCCATTTCTATAATGCCCATTACAGATACTGAATCATGGAGACATTCTAATAGAACAAATAATTATCAAATGGATAACTCTCTTTAAATTAGATATGTGATATGCATCCTTCTGGGCACTCTATTTTATGGACACATAAACTGTGTGTGTGTGTGTGTAAGCAAGCTCAGGGCAGGTTCTCTACGGATCCGGGCAGACGGGTAAAGGAGAGTCCTGGAGCCCTCCGTGGTATTTTCAGGCTTTTAATGATCTTTCTACACCATTTGTAGTGAGGCAACCAGGTGCAGGGCAGGCAGGGGGGCAGGGGGGAGTGGTGGCAGGAGGCTGGCAGGCATCCCAGCCCCCCACCAAATCTTTGGGCTCTCTGGCATCGTCTTGTGGACGCTTCCTCTCAAAATCATTCCGCCACTGCCCGCCGCTCTCTGCCACACTGCCCTCTACCACCCTCCATCCTCTGTGACGCTGCCCTTATATGCTCAGCCTCCAGGCTCAGGTGTGCACACTCACGCACACCCACATCACACTCCAGGTGTCCAACATCAGTCACGTGTACCCTGTGCCTGAGCTCCCAAGAGCCTCCTGCATTCAAGACCACAGGCAATAGCCACAGAGGCCAATGGTGTAAAAGCCTGAAAAATCTTCATTTACCCTACAGTGTGTATACTAGATTTTCCCTCTATTCCTTATAATATCAAAGAACCCTCTTCTGTAACTGTGTATATGGTTTTAAAATTTGTATCTATCCTTACTCATTCCTGATCTGCAGATGTATATCCAACATTGTATTTGCTCATTCCACCTCTAGCGAACCAGAAGAAGAAATGTTTCATACCCAAAATTTGGGGTTTTGAGTGCCTGTGGGTGTTGGGAAAGTCCCAAAAAAGTGACTTCTAGAAAACTAGGGCTAATTAACTACCTGCCAGGCAGCTTAATTACTTTACAAAGGACTATTTTTTTTTTAATTCCCTGCTAGCCCTGCAAGGAAAGTCACACTTTGTTGTCATCCTTTTCACAGAGGTGGAGAAGCTTGAACAATTGCTAAAGTAACTTGGTTATAATTACAGTTGCATAGCCTGATATCCACAGCAAACTTTCTGCCTTCAAAGTCCTTGTTTTTAATCACTCTGTTGTGCTGCCTCCAACATGGCCACTCACTATATCTGTCATCATTTTAGTGCTGGTGTGTCAACAAAACCCATTGTGGAGCACTGCTTTATGAAGGACAATTCCTTTCTGGAAAACCTACAGTCTAATTGGGGAAATAACACGATCATATGAAATGACTGGATACTGAATACACTACCCACCAGAATACCGAAGATCTCAAGACTGAAACAGGCTCATGAGTCTAGATGAATTCTGTGTTCAACTCTGTGGTTGTTATCATCCTTTCGTGGTCTGTCTCGCCTCCCTATGTGAAAGAAGCACTAGTTTAAGACTAAGGTTTTGTGGAATTTTTTCTTCAGTCAAATCTTATTTTGTCTCAAATTAACCACCAACTGTTTTTACATATACTCACTTATTTACTGCAGCCCTCTTCCCCAAATCATTTATTTGCAGTCACGTTCACATATTCTGGGTACTGAAAATTAGTTCAGTAAAAAAGGAAGAATGAAACTCATAAAGATATTGTTAATGGATCTCTTTGTGCATAAAAAGAACTTGAATCTTCCCTCCCACACGCTGTCCTGAATTTCCCTTCTCAAAGTTTTACTTTTTCTCGGAATGTCTGTGTGTGCCATATGACAGTGATTTTCTGTGGTAATTGCTTTATTTTTCAATAAGAATCTTTAGAATAGGGAACTCCTACAATACTTATGTGTAAATTATGGTTGTTCCAAGGCAAAAGTCGAAGCTTTGAATATAAACCTGTACCATTTCTTTTTCCCCTTTAATGTAAGTAGAATTTTGACTGATATGCAAAAATCAACAAGAAAATCTTTTAAAAAAATCATTCCTCTTTTAAAAAATTGTTTTCATCTATGGTTTCATATGTTTGGATCTACACACAGGATCTGAGAGAGGACAAATCATTACTGCATTTTAAAATACTCAGCTTACCAAGATAGAGTACATTGTTTTATGCAAAAGTTGGGTGAAATTTTGTCATAAATGCAATTTTAAAATTAAAGTGCTCTCAGGCTGACCTACTCTGGTCTATGCTGGTCATAAAGAGTCTGCTGCCCCCCTAGGCATCAGGGCTCTGTGTGAGGAAAGAACACACCTTGTCAGAGAGAGTCCCCAAAGAAAAGATTGTGGTAGCAGTAGCTTTATTTTGCTCACTTGCAATAGCAACAACAAAATGATGCCACAGACGAAAACTGTCATGTCCCACCCACGCCATCTGTCCTGTGCTGTGCACCCACAGCTCCCCTCATTCTACAAATTAATCTTTCACACATTTTTTAACAAAAAAAGTGTTAATGTTATAAAAGAAAAAAAAAAAGGAAAACAGAAAGGGCTGTGTGGAAAATAAATTAAATTTAAATTTGATGGCAGTTATGACTTTTTTTATTGACTATAAGAGCAAACAGTCAGATCAAATTGGTGCCACTGGCATATCATTAAAACTACAGGGCACCCTTAATGATCTCTGACAATGATCGCGGGTGTGCTTTTTTTAAATATAGCACGCACATTTTGTCCAATTTGGACTCTTTTTTCCTGTTGCTTTTGTCCTCTTTCTGAGTGGATATTATTCATGAACTGAGTCTTTATTATCTATTTGGCCATCTGCATAGCATTGGCCATAGTCCCCTGTATTGTAATTTTGAGTGAAAATAAGGACTAGTGGAGATTGCAATACTAAAAAATAATAATAATAATATGCTTTAAGAACTTGAATGTAAAAAAAACACTTAAAGAAAAAATAGTTGTGGTAGAGGTGAGGTTTGAAGGCACATGGTATAGAGGTAAGGGGAAAACATAAATCTCACTGATTTAGGATAACAAAATCTGGCCATTCACTCTGACAAACTAATATGCACTTGCTTGATAACAGGCAGTTCAGAAAGGAATGTTTCTTCATGGTAGAATATCTCTAAAAGAAAAAGAAATTTTTTTGGTTTTCATTTTCTTACATGCTTTTCTCTTACTTCAAAAGTTCACATACATTTCTTAGTGGAGTGGCAATCTTAAAAGGTAGCTAGACCCCTTTGGCTATTAAGATTTTAAAATTTGAATATTTGTGTTTACAAGGCATGAGTTGTTTTGTTTTTAAGTTAGTGAAGGAAGATTTATTTTTGGTATTACTTACAATATTAGAAAATTATGGATTGGGAAAAAAGTGAATTACTGAACAATTATATAATTGTTTTTTCCCCTAAAATTTTGTCTTTTTTTAATTTGGTTCTCTTCATTCTCTTATCCTATTTTCTTCTCTCTCTGAATTCCAAAATTCTCTTAATCATTGTTAGCTTGCCCTTTGGTTGTTCTTTCCATTTGTCTGATTTTCCCTGCAGTCACTGGAAAGGTATGAAAATCAGCTGATTGAGAAATGAATGTGGATTAGCAGTGAAACTTCTTCCTGGCAAGAATAAATACATAAGGTTACACTACTGCATTTATAACAATAACAGTGAAAATATATACTATCCAATTTTTTAGATATTCCTTCAATGTGTGTGTGTTGTTGTTGTGTGTGTGTTGTTGTTGTGTGTGTGTGTTTGTGTCTGTTTATAGCGGACTCTTGAGGAATATGCAATTAAAGCTATTCTCTCTTTTTCACACACACACACACACACACACACAAATTGGGCTTTCTACCAAAGCAAGACATAGTCTGTCAATTATGCCACTACTTAGAAAATAAATTATTTACTTACAGTTAACAGTAGTTTAAAATAAGCTTTTTTTTTTTTTCATATATACATTTTGTTTCCCCTCCAGATTGGCTCAAGTATGTTTAAAGTAACAACATAAATGGAATAAAAATTTCAAATTTGGAAAGCTAGAGCTAATCACTTTAATATCCATATTGATTTACCTAAAAATAATAAAGAATTTCTAAAATCAAGAGGGATAATCCAGTTTCCAAGGTAGTGGCTTGCTCTTGGTAGATAAAGTTTAAGCCATACATTTTTATTTATTTTTATACCTACTTGTCTTTTATAAAAAGAGTTTGGTGGTTGTCTAAAGGTGATTAAGAGATAGTTTAATCCTTTATTTCCAAGGCTACTTTAAGTACAAATATTATAATGGCCTAGAAATATTAAACATTCCTGTCTTATTGAAAGGCAAGCAATTTTAAACATTACAAAATTTGTATTTATATATTGGCATTAGATAGGTTAACTTCATGTGATCACCTGGAAGTAAAAATGTGTTATTTTACAGATCTGTTTTGTCACTAAATTGGTGTGATAATCACTGATGTTTTCAACTCATTCGGATGTACCTTTGACATTATGGTGCAGATTTCTCTTTACCAACTATATTCCAGGTCTGATTCTTAAAAAAAAAAAAAAAAATTTCCCACCTAAAACAGCAAAATTCAGTATTGAACATTTACAATTGAGACACGAAGTTTTTAACTCTTACAATATAACAAGAATTAAATGATTAACAATAATTGATTTTTAAATCTTTTAGAAATATTATGTGATAAATACTTTTAAGAATATTAAAAGCTGCTATACTTGTGTAAAATGGTTTAAGCCAATATCACATGCCTCAATCCTTCTTTTGATTCACCCCCTCTCAGCCTCTCTCAAAGTATTATCTCGTACTGAACATCATCTGAATACTAAACATTATCTCTTAACCATGGCTTAGGATTCTTCGGGAGTCTTCTCTGAGTTTTACTAGGAATTTCAAGTCAAAATAAAGAACAGGGCCTCTCTCTTCACTAACTCTGATTCTGTGGGTGGTTTAGAATTGTTTAGAGAAGCAAAGTTGGAGACATGAGCACTAATATGCTGAGGTAAGGTATGCTTATTCTTGGATATTTGTGTAGCTGTTTTAACTGATGTAGATTAATAATCTCAGCAGATATATACCAAAAAAAAAAAAATCTCAATCACATTTCTGACCAAATCCCTCCTTATGGCCACAAGTTTGTTTTTCATTTAAACAACACTAAATATAGGCATAAGGGTTTGAGATGAATTATGTAAGCCCTTTAGCCATAACCATTACATTCTGCCACCAAATGAGCTGCTGTTCTCACTTTGTTTTATGGGCTCTGTGTAGCCTGTGTTATTGTATCTGCCAAATAAAACCCAGCAAACCATGCAAATGAAATATAATCTTTTATCTCTCATAGTCACAGGATGCTCCCATATACATAGTTTTATAGATTCCTCTGCACCAGATTTACTGTTATTAGGACCCTACTGTCTTAATAGAATCACCAGAAAGAGAAAACATTCTTTGCTTGGAGGCATCTTCGTTTATATCCACCACTGGCATATGTCTTTAGTTGAAGCTCCACTTGAAAAGTCAGGAATAATTTCTTCCATTATATTTTCAGCTTGTCTGTGAAGTTAAGTTGAGGTCATGGACCTTTTCCTGAGAATAAAGACAGTAGATCATATTTTATACTGGATAGCAGATTATAATTTCTAAAATAATGGAGCTTTTTTCTTTTAATTTCAGAATGGCCTAAATATCTGAAGAACAATGACTTAAAGAATTGATGACTAGCTGGTTCTGCAATTTACCAGTTTTAATTTGGAGTCTTGGATAAGTCACTTAGCCATTCTGTTTCAATATCTCTTCCAGCAATGAAAATAACAACACATCTTATGCCTATAAGAGATGTTTTGAAAAATAACTCATTTCTGAAATGCCTCAAAGATGAAGTTCTTTTTACATATGCTTGAGAGAGAATTGCTATGACTCTATCATGAGTAAAGGCTCTACTACGTCCATCTGGGTTATTTCTGTGCTGGATCAGTGTACCCCCAAGAAGGCAAATGGACACTTTTTTGGCAGTCTACTGAAAAAACTCTATTTCTCACTTTTTCCTGAGTTTGAAGGGAGCTGTTGAACATGTAAAGTACTGTTACTCCCCATAGACTCTGGAAAACGCAATGGTTTAAGTTATTTCTTTCCATCTCTCCGTTCCTCCTTCCTGCTTTTTACTCCTACTCTCCTTCCTTTCTTTACTCCTTTTCTCCCTTCATTCCTATAAATCTTTTTGATTGTTTATTTATTATGTTCCAAGTGCCATTTTAGGTGCAACAACTAGTTTCAATGTCATAGAAAAAAACTTTATTCTGAGGGAGCTTATATCCAAGGAAGCTAGTAAATAAAAAATAGTTAGAATCTTAGACATGGGAATTTTCCTGGTTTATTTTATTGACATAGCTCAATCCTGTTTCTCCTCAATGTTAATTCATGCATCTGGTTATGATCCAGGACAGATGTTTTATTGGAAGCAATGTGCCTAGTACCAGTATATTAGGTGATCAGTGACTGTCGATGAATGCATTTCTGTAATGTCATAAGTTAGGTTAATAAATAGCTCACAGTCCTCAATGAAAAGTCAATATATCTCCATAAATTCTCTACAAGGTTGATCTCAAACTATGCAATGAGTATCCTATGAAGCTTTGACTTTGTATTAAGAAAATATAGCTTATATCAAAAGGTTTCAACAGAAAAACGAGCCAAACTAATGACCAAACATGGGCACACACACACACAAGGCTGCCTCAACCATGACAACTTGTCTGAGAGGTGATAAATTCTTAGTGTATTCTAATTTTCTTTACTTTTTGGAGTAGCTATTTCATAAAATATTGTTTAAGGACAATGACCAAGACATGGTTTGACAAAAAATAGTGTGAAGCTTAGCAGGGCCCAGGAAGGACAGTGACATCTTTGTTTTATTTAACTTGCTGTTGTGCCCACCTCCACCAACACTGTTCCCGCCATGTGGTCTTGATCATAACCACACACTTCCTCTTGGGATCTTTCCTTTTCTCCACCTCTCTTCAGTTACCTTCCTATACTGCCAAATGTTTTGTTTTAGTATAGTTTATTTGTATATTTTATATATATATATATATTTGCTTTCTCCTCTCAGGTGTAGTCCCCATAGAGTTCACCAACAATTCACCCCTATACCATCGCCATGGTCCCTTATGGTCTTCCCTCCCCTGTTTTGATCCCTTTCCCTCCCCTTCTCTCCCTCCTCTGCATAATGTCTCTGATTTATAGTAGCCTGCTGATTTTGTTTGTTTTATTTTTAATTGTTATTTCCCCCTTATCCCTTTTTCGGTTCCCCTATATTCCTCCTATAAGTGAAACCATCAAATATTTTTCTTTTTCCTTCCGACTCATTTCACTGAGCATCATCCCTTTCAGCTCCATCCATGTTGCTGTGAATGGCATGCGTTTATCTTTTTTAATTGCTGAATAATATTCCATTGTGTATATGTACCACAACTTCTTGGTCCAGTTATCTATTGTTGGGCATTTGGGTTGTTTCCATAGCTTACCTATCATAAATAGTGCTGCAATAAACATAAAGGTGCAGGTGTCCTTTGAATTAATGCTTTTCTGTCCTTTGGATGGATCCCTAGGAGTGGAATTGCTGGGTCATAATGTAGTTCCATTTTTAGTAGTTTGAGGAACCTCCACACAGCTTTCCTGTAAAATCTTCTCACTGGTCTTTATAGTCCTACCTCTCTGCTATAAAGCTGTTGTTCCTTATATTGCTCTTTTCGGTCTGTCATTTGTCTCTGTCAAAAATGGCCTATTGTGTATGTGTTTTTGTTACACAGACTCTTGTTGCTATTCTGTAGTAGGGAGCCTGTGTTTCTGCCTTTGCCCCATATTCCAAGTATAGGATATGGCTTGGCATTGTCGATCAGTTGTCAGTTTTGTATTGCTTTGTTTTTCTTTTTGTTTTTTGCTATGACCTTGTTGAACAGTCTCAGTTTTGCCTAACAACTTCAGAGCAAGGGGTTCTCAGTTAATCATTAGAGTCCAGAGAGAGAGAACAAAGGAAGATTCAAGGCACCTAGAAGGAATTCAAAATGTTTTTTCTGAGTTCGTATTCAAGAGCCACTTTTCCTATTGTTTCCCATGAAGTCATCACTGCAGTTTCAGTGTAAAATGCTTATTTTTACTGAGTTTAATTTAGATACACATTTGCATTGTAAAATGAGTACTTTAAAAATAATCATTTTAGTCTTAAGCATAAATGCTAGTTCTTTGTAAGGGAAGTAACTTCCTGAGTAGCATGTTATCGCTAAGGGTGAGGTAAATTTCTGGAATGAGATTTAACCTTCTGTCTACTCTTATTACCAGGAATAGTTTGAATTTGTTATGTATCAAGATGTTTGCGTTAAATTTATAGACATTCTTTATAAGAAGAGAATTTTATTAAGGCAATTTTGTATTATTACAATAGTTAGGATTGATGTACATTTATTAACCACTGAAAGAAGGAAATGTTATCTTTGTCCAGTGGGTTCACAATAAAAGTTCTACATAATGAAGTTCTGAATATAAGGGGGAATATATATTATTTCCTGTATTGTTGACACCCAGCAGTAAGTGAAAATTTTACAAGCACCATAAGAATGGACTTCAATATTTCTCTAATGTAAGTTCTCAGTAAATAATTTTTGGATTATTTACAGTAAATATTGTTTTACTTTCTGCCAGATTGAAGTCCAAGAAATGCTGCATTTTTAAACTGATGCAAGAATAAAAAAGAAAAACTTCTCTATGTATTGGAATGCAGACAGAGCTTTCTGACTTTTGGTTAGAACGGCATTTGACAGACAGTAGGAATGTAGAGTCAATACCTAATGGTCATTTTTCTTGTTTTCTCACTTCACCTGAGTTCATTAAATTTCTACAACACTCAACTTAAGCACATGAATAGAATTAAGAATATTAGTATTTAAATACTCCTCTGCTTCATTCTTTCATATTGAACAAATTACCTCTATTTACTATAAATTGTGCAGAATTTTAGAATAATTAATGCTTCTTAAAGACCTATATTATTAAAAGTATGGGGTATGAATAGCATAAGTTGATATTAATTTTTAAATTTTTAACAGAATCTACTCATCTGGAAAAGTCAAATGTCTCGCCACATTATTTTCAAAAAAATCAACTCCTCCAAAAACCACACGGAAGAAATGAATGCATCTTATTTTTTTTAAATTGAGGTAACATTGATTTATGACATTACAAACATTTCAGGTATACAACATTGTAATTCAACAGCTGTATATCCTTCATCATGATCACCATCTAAAGTCTAGTTTCCAAAAAAAGAGAAAAGTCTAGTTTCCACCCATCATCATACAATTATGCATCTTTTAATTATCCAAATTAATGCAACCTCTAAATCAACCAATTCAACATCTGGATTTGGAGGCACTGCATGATTTTCAAGGATGATAGACTTGTCTAAAAATATTTATTTTCTTTAGGACAGTAGTTAAATAGTTTTTAACTAATTGAGCTCACATCAATGGATGCAGGAAAGCATTCTGTGTGGCATTGAAGAAAGTCAGCCTGGGGCTCAAAAGTTGTCTGGAATCATATACAAAAAGAATAATGAATGTATTTTTAGTGCAAAGTTAACTGTAAAAAATATCCAAAAGTATGCAGTTTTTCTTTCCATATGTCATAAGACATAATGCATTTAGGGGAGAAGGAATGGGGGGAGAGAGAGGGGGAGGCAGACAATGAGAAAAAAGAGGTGTGGGTTGGGTGGCTCTTCACTTTCTTTCTAAATTCTCCAAAGTGGCCAGTCTTGGTCTCAACCAAGCCTGAATTAACAGCCTCCTTCAGCCATTATGTTGTCTCTGGATTTATAATGGTATTGTATAAGCGCTGATTTACAGTAAGCAACTGAAAACTGGCTACACAGGAAAAACAGTTCTGGGAAGACTATCTTTTGCTCCTCTTTGCCCTTAACCTTCAAAGAGGTCTGAATTACTGGTGTAGGCTGATTCTTTCAGTATAGGGGGTATATCCCCAATTCCCTGTGTAAATATGCTAAGGACCTTTCTGCAAGAATTTGTGAAAACATTATTTTTGTCTTCAGGGCGGAGAGGATGAATTATGTATTCATGGCTTCAAGAATGTAAGAAATAGATTCAAGTATTATAGAAGTTATAACCCAGGAAATGATTTGGTATATAATGTGTTTTGTGGAATATTATTGTATATATTTTAAAAAAAACATTCTTTAGGAGATAGGCCTCTTGTTCATTTTATTATTGTGGTGTGTGTTCCAGCTTGTTCATTACTTTAAAAAAAAAAACCAAAAAACGATTACCTCAACTGTGTTTCTGTGCCTCCTCTTCCTGACTCTAGGCCATTTCAACCTGTTCACTTCTAAAAGCCAGGAGAGAGAGAATCTAAATGAACTAATGGATTTTCATTTGTCTTGAGACATTAAAGTGATTAGGTTTAAAGAAGCTTCAATTTTTTTTTCTTTTTAGTATGTTCTTCTCTCTAAATTTTAAACCAGGTTTGCCTCTACTCATATTGTATTAGGTTTTATAGTTATTTCTAATATTACATATTAGAATATACGGTCTTTATTATTAGTTTTTGCCTCCCAATTTTTTAAAGGAAAAATACCATCGTCCATTTCATTTTTTAAAATTTATTTATAGTTTGTATGTTGAGGATCTTCCAAAGGTGATTAAAAGTATAATTTGTACAAAATACTTATAAGGCCTTTAAAATAAACTCAAAAATTAAAAAAATAAATCATTGTTAAAAAAATAAAGATAGCACAAATACAACCACACCAGGAAAGAGGGGTTAGAAGGTTGTTGTAATTGAACATTACATTTAGACCTGATGTTCATGTCCTATTATATTGTTATTTAGTTTCTCTGTTGTTTCAAATTTTTATGTAGTGCCTTTTCTTTTCCAACTAAATTTAAACTCCAGGAATGAGAGAATCTATTTCATACTTTTTTGCTGTCTTTGGGATCCCATCAGCTTACCTTTTTGGATACATAAAATATTCCAGAAATGTTTTTATTGATTCTGACAATGTATGATTATTCCATACATTTTTCATAAGTTTATAAAATCTTCTACATAATTGAGGGATGACATACTTGCTTCCTTAAATATCCATTAATCTGTATTTCCTGGCTATACTATTCAACACTCAAAATGGACTCCAACAATGATCTAACAACACTCACAACTTTTGGTGCACTAGTGTCTCTCTGGCACATCTTGGGAGCTGTTATTCCACTGGCAGGTGCACTTTGTAAAATCTTGTGTTAGAGTAGTGACTGTGCTCTGGTTGTCATACCCTTCAGTTTCTAAGCCTTTGGAGGATCATCTGAATGGTCTCCTTTTCTCAGGAATTCAATATTTAATACATTATCAAATACTTTGTCTATTCATCTAGAGACCTGTTGTCCTGTTGTTTTCCTTATTTTTTGAACTTTCGAACTATTGAGAGTGTGAAAATTTCTTATTCACCATTTCCATCCTGAGCTTGTTGGCAAAGCAAATACTTCTTTTTACTTTTTTTTTAAAGTAGTGTATTTTATCTATTAAGAACATTTATAAATTTCTGTAACTTGAAACTGATCAAGTAGCAAGTTAGAAACTTGGTCAAACTGATTGGGCCTTCTACCAACATCTGGAAGATCTAGAATTCATCAAAAGCAGAGATACCACATAGTTCATGGGATAAAATTCTAGATGTCCTTGACCTCAGCCTTCCATCACGAGGGGCTATGAAAAGGTTGAGAAAAGAGCAGACAGGATATTGCAATAGTATTTCAGTTCCAGGAATTTTATGTGCTCCTCTTTTAACTTCATTAGTAATCCAGTAGCAATTGCCTGATTTGCCCACACAATACTTTCATCTTCGTTTACCCATTTGACCTGGAACAAAGTGGAAGTACATTTTGCCCAGTAAAAAAAAAAAAAAAGTAAAAACAAAAACCAGAAAACTTTCTCCCTGGAAGTTGGCTGGCAAGTCTTGCCAGTCCTGCTTCAGTTAGCAAAAAGCAAACGCATTTTGCTTGACAATTACCAGTGCACTGACTTCCTCGCTCTGCAACTTTCTACTTTATTTCCTCGAACGTTTTCACACTTCCTACTCAACTTTTTGCAGGTAACTCTTGCCCGCCGAACAAGAACAAGACCTCCAGTTTCTCAGGGGCGGCGGGTTTCCACAGCGGTGAGCGCAGGTTCATCGCGAAAGTCTTTCCTCGCAACTGGCACGTGACGCGGGCGCCGCGAGGGGGACCCGCGCCCCGCTCTGCGGGCGACAGGCCGACCTGGGGGGGCCGACGCCCCGAAACACCGCCTGCCGGAGCCGGCGCACCCCGCCGCCCCCGGGGCCCCCGGGGCTCCCGGGGCCCGGCCGCCGCCGGCCCGCGCCAGAGCCTCCCCGGCCCCACGCCGGGCGCCCGGGCGGGAGCGCGCGGCGCCGGCGCCCCGGGGAGGGCGGCCCGGAGCGGACCCCGCCGCAGGCCCGGCCGCCCGGCCGCCCGCGGGGACACCTGCCTCGCCGGGCAGCCGAAGCCCGCGCGCCGGCAAGTGCACGCGGGACCGTCCCGGCGCGCGCCGAGGGGCTCGGTCCGCACCCCGAGAGCGCGCGAGGCCGCCGGGCCGGGCCGGAGGCCCCTCCCAGCGCAGCTGTCGCCGCCGCCCGCGGGCTCCTTTCACTTTCTCACGGCCAAGTCACCCAGAGGGGCGCCGCTGCCACCGCCGCCGCCGCGCCCCGGACTCCGCCCCGCGCCGCCCGCCGCCGGCCCCCGCCCGCCCGCCCGGGCCCCGCCCACCCCAACAGCTTTCGCTTGTGATAGGCACGCGCGAGAGGCCGCTCCGCATCGCCTCGTGCATTGGCTGGGCTCCCCCGTCAGTCAAGCCAGTGCCCGCCACTCCCTCCGCCCTCCTGAAAAGGCGCGCTCCTATTGGAGGACACTGCGGGCTGGGGGCGGGCGGGAGCGCCGGTCCAGCCGCTTTCGGTCAATCGCAGGAGGCTAGCGCCGGGGAAGCGGGGGCCGGGGGAGAGGGGCGGACTGAGTGTGTGTGGGGGAACATCTGGCCAGCGCCGCCGCGTGCGTGCGTGGTGCGTCCGCCCGCCCCTCCCCGCCCCTCCCCCTCCCCCCCGCCGGCCCGGCGGCTCCGCGCTCGCTCCCTCGCTCGCTCCCTCGCTGTGTCTGGCAGGCTGCGGCCGCCGCTGGGCTGCTGCCATGGGGAGCCGTTGAGAGTGGGGCCCTCTTCGCTCCGCCGCGCTCCTCCGTCTGCCAGCGGGGGCGGGCGGGCGGGAGGGAGGGGCGGGGGGCGGGCGACGGAGCCGGGCTCGGGGGGCGGGGGGCCGGGCGGGGGGCCGGAGGAGGAGGAAGCCCACCAAGTCCGGCGGCGGCGGCCGGGAGGCGGCGCGGAGGACGCGGCGGCGGGGACGCGGCGACTTAGGGCCGCTCCGTGTGAGTCCCGGCGCCGGCCCCCGGCCCCTGACCCGGCCCCGCCGCGCCCGGCCCCTGCGGCGAGGGGCGCCAGCTGTGCGGCCCCGGCCGGCGGGGCGGAGCGGGCGGGGGGCGGGGGGCGGGCCGGGCGCCCCGCGAGTGGAGTTAGTTTGTGCGGTTGGCGCCGCGGGCGCGGGGGCGGCGCAGCTGGGGAGGCCCGGGCGCCGGGACGGGGCCGCCGCAGCTGCGGGGTCGGCGGGCGCGGGCTCGCCGGCTCCGCGCCCCCCCGCCCCGGCCGGTGCAGCTGCGGAGCGGGGCGGGCGCCCGGCCGGTGCAGCTGCGGCGGCGCCTCCCGGGTGCGGAGGGCGGCGGGCGGGGGGAGGGGGCTTGGGAGCCGCCGCAGCTGCGGGAGCGCCCGGGACGGCCGCGGCTCCGGGGACCGGTGCAGCTGCAGCGGCGCCCGGGGGAGGGGGCGCGGGGAGGGGCGCTCCCGGGCGGTGCAGTTGCCGGGAGGCCCCGGGGGTTCGCGCGCTGGGGCGTCGGGGAAGCGGTAGCAGCCACCCTCCTCCCCCTGGCTGCTTCTTACGACTTTTCTTTTGTTGTTGCTGTGACCCGGGTCTGTTTTCTCGTCTGTTGTTTGAGGTGTTTTCCTGCTGCACCGGCTCTACGCCCTCCACCTCCTTCCCTGTGGTTTAACCTTCCTCTTTCCCCGAGAGCTTTATGCGCGGCGAGCTGCGTAGAGATTTGCATTTCTGCCCCTTCCCCGCTCCGCGCCCCCCACCCCGCCCCGCACCTCTTTGAAAAACAAAAATCCAACCTCACAAAACCTCCCTGGACCCGCGGTAGCCAGACCTGAAGGGATTGATTTGTGGAGTGGGAGTCGCTGGCCCATTGCGGTGCTTGGGACTCATTAAACTGTCACTCACCCCCCACCCCACTGAGTAAATGGGGTGATTAATGTCGGGTATATTGGAATGGGGCGAGCACGTTTGTGGAGAATAGATTGTGTGGCTGAGACGGAATTTATTTCCAAAGTGCCTCCTGAAATAGGCATCGTAATTATGTCATTCATCCAGAACTTAGAGAAAGTTAGATTGGTGACTTGGAGAGAGTGAGGACAGGACAGGACAGAGGCGTTGGGTTTTGTTACTCTTGAACTGTGCCACGGCTTCTCCTGAGGAGGGAACGGCTAGCATCAGGGCTGGGACGCTTGCGCCTCTGGCCCCAGCTCCTTTTCTCCTCTTCACTGCCCCAGGAGTCTGTGGAAAATGCATTTGACTTTCCCAGATGTCGCAGCACCTCGCGGGGCACCGGTCAGCCTGGTGCGGCTTGCGTTACAGTTTCATCAGCCATGAGTTAAAGACCCACAAAGTCTAGCTACAAAGTTCCCAAACTGACTAGACCCGACTTCTCCCCTCCTCCCCTTCGTCTCGGAGAGACTTCTTGTGATCCATGAGCATTACAGAGTGACCTCCCTCCACCCCCCCCAATTTTTTTTTTTTTTTTTTTTTTTTTTTGTTATGGGACACAGATCAAGGGGAAGACAAAGTTCTTTTTTTTTTCTGAGCAGAAAGTCAGATCAGATATGCAGGTGCGGCATTCATTTTAAGTGACTGTAGCAGGTTGTATCAGTTTATTAATTTCTCATTGAACTGAAGTACTTTCCAGGATTTCAGAAAGTATAGTTTCAGCTTGTTGATACCGAGAATTGATATTTGCATGAACTGGCAGTGTGAGAAATTTTACTGAGAAGGTAGTTGTAGATAGATTAGCAGTTGAATAAGAATGAAATAATAAGGTGAACCAGGTTGAAGTAATAGTTCTTCCAACATTCTGAAACATGTATATCATCTCAGCAGAAAAAAAAAAAATGAAAGCGCCGTATTAATGTTGAAATAGGACTGGAAATGTCAAATGGGTTGGTTTAAAAATATCCTTAAACTGCCTTTGAAACTAAATGTTGGAGTTGAATAAAAGTGAATCTGGATTTCCTGAATAGCACCGTGGCTTGAGTGTGCTGTCAGTATGTAAGCCAGTCCACCAACTTAAGACAGAAGTGTTGCTATTCCATAAATACAGTAGAACTCCATATGCTGAGTTTTTCAATTTCTTCTGTTAGAAAGTTTGGGGAAAAAAGGGAGACTTTGAAGTATTTTGTTTATACTAACAGAAGAGAAAAGTTCTCCTAAGAAAAAGCTGGTGGCAGGAGTGTAGAGGAGTAGCATATGGCATTAAAAGGAGCACAGCTGGAGGTAGCATTTCCATCTGAACATGATGTCAGAGCAGCTGACAGCCTGCCATCCCTCAGCCTTTTATTCTAACACACAGACAGGGAGTTAGTGTGTGCGGATCTGTGGTGGAGAAGGTATCTCATTCCTCTCTAACATCATCTCCACTTTGCATCTGTCTCTCTTAGTCTGCTTTTTTTCCACCGATGTAACAGACCTGGAGCCAGCAAGACTCAGAGGAAAGGACTTAATCAGGTTTATGTGTCCTAAAGGTAGGAGTAGCAAGAGATTAGATTGAGCATATTTCTGTTTTGGTGTTTTGTTTATTTAATTTAAAAAAAAATCACATTACTTTTCTAACCAAGTTTAGGAATAATATATGAAATTGAGTATTAAATGAGCATCTTACTGGAGTTGAAAATCTTGGACTTGTTTAGTTTTAATTTTTCTCCCTTTTACTTGAGCAAATAAATAACTTTAATACATAGAAATATTTGAAGTTTAGAAATGTTAAGGCTTTGAGATAATTGCTTTTTGAAATCACTTTGGATTAAAATGCTTTTTTGTTGTTGTTTGCTGCTATTTAGATTCTTTTTGCTTTGAGGGGAAGAAATAGTAAACTGTCTGGAATCCAGCATTCAAACTTACATGAGAAGATTATTCTAGTTAAGAAGCTAGATTGTTGTGTAATTAATTCCACTGTGAAACTTTATTCTTCAAAACATTCAGCAGCACTACTGAAACATACAGCTGTAGTGCTTTTGAAACCGAAGGTTTTTTAAGAAGGAAAAAAAAAAAAAAACAACAAACTTTTGTCCCCAGGAGAATAGTTTGACTGGTTTCCTCATTTCTCTTTCAAATATATATTTAAGAGATCTTTTATTTCAGCATAACAATAATTATTTGCAGGAGTTTTTGTGTTAGCGACTAATTTAGAACTTGTAGATTTGAGCTGCCTGAATTGGCCAGACAGCTGTAATCGCACTCCTCTATTCTTAATCTCTTTATCTGGGCAGCAGCTGCCATATGGCCACAGTCAGCTGGATCAGATGTTTATAAGCTTCCTTCTTCGTCCCTCTCTGTCCTCTCAGCCTCCTAATTTGATCACAGCTACCTTGTGAGCTGCCCTCCAATCTTTATTTTTAGCCCTCTCAAGGATTAGGATTGATGTTAGCTGTGGGGCACTTAAAGTGATTGTATTGTAAATCTTGGTTTATTCTAGCAGTGGCATCTTGTAGGATATATTTGGGTTTAGGATGAAAGTTTTAGTCCATCTTGGGCAAAGTGTAGAAGCAGCGGGAAGTAATTGCTAAATATTGAATAAATAAGTGTGCATTCTCAAAATGTACTTTCTGAGATGGAGCGTGTGGAACCTCGCTTCGGAAAGGGGAAGTCAGGTTTTCATTATTTTTTGAGGAGTTGAACTTTGCAGTTGAATTTTGACCCTTTGTATATTTTCGCCTTCCTTCTCTCTCCATTTCACCCTCCCTCACCAGAAAACAAGGGCATCAATGCAGATTTGAAAGAATAAAAGCTAGTGGGAAACCAAAATATATCAAGTTATGTTGAAACAAAGTATTTTCTGTTGATTGAGGTAAGGCAGAGTCAGAAGAAAAAAAATAGCTTCTCTTTTTCTATCATGTTTTTTTTGGGGGTTTGTTGAACCTGTAAAGCTTTTGAGTTTCATTTGAGCATCTTATGCCTTTATTTAAAAGTTTCAATTAATTTTAATATGGAACTCATTTTGCTTTGCAACGGATAAAAGTTTAGGTGAGAATCTTCAGAGTTAAATAAAGCTCTCCTGGTTATTAATATTCTAGATGTACAGATTTTGCAAAGAAATGTAACCATTTTTTTCTCAATTCATTAAAAAATATTTGGATTTGTTCATAGTAAAGATGATCTTTTCCATCTGTTGGTGTACTTCCTTCTGATCTCATACATGTGTGCTATACCTGCAAATCTTAAGGCATTAACATCTGTTTTTATACACAGGGTTTTTTGTTGTTGTAACACTCTGACTTAAAAAGTAAATTGTTTGCTAATTTCTGGGCTAATTATGTGATTTCATTTTTTCTTGATGCAGCCAAATGTGTGTATTTAAGTTGTGCTTCCTACGTGCAGTCAAGTATCAAAAGTGGTAAAATAAAAAGGATGGCTGCACAAGTTTTCTAAATCTTCCATAATGTGTTTGGGACTTTTCTTTGTTCATAATACGAGTTGTTCCCTTTGAAAATTAAAGCAAAAGAAATACAAATAGTAGACTTTATAGGACATAATTTGATGAGTGGAGTTAATTAAATTCCTCTGAAAGAAATCTAAATTCTTGTTCTCAGTAAGAGATTGTGTAGAAATTAAGACTTTTAAAACTTGACTGAAAGTTCAAGGAAGATGGAGATGTATCAGAGGCTCTCTGGCTGGGATAAGGAAGTTTGGAAAGTATACATTTTTTCTTCTCCCAAGTAGGCTTTAGGTTTTTTTTTGTGTGTGTGTGTGATTTGGTTGCTCTTGAGTAAAAAAAAAAAGCCTTTTTAAAAATTCAGGGGCATGTACCTCTGTGGCCCAAGCTTTTTGATATATATATATATATATATATATATATATATATGCACTAGACGGTTGCAAAGTTGTTCCTGACCAGGCTCTCATGAGAAATTTCTCTCTTCCCAGGTTATGAAGACAGTATGGAGTTTCCAGACCACAGTAGACATTTGCTGCAGTGTCTGAGTGAGCAGAGACATCAGGGTTTTCTTTGTGACTGCACTGTTCTGGTGGGAGATGCCCAGTTCCGAGCACACCGAGCTGTACTGGCTTCATGCAGCATGTATTTCCACCTCTTTTACAAGGACCAGCTGGACAAAAGAGACATTGTTCATCTGAACAGCGACATTGTTACAGCCCCAGCTTTCGCTCTACTTCTTGAATTCATGTATGAAGGGAAACTCCAGTTCAAAGACTTGCCCATTGAAGACGTGCTAGCAGCTGCCAGTTATCTCCACATGTATGACATTGTCAAAGTCTGCAAAAAAAAGCTGAAAGAGAAAGCCACTACAGAGGCAGATAGCACCAAAAAAGAAGAAGACGCTTCAAGTTGTTCAGACAAAGTCGAGAGTCTCTCCGATGGCAGCAGCCACATTGCGGGGGATTTGCCCAGTGATGAAGATGAAGGAGAAGATGAAAAATTGAATATCCTGCCCAGCAAAAGGGACTTGGCGGCCGAGCCTGGGAACATGTGGATGCGATTGCCCTCAGACTCAGCAGGCATCCCCCAGGCTGGCGGAGAGGCAGAGCCACACGCCACAGCAGCTGGAAAAACAGTAGCCAGCCCCTGCAGCTCAACAGAGTCTTTGTCCCAGAGGTCTGTCACCTCCGTGAGGGATTCAGCAGATGTTGACTGTGTGCTGGACCTGTCTGTCAAGTCCAGCCTTTCAGGAGTTGAAAATCTGAACAGCTCTTATTTCTCTTCACAGGACGTGCTGAGAAGCAACCTGGTGCAGGTGAAGGTGGAGAAAGAGGCCTCCTGTGATGAGAGTGATGTTGGCACTAATGACTATGACATGGAACATAGCACTGTGAAAGAAAGTGTGAGCACTAATAACAGGGTACAGTATGAGCCGGCCCATCTGGCTCCTCTGAGGGAGGACTCGGTCTTGAGGGAGCTCGAGCGGGAGGACAAAGCCAGTGACGATGAGATGATGACCCCAGAGAACGAGCGGGTCCAGGTGGAGGGGGGCATGGAGAGCAGCCTGCTGCCCTACGTCTCCAACATCCTGAGCCCTGCCGGCCAAATTTTCATGTGCCCCCTGTGCAACAAGGTCTTCCCCAGCCCGCACATCCTGCAGATCCACCTCAGCACGCACTTCCGCGAGCAGGACGGCCTCCGCAGCAAACCGGCCGCCGACGTCAACGTCCCCACCTGCTCGCTGTGCGGCAAGACTTTCTCTTGCATGTACACCCTGAAGCGCCACGAGAGGACTCACTCGGGCGAGAAGCCCTACACGTGCACCCAGTGCGGCAAGAGTTTCCAGTACTCCCACAACCTGAGCCGCCACGCCGTGGTGCACACCCGCGAGAAGCCGCACGCCTGCAAGTGGTGTGAACGCAGGTTCACGCAGTCCGGAGACCTGTACAGACACATCCGCAAGTTCCACTGTGAGTTGGTGAACTCCTTGTCTGTCAAAAGCGAAGCCCTGAGCTTGCCCACTGTCAGAGACTGGACCTTAGAAGATAGCTCTCAAGAACTTTGGAAATAATTTTATATATATATATACATATATAAATAATATATCTATACATATATATAAATAGATCTCTATATAGTTGTGGTACGGTCTAAAAGCAGTCTTGTTTCCTGGAACTAAAAAGTTGGGATATTAACTTGTTTTTGCACTTTAGAATAGCATGAGAATCTCACTAATTTAGCATTTTGATAAAAGAAACTTTAGAGCAAGTCAGAGAATAGAGGTGTTTTTCTTTCAAGGGGGTAGAAGTAAGCCAATAAACCTTTGAAACAAATTGTCCTATCAAAATGCTTTCATATGGCTTAATTTTGTCAACACTGCATTGTCTTTTGAACTCTGTTTTTTCACTTTTTTTTTAATAGAAATTCCCTCCCGTTTTATTAGCTTCTTTATATGTCTCAAATTGCATGAATCTTTGCTGGCTGTTGGAAACCTGAATGCTTTTAGACCCAAATGGAAAATTTCTGAAATGCTGGATTATCTATTTTTAAACAAGCAGTTGACTTAAAACTTTCTGTGGCAACTTCTGGTTTTCTGACGGTTCCCAATGAGAGAAATTCTGAAAGTACACTGGGATCACTGGGACGCTGTCTTTGTGAAGGTTTGCTTGAGATGAAAAAGGATATTGCAGCTTCAGCAGTGTTGAACTGTGTGTTGAAAATGTGAATTACTGTTATTGTATACTGTAATTGATTACATGGGCTGGGGGGGGTGTCAAAGAACTTGACAGGTTGTGTTGATGCTCTTAGTTGAGTCTTGAAAAGTAAATATTAACGCTACAGAAATGCATGAGTTTCAGTATATTTTTTGTCTTTGTTTGCATTGTATAACTTTAACGAGTGAGTTTAAAATTATTTAATTTCCTTAGAAAAATAGCACCATTGGAAAAAACCTGGTGTTATGAAGATCATAAATGCACTGTTTTTTTTTATTTTATATAATTTAAATTGACTTCCCACTGTCTTTAAGTTGAAACTGTTAAGCTGAATAAAAACTTAAGCTGCAAATTGATAACTTCGCTACATAACAAGGAAAATATAAATGTTTACAAACGGCTTAAAGATTTTGCATGTGCAGTGTGCATTTATAACAAACTTCTAATTGCACAAAACCCATGCCAGCTCAAAGTTTAGGTGTACACATTTACCCAGTTGAGCATTTTTAGAATAACTACTGCACAAATTGACAATAGGTCATTCTTTTTTTTTTTTTTGCTCCCCTTTTCTTTTTCTCTCCTTCCTCCTTTCCTCCCTCCCTTCCCTGCTCCTTCACCCCCCCACCCCCCCCCCCACTCATGAAAAGATTCTATGGACTGAAAAAGCCCCAGGCTGAAAGGACTGGACTGCCTTGATTGACATGGGGAAGGGGGTTAGTAGACTATGTGTATCTCGGCAGCAGAGGCTGCAGCCCAACGTGTGGTTTTAATGACCAGTACACAGGGCAAAAGCATTTTGCACAGTGTTTGTTTTCCTGTCTTGCACTTACAAATAAGGTCTATGGGAGTAGCATGGAAAACGTTTGCTGTTTTTCCCTTTTTTTTTTTAATTGCTTTTGTTTAAAATTTGATCGCCTTAACTACTGTAAACATAGCCTATTTTTGTGCTTAAGATACTGAATGGAAAACTCCATTGTGTGTTGCTGGACTGTTTTGGAAATATTTGGTCAAATGTGTGTTAATTTGGCTGTAATGGCATTTAAAGCAAACAAACAAACAAAAAAAGCTGTGAAAATGGCCTTGGAGCATTATCTTTAGTTACTTGAAGAGTTTCTAGTTTTTTTAAATACAGTTTATGTTAAAATAATTTTTATTAATTTAGAGAAGACAATCAATGTCTGTGAGAAAACGGACTTTCTTTTGGAATTTCTTTTTGTGGTCATTGTGAGTGATTGCTTTTACTTTTTATTAGTTTCACATTCTTCCTTTGTTCTAAAACTTAGACTGACATCTAGCTTTGACAATCATAGTATGTTTTATTTTCCTGAGGGGGGTATAACTTATAATGCTGTTTAGTTTTGTACTATTGGTGTGTTGGTGAATTTTTAAACTGTGTGCTAACTGCAATAAATTATATGAACTGAGAATTTCTTGTGTGCTTTTTAATTGTGATTATATATTACATAGATACTAAACATGTATCATACATTACATCTTTATTTTTAAATTCAATTCTATTCAGAGTTTAAGAATTATTAGATTGCTTTATATTACTCCGCTGGAAACATTTTTGCTTATAGAAAATACTAAGTGCACATTTAAAAAATGTCACCTGTCTTCTATAAACTAGGTCAAGAATGTTAAAAAATCTGTGAATCTATGAAACATCAAGTGGAAGCTCAGGTTTTTTCAATAGTCTACAACTACTGTTCTATCCACCATAAGTCATCTTCATGGGTAATTTTATCCTAAGTTGATTGGTCAAATCTATTCTTCTGTGTTCTGGTTTAAGTGGAAAATTGAAGGAGACCGGATGCCTTAATTTGGAAGACTGCTTGGCTAATGACTGGAATTCTCGGCAATCAAATTAGCAGCCATTCGATTGTTCAAGATTAGCTTTATATACATCCCTTTTGTTGCGGGGAGAACTCAAAAGTTCCCAGGTTTTAATTCTCAAGTTTTAATTTTAAAATGTGACTGAATAGGTGCAATCATTAATAGAAATCTCTTCCAGAATTTTTGCGATTGTCCCAACTTCATGCCTGTCTTGTTAGGTGTGTCAGGGTGAGGTGCTGTTGGTCGACCTAAGGAATTGACAGAACGTTCAAAACGTTCAAGTGCCAGATGATACCGTAGAATTGTGACATAGGGTCCTTTGTGCATTTCTATAAATCCTGAAATCCATAATTGTCTATAATTTCCAGTCCTAAAGTTACATATGAAAATAGTTTCATGTTACTACTCTCAAAATACATATTTATTAAGTGGCATTAGTAAGGTTAATATTACTAACTTATATAGAAGAAGTGGGCTATAAGGTCCAGAATTTGAAAATACCTTTTTCAAGCACTCAGGCTGAATGGGAATCCAAAAAGATTTTTTATCCTAAATCACAATCATTTTTGATTTGAATCGTACATTTCCCTTTTTTTCTGAAAATAGGATTTCTATTGCATGCAATTCACACTTGGTTTTAACGAACCAACCATTGATTTACATGAAAGGGGAATGTATTTTGAGCTCCACAAAATAATTTCAAAGTTATATGCTTCTGAAAGAAGGGGGTGGAAGGGAGTAGCGCTGTGGCAAGAGAGACTTAGTGTTTTCAGTCCCTGTAGTAATTGGTCAAAGTATCTGAAGATGCTGAGGGTTATAATTTAGTTCTACTGACTAGCATCTAACTTAATGAGCATTAACTGGATACACTTATAAAAAAACAATATTTTGACATGTCATTTGAAAAGAAATCTTTAAAACAAACTATTAATCACGGATCTCCACATAAATGAAGTAAAACAATCACTTATTAGGAATTAAAAAGAAATTAATTTGTCATGTAATCATATTGGAAACCATTCAGATTGCCCCTCCTTCCCCCCACCATGACATCTGGTTAATACATAGTTTAAATATGTGGTTTCATTTACTTTTGAAAACATCTGTTTCTTTTAGGTAATTATGCCCTAGATCATGGTGGGTTCAGTATTGTGTACTAGGTATACCCTAGGGAATATCCAAGAAGTATAAAATGTTAAGAATACTGGTTTTGGATTTCCTTTTTAGTTAATTACACTATCAGATTAATAAGTGAATCAAATAGAGTTTTTCTTTAACAGACTTGTTATTATAATAATTAGGCTGTTGGAAAGTTAGAAAAAGTTGACCATTATATTAAAATTTAATGGCTGGAATGGCTAAGTAAATATTTTATTTTGAATTATCATCAAACCGTTGTTACTTTTTAACCCCAGAAGTAACACTATTTTAAAAAATCTTGAATCTCTAAGCTTACCAATAAAATACACAAAAAGTATATAAAAACTTGACTTTTAAAAATCCCATTGTACAAGGTAAGTTTTTTTTTAAGTGTTAAGAGCTCAAAATTTCCTGTCTTGGATGTATGAGTTCATTTTATTCCTATTTAAAGGTTAAAAAATTCTTTGATATCTAATATGATGAGGAAAACTTTTATCTCTGAACAGGAAATTCAGATAATTTTAGATTTAATTTGCAGATATTGATGTAAATTTTTGTTATTGTTTGTCACAAAGTTTGAATTGCTGATCAGTTACATTGTATCAAGTCAGTACAAATTTTGAAATCCAGGAAAGAGCTCTATCCCTTCCATTAAAATCATTACCTACTAAAAAAATGCTAGAAATAATACCACTAAAAAAAAAAAAATTAAGCCAGAGCATTATTTTTTCAAAAGCAAATCGCTTTTAGAAGTTTTCATTTTGGCTAGAGTCCAAGTTTATTATACTGACAGGATTTTGTCCTTTATACTACAATTTTTCTACCTTTTGTCTGCAGAAACATGACAAAATATCCTCGAATGTGACCTTTTGGCCTAAAGTGTAGAGCCACTTATCTTTAGACTTTAAATGAATTTAGTTACTTAGGAAGAAACATTTTATGTTTTTAACCCTCCCCACCTCTTCCAGGAGATTTCTTTAAAATTTTAAAATAACTAAAGCAGTCAGATCTTACTGATGACCTTGGAGGTTTTAGAAATATTAATTCATTTTCAAAGACATCTTAGAAATTAGACTTTTAGCATTTTTGTAAACTGACCCTTAACACTCTTACTAATTATATTTTGTAATAGAAAACCAGAAAGTGAGAGAAGCGGAACTCCAAATTTGAAACACTGTAACAAGAAAGGTGATCACAGTAATGAAAGAGAATTCTGCTGGAAAGATTTAAGTCTCAAATACCTTCAAGTATCTACTTATACTAAATAAATTATTGCACTAACTGCCCAGATGAATTTTTCTTAAATTTTCAGACATGCATCCTCCTTTTCTAATCTTCAGGGATGGGTTTGCAGTTGAGCTTGCATTTTGTTATGGGAGGAATTCTTTCTAGTTAGTTTGGCAGGAAAGGAGTTGAAAACTCAATGTGGCTTTAAAATGTAGTACATTAGTCAGTAACAGTTTCAGTGAGGATATTTAGAATGGCTTTGAGAGTCTGTGTGACACTTATACGGTGTCCATTCAAGGAATGACTTATTTACAGTTTGTTATAATCTCTGTAATCATAAAATCAAGTAGTTTTTATTAACTATCAATATGCATGCTTAATATTACTATATAGGAATTTTAAAAAATCATGTTCATCTAAAAATTTTAGTTTGTAGAAAGTATATTTTAGTTAATTCGAAGTATGTGAAAAATGTATTTGAATATTGGTAAATATTTGTAGGATAAATTAAATTTGTTGCTTACATATACAATGATACTGAGCTTGAAAGAATGGCATAATCTTATTTGTGCTGTGCCAAACCGGAGATAACTTGATAAGGGACAGAGCTTAAAAGAATATATATTAACCATGTATACTTTACAAATACATATATAGAGAGAAATAGATAGACACACAAATATATATATATATATGTATATATATATATATATACTTGAAGTAGTCACTTCATTTAAACATCATGTTTAATGCAGTGTGCACTTTACTTTTGAGAGAATTATTAAAGAGTAATATTTTTGTATGTCTAATGCCTTGAAATGATCCTTGATCAAAGTAAGAACATTTAGACTTTTCAGCTGAATCTTGAAATTAAAAAAAAGAAAACAGACTAAACACACACATATATCTTCTGTGGGCCATTTCTTTGGAACTGGATCATGTAAATAAACTGTTTAGTAGTACTGAAATGTCTATTACATGTTTTAGCAGACGACAATGCTTCCTAAGGATGTCTATTTGAACAACTTTTGGAAAAAGCACAATGGTGCAATAATAATTAAAACATTTAAGAAAATTATGTATTGCCAATGAGCCACAGTCACAGATATTAGTGCCACCTATTTGTATATAGTGTAAAAATATCCATTTCTTCCACTTTATAACTGCTTCCACTTTACAATCTACTTCAGATTGAAGAAATTTGAACATAGACTCATATTCCAAGAAAATTTAATTTATTTTGCTATTTATATAACTGTTTTTGAGAAAGAGTCTCTTAAGCATGTGTCAGAATGGAGAAATTGTACAGGTTTGTATTCAGAGCATAGATATTATACACAAACTCTTAGTGTAAAATTAATTTAAGATCTCTTCAATAAGCCCCAAGATTTTTTAACTGAAAGAAGCTTGAAGGCTGGCAGATGGACTATTCCTTTAGTTTCTTTTTTTTGTTGAGACTTGAACTAAAACTCATACTTCATAGTCTGTTTTTTTTTCCCAGTGTCATTTTATTTATTATAGGGCAGTAAATTTTATACTTTGAATGATTTTGACACCACTGCACAACTGAATTTTCTAACCACATTGTTTTGTTTCTGAATTTCTACCATTTTGAAAAAAATGGAAAGAAATTTGAAATGAAAACTGCATTATGATTGTCCTTATTTACCAGTCTTTGCCAGTAAAGTACCTGAACCTAATGAAGGAGGCCAGAGCATGTGAGTGAGTGAAAGACTTGAGGCATTTCCGGGCACTCATCAGAATAAACAAAGAATTGGATGAAATCCTGAGGTTAAGAAGGAGAAAAAATTAGAGAATATGTAGAGGCACAATGAAATTTTGTTTTTCATACTTACCAAGTGTGAAGTCTAGAAAATGTGGTGATTTCTCACATTCTATTTATATGTTATTTTACTTGAGGGATGCCTCAAAGCAATACTAGAATCACTTATGTGCAAAGGGGGGAAGGAGAGAGAGTTTGTCATCATTTATTCAATTTGCTTTGTAAAGGTGCTTATCTTGCAGTAAAAATAATACTTCAGTCAAAATACAGGCGGTTTGTAGGCTTGACCAGCATGAAAATACTTTGTGATTGAAGTGTTTCTCTTTAAAACTCAGTCAAATACCGCCCTCCAAGAAGGAGACAATCATCATATTGTTATTCTTATTTAATAACACATACTAATTTTTTTTCTGTCCTAAAATAATATAACTTTTAGGCCTTAAAAACCAAAATACAATTCCCAGCTTATATTGTATCCTGAATTTTAAAGGTTTGCATCCTGGACTGGTTGCTTTTGAAATAATGAGTTAGTTTTGTTATTCAAATTACAGAAATCTAATGGCCAGGATGGCTCAATTATTCCCCATTATTTGAAGACCTATGTGATGTGTCAGATATGCTCCCTTTACTGATTGCTGTGTCACATGTTCTGCGGAGACTAATGTAAAATCACAAAAACTTAGAGCTGGAAAGGGCAAGAGTGACTTCCAGTTCATTTACCCTAAAAATGGAGGAGCAGTCAAGGAGTAGTTTTCCCCCTCCACTGTGGAGGGGTGGGGGAGAAGGGTGTAAAGCTCTCTAAACATTTCATACAGTCCCTGAACCTTTGGTGTTCATTTCAGAGATGAGGTTTCCCCCTCTTTAGAAGCATGCAAAGGTTGAAATCCTTACTTCGGGCACATCTTTGATCGAGTCTTAATCTGAAATCAACATTTTTGGTCATGCCTAAGTGATACAATTTACATTATGTAAGTTTATATTTGCCACGATTGCCCTTACGTTGTTTACTATGTATATTTAGAACTTGAACCTAAGATTGGAATTATACTATTTCTTTCCTTGACTTGGAGCCTTTCAACTATTTAAAAAATATTACAGTAGAACACTCTCTTTTGGTGTCAGAGGAGGATTTATTTTGTCCTCTCTGCCTTAGGCTCCCCAAGAGCTGGAGTCTGGCAGGATTCTACTGACTGACAAGCTCTCACTCTCTCTCTCTCTGTTCCCAGTTACGAAAGGGTTGCTTGGGTTTCCAAAACATGCTATTTGTTCAACCACAACGAGTTGCGGGCTAGTAACGGTGGGACTGAGAGAACTGTGCTGGACATGTAAGAGGGAGTGAAGAAGCATGGGTACATGAGGGGGCAATAAGAGAGGAAGCTTGAACTTGTTTGCTGCTGAAATGGGAGAACTGGTTATTTTTCAACTTAATCTGAAAATTGGTCTTGTTGTTCTGGAATGTTTCTCACCTCTTTTTCTCAGCATCATCTGCTGCAAAGAAAGTTCAAGAGAAAGTTGGGGAGGGTTTACCAATTCCATGTGAGAGGAACCCCACCCTGACACCTTCATGTAAGACCATATAATAATAATAACTACCTCACCCTCTTCCTTGGAATATGGGGAAACCAAATACACAAAAGCATTGAGCTCTCAGTAAAAAGATGTGATGCAAATTTAAGGTGACATCACGATTACAATAGTTACTACTTTTTACATCAAGATGAGGTTTCTCCTTTTCATAAAGCCTTCTTACCAATATGGATACTTTTTCAATGTAGATTTTTATGATTTAAACTCACTGAATACTAATAATCTCCACTTTTTTTCAGTTTTAAGCAGGCCTTGAAAGAAGTAATCTCTACACAAAATGTGAAAGTTAAAGTACCCCAATAATGCAAAAGATCTCACATTCCCAGGTGGGTTTATAGGTGTCTACACATTTAAGTATGCAAACCTGATACAATTTACATCACACTTTTGGATCTTTTTCACAAATTTCTCAAAAGCCCTTTCAACTCTGATTAATCCAATCCCCCAACCTAAATCGGATACAGATATTTTTTTTCTTTTTAAGGCTGAAGGAGCCAAGACAGAATGCTTACTCTTGCATAACATAAAAACTAGTATGATTAATATATATAATGATAATGAGCAGGCACGACTCCCCAGGGAAGCACATATATTAAAATGATTTACCCAGAGATTTAAATGAGTTACTCTGATCTCACCAGGAGAAGGTGGCACATGCCAGATCAGAGCTCAGAGCATCTCAATCTCAGGTCTCACATCACCGATGTGCTATTTAGAATCACGTTGTGGTACAATGCAAATCTCTGGTGTTTTTGTATCATACTAAATAAATCCATTTGGAAGACTATATCTCTGATGAACGTCCATGCCTCGATGGAATGCAATGCTGCTGTGTTCCTTATAAGAAAAATTTGAGTAAATAATGCCTTGATCAAACTTAGTGGCCAACTTTTCCACGTAACTGGCTTCCAAATCTTCATTCAGTGTGTCCACTTTGCCCTTTGATGCAATGCCTCTTTACAAAAGCATTCCCACCACAGTCATCTATTTCTTTTTCTCTTTTCCTCCCGTTGACATAATGACACAAATCTTCCCATTTATTTTATGATTTTCATAGATTCTTTTTACAGGCAAATATTTCAACAATACATGTTTGGTGAAGTAGCCTTTTGGTTGATATACTTGCTAGCTTGGTTTTTTTAAAAAAAAGTTAAAAAACAACAAGAACCAAAAACAAACAAGCCCCCCTCCCACCCCGTGCCATAGACAAGAGTCCAAAGGACATTAGCTGCTCCATTGCACACATTCGAAAGGAGAGTTTGCTGTGAGCTCAGTCCTTCTAATAGACTGGCAATTTTGTAAAGGGTTTAGAGGATTTTGCTTAACCATTTCTGCATGTGTTTTTAATGTGCCCACGATGGTTTATGACAAAGGCCAGGTTGTGCGTTTTCTGTGCATTTTCTGACCTGATCCCTTCCTGCTGATCTGAGAAGCAGGCACCTGTCCTCCTCTCTGGGCTCACCTATGGGAGTCAAGGTGGTGGGGCCATCTCCGGGCCTGTCTGCATGCCAGGGATGAATCATGCAGTAGGCAGAGCGGAAGGAGTCTCTTTGTTGACAGCTTTCCATCTGGACTTTGGATAGGGCTAATTGTTCACGTAGAGCATAGGTTAGCTGGAAGGGGCCAGGAGAGTCAAATCTCGCATAAGGGATCAGGGTTAAAACATCAGCAAAGATTGGACCAGGATTTCATTTGTAAAGCACAGGGAAGCATTTCACTCTCTTAAATTTCAGGTCCCTAGGTTTGTGAATGTGTATGACTGCAGCTTTGACAAGTCGGCATTTAATAGTCAATAGGATCATTTATAGCCTCATTCATATAATCCAACTGGAGTACACCTGAATAAATACATCAAGCTCAGGTGGCTAGAAGCTAACCCTTCTGAGTTTAATAATTAAAATAAATAGAGCTATTAAGATGAATTTCAGTTTGTCATGTATAAATGTAAGAGGCTCCATAAAGGATGGTGTTTTGTGATTCATATAGGAATATGATGGATGTACGATACGTTTTCCACAGCTATTTAAGAAAAAAAGATTATCTTAGTCATGGGGTAAAGTTATGTGATGCATTGCACCATCCAGGCTGTGTCTGGGCCAGTACAGAATCTTTTTTTTTTTTTTTTTTTTTTGTGAAAGATTACTTCTTGGCAAACTAGATATGCAAACGCCAGAATACAGTAAAACCACATTTAATTGGACCTACTTGCCAACTTCTTGAACACAGCTTGGATTATTCCACTGGAGGCTGCTTCTGTTAAAAGCTGGGGGAGGAGGAAGTGGCATATTGACAAGGCTTCAGATAATTTTTTTTCACTCGAAGTACAATTATGCAATGAGCCAAGTTTGGAAGTATTTTACTATGTTTAATAATTATTATTAAAGATATTGTAAAACATATGCATTTGTTAAGTGGAATGTAATGGGAGTAAAATCATGTCATAAATTTTACTTGGGATTTATTTTCCTATTTTGTTTTTTATTTGACAGCCTTCCAAATTGACTCTAGCTAAAACCATGCACTCTAATACATATCGTACTTGATATTAAAGTGAGAATATGAGTAATTTATAGAACTCAAGTGAGAACAGTTTTCTTCCCTTAGCCAGCCTATATAGAATTGCCACCTCTGTTCAGGTAGCAGCTGATATAAACCATATACAGAGAATAAAATAATAGGGATTGAGATATCTTCCACATAAGAAATACTCCACGTCCTTCTTCTCCCCCAAAGAATTTCCAAAACCCACATGTCTGGGCATGTCTGTGGTTCAATAGAAGATTGGGTGCATGGAGAAGGGTAATTATTTCTTTAGTGTCTGTGAGTCTAGAGGAATCAGACTCATCTCTGGAAAGGTGAGTGGAGATTCATCGAAAATTCCACTCAAGTGGTCTTCCCTTGGGTGATGCTAATTTTACTGTCACCCTTAGCTCAGAAAGCGGAGAAGGCACCACATCAGTTTGTTCCACTTTGTGAGCTTAAGCAAAATTACATTGTGTTTTCAGTCTCTTTTTCAAGGAAAGAAATGCCCTTGAAACTGCACTTCTTAAAACTGAACAAAGGTGCCAGTTCTAATGATTAGCAAGACACTCTGGATTTATACTGAACTCCACCTGCTCTGTGAAAACCCCACAGTTTTCTCACAATCCCACTCAAGCTGTTTAGCATTTGGGCCATCTCATCTGAGCATGGTTACGTGTCAGTTTGACTTCTGTTTGACCTGAAGTTTCATTGTTTTCTTCTGCTATGCCACGGCAAACACCCTGGGAGGAAGAAAGCAAGGAGAAGGGCAGACCTATGCAGCCGTCTCGCTGCCTCTGCAGTTGGGCTGCCTTTCCCTTCCAGCAGAAATTCTCTGCAGTGTCTCTAGGTGTATTTTGAATGTGTGCCCAGAGCTAGGAGAGCCTAACGCAGTCCTGCTGCTGCGTGGGGTGGACTGCAGCAGCACGGGCCCTGTGTCTGCAGAGGGGACATGAGGACATCTGGACCGTGTCCCTGTGAGCATGGCTCCCGCTGCAGGCCTTTGAAAATCCTGTACACCAGCCCCCAGTGCCTGCCACTTTCTCCCCGGAGAATTCAGAAGAGCCAGTGCCCTTGGTTTTTTGAACATCTACAGCCTTGGCACGTGCAGGGCTGTCCAGAAGCAGGGCGATTCAGTTGGCCTGGAAACTGCAAAGGACTCTCTTGCAAAGTACTTGTTTCTGCAAGTCTGAAACTGGGAGTGGGGTGACATGCATCCTACCATTCTCCTCTCTAGTCCTTCGCTAACTGATCGTGCAGTTCTGTATAAGGGACTTCACCTCTCTGAGTTTCTTTTCTTAATCTTTAAAATACATCTCTTGCACCAAATGACTGAGGTTCCTTCCAGCTCTAAATTCTTGGTTATTTTTTTTTTTACCTGTCTAACTTAAATGTTGATTAAACTTGGGCTGATAACAAGAAAATGTTTTCCAGTTAGAGTTAGAATAGTGTCTAGCTTGCTGTTCAGTCTTTTGAGGCTCACTTCAATGGTAGGCATACTCTGAAAAGGGAAGGGATTGCCTGGACTGGGTTGGTGAGCATTTCCACTGGCCTTTGGACTTTTCATAGCTAACTATATTTACAGGTACACATGATAGACATGTGCTAGATGCAAACATCCTTGTCTTTGGTCAAATCCAGTGGGTTTGGGATCAAATTTTATTTCTTTAATAGGAGAAATGGGGGGAGATCTTAAATAGACACAAAGCAAAAGCTTATTTAGTTCCTTTTTTTTGGTACTGCACACCTATTTTGGGAAAGTGGATGGAGACAATATCACCATTGTTGTCTTTATTAATTATTTTGACTAACAGTGAACATGTGGTGAGAGCTCCTACTAGGGAATCGTCCCTATTAGTACTGCAAAGTGGTTTTCTGCTTGTTTAGTTCCTCTACAGGGTCTTGGTTGGACAGCTCCCTGCTGCCTTCCAGAACCCGACAGGCCTTGCAAATGAAAAGGCCAATTCTGGTAGGCGGGCAGCTTCCACAAGAAGCGTACACCGAAAATCATTTGCTCTGGATGATAATTCATGGAATTTGGGGAGCCCAAGGGGGTTGGTGATAGGTCTAAAGACCAAAGATTATTTGAATTAGGAGGACCATCTGAGGAGAACACACCATGTTCACAAACAGACTCGAAAATTAGGGGAGATTAAATTCTTAGTGACTGTCATAAAAATCCCAAGTTCCACCATTGGCAGTGGAACAGACCGTGGGCCTAGTCATTTCCTGTATTTCTAGCATGTACTTAATGCATTCCACCAGGGAGGAAAACCCCAGTAGAGTGTTCTGTGAAAAACAATGCAGGAGAATGATGGTGGACTAATTTGTACGAGTCTAACTCAAATATTTTCACTTTTACATTTTTTTATTCTGAAGCCACAAAGTAAAATGGTTAAGGAATTCAAGATGAGCATGTAAGTGAGACTGAAATAGGACTATATTCTTATATTAGTTAAAATTCTTTTGGTTGCAAAGAAGAGAAATCCAAGTTAAGCTAGTTTAAGCCAAAGATGAATTTTATTATAAGGCTGCTTGGATTCAATGGTATCCAAAAGAGGAATATGGATAGGCCTTGGGAGCTAGAAGTAGGAGCTCAAAGGCTGTCAGGATTTGCTCTCCCTTCCTTGCCTCTGATTCTCTTTCTGCTGATTGGCATTTTCTATTCCTCAGTCCACATGGTGAAACAGGGCTGCCAACTGCTTCTGCATTTACATGTCTTCATTTACAGACTCACAGGGAGAGGCTGACTTTTTTTGTCAGTTGCAGTTCCCAAATGCTGGGGGAGAGTTCTGATTGGCTTGTTTGGATAGGGCACCTACCTCTTGACCAATGGGCTGCTTCAAAGCAAAGGCCCATTGTACCAACCTGCAGCTTCTGAGGTGCCCACATGCATGTAGAAGGTATGTGTATGGGAGGGACAGGGGCCAGTGCCCTGGGGACCAAGAGACACATCTCTAGATGAGACGGTGCTGAACCAACTAAACAATAGGTGTCCATTAAAGGGAAACTACAAGCAAATATTTGTCTGGAAGTGAGAATAATATACTGATTCTTGCAGTCTGAGGACAGTTATTTGTAACACACAGCCCAATATTTAAGTGAAACAATGTACTTTTTGAAGCATTGCAAAATATTAAATTTTAACAGTTCATCTAATATCCCTCAAGTTACTGATCATCTTGTCATTTGGGAGCATGTTCATATACATTTTAATGAAATTCTTATGTGACCCTTCCTGGTGAGGCCACAGAACTCAATTGCTGTCCTTACCTCTTAGCTATTTAATGGTGATCCAGGTGCCCTGCGTGTGGGGCAGGGGGTACTCTGAGAACAGAGACCATGTTCCTTCCTTCTCCTTGTTTCAAAGGAGATTTCTATGCGTTAAGAGCTCTGCATTCGCAGCAAGCAGGATGTGTGTCTTCTCTACCTGGGAACACAGAAATTCACAAGTCCAGACGGTGGAAGGGCTGGGAGGGCTGATGTTGATTAATGAGAATGAGGTCCTCAGAGGCAGGATGTTGGCTACTCACAAAGCAGCTTTGACCCTCTCAGGTGCTTTTAGGTTCACAGTGGGGTAATGCACCTGTCTGTCAGAAGGAGCTACTGAGCCCCAGGGAGATTTGGCTCTTCTGGGCTCAGGGAAGAGAAACAACTCCTATTGTTTTAATGGCAGACATGTGCAGTTGTGACTTGTGTTAGTCACAACTTTAGGTTCTCACTATCTCATCACTAAAGATGCAAATAGTCAGAGTGAAGGAAGCACCAGGTTCAAATTAGGTCCTCCAGGCCAAAGTGGAGTAGCATAAGGTTCATTGATTCAGCATGCCACAGGCTCTGTAGGAAACAAACATGAGCATTTAGGCCCTGGGGGTTTTGATGTTGCTGTTTTCGCTCAAATTATTGTGACCTGTATTTGGGGAACTTTGAGGACTGATAAAATGTTGCCTCTTTTCCAGTCTTTGCGGTTCTCCAGGCTTCCCCTGCCTGCCCCATTAGAGGCAGCTAGGAAGCCAGGCCTAGGAGAAGGATACACGCTTTGAAGGCAGCAGAGCTGGGTTCAGATCCAGGTCTTTCACCTCAGGCTGCATGAGATCAAGCAGGCATTTCCTCACTAAAATAGAGACCTCAGCAACCTCTCCTTAGGCGCTGAGGACTGGCGAGAGCATACCTTTCAAGCAGCAGAAATTTTTCAAGGGCCAGGACCCTTACACTGAGAGGTGACAGAGTGCACCAGACTGGCTGGAAAAAGAGGGGAATTTATTAACTCCCATGTGGAAGAAGTTGTGGGGTGACAATGGCCTCAGGGTACAGGGACTCCAATGATGACATTAAGCTCTCTCATTCTCTCTTTTCCCTCTCCCCTTTCCACCTTTTTGGTTTGTGTCTGTATTACAGCTAAAAATGGGCTTTTCTCACACGACGAGTGGAGAGGATGGCATCATCGGGGCATCTGAGTTTAAATCCCCAGGGAAGAACTCTAACTTGACCTAGATGATGTATTTATTCGTGAGCCAGTCACCATGACTCAGGAAATGGGGTACTATGCTTGGGCAAACTTGGAGGACATGTAATGTTTTCTTTAGAGTCACAATTAGTATAAACCTTAATTTAAGCCTCCCAGAGGTGGAAGTCAAAATGTAGACTGTTAAGGGGCCTGAACATAGGAAAGGAAGATTGTATCAAGGACTTGTGGATAGGAATACTTTGTACTCATGGGATCCTGTTAGGGAAGGAAATTGAAGTTAGGTGTGGAAAGGTAGGGAAAAAAAAACTCATTGGAAGAGGACAAATATTTATTAAATGACCATTGCACATTGGTCCTGGCATACAGCAAGCCCTGCCCTCCTGTAATTTAGTGACTGGCCAATGAAACAATTAAGCAAAAAAATATTAAGCTATCAGTGTCGTGAAAAGAGGAGTATATAACAGGTAGGAACACACAGTAAAGGAAATCTAATCTGGCTGATGTGTCAGAGAAGATTTTTCAGAAGTTATCAGGAGAATAGGAGTTAGCTACAAAATAAGGGGTGGAAGAGTGTTTTGGACAGAGGCATCAGCATGTGCAAAGGCTTAGAAAGATAACCAGGGAGATTTGAAAAGACTGTTAGTTCTTTCTCAGTCCAGTCAGTATGGCTGGAGCCTTGTGAAGGAGAGTGTATTAGTTTCCCAGAGCTGCTGTAACAAACCATCACTAACTTGGTAACTTAAAGTTACTGGAGGAAGTCCAAAAAAGATTTCACTAGCGTTGTGTTCCCTCAAGAAAAAACATCCCTGTCTTGTAAATTCCTGCTGTTGGAGATCCCAGGTATCCTGTGACTACAACACTTCACTCTCTGCTTCTCTCTTCATGTGGCCTTCTAGCCCATGTCTGTCTTTTTCTTGTATCCTCCACATTAATATTTCCCAGGAGACGGGATTAAGAGATGGAAAGAATGTTGGTTTTGGAATTGGCTAACTCAGTGTTCAAATGCCACTGCTTCCACTTTCCAGCTTCTAGATCTTGTTTATTTCTTATTTTAGCAGAGCCTTAGTTTTCTCTGAAATCAAATGGCAATAACAGTAGTGACACTATAGGGCTCTTGATAGAATTAAATAATAACATATGTTGGGTGCTGGCCCAGGGGGCCAGCAGCACCTGGATGCCCCAAATGTGCTAGTTCCCCCTTCTTCCCTTGCTTGACCAACTCCCCCTTCCCTGACGGTAGTTTCCCCCATGGTTCAGTTGTGCCCACCTCCAAATTCTCTCCCATCTGCTTCCTGGCAGCTGGTTCCCCCCACCTGCAGCCTCTCTCTCTTGGGACCTGCCCACAAATCAACCTCACCACTGTCCAGAACTTTCAACAAATACCCTCTTAATTCTTACTTCTAAGGTAAATTTTACTCCCTCCTACTTATACTTATTGCTCTTGGTCTGGAAAGCCAAGAAGGCAGAACCTTAAAGAAGGAGCTGGAATACTTCTTTAGTTTAGTCCCTGCTGCCATCAATCCATTTGGTCATTTCCTCCCACATAATGCTCACACTCACTCTATAAACAGAGTGGGCCAGACATTGTGCTATCACTGGGAACACAAAGCTGAACTCAATGACGTCGCTCACATCTTGCAGTCTACTAGGCAACCAGCCCTCTGTCTCTCATGAATTTTCCTGATACACTGATTTCATGGTCTCACTCTCTGGCTTAGAAATTTCTGAAGGTTCAGTGTGAGCAGGGGCATGAATATATTCCCCAGTATAGTCTGGGAATAAGTTAACACTGGGAAGCAAAATCCGAGTCCCAGAAGGGGGAATGGCAATGGCAGCCTGGCCTTCCCTTGAAAGCATGTCCCCATGGGCCACCACGCCAGAGCAGACATATCTGATTGCATTTGCAGCATTCTCCTCCCCCCATTTTGTGTCACCTTCCTCCCACTTATATTCCTTGCTCTGAGTCTGGAAAGTCAAGAAGGCAGAACTAAAATTTCTGTTTATGATGTTTCAGAAATGTGAACATCCATGTGGCTTCCTGGGACTGGACACTCACGAATGTGAAAGGGACAGCACGGTCTGCCCGCTGGGAAGATGCGGAGGAGAATGACGCGTGCTTGGTGCTTCTCCACCTTTCTCCTTTCTGCCTCCCAGTTACCTGGAGCGTCTTTGTACAAAGGCTGGCATCCTGCTAGGAGGTGAAATGTCAGGAATCCTCATGAAGTGTTGGACTCTGAGACTTGGAGTAAAGATCATAAGAGGCTGGTTTATACCTACCACCCTGATTGTGAGGAAGGGAGAAATGGTGTGAACTCTGGGAAAGCAGAACTGCAGGGAAGAATAAAAGAATAATTCACTAGCCCAGGAATTAATTTATTTTACTTAGCATTGTGCCAGCCACTGTGGGTTTTACCAAGAAGGATAAGAAATTGTCCCTATCCTGGAGGATGTGAAAAGAGACTAGAGAAAAAAAAAAAGGCAGGGACACATCACATGCGTCTTGCTTTAAGAGCATTATGCAAAAGCTGCTGCTAATGGGACCCTCATGTTTAATGCATTCTGTGTCACTTGAAATAAATCTCTCCAACAGTGTTTAAAGACTGGTATAAATACCCATTTTGCAGATGAAGAAACAAGACCAGAGAGTGACTTCTCTAGGAACTGGCTTCCAATCCAGTTCTGCTGACTCCAAAGTCTACTAAATCCACTGCTGAATATTCAAGTTATAAAACAAATGAATGGGAATTTGGAGCATTACAAAACATTCTCCTTTTGACAAAACAAATCCATTTTTTACTGCTTTAAATTTTGAATAATTTTTGAAATTTCATGATACAGTGTTTGCTCATCTGATTTAACTTTCGTAACTTCAGGAACACCCTGGGGTCTGCATGAGGCTTTGCTGTCTGAGGTCTTTGTTGCTCTATCTAGAAGAGTGTGAAGACACATTTCCTTGGGCCTCTTCTGTTTTTTCCAAAAGTTCATGTGTAAAGTTTCGAAGAGGGGTATTTGAACCAGAAGGGAATTTAGATTTAACCAATTTCTCATTCTATAGGAATGGAAATTGGAAGCCAGGTGGGTAAAGTGACCAGCATGAGATCAAACAACTGAGCAGGGCCGGGAGATTAGACTCAGTTTTGTCGAGGGCTCCTTCTGCCATCCTGTACTACCGGGGATGGTAGAAAAGATGGCTCTAAGCCCAGCCACTCATGGCCCAGGAAAGTATTTGCAACCATCATAATCACCTATTATTTGATGGAGCAAATGGTGGTGGAATTCTCTTACATGCTCTGGGACACCCACGGCCACTCTATATGTACACTTTGTCATGGGTCCGACTTCCTGGGTGCCACGTGGGTGAGACCCAGTTGCAGCCCTGCTGTCCATTAAGGGACCAGTTTACATTTAATTCAAGTTCGGCGTAGTCTGAGCTGAACATACGATATTCTTGCTTTAACTTTCTGAGAAAAAAAGCAGCTTTGGCCTAGAAGTTTGAATTTGATAAGGTGCGTTCCACTGCCTGAGGGAAATTGGACTATTACTGAGTCTTCCTGAATTGATTATGAAAAAAATCGTGCGTGCGTCTTCTCCTTTGCTGCTGCTTTCTCAGAAATGTTAGTTGTTCAGGTCCCAGGAGGCGAGGCTTGCAGAGCTAAGGCCTGTGGTGACGGCACACCTCCGCGTCAGCACTTCGGGAGTCCCTCCAGAGCCTCAGAGGGCTATTTTAGCAGAAGTTCCCTGTCCCCACCCCTCTGTTGGATTTGAGGATGAAACGAGAAAGGGAATGGGAAGTGCTTGGCCCAGTGCCTGGCACACAGCAGCCCTCCATAGAAATGCCAGCTTTACTATTGTTATTGTTGTTATTCTCACGACTTCCACATTTTCTGCACCAGTCAGAGACTGCTTTTCTGTGAACACAGGGACCTGGAGAAGCGTGAATGGGGTTGTGGGATAGAAGTGATGAGTGTGAAGGTTAGTGAGGGAAAGAAAACAGCCCATGCGTAGCCCTGCCATGCTCAGGACCTTCTCCCACCTGCAAAGTTCTTCCTTGTGTCCTGAGTCTGGAAATCCAAACTGCCTTGAGGCCTCCCCTGGCTCCACACACCATGACATTCATTGCCTGTAACTGAATGGCTCCTCTCCTGCGCTGCCTTCTTCCCGGCCCACTCAGGAACTTGGCTGCCGAGACCCTACTTTGTGGGATTATGACGTATGTGACATTGAACATCAATTTTATGTAGGTATTTTCCCATTGACTGTGACAAGAAGCAATGATCAGAGAAGCGAAATGACTTGTCCAAGGTCACTCATCGGGGGCCAGTGCAGAGAGGCAGGCTCAGGTCCACTTACCCCCTGCAAACAGCTCCAGAGACTGCTTCCCTGAGACAAGAGGGGTCACTGACCTTCAGCTGGCAATGCAGTTGGGGACATAGGCGTTTTCTTCTCTTATATATACATGGCTGTGTTTCTCAAATCCTTTTCAACGAGCTTGCATTACTTGTATAACTGAAAATAACATGATTGATTGTGGACAGTGCATGGCCACTTACTGATCACTGGCCGTGCATTATCTCATTTCTTCCTCACATGACTCTGAGCCCCCTTTGTTTTCTAGAGGAGAAAACTAACTTGTAGAAATGTGAAATAACTCACCCACAGTTGTACAGAGCTGAGCAGAAATGAAACTTTGTCTTGGGAATAAAGCAATAAAAGAGGCATTCCATTTAATACTAAATGTCCGGAAGAGTCAAATCCATGAAGACAGAAGGCAGATTAGTGATTACCAGGGACTGGGCTGGGGATGAGGGATGGGGAATGACCGCTAGTGGGTATGGGATTTCCTTTTGGGTGATGGAAGTGTTCTGGAACTAGATAGTGGTGATAGTTACACAAATTGTGAACGCAACAAATGTCACTAATGGTAAATTTTATATCATTTTAATTTTAACAGTAAAATATATGGTAAAAAAGGTGAGAACAGAAAAGCCATTACTAATCATTTCCAGAGACGTTAGGGCCCATGGGCATGGGGAGCCCTAAAGCCTTGGAGCTGGAATGAGATGGCCATTACAACTACCACTGAAAGGGGGCGCTGGTCGAAAAACTGCACTGATAGTAGTAGTGTACCGAATGCTAAATGTTTAACAGGAACATTATATCTAATGCTCACAATAACCCGAGGCACTTTTCTAAAATAAATTTATTTATTTTTAATTGTTTTATATATTTTTATATCATTTTTCATTTTTGTACAATGTATGCATTTTCATCTTGGTTATAGTCCCGGTAAAATTCCCACCACCCATTCACCCGTGAACTGTCACCATGGTCCCTTGTGCTCTTCCCAGCCTTATTTTGATCCTACTCCCTTCTCTCCCCAACCCCCTGCAGAATGTTTCTGGTTTATAGTTGCCTGTTGATTTTGATTTTTACTTTATTATAATTAGTTTTTTTTTTCCTGATCCCTTATTTGTATCCTCTATATTCCTGCTATAAGTGAGACCATCCGGTATTTTTCTTTTCTTTTTTTTTTTTCTGGCTTATTTCACTGAGCATAATCCCTTCCAGCTCCATCCATGTTGCTGCAAATTGCATGTGTTTATCTTTTTTGAATGCTGAGTAATATTCCATGGTGTATATGTACCACATCTTCTTGATCCAGTCATCTATTTTTGGGCATTTGGGCTGTTTCCAAAGCTTAGCTATTGTAAATAGTGCTGCTATAAACACTTTTGCCAGACCCAGTTCGTGGATGAGAAAACTGAGAAGCAGAGAGGTTAAATGACTTGTTCAAGGTCACGGCGCTAGTAAATGGCAAAAGTGAGCTTTGGTTCCAGGTGGTCTGATCTCCAGGCCCACATTCTTAACTGTATCCTTCACAGGTCTTTGCATCCTGTGAATGCAGTGCGGTTCAATTTAACTCAGAGAAAACATTCCCAGCTTCATCCTTCCTACTTTCATCAGCAATAGTTTACCTGACAGGAAGCGATGCTTCAGAAATATTGAGCTTGGAGAAACTACTGACCGGGGAACCCCAGGGAGGCTATGCCAGATGATGACAAAGCATGTTGAAATTAACCTTGTACCCGGAAGGTGGCATTTGGTGCAGACAAGTGAAGCCGCACATTCCTTGCCTGCCCCACCCAGTGCAGAGCCTGCCAGGCTGACTCTGGTCCTGTCTCTTGTGAACTGGTGGCTGCAACTCTCTGGTCCACTGTGGCATAGTGGCCAGGAAAGGTAAACAGGGACACAACACCATGGAGATGGATGAGAAGGCCACTCTGAAGATGGAACAAAAAAATGAAAGCCAAACTCACAATCTGTGATAGAGAGTCTTTAAAGTCCTGGTGAGATTGGGGTTATGCTCTGTACATGAGAAGAAAAAAAAGCATGAGGCATTGTTGATTTTAGTGTTAAAATTTTGTTTAGAAATAACAAAGAGGTCCTCCCTTGGTAGTGCAGTGGTTGAGCACTGGGCTGCGAAGCTGCCCGCAGCCTCTGCAGCGCCGGTTCGATCCCCAGCCACCGGCGAGGGTCCCACATGGCGCGCAGACCTCTCCTGCCACACCCAAGGCTCCCCTCAGAGTGTATTTCGTCAGTCTGCCTGTTCTGTTCCCCACTCTGGTTCTTGTGAATTCTCTCACCCTCCCCCGCTTCTGACTGTACCCAGTGCTTGTATAAATAAATAAATAAATCTTAAAAAAAAAGAAAGAAAAAATAGCAATGCTAACCTAATACAATGCAAGTATCTGCTCTGTTTTGGGGCAGAAGCACATGAAGTCTCAGTTCCTGAAATTTTTGTGGACAAAGAAAAGCTCCAGTAAGAGATGAGGGGTTCTTGGGAGGACATTTCTGAGTATAAATTATGCAAGATTCATCCTTCTGTTGGTTCATGGCAGGAGACCGACCATCCCCTAGCCATTTCAGATTTCAGTTCCAGGGCCAACCACAACCATTTCCTCTGCTCTGCTCATACCCTCATGTCCCCTATTTCCAATCTAACCAGTTGAGAGCATCGGTCAGTGCCCCACGTGGGGCCTGATCACCTATGCCTGGTTTGCCACAAGAGCCTCCTAGCAGGGTGTCTGCCATAGGATTGATCTGTCTTTACCAAGCCAGGCACTGTCCCATGAAAGCAAATTTTCTAAAGCACAGTTTCGGTCAGTTCTCTCCCTTGTTCCATATCTGGCAAAGATGAACTTCACAGAGTAAAATATAAACTTCTCAGCTTAGCATTTAATGCCCATGGATATCTATGTTTTGTCCAATCTTTCATTCATTATTTATTCAACACATATTCCTCAATAGGCACTGGGACTGCCATTGTGGACATATAACCCTCTGGTGCCTTCTACAGATCTTACTGTACAGATCTCCCTCCCTACAGTGTGTAGTGGGACCCATAGCTGCAGTGTTATGGAACTTCACAGCTAGAGCCCCTAATCCAGTCCCATGGGGTCAGGAAAGGTTTCCTGGAAAAAGCAACTTGTCTAAAATAATTTTAAATTTATTTTTAAAAAGTATTTGAGGACCAGATAAAAGTGGGTAGGTATGGAGTGGGCAGGGAAACAGAGAGAGTACAGGCTAGTGCAAGGCCTAGAGGCAAGAGAATAAGACCAGTTTTCTATGCTTATAGCCTAGGAGAGGGAAGTAACAACAGGAGTGAGTGGGTCCAGATTATAAAACTCTTGAAAAAGCTGGGGTGCTCAGGGGCTTCCTGGTGGCACAAGGGGTTAAACTAGCACTATGAAGCTGCACCTCTGCCGTGCAAGTTTGATCCATCAGCCAGGGAGCAACCCACATGGCACAGCAGACCTCTCCTGTCTGGCCTGCTGCTCCCCTCAGCAGTGTTTTACAGTCAGTCTGGCTGTTCTGCTCCCCACTCTGTCTCTGGTGAATCTTCTTACCCCCAGCATCTCTGGCCTGTACCCCAGTTCTTGTATGCATAAATAAATAAATCTTAAAAAAAATAAACGCTGGGGCGTTCAGACTTCATCCCAGAAGTGATGGGACATTGCTACAGAGAATAAGCGGAAGATTAATATGAACAGATTTGCCTTTTAGAAAATTTATTTTGTCTGTGGTTTGGCGAAATAGTTGGAAAGAGGACAAGAGACACTAGGAGGTTAGTTAGGAAGCACTTTCAGGAAACTAAACAAAAAGTGATCATGGCATTGAGGATGGACAAAGTGGACAGAGAAATGAAAAGATTTGAGAGAGATTCGAGGTGTTGAGTGTGTAGATCTCAACTATTATTTGAGGTAAAGGGTGAGAGAGTAGGAGGTGACAAGACCATTTCACATATTTCTGGCTTGGGCAACTGGATGATGGTGCCATTTCCTAGGATGGGAGAATAGATTAGCAGGACTCGGACCTGGGCTAGGGTGGGGTGAGTGAGAGAGCATGATGAACTCAGCTTTGGACATAATGCTATTCAGTGCCTGTGACACTTACAAGGGGAAATATTCATTCTAATTGAGAAAAAGCAGCATCTATGATAGAACCTGAGCAACAGCAGCATTTGTTCAAGGGTAGAGTGGGAAGGAGAACCTGCAACAAAGACAAAGAGGCACAGAGGCAGGAGGAAAATCTGGTGAACTGGGTCTCCTGAGTCAGTAAACCAAGGAAAATAAGGACAGTGCCGCTGTTGTTGGTCGTCTTGAGAAAGGAGGCTGTTGACCTTGGCAGAAGAAGTTTCCAGGAATTGGTGCTGGTTGGGGGAGAAGCCAAATTGCAGTGGGTTGAGAAGTCATTGAGGTGAGACAATGGAAAACAGAAAGTGAAGATGATTTCTGTCAAGAACTTTGGCCAAGAATGCGGGAGAAAAAGAAAGAACAAGTCTGGAGAGGGAAAATCTTCGGAAGAGCTTTTCTTCCTTTCCCTCCTCCCCGCTACCTTTGATAAGGGAAGGATGAGCAGGTCATATTGGAAAGGGCCAGTGGAGAAAGAGCAGATGAAGATCCAGGGGGAAAGGGAATGACAGCCAGAGAAAGTTGTTGGGGAGAGAACTCAGCCTGCGTGGAGAGATGCGTCCTCGAGAGGAGTGGATGCCCTTACATCCTTGCCAGAGGAACAGGAAGGGGTAGATACAGATTAGCCTGCACTTGGGGAGAAGCGGAAGTCATTATCTCATCCTCTTTTCTAGCCTCGCCTAGAATTGCTTCTGGTCAAAAAGGGTCACACGCTCCTTCCTAATTTCACGGTTTTTACGCTGGGGTTCCTCTTTTTTTCTAAAGATTTATGTATTTATGCATATAAGAACTGGGGTACAGAGTTGCGGGGCCAGGCAGTGAGAGGATTCACCAGAGAAAGAGTGGGGAACAGAACAGGCAGATCAACTGAAATACACTGCTGAGGGGAGCAGGGGCCTTAACCCCTTGTGCCCCCAGGTGGGGGCCAGCAGGTGGGGTGGGGTCTTCTTTTTTTGGTTTCTCTTTCATTCTATTTTTAAGTGCAGAGTCATATCCAGAGGCTCTGGGGCCTGAAGTGCACGTAATTTGGGGCAGCTTCTTAATAAAAAGAATACTAGAATATATTACTTTGGCAACTTTTTCAGAAATGTGTGAAAACATAAACACATTTCGGCTTCTAGGAACTTCAAAGGAATCCATGTAAACCAGTCAACCTTCCTCAGTTTCATGTTAAATCCAACTTCATTCAAACGTGAAGGTTCTATGATACCTTCAAGATAAACAATAGCAATAATATTAATCAAAACAAAGAAATGACCCAAACAAAAACCAAACAAAAACTGCTCATGAAGTTCCTCTTAACAGAAGGAAGTCGAGGGAGTCTCAGTTTCCTTACCTGTATAGTGGAGCTTAAAGCATCTACCTCTTTTTCATAAGGATTCAACAGGGTAACAATGGGAGAGAAACTGGCACAGTTCCTTTTCCGTCATTGCTGCTTAATAAATGATTTCCCAAGAAATAATATATAAACAGAATTGCGTTGCCTTTTCTCACTTACCACTTTGACCTGCATGGCCGTTACTGCCATGTTCACCGTTTCCTTCCTTTAAGCTCCAAATGTTGTGTCCATCTTGTTAATTTGAGTCCTTTGCAAGGTCTATCGCTGTGTGCTGCATGTAGTGGACATTCAATACATTATTGAACGAATGAATGGATGAATGAACTCTGGTGTATGAATCATTTAATTAAGAAGGAAGTTCATCATTAGGAGACTGGCTTAGAAGTCCACCTAAATGCGTTTTCCAGGTGAAGCTGTCTATCTGTGGTACCCACATTGGTGATCAATTAACAAAAGCACAGGAAGGACTGTAGCTTGTCGTGGCGCATAACACATAATTGGCTGAGAAAGAAAATGTGAGGAAGGTAGGACTTGAGACTTCAGCCAACTTCCAGTTAGTCGGTAGAATTAGGAACCTTTCAGACAAGACAGTGTGGCTCATTGCTTGGGCTAGACATGATAAATTAGAGTCCCACCCACCCCCAACTTGGCAAAAGCTGTCAAATGCAATTCAGAAAGACAAGTCTAATGAATATGTAGTATAATATGGGTAGATTTCTTATTTATTCACTTTGAATACATTGCTGCTGAGGGAAAGCTTATTTCCCAGAGCTACCCGTGTGGGGAGAAAGTGCTTATCTGTTTACTTGTCAAATGGCTGTTGTGAAGATTAAATGAAAAAAAAATATGTAAAAGTGTTTGGCAAACTGTAAGTGCCACGCAATTATATTTTATTATTGCTATTGTTATTGCCTCGCTGGCCTGACCTCTCATTTTCCTTGAGGCCCCTCTTGCCCTGATCCTCTCTTCCAGGTCTCCCCAATTTCCTTGATGTATAATCAGTCTCCAAGCATATGAATGTAGCACTAGGGATTCTTGAGCCCTGTGCCCAGGGCTGCCTTTCACACACATGGCTTTTCCCCAGATTCTGCATCCCTGAGGGCAGGCAGAGATGATGCCGGACTGATTTATATGCCCCAGCTCCAAGAAGAATTCCTGGCTCATAGTAGAACTTCAGTAAATATTTTCTGGTTAGGTAATACTCTATGATAATGGGAATAAAGCACTTGCGTAATTTCATCGGGATCATTTGGGTATTTAGTTCTTAAAACACCACCCCTCTTCGTTATTCCTGAAAAAGAAAGGTCAGAAATATTCATTGTTACTGCACACATCTTGAACAAAGTAACAAGTCCTTTGTTACTTTACAAATCCTTCTGGAGAGGGCCTCCCTTGTGGTGCAGCGGTTGAGCGCTGGTCTGCAAAGCTGCCTGCAGCCTCTGCAGCGCCAGTTCTATCCCTGGCCACCGACTAGGGTTCCACATGGCGCGACAGACTTTTCCTGCCGGGCCCGCTGCTCCCCTCAGCAGTGTATTTTGTCAGTCTGCCTGTTCTGTTCCCCGCTCTGGCTCTGGTGAATTTTCTCACCCTCCCACACTTCTGATTGTACCCGGTGCTTGTATGAATAAATGAATAAAATAAAAAAAAAAATCTTTCTGGAGAACATAATATTCCTATTCTTAGATAACATCTAAACTGTTCTTGGGGCCTCCCTGGTGGCTCAAGGTGTTAAGATGCAGCACCATGAAGCTATTCACAACCACTGACGCACGAGTTTGATCCCCAGCCAGGGAGGTGGCCCACTTGGCTCAGCAGACCTCTCCTGACTTGCCCGCTGCTCCCCTCAGCAGTGTATTTCAATCAATCCAGCTGTTCTGCTCCCCACTCTGTCTCTGGTGAATCCTCTCACCCCCTGCACCTCTGGCCAGCACTCCAACTCTTGGATGTATAAATAAACCTTTAAAAAAATAATAAACTGCTCTTAATGTCATATTGAGGATTGTGACTCTTTGCAATGGCAAAAAAAAAAAAAATACGGTATTGAAGGATGAGGGTTTGCATCTATGTAATCTTATCTACAGTCCTTGACTTCTCCGAGTCTCAGTTTCTTCTTATAAAAAATGAAGACAGCGTTCCTGTCCTGCCTTGTTATTGGGGTTTTGTTTGAGTGGACAAAATACCAAAGCCCTGAATTCTTTTGCTTTCTTTTAAAAAGGTCCTTATGTTACTGGAAAAGGCCTGGGTTCTGCTGTCTGTCACTACCAAAAGCCAGTAAGCAAAGACAGGAATTGAATCTATAACACTTTTATATCTCAGATTGCTGGCCATTGATCTGAGCTAACAGTGGGCATAGCATCCTGAAGAGGCAGTTCTGGCATCTCATCTTGAGCTGACAAAGCCAGTCATAAGCTTCCAGTTCATCACAATTGATGTTCCTGATATTCATCAAGTTCAACCTCAAGAACTTATTATCAGCCCATTAACTGATTATCTTGACCCGGGTGCATCTGATGGTGTCCGTGTCTGGCACTCCTTTGGCACCATCAGGGCAGGAAAGAATCCCAGTTTAAAATAAGTGTTTAATTTAAAGAAAACAGATCTTTGGTCATATTGTGCGTATGTGCAGCCTGTGCCAGGTGAGTTTGTGCAGATTCCTGTACTAGGCATGTTGCCCCCTACCACTTGGTAGATACAAATGACAGCTATTGATAAATATTGGTAAAGGATCACACATGAAAGGGAATATTAGGAAGATGTAGAGGAACAACCGTTCCTGGGGCCAGATCAGTTGGTAGTTGTTAAAGGTGAATTATTATAAGGCTGGCAAATGGGGACTTTTGGTAGAAGGAATGAGGTCATAAAGCATGGAGGAAATAATTCTGAGGCCTCTACTCTTCACTTCTCCTCCCTCCTCTTACAGCAGAGAAGTCTGGTCCCAAGAACCCATCCTCTCCTGTTTCCTCTGGACCATGCATCATCCTGGTCGCCTCCATACTCAATGTCTCTTTCAAAACTGGGCCCTTCCCACTGATAAGTTCAGTCTGCTTCACAAACCCTAGTCCCTACCTATTTCTCCCCTTTCAATGACCAACATCCTGAGAATGGAATGTTTACTAGCTCCATTTCCTCATCTCTTCACTGCTGTTATTTTTCCATTTTGCACAGAATCAGCCCTTGGTAGGAACCATAATGTCTGTGATTCTAAATCCAATAAACACTTTCAAGGCTTCCTCTTTTTTATGAGGATCACTTCCTTTTCTTCAAAGTACTGCTTTCAGCATGAGTTCGATTCCCGGCCAGGGAGCTAACAAACATGGCACAGCAGACCTCTCCTTCTTCTCCCGAAGCTCCTCTTAGCAGTGTATTTCAGTAAATCCGCCTGTTATGCTCCCCACTCTGTCTCTGGTGATTCCTCTCTGCCCCCTGCACCTCTGGCCTATACTCCAGTTCTTGGATGCATAAATTTAAAAAACCTTTAAAAAAAAAGTGCTGCTTTCCTGTGTGTGTTCAGGACAACACACTCTCCTGATTTCTCTCCTGTCTATGACTGTTTCTTCTTAGTCTCTCTTGATGGTTGAATTATGTTCCCCCAATGTCTTGTTCAAGTCTTTACTCCTGGTATCTGAGAATGTGGCCTTATTTGGAAATAAATTCTTTGCACATATAATCAAGTTAAGATTGGATTATGCTGGATGGGCTCTAATCCAGGACTGGTGTCCTTACAAGCAGCAGCAAATTTGGAAACAGACATGCAGAGAGGAAGAAGATCATGTGATGATGGGGTCAGGGATTGAGGTGATGCAGCTACACAACCAGAATTGTCAGGAACCAGCTGAAGGTAGGAAGAGGAGAGGAAGGATCTGGTCCTGGAGTCTTTAGAGAAAACACTCCCTTGTGTCTCTTTCGATTTGGACTTCTGGCCTCCAGAACAGTGAGAGAGTAGATTTGTTTTTAAGTCACAGAGTTTGTAGTACTTTGTTATGATAACCAGAGGAAATGAATATATTCTTCTTTTAGGCTTGTCCTCCATTAGATGTGGGTTTTCCTAAACATTTTGTTCTAGGTGTCTCTTCATTCCTGTAGATATCTTCCTCCCTAAGATCCCTTCTCTACTTCCATGCTTCATCAGGGGCTTCTCTCACCTGGAAACCCTACCTATCTTCTGAAGGTCAACTCAGACCTGACTCTTACAGGGAACCTTCTGTGGCAGATGCTGTCAGTGCTCACCCACATTCCTTGGCTCTTCTGTCTCAGTTCAACTTCTGACTATAAGCTGCTACTTTCTGCCCAGCCACATTCTCTGGCTGCCGGTGTGTGTGGGGGGTGGGCGGGGGTGGAGGGAGCAGGCCAAAACAGCAGAGAAGGAACACCTCCCTGGGGTCACTCTCCAATGATGATGGATAGGAGCTGGGCTTCTCCATGGCCCAGTGACCTAGAGTGTCTCCTGAAGGCCCCAGTAGACTAAGCCTTACTTGCCCACAGGGTAATCTGATCATTAACTTGCTTCACAGTGGCTTTCTTCTCTGCTTCCTGCCTCCACTCCCCTATGTGCTTCTTGAGGTTACTTCCAAACAGACTGCTAAGACTGAAATCTTTATCTCAGGGTTTGCTTCTGGGAAAAGACCTCCAAATGACCAGCCTGGGGCAGGTTCTTCAATTATTCTTTTTAATAGCAAGATGAGCCCTGGCTACACACAGCTATTACAGTTTATGTACATGTTTCTTTTTGTGATTATTTGAATAATGTCTGTTTCTTGTGCTAGAGTAGGGGTCAGCAAAGGACAACTCTCAGGACAAACCAGACGTGATTATTCATTTCCATATGGTCTATAGCTCTGACTACAACAGTAAAGCCAAGTAGTTTTAATAAAGACTTATGACTTGTAAAGTGAAAATATTTGTCATCTTACTCTTGCCAGAAAGTTTATTGATCTCTGTGCTACTGTAAATTTTTATCAGTTAGCTTTGACTACATAAGAAACTACAACAAAAATTGTTTAAAATGTTCATTCATTTAGCTTATGCTTTTTTGAGCTGACTTGAAAGTTTTTCTGGTCCAGGCCTGCTCAGCTGATTGCTGCTGAATTCTCTAATGTGCCTGTGGTCACCTGGTGGGTCCATTGGAGGCAACGATCTTAGGACGGTCTCACTCACATTTTTAGATGTTGGCAGCTGTGGGCCAAGGACACAGAAGCAATTGGGTCCTATGTCTCCCACTATCCAGTAGGCTAATGTGGGATTATTTACAGGGTGCTGACAGGCATGGATTCTGTGAGCAGCCAGAGAAGACAAAATGCATTTCTCAGTTCTCTGTGTGCATCATTTCTAACATCACATTGCTCAAAGCAAATCACGTGGCCAAGTCCAGAGTCAAAATGGGAAGGGGAGACGCTGAAAAGGAAGGGTGGGGTGAGTGGACAAGGAGGGGAAGAGTCTGTGGCCACTTTTTCAATTTACTGTGAAATTCTATGAGGGCACAGCCCTGTGTGAATGTGCTTGCCATTCTGTATTGAAGGGTAAATAAATATTTATTAAGTAAATGAGTATACTTCCACTGTTTCAATAAAACTGCCTTTTCTTAAGCCTTCACTATATGGTACATGATGAATTATCTAATACTCAACAAAGGATGTAGATAGTATCAGTACCATTTCACAGACAAGAAAACTGTGGCTTAGAATATGTCATTTGCCCAATATAATTTGGATAATGTGAGCAAAATCAGAATTTGAAACAAGTGTAATTACAAAAGTTGTTGTTCATCCTACTCTTGAATATTCTTATTATAATTTATTACTACTTTTTAAATGAAAAGTTTAAAAATTTTTTGTATTTAAAATTTTTCCCTTTACTTTGCTATTACAATTTTAAAGTTGGGAAAAGTAAACTTTTCCTTCTTTTCAGGCCTCCCCTGCTTCACCTCCTGGGAGTTCTGGACTTCCTGTTAATACCTCATAGCAGATTTCCCATTCCAGTGAGTTAAAAAGTAAGCTTGTGGGGTAATTGGCAACACCACCCCTAAAATAGTTGCTTTTGACAGCTCAGCAAAGTTGAGGCCAGAATTTCACCCCAGAGGGCAATAAATACAGTCCCTAAGATAGCTGCTGAGAGGCGCTGAAATAGCCTTGCTATCTTATCTCAAACCATTCAGTCTCTATATGAGGGAATTCATGGATCCAAATCAGAGAGTAAACACATCCTTCCAAATGACCATCTTTTATTTCAGTAAGTAATTAGTCAACTCCATAAATACCTATTTAGCACTTACCACATCCCAGATATTATTCTATTCACTATAGGGGAACATAAGTGAATAAGCGTCTTTGTGGTCAAGAAACACATTGAAGGGGCCTCTCTGGTGGCACAGGGGTTAAAGACAGTGCTATCAAGCTGTTGCCAGCATGAGTTCGATCCCCGGCTAGGGAGGTGACCCACATGGAGCAGCAGACCTTTCCAGTCTTGCCCGTTGTTCCCCTCAGCAGTGTATTTCTGTGGATCTGTGTGTTCTGCTCCCCTCTCTCTCTGGTAAATCCTCTCACCCCTGCACCTCTGGCTTATACCCCAGTTCTTTTATGCAGAAATAACTAAATCTTAAAAAAAAGAAGCTCACTGACGCATAATTATTTGGCAATATATTGAGTCTACTTGTGGACACAAGCCCAAAAAGTACAGAAGAGGGTCTTGAACTCAGTTTGGTGGCGGGGGTTGAGGAAAAGATCAGGAATTCTCTTATGCAAACTTTAGAATCCAATTTAGGTTCAAACTAGGTTGAGTTCCAAATCAGCACAATTGAATGGTTAAGTTCATGGGTCAGACAGACCGTGGTTAGTGTGCTCTTTCCGTCTCTTGTTAGGCATATAATTTTGGAAAACAGAACTTTTTTAAACCTTAGTTTCCTCATCTATAAAATGGACTAACATTAACATCTGTTTTATAAGATTTTAGGAGAATTAAAAAATATGTATGTCAATTGCTTAGCACAATTTTGGGCAATTTAGTAAATGTCTAAGTGATAGGGCTATTAGTGGCTGAGGTGGTTGTAGTGCTGGTAGTTGTGTTCTGAACTCTATTCACCATTCTTTCATTCAATAAATATTTGCTAAGTGTCATGTCAGATTCTGGGAGAGAAGAAAAAATTGACAAGACATTTACATCGTGCTCTCAAATGGCTTACAGTTCAGTGTGGAGAAAACATGTGTATAAGTAGCTTCCCCTCCTGCCAAGATCCAGGCTGCACCCAGAAACAATGGGTTTTGGAATATCCCTGCATGTATGGAATGGTTTTCCTTTAATATGCCCAGTATTCACTTTGAACCATTTTGCATCTTTTTGAGTTCAAATGTATCTCCCATTTTTCATATGGAATCTCACCTTGTCTCTCTTCGTACTGACACAACTCTTTTTGTACTGACTGCTTGCTTTCAGTTTTTGGCTGGTGCTGATGTTCTCCTTTGCATTATGAGATTTCGATGCTCTTCCAGTAAACATGTCACCTAGCATAGTCGGGCAAAAGTCTGATGCAAGTTTAGTCCTTAGAATTTGCCCAGATGGCAAATTGAAGGAAGAGATTTAAAAGAATGTTAAGAGAAGAATGCAAAATAACAAGTCCAAGGAAAAGTCTAGTTCTTGATTCTCCACCTCAGCTTGTTGGGCAGGAGGCAGTCATTCCCCATGATGTGATTTACTTAGTAAAACAAGAATTCGTCCTTGCAACCTAATGATTTGCCTCATGTGCCTCCATGGATACATTGCCCCTGTTAACATTCAAACAGAGCCTTTAGATGCTTGAGTACAATTTGACATTTTCTTAAAAATCCCTTATTCATTAATTTTACAAACTCGTTTGGGTTATAAGAAGTTAGAAGCTGATTTTTCAATAAGCCAGTGACAGTTCATGAAACCAAAGAGGAAAATACCTGGTCAGTGAATTCATTATCACAATCAAGTAATGTTAAAAAGTGTTTTGTGGAGGGTCTCCCTGGTGGCGCAGAGGTTAAAGATGGCGCTCTCACACTATCACCAGCCACTGCAGCATGAGTTTGATCCCTGGCCCGCCATGGAGCAACCCACAGAGTGCAGCATACCTCTCCTGTCTCGCCCACTGCTCCCCTCCGCAGTGCATTTCAGTCAGTTTGCCTGTTCTGTTCCCCACTCTCTCTGGTGAGTCCCCTCACCACTGCCCCCCATGCCCGCTCCTCTGGCTTACACCATATCTTGTATGCATAAATAAATCTTAAAAAAAAAAAAAGATTTTTGTGGAATGAACTTAAATTAGGGAATTATATTAGCATCTCTAGTCATTATATATTATTTTTCTGTCATTTAAAAATGATCTTCACTTGGGGCGTCCCCGGTGGTGCAGCAGTTGAGCGCTGGGGTGCAAAATTGCCCGCAGCCTCTGCAGTGCCAGCTCAATCCCCAGCTGCCGGCAAGGGTCCCACATGGCGCGCAGACCTCTCCTGTCTGGCCTGCTGCTCCCCTCAGCAGTACATTTCGTCAGTTTGCCTGTTCTGTTCCCTGCTCTGGCTCTGGTAAATTCTCTCATCTTCCTGCACTTCTGACTGTACCAGTGCTTGTATAAATAAATAAATCTTAAAAAAAAAGATTTATTAAAAAAATGATCTTCACTTTTGAAATTTTAGATGAGATTGAGATACACTCTGCCCCCAATCAAGAGGTATTACAATATTGCTGAAATAGACTCACCTTCATTTCATGTCCTGGCTCTTCATTTCATGGCAACTTGGGCAAACAAATTTTTTTTTTTTTTTTGAGTCTCAAGGTCCTCATCCATGAATGAGATAAATATTACCAGTTTTACAGAAACAATGCAAGGATTAAATGAGATTGTATTTATAAAGTTACTGTCTAATAACAATAGCTAACATTTATTGAGTAATTATATATTAAAAAAGTATGAGTCTCTAACACATAATGTGGTAGGATATAGTTATTAAATTGTTTAATCTTCATAAAACCATATAAAGTAATTACTATTACCCCCATTTTACAGACAGAAAAATTGAGACACCAGGACCCTTAGTCATTTAATTAAGATCACCACAATGAATAAGCAATAGAGCAAGACTTTGAGTCCAGGGCCCACATGCTAACCACTATAATCCACACCTAACCACTGGAACATATGGCACCTTAGTGCCTCCTAAATCAGTGTTCAGTGCACATCGGTACTTAATAACCATACATGTAGCAAATCATTGGTGTCTTCACCAGATTGTAAGCTCTTGAGTTTTGTTCAGTGTCTTATTCACCTCTGTATATTTCACAGATGCTACGCTAGCTTTGGAATAACAGAAGCATTGTTTTAGTTTACACAAAACAGAAATATTGTCTGCAAACACGAGTTTAATTGAAAGGGTGAAATAAGGGTAGCGGGTAAAAAGGATAAGATAAATATTTTATTTATACCATAAGCAACCGGAGTTCTAAAGATTTTACAGTTTTTACTCAGAATCTTTTGGGGCAAACGTATTTCTGACACACACCAGTCCAATTTCTGCCTAGATGATCCAGGTCTGAGAAATTAAGGCTGGACATACTTTCTTGGAGAAATATTGGTAGGTAACAAAGAAAGTCAGAACAGTTGGTGTTAATAGTTGAAATGTAATTCAAATGAAGTCATATCTAGATTCTGCCAATTTTCAATTGCTTCCAGCATCTTAAATACCACGCGGCAAAACCTTCAACCCACCTCACTAATCAAACACCTCTTTTTTTCCCAGTCACTGGGGCTCAAAACCCCCAATTTGAATCATTCTTCTCCCAGTGCACCCTCCTCTCTCTCCCCCCAATTCAGTTTTTAAAGCCACAGACTATTCTTTATAACATTCCTCCTGAATCTACACGCCTCCTTCTTCTCTACTATCTACTGTGGCCAAGACATCACTAGTTCTTTCCTGCTATTCTTTTATTTCTCCCATAATCATGCATCAATATTAAGTTTATTTTCTAACGGCAGTTCTAAATATATTATTCCCTTGGTGGGATATATTCATGGGTCTCCAGTGCTGGCTGGAGTACATAATTCTTTCACCTTGAACTCATGGACTTTTATAATATGACTCAGTTAAATAATTCGGGGTTTTCATAAAATATATAGAAGGAAATATAGGCCAAACACTGCATGACATGCACCTCAAAGACATCTTTACAGATGCATCACCCAAAGCAGTGATAGTGAAGGCAAAAATCAACAGCTGGGGCTATGTCAAATTAAAGAACTTCTGCACAGCAAAAGAGACAATAGCCAAAACAAAGAGAAACCCCACCAACTGGGAGAACAATTTTGCACCCAACACTAATGATAAAGGACTGATCACAAAAATCTGCAAAGAGCTGATGAGACTCAACAACAACAAAGAAAATAACCCAGTCAAAAAATGGGCAGAAGAGCTAAAAAGAAACTTCTCCCAAGAGGAAATACAAATGGCCAACAGGCATATGAAAAAATGTTCAACATCGCTTGTAATCAGGGAAATGCAAATCAAAACTACCATGAGATACCATCTTACACCAGTGAGAATGGCACATATTAAAAAAAAACTAGTGGGCCTCCCTGGTGGTGCAATGGTTGAGCATTGGGTTGCAAAGCTGCCTGCAGCCTCTGTGGCACCGGTTCGATCCCCGGCCACCAGGGGAGGGTCCCACATGGCGCACAGACCTCCCCTGCTGCCTGCTGCTCCCCTCAGCAGTGTATTTGTCAGTCTGCATGTTCTGTTCTCCACTCTGGCTCTGGTGAATTCTCTCACTCTCCTGTGCTTCTGACTGTACCCAGTGCTTGTATAAATAAATAAATAAAATCTTTAAAAAAAAAAATCTCAATGCCGGTATTTAAAAATAAATAAATAAATAAATAAATAAATAAATAAATAAATAAATAAATAAAACTAGCAACAACAAATGATGGCGAGGATGTGGAGAGAAAGGAACTCTCCTGCACTGCTGGTGGGAGTGCAAACTGGTCCAACCACTATGGAGAGCTGTGTGGAGATTTCTGGACCTACTAAACATAGAGCTTCCATATGATCCAGCAATTCCACTCCTAGGTATTTACCCAAAGGACACAGAAACAGTAATTCCAAAGGGCACCTGCACCCCTATGTTTATAGCAGCGCTATTTACAATATCTAAGCTTTGGAAACAACCCAAATACCCAAAAATATTTTGCCCAAATGCCATTTTGCCCAACCCATTTTGCCCAAATGCCCAAAAAACTGGATCAAGAAGATGTGGTACATATACACCATGGAATATTACTCAGCATTCAAAAAAAGATAAACTCATGCAATTTGCAGCAACATGGATGGAGCTGGAAGGGATCATGCTCAGCGAAATAAGCCAGAAAGAAAAAGAAAAATACCGGATGGTCTCACTCATAGCAGGAATCTAGAAAACCTAAATAAGGGACCAGGAAAAAGAATAACTATAAGAAAGAAAAAAATCAAAATCAACAAACAACTATGCACCAGAGACACTCTTTGGTGGAGAGGTGGGCAGGGATTGGGGTCAAAACGGGGTTGCAATTGTATGGGGAATATAAAAATAAAAAACAAAACAAATCATATAACAAAAAAAATAATTCGGGGTTTTACCCCCTCTTCTTCTCTCCATTCACATTCAATTTCACACCCTAAACTCTTCAACTTTTCTGCTAACCCAAGGGTAATGCTTTATAGTTCCACCCCTTCCTTCTAGGCCTTTCTGGATGTCTCTTCTCAACTGGAACACCCTCTTTCTCGTCTGCATTTCAATTCAAATAACCCTATTGCTCTTTACTAGTCAGACCCAAAGGGACAAGTCATCAAGGATGGTGCCTATATTTTGATATCTCTTCTCAAAAGGACACTTTTTTCAGAGTATGAGGGCTGAAACCAGAAGGCAGAGTGTCAGCTTGTTTTACTTCAGCTAGGAACGAGTATGTGGAGCCACTCAAATTTTTACCATTCTGTACATGTCCACAGACTGTGAAAGTGCTGTGAGTATTGATTTGGGGGTGATAAGGAAATTCGTTGAGTAGGCAAATTTAAAAATATAGAATATGTGAATAATGTGTTTAAAAGGGGATGTTAACAACAAAAGATAAAGTTTTCAAGGCAGAACTGAGGTAAACAAATGTAACATAAGCAGAATCAGCTGTAAAACATTCAGGACCCTGAGCAAAATGAAAATGAGGGTCTTTTGTTCAAAGAGACAGCAACAGCAGAGCATTAAAACAAGTGTAAGACTTCTGTGAGCATGGGACCCTAGCATAGGGTGGACCCTCCCACGTCCACAAAGCTGGCATTGACCCTCACACATAGATTAGTAAAACCTGAAGAACAGGATTTGGGAGCGAATTAAAAAAAGGTGAGGGTGGTGGTAGCATTTGAACTAAACCTTGAATATCTTGAAAAAGTATTTCACATGAATGGCTGAACACTGCCAAGTCACATAAGGTCTACTGTATTTACAAATAGAACAGTCAGGATATATGGCCTGGGCTCTACTGTTGGGGGATTGGGTAGCATATTGAGCCTGAGCATGTGCCAGGAACTGGGGTGAGTGCTAAGCATGCATTCTCTCATTTACTCATCACTAATTCCCCATGAAGGGCAAGGTCATTATCACTCCTACTTTACCGTTTAGGAAATGGAGGCTTGGTAAAGTTGACAATTAGCCCAATGTTGCAGAGCAAGTGACACAGAAAGGTTTTGAACTCAGTCACTCTGTTCTCAAAATTCCTACATCTAATTTTGACTATACCATATTTTCCTACCTGGTACAAAATACACATTGCCCTGTTTTTTCAGAGTCAACTAATGTGCTCAGGTTGGTGGGCCAGGTGAGCAGACATGGACAACAGAGGCTACGGTTCAAGCCCGAGAGTCACCTCCACCCCCTGTCCCGCTCCTCAATTCTGTTCATGCCAAAGGGATAGTCAAGGAACCTAGACACACAGACCTTACATTGTTCAATGCTTTAGAGTTTACAGAGTGCTTTCTCTCTTGTTATCCCATGCATTCTTACAACAGTCAGGCAGATTCCTTGTTCGGATTTTACAATTGGAAACTGTGAGCAAAGATGAGTGACTAGTCCAGGGGCATGCAGGCAAGGCATGAGGCAGGAACTGGAACACAATTTTCCAGCCCCTAGCTCACCACTCTTCTGGCTCAACCCCTCTGTCTTTACCCAGGACCATTTTGTGGAGAGTAGCTTAAATTGCAATGGTACAGAAATGCATTGGCTCTGAGTCTGCCACTGCCTAGGGCCTCACATTGAGATGGTTCATGTGCTCAGGTTTGCTTAGCAAATGCATTTCCTTTTGATTCTGGTTCTTTAATGGTGGGGCAGGAACACAGAATGTTCCATAGTATAATTAATACTCTGAATAATATACATGACAGGAATCTGTTGGCAGTTCAGGCTCAATTTGTGGACTATTCAGCTAAAGGGGTTTTCTAGCTTCTCAGAAGAACAGGATAATTAAACAAAGTTGCTGGAGGGGGCTCCGTTGGTGTGGGAAAGATAGAGCAGAGCAGCATTTGAAGACTCAGGCGCCGACTGGCATCCTTACCCAGCCCTGGAAGGCTCTTTGGATTGGAAAGAGGGGCCTTTCCTTGCTGCTTGCTGTCTTGGCTCCAGTCACATCCTTCTGTCTTAGGGCCAGTGCGCCGAGGCCTTTCGGCCCTCCTGAGCCTCTTGGGTCCTCCGTCCTACAGCAGATGTGAGGGGATGGAGTGCTCTCTCTCCTTCCGGCAGCGGCAAAAGGAGGAGGGCAAGGTCCTTTTTATTCCATGCTGAGCTGGGCTGTGAGGGGAGGGAGGGAATAAAAGAGATGCTGGCTCTGTTTTCCAGAATTAATGGTTAGCGTCTGCTGAGGCTATTTGCACTGTAAACGAAATTAAACAACAAAAAGCAGGGATGAAGCAAAACAACCCAAATGATCATAAAACATTCCGGTGGTGGGTGTAAAACTCGCTTCCTCTCAGCAGCAGAGGTCTTCGTATGGAAAGACGAAGTGCTGAAGAAAATCCCTGTGTAGTTGCTTTTTCTTAGGGACCCAAGCACATGGAGGCATTTCAAGAGGAACACACAATTTGCTGCCCTGTGAAGTATCACACGTCTGTGTAGTAAGCAGTACATTTCACATGATAATGAAGGGTCTGAATCTCAAATGGAAGTCACTGGAGATTTGTGAAAATTATCAAAAGGGTGGGTAGAAATTCAGCAATCTTATTCTGTTAACTAAGGAATAATTCTGTGGTAGCTAACCATCCTTCTGTCTCATCAAGAAATTTTGTGGTAGACTCATTCTATGGAAAGTTTTGTCTACAGTTTTCCATCTGTTGTGATAATCATTATTAATCAAGCTGCTGTCATACCAGCTTGGGCTGTGATTTTTGTCAACTCCTCAATGCTAAGTAGGGTCGGTCCTGGGGAAGGGAGAGGTACCTGAAGGGGTCAGCTGACGCATGTTCTCCACATCATGTGTGAAATCTGGGCTGTTAATAGCATTTTCTAAAAGAAACATATAGTGGAGAAGGCAAACAACTATATTTTCTAAGACTCCACCAGCAGATTTCCTCAAGATCCTGTCTTAGCTGAGATGTCAGTTTGCTATTCCACAGGTATTTATTGATGCGTTGACTCCATCAGAAAGCTTCCTGTTTGCTGTGTACCCCATGACTCTGGTTTCTTGGCCCCTAGGGAGTAAACACCATCGTAGGTGGCCTCTGAGGTGGGGAGAGGGAATCCCCCAACCTGGTAAAGTGAACTTCCTGGGCACTGACTGCCCTTGAGTTAGTGGCCCAGAGAAACTAGGCTGTGTGCTTTTAGTTTTTTATTTGTTTGTTTACTTTCTTTTTGCCTTATTTTTAGAAAGTAATTTAGACTAACCCATGTTTTAAAAATAATTTCAGAATTTCATGCTCTGCTTGAGGTAATTGGCTCCATGTGGAGTTATTTTAAAAACTAGAACCTCAATATTAAGAGACACGAAAGAGAAAGTCATAATAGATTTCCATTTTATGATTGGGACAATGGCAGAAAATTTACAAATAGGATGCTGTGCCTAAGTATATTGTGATTCATCACAGTGGAAGTATCAACAAGGCAGCTAACTATAGTCTATAATTCTTGGTTGATCAAATTCTTCCATCCTGCTCTGTCTACCAGCCTCCCAATATATTACGATTTAAAGGTGGAGACAATCGAGCCTGCCCCCGCAAACAAGCTTATAATCACAGTAAGCTATAAGGTAAATATATTTGGGCTAAAGGATAGATCTCCTATATCTCCTCATACAGAGTGGAACTTAATAATAATAATAATAATAATAATAATAATAATAATAATAAATAACAACTAAGATTCATTGGATTTTTTTTTGTGCCTGCCAATGTGCTAAGTGACATATCTATTATCTTAGTTCATCATTACAACAATCTTATGACTAAGTTACTATTACACTGTTTCTATTTTATAGGTCAGCTTTTAAGCAACTTGCTTGTAACTATAACTAGTTATATAGTTAGTCCTACATCTAGTAAGTAGCTAGTTTATTTCACTCCAGAATCTAAGCACTAGAGAAAATGGGCTTCAAGCAAAAAGTAATAATTGAAATCCATGATGACTTGACGTCAACAAAAATTGCTTGATCTTTAAGGGAAGCACTAACTGTTTTTATGTATCTGTGTTTCCATGTCAACCTTGCGCTATACAGAAGTTCAGGTAATTGAAAGTTGACATTGCCCAATAATCTAGATTAATATTTAAATCCCATTTGATTGATTTTTCTATTGTTGCTTGCCTTGCACATTTACATAGTTAGAGAACTAGGTTAACTTTTCCTATGGTGATTCCCATTGTACTTCAAATTTTCTGTTACGTCGTACCTCACATTTTTATCATAGTCCCATATTGATTAATTAATTTTTTGCTTGGAGGATTTTTTTTCCTTGTATGTCTTCATTTCCTTTTCCCATATTTTCCCCGAATAATCCAAGAAACTCTCCTGGAGGAGGCAGGTAGGATTCTGATTGACTGTTTTTTATTGCCTTGCTCTGCCCTATACTGATTTCAATATTTTAAACTTTTTTCTCTTTTGGATCCCAGATGTATTTTTGTTCTTTATTCACTCTCTCTCTCCTATACAAATGTTAAACCCAGTTTTTCTACCAGAGGAAAGCTGCCCCTCTAAGGAAGAGGGGACTCTAATTTCCAAGCGGCCAATTCAGCATGGCCGTGGAGGAGGCAACAGAGAAGCGTACATGGAAAATTGCTGATAGGGATAGAAAAACCTTATAGGGTGGTTCAAAACTGTGGAATCCATGCATTTTCTGGGGCTGAGTTCATTACTCACAGAAGTTTGGCAGGTTGAAGCCTGCTCACCTCTCCTGGAGGATGGCTGCTTCCGCTAATGGAATTCTTCTGTTTTCCTATGGTTCTATTTTGTTATCTTTAGGCACTGAATCAAGTGGCATGTGCCAGTGGGGGTGGCCGCTGCCCCTGCTGTTACTGTCCTGGCATGGCTGTGACCCTTCTTTCTGTATCAGCATCAAGAGGATGCCATCCTCCTGTGCTGCCCAGCAAACTCTGCTCCACCTCACAGAACACCAGGTTGTCTCCAAATCCGTTCCTTTCACATTTAGCTGTGAAATACCAGCACAGGAAATGAAGGTGAGAAGACCTGTAATGGATGCATTTCTGCAACCTGACGGTAACATTTCTTTTCGGTGGGATTTCTCTTTTGTTGACTATAGTTTCAAATTTTAATGTTTCTGAAGCTAACTCCTGGCAGATGATACATACTTTTTAAAAGCACAATTAAATTAAAGCAGACTTTGCTTTTGGTAAACTATTTTTAGTGAAATGTATAGGATAAAAAAAAACCCCAACCGAACACCAGCAACATATTCAGTCTGGATGTGAAAGCACATTGTTAAATAAAATCCTGTGTACATATTTTATTATCATTTAAGGAAAAAACTGGTTTATTAGTCTAATAGAAATTTAGCCTTGCATAAATAAATGTGAATAATGGCACCTGAAAAATCTGATTTATATACATTCACATGAAAGATTCTAAACTATTAAAAATGCTAATATGCCTGTAGAATATAAAGTGATTTGCATAAAATATTATGTAGGGAGCCACTGTGTAAGAGATGCTAAAATGTGGAATCTGAAACATGTAGGCTCAAAAAACATTCTAAGGACTCCAATTTTAAAGTCAATTTCAAGTCATGTAAACAGCTATAAACCCATTATCTAGCATATATAGTATGGTCAGAAACTCAAGTGCCTAATTACATGCTTAGTAAAGAGGAAAACGCAGAAGGTCCTTCATTAAAGATTGACTTTAAAATGGACATTTTATTTTATGTGACCCCAATTGGCTCATAATATAAATGGTCCTAAAGTTTCTCTTTTTTTTTCCTCTTTTTCCACTGAAGAGAATTATGAGTAAGAAAATGCAACCCACTGAGAAGCAAATCCTCACTGCAAACCCAATGGCTGGAATTCCTGACTTGATTTATTGCCCTGATGTACTCCTTTCCCTGGCAGGAGCATCCTCGCCCCTGCCCAGGACCACAGAGCTCTCTCCTCCATGCTGCTCACCAGACCAGTCATCCATTATCCCCTCCACTCAACAGCTGTTTCCTGCTTGCATTCTGTGCAACATGAGGCTTTTTAAAATCTTTCTTTTTAAAAAGATGTCTATATAGTTGCCCTGATCTCCTTTTGGGAGCTAACTAAATGACTGTTTTTCTTTCCTCCTCCCCAATTTCTATATTTGACACCACGAATCCAAGAGTCTGGCTGTCACAGCCTTAACATCTTTATGAATTGGGTGGGTAGCCCCGAGAGACAGGGGGCCACGATCCTATCAACTTTTCCCATGGTGCCAACTCTGTGGCTGACATTGCCACTGGAGCCTCACTGAGGGCGGGAGTCACAGAGCGTGCGTGGTTATCTGCGCTGAATACCCCAGAACCACACAGATAGCATCAGGCTCCAACTGGAAACCGGCTGCTGCCTTCTTTTCCTTCCAGGCAATAACAAAATAGGGAATGAAGGATACGTAAAAGGAATATGCATGGCAGAAAGGTTGGTGCTTTTGCTAGTTCTCGCAGACCTGAGAGTCTACACAGAGACTCATTAGGATGGGCAGACACACATTACCAAAATGTAAAGTTTTCCACAGCAACATTAATACTTCCCTTACAAATAAGTGCCATTCTCATTATCTTTCTTTTATGTTTCATAAAGGGTTTTTCAAATTTTTTAATTATTCTTTCCAAGGTTTACTTAAATCTTAAATAGCCATTACAATTCTCATCTTATGTCTGCAAAATTAGGAGGCAGAAGAGTAAAAGAACTTCTATTAGACAGAAGGTTAGCTATTGGTAAAAATCTAAATTAGAACACAATGTCTTTTGAGTTCTCAATTTGCATTTTGTCCATTGAACCACACAAACAATAATACTCCGAAAGCAAGGAAACATGCACTAATGCACTGCTGCCCTGTAAATTCTACAACCTTATAAATCTTTCAGCAAACTCTTGAAACATCATAAGCCATAAAGTTATATTTTGAATAGTTTGTCACCAGATCTTACCAGTAAGATATTTTCTCATGGACTGTTTGTCATATTTTATAACCCAAAGTTATTATTTTGGTACTCTGGGAAATCATTTCTTAATTTGTATTTGCCAAAAAACTAGAATTACAACATATACAATACCTCTCACTTTGGGTGCCTTTTGTCTTTGGCTGGGACCTGTCAAAAATCAAATTCTAACCTGGCTTAACTGATAAATAAATTTTATAGTTGTCTAAAGGTTTAGAGCGATACAGACTGAGCCAATAAGTTGATTTGGTGAGAGCGGGATGCTAATGAGTCTTTGATCCGTGCAGAGGCCAGTGAGCTCAGGCACGGCCTCGGCCTATACCCCTCACCCCGCCAGCTGTCTAGAAAATGCCTGCCATTGGTCACAGGGGGCACCAGGCAAGCTGGGAGTGAGGATGAAGCAGTGCAAATCCATCATCTCTACAAATGCATCCCTCAAGTGCTTGTCCTCCACTAAACAAACCAGCAGCAGTCTCTTCTTGCTCTGAGAGGGCACATGGCAGTAAAGAAACGTTCTTTAACAATATCAGTGTTGTCTTCGAAGGGAGGCTTTTTCCCGCTGGTGCTGAAAATAAATGTAGATTGGCATCTACTTGTGATTCAGTCCTTTTAAAGGAATTATGTATGGTGATGCTGGAGGTGGGGCAAGTAAGCTTCAAGTCCTCAGAAGAACTTGCTGGGTCTCGGGACACTGAGCGTTAGGGTGAGCGATGTCAGGCACACGATGGCAACATGAAGCAGCTGGGCTCCTGCGGGGAGGCTGAACAACCGGCAGCAGCTGGACAAACGCTGAGATCAGGCCGTGTTTGTGGACACTGCCTACTCCCAAAGCATCCCGGATGGTAGGGATATCAAAGCTCGTCACCGAGGAATAACACCCGGGGGATTTCTGTGTGTAGACCCCCTCCCAAGATGCTGACCCTGGGGACACAGGTCTTCTGCTGGCTTTGTGCCTTTTGAAGATGAAGTCACATGTCTCCTGCATGTGCTGTTTCTGGAAGGAGGTTGCATGATGGCAAGGCGGAGAAAACATTTGCTTTGAGAAGGTATACTACTTCAGGCATTATGGGGAGAGCAACCCAGATCTTTACTGGGGTGGGGCTACCAAGCATCTTTGTATGGTTTACATCTTATGTTTTTTCCTTGCCTTTTTTAAGGTTTGGATATATTCGGTTGAATATTTAAGTCTTAAGAAATAATTTTGTTAGCCAAAAATCTTGGTGGAAAAAAATGTTTTCAAAAAAAGATTGGAAAGCATACTCCGTAAAGTCCAGGGGCTAGGATTATTATTTTAAGAAATAAACTAATGTTGATGTTGAAATGGATGGCAACAAAGGATAAGAGGAAGAGGCATGAAAACTGGGGTGGGGAGGGAACATGACAAGTGTTGAAAAGACCATTTTGTACAAGAGAATATTCCAGTTTGTAGGCAAAATTCTTGAACTCAAGGCAGGACAGTGTTGCAACGAGCCCATTTCATATTCAAGGACAGACTCCAACTTTTAAATGAGTTGGGCTCCAAAAATTTTCTTGCAAGTATCTCATGCAGAATGGGAAGTGCTTTTCTCCATAAGAATATAAGGAATTTCACAATAGCAGGGTTTCCCAGTATGACCCTTGAAAACATCTCTGTGTCTATAGTGGACTCAGCACCCCACACTTTCCCCAGCACCGCTTCGGCACCCTCAGGACTGCAATTCCTAGCTCATGCTGTTCCAGCACAGTCCTTTCTTCTGTGATCTTAAGGGGACATTGTGTTGTTTCCCTCCCCCTGGATTGTTGGTCCCATCTCTGCATGGCCTTCCCTGACCACAGGGTCCCCACCCAGCACTCTCTGAATCACCCTCGTTTACATCACTTTTCTCCAGTGCCCTTTGACCTTCTTCAATACTATGTGAAACACATCTCCACAGGAACTAGGCTCCTGTGGACAGGGATTTTTATCTGCTTTATTCACCAATGATTTCCAGCACCTAGAAAAGTACCGAGGACAAAGTCGGTGCCTAATAAAGATTTGCTGAATGGCTGTATTATTATCATAAAGATCTTTAGTGACTACTTTGCAGTGTGGACTTGGAGTTTAGAAACCCAGCTGGGTGGCTGTGAACAAACAGTTCACCCCCAAGTCTATTTTCTCACCTGGAAAGCATGCCTTTTCAGCTCACCTCACAGCACTGCTGGGATGAACAAACGAAGCACTGCTTGTAAAATGATTTAACACATTCTCTCTCTAAGCCATGGTTTTTTCATCTTTAAAAGCAGAGTGTTGTATTAGCTATTCTTTAAGATCATTTAGAGCTCTTAACGTCAATGATAATGATGGAGACAAAACCCGAGTCTCTTTCATGTTGCTTGGTGCTTGCTGTGATGACTTCGCACGCCTGATGGTAGATGTGCTGACCTGGCACTTCCACCCTGAAGCCTCCACTCGTGCTCGGAGGTGACAGAATTCTGAGCAATGTATTTCAAGGTCAGGGACGGGGCTTCCTCCTTCTTACATTTGCAGTTTTCTACCTGAGAGCTCCTTGTATACGCAGAAGCTTCTGCTAGTCTTGATCTTCCTTCTGATCCTGTTGGAATGTGATTGAGGACTTCTCAGAGCCTACCAGGAAAGGACTGGGGCACGCTGCCACCTCCTCCCACTGTGAAGCTCTGCCATGTGGAGAGTGTGATACCATCAGTGGGGACCGACTCTCCCAGGAGGCAGATGAGGATGCAGTGGCGTGCCGGAGACTCACCTTCCTCATCTTCCTCCACCGCAGCCTCTCAGCAAAATCGTCTTCACAAGTCTGAGCACAAACACCCCCTGAGCCCCTCCTGTGCTATGGCTAACCTGTCCTCAGCCAGAAAGCCTCGCTCCCACTTCACCTTGACTAGAAATTTGTCATCCATTTTACTTTCTACCTTTCAGTGTTTCTCTGTTTCTAAGTCTGTCATGTAGTCTTAAGCATATACCAAAATTTAAATTTCCAAAATTTGTTTAAAACTTCTCCTTGTATGTCAAGCAGAGTTTCCTTCACAAATCCTGAAATCACCTTTGAAATTTTAGACAAGGGCAGATGTCACTTAATGTGACTGGCAAGTGCTCGGCTCGCCATTTGTTTCGTGTGGTTGTTTTCCCTTTTGCTTTTTTCCCCTCCTTTTTAAAAATCACCATCACACTATAAAACCAATTAAAAAAACTTCTCAAAACTCTTATTTCCTGGCTGAGCTATTCCAACCTCTGACTTTTTCTGAAGCATGAGATAAGACTTTCTGATTAACTGGGGGTGGGATGTTTATTCAATCTGTTCATTTTATACATTATGGATACTGCTTTTTAATTTTTATGCCATGTCAGTGGCATATACTTTCTGAAATTAATAAATACAATACATACCATCAATGTGTGAAATTAAAAAAAAACATTTCCATAGTTTGACATACAAAAATGTACTCACACACTTTTGAAATCTACTGTCAAATCATTTCACATCTGTACCTAAAGCAAACAGACATAATGCTAACAGCTTGTTAGAATTCAGAAATGCCACCCGCTAATCAGCCCACCTGTGGCATTCTCAGTCCATCTTGCAAGCTGCATAGCCTGCTGCCAAGAAGCTTGACAAGAAAATGTATATTAAATTATTGAAAAAGATTGGAAATATTGTACGGTGTGGGATGAAGAGAATGCGCAACGTGTGGCCAATGACATACTGCACCTTTTCATTCTAATGCCTGCCTGGAGGTGACCTAGCTTCATTCCCATTTGCCATAAATTATGAAGCTATTTGCTAAGTCTCTGGATGCAAAATCACCAGCGAAGTTTTCATTGTTTCTATCAGGTGTTGTTATGTAGTTGGTATTGGCTAAAAAGAAAACTAAGAAAAAAAGCAGAAAACACATTTTGACTGTAACAACACCATTTTCAGACAATGCCATCCTGCTGTTCAGAGTAAACAAAGGAGGTTTCCTAACATTATCGACCCTCTTTAGGAAGCTTGGTGGAGTTGATGTATACTCCACTAAGCATTATTTAAAATTCTTGGCAAATGAGCTTTTGATCTTTCTTAGCAAAAAGTCAAATAAAATGCAAAAGTGAAAGTTATTAAGATCCTGGAGCAAAATGGGGCAGCAGATCATGGAACAAACCATGGGTACTCTGCCCACGCCTGAAAGCTTTTGAAATCGGGGGCTAAGCGTGACATTGCACAACATGATTACATTTCTACCATTTATTAATTTCTATAGAATATAAACTAATGTTTTCACAGAAGTATCTTCTCTGGGGTCTCTGAGTAAGAAATGTGACTTTAGCATCTGTTCTTTTAAGGCTATTTGCTCTGGGAAGGCAGTGTGTTTTGCCATAAATCTAGGTCATTAATTTGTATCTGTTCTTTGTTTATTTAAGAAACAGGACAAAAGGGCAGCTGCTGAAACATTTGGCTGTGCCGAGGGGTAGTGGGCTCAACATGCTGGAGTTCTGCACATGACCAGCTTGAGTTTGTATCCACAGCTACAGGACAGAACTTTATGGAAACACTTTGCCAAGCCATGTGGTGTTCGGCTTCCCTTTGCATCAATACCCTTTTAATTACCTGATCCGGAGGGGGGGGAAAGTTAGAGAAAAGTGTCAGTGCAAAAACCTAGTAACCTGCTGAGAATCAGATTTTTTTTTTTTAATCATCATGATTTAAAATGCCTGGCAATTATTCTAGAACATCAATATAAATCCTGCAACTGGCCTGCAAAGGTAACACGATGACCTATATAATTTGCTGTTTATAAACTGAAGCATAATAATATCCAGGAAATTGATTGCCAACATTCAATGCTCTGAAATTGGCCATTAAGTGCAGAATCATTTGAAAGGGATTATTATTATTATGAAGCATTGCAGAGGTTTTATTTATTATCATAAACCTAATGGACTCAGTAAATAAGGTGTATTTAAAGAGATAATTTGCTGCTGTTGATACTAAATTCTAAGTACTTTAATTCAAATTGATCTCAACACATAGAAGTGTTTTTAAGGCTGATGCAGTTTAAGCTACTCCAAATAAGCAACACGGAAGCAGAGTTCCTTGGCTTTTGGAAAAATAGTAGTAATAACAATAATTGACAGGAACTTCTAGGTTGGCTGAAAAGGTTATATTTGAAAATCACAAGTCTTCTATGCAAAACTACTTATGAGAAATGTAAGTACAAAAGTAAAATTCATTATAAATGAATTTTAAGTCTCAAAGAAAAATTTTTGTCTACAATCATATTTCTTTTGGATGAAATTTAATGCAACTTTCACATTTCTCTAGAAATCCCTTACTGTGAAAAACTGTGGTCACTTTAATAATCTCAGGAGTTTGTGCATCCCTGCCTGGGGGCCTGTGGAGTGAGACATAAATGACTCAGGGGTCCCAACAGACCGCCTGTGGTGTTGCTCAATCTGTCAAATGTACACTGGAAATTAAATACCTATCTGGGCTGAGATTTAATTTTCGTTGTTGTTGAATTTTTATGTGGGTAAAAATGGTTTTGTTTTTTCAGATGCTTTCTTTTGAGGTAGTTGTAGCTCAATTTTTGGTCAGCACTCAGGACTGCTCTTGCAATGCAAAATCCTACTCAAGGTCCTTTCTGGGAAAACTCTGGGAACCTGAGGGATGAGCTGGCACTTATGTCTGTTGGTCTCTCCCTGTGCAGCAGGCTGCAGGAGCAGTTGAGTGAGATGGACCCAGACAGTGTGCTTAGAGACCAGGATCTAAGAAAGACTGTTGAGTAGAGACCTAAGCAAGACCAATCTTTTATTTCTACTTATGCTTTGCATTTACAATTAGGATAACATGTAGATTCTCAGAGTCTTGCTCTCAGAATAAATCTGAACTTGGTCCAAAGAAAGAGTGTGTTCTCTCCCGTCATCACATTGTTCTGTGGTAAGGTGGGAGAGGGAAAAATTTAAAAAGTGTCAAGCTACATTATTCTTAGGAATAGCTGAAGATTCTCCTCTTAACACAAGTGAAGAGGCTTCCCTGGTGGCGCAGGGGGCTGAGCACAGCACTGCCTTTGCGGCGCAAGTTCAATCCCAGCCGGCCAGGAGCAAGCCACATGGCGCAGCAGACCTCTCCTGCCTAGCCCGCTGCTCCCCTCAGCAGTGTGTTTCAGTACATCTGCCTGTTCTGCTCCTGGCTCTCTCTGGTGAATATTCTCTCCCCCCGTCCCTGTGACTTTGGCCTGTACCCCACTTCTTAAAAAAAAAATCAGTGAAAAAAAAAAAAAAGAAAACCAAAATCAACTAGATAGGAAATAGTTCATAACATTTCTTATATTCTGAGACTGATCAGAGAAGAAAGCAGACGAAGGATGCTTCCTCAACGTGTCCCTGTCAGAAACTTAGTATCACACATACACCACCATGGTGAAGTCACTGCAAATGACATGGCCACTAAGCCAACGTCTACTCAGCACCTATTACAGGTGAAGAAATATACTGGATAGTGCAGTACTTGGAAAATACATTGTTTATAAGTTTTCTCTGGAATTATAACATACCAAGTAGACTATCTAGGCTTAGATTAATTTAAAGCTCTCTTTTTGGTAAAATAAAAGAAACTGAATTGAGATTATTCTAAACAAAGGGGGAAATCAAATCCTCAGAAAAAATATATATATTGGAAGGAAACTGCTGGTTCACTGCTGAGCTGCACACAACACAATTTGTGCCTGTTTCATCTGGCCACCATGCTTTAGTTCTATTCATCCCTTTATGCTTTCTTTTTGTCTGACTCCATTTGGATTCCTTTTTTCTCCCATAGTGTTCCCTACTCCCAAGGGTATAAAGGATGAAGGAGCGCGCGGGCACGCGTGTGGACACACACACACACACAGAAAGAGGCTGGATTCCCAACCACCTAGGATAGCTGCAAGGTGTCTCTCTAGTTCTCTATTAAGTTCTCAATGACCATAAAAAAGATAAATATAAAGATAACATTATATTTATGTGAGATAGAGATGATCTGAGTTTCTCTTCCTCTACCTAGAGCTCTTCCATTCTCTAGTTTTACTCACTTTTCAGTTTTGCTCCAACATCCTTTGGCAGCTAAGTTCTTCCACTTTTCTCTGTCTTTTCCTCCCTAACCCAATTCAGATTCTCTCCATCTGATCTTCTTCCCCACGGTGGTTGTGGCCTTTGGGATGCAGTATAGGTGTTAAATGAATGATTATTCATTGTGATCTCTAAGCATGAAAGTCCTCTTCTACTTATAGAGGCACCTCTCCCTGGGGAAGAGTTTGGCAGCATTTTTTCTCAAAGTGGAATAAAAAATGCATCACATATTAAAAAAAAAAAAAAAAGAAACCACATGGCATCTCTCAGGAGGCTTTTGGTGCAGGTTCTGTTTCTGTAAAGAGAAGACGCATATTACAGTGGAAAAAGCATTGAACTAGGGCTCAAGATCTCCCTTCCAGTCCTGGCTCAGCTAATTACTAACTAGAGGATCTTGTACAAGTCACTTGCCTCTTTGGAGGTATTAGATACCCAATGAAAAACAAGTAGATGGGACCAGAGAACATCCAAGATCCTTCCAACTCTGACACTACTTGAGTCTAGGAAATGATGCCCTTATCTATTAAAAGGAAACTTCCATCAAAACTAGGATCTGATGCCCTGTGAGTAGGTAACTCAGGCCTCTACAATATTGGTATTTTACCTTTGAGTCACTGTAAATTTTCCCCTATTAATAAGTCTCCAGGAAGAACATTTATATGACTGTAGTTAGATAGGCCTATAATTATTTCTATTGATCTATCGATCCATCCTTCCAACCTACCTACCTAGCTATCTACCAATTTCAGTATTTATAAAGTAAAACTAGGGAACCTGCCTTTATTTTCTTTAAAATATATGCTAAATACTTTTTATTGAGAAGGTTTTCATCATTGGGATACATTTCAGGGCATCTGGAGGATCTGTAGAAGACCTAGAACTAAAGAATGAGTAAAACTGTTCCATATTTGCATGGAAAAAGAGAGGAGAGAAAGGGAGAGAGAGAGAGGAAGTAAAGAAAACCAGGCAGACATGCTTGATTGCTCTTAGATGTATTTGTGCAGATATGAGCAAGATCCATAGTCCCCATGTTTGGGAAAGACTTCCTAACTCTGAGCTTAGATGCTGCAGGAACAACATGGGAACTAAGGTACTTTCCCAGCACACTGAAAGTATTGTGTCTTAATTATACAGCATAGAAATAGCATAGAAAGTCTTTAAAGGTGTTACTGATTATTTTTTAATATGACACTTTCCAAAGCATGATAATTGATGCTTTGCAAAACAGAAGTGTTTCCCCTGAGTTACCTACTCACAGGGCTCAGCACACATTAGCACACCACACTGTGAATCTCTCTATGATATGTGGATATAAGCTAAGCTTTCCCTCACACAAAGGATGCCTGTGACTGTGATCCTAAGGTCTTCCCTCTTCTATTTCTGATTGTCTTCTCGAGTCAAGACCCAACTCAAAGTCAGGTTGTTTGCAGCAGTCAATTTCATCTCCTTCCTGGAAGCCATATCACTTTAACCACATCCCCTGCCATATCAAACTCATCACATTTCGGGCTACATCCTCAAAATCTTTTCTCCAAGGTCTTAACTTTTTCTTGCTATATAGCTTTACTGGGTCAGGGACACTCTCTTCTTACCTCCCCTAGATGATTTTAAGAAAATGTTAACATTTATCAGCAAATAATATAAACATTTACAAAGCAATCTTTTGCTTACCTAGGGAGCCCAAATCCCCACCTGCAAGTAAAATCCATCAGGGAAGAATCATCTCTTAGATCATTTCAACTGTGTCTGTTCAAATTTTTCCAAGGTTCTAGGGTGCTTATAATATTATTAAGTTGTATTAGGGAATGATTTAGATGTCAAAAAGAATTAGGCTCAATGTGAACCAATATTTCAACCTGGATATCACACAGGTTTTAAGTTACATAAGGATTCCATTTTGTGTGTGTGTGTGTGTGTATACACATACCTACATACCAACATTTTCCAATTTTTCTAATTCACTCCTCTGTCCTTGAACACTTAAGTTGTTTCAATAAATTAGCTATTGCAAATAGTGCTACAATGAACATAGAAGTACATATATCCCTTCAAATTAGTGTTTTTGTATCTCTTCCTGGTAGATACCTAGGAGTTGAATTGTTGGGTCACGTGATAGATACATTTTATATGCTAGAGATAACCCCCAGAGCAGATACAAAGAAGTAAACCAACTTTACCTAAATAAACATAATTTGGGAAAAAAATAAATCCACCAACTATTACTAATCTAATCTTGTGACCGCCTATTCTTTTGCTTAATCAGGAACTATATGGTGAGCTATTTTATTGCTGTTGACAGATGTACAACTGGTTCTAACTCATATTAATCCTAAAAGTTCTTACTTTAGGCTGTTTACTTACAGAATAAACATTTTATTATGATAAAGAGAAAAGAAAGTTATATAAGGAAAGTAACTTTCCAATCCATACTTATTCCCTAAACTTGTAACAACCCAACATATTAATCTATATATTTAATAACCAAGCAGATACATTTAAATGAAATTATATTAACACAATTTACTGCAGACATACTTTGTATTAGGCAGTGGGCTAAGTATTTTCTATGCACATTTGCACTACATTTTCTCAACAAACTTTTGTAGCAGGTGTTATTAATTCCACTGTAGTGAGGAATTTGTCCAAGATCATACAGCTAATAACAGTATAGTCACAATAGGGAACAGGCCTACATTTAATCAAAGAATGCAAGCATTAGAATGTACAGTATAGATTTCTTAAAGAAGTTAAATATGGAATATAAATTTTCAGGCATATCATTCAATATTAGGGGCATTTGAGCAGGATCTTAGGGGAAGATACCCCTGTAGGCTTCAGAGCTATTTGATTAGGCTCTTCATAGGCACAAAAGCTTCACACAAAGGGTGGTCATACACTATTCTTAAAAAAGATGGAAATAAGTGGATATATCTTAGAATATGAAGGATTTAGGTTATGTATAGATAAAATATTTTCCCATAGTAGAGAGTTTTGAGATACAGGACTGTGTCTCTGAGGAAAACAAAACCTGTTTTACTGTATCTTTTATTGTTATTTTTTAAAGATTTATTTATTTATGCATAGAAGAACTGGGTATAAGCCAGAGGTGCAGAGGGTGAGAGTATTCACAAGAGAGAGTGGGGAGCAGAACAGGCTGATCTACTGAAACACACTGCTGAGGGGAGCAGTGGTTGCAGGAGAGGTCTGCTGTGCCATGTGGGTTACTCCCTGGCCAGCAAGGGATTGAATTCATGTTGCAGTGGCGGGCCACAGCCTGACAGCGCTGTCTTTAACCCCTGAGCCACCAGAGAGGCCCCTACTGTGCCTTTTAAAACATGAGCTAGATTTCCCCTTCGAAGTGGAGAAAATCTCCACTTCTCCAGGCCTCCTTGTCTCCAGGGTTTGTAATCATCATACAATTCTGATTAGACTCCTGACATAACATTCTTTTAGCAAGCAGTCATCGGAGATAATGGTAGTCAAAGGTATGCAGACCACAATAAGAGAAGCTTCAGAATCAAAACTGGATGTGATCCCATTTTTCCAAAATATAAGAGTTTAGACAAGAAATGAGTCATTGCTGAAGGAAGAGTGTGAATCAAGTAAGAGGATTTTACCCTGATTTAATATGTTAATTAAATACAATTAGAGCAGTTACTTCACTATTCTGGGGGTAAAATATTCAATCCTATAAAATCATTAAAAAGAGAAAAAATTCCCTCTTTTCATTGCTCCTGCAGGGGAGGCACATTTTTCCATCAATCTATCCTTAAATTTGTGGCTCACTTCTATTCTGAAAGTTTAAGAAATAAAATAATAGCTTTTTGAAATAATGATGGTTTTAAATTTTTACTTCTTAAAGTAGTTAATCATTAATCAAAGAAAAAAGAAACAATCTCTGCTCAGCTGTTGAATCAGGAATTCAAGATCTACTCAACAAACGTCTGTGGGAGGTGTTATTAGCCTCACTGTAATAAGCAATCTACTTTGATTTGTGAATATCATAGGGTTGGGTACTTGGAGGGGGGAGATAGGGTTTGACAGATGATCTCAGAGATAAATCAGTCCATAGAAAGTAAAAGTTTTAGTAAAATTTGGAATTCTGGCCCATAGAACAGTTTACTGGTGATTTCTTACAATACTAAATATGTACTATTACCAGCTGCATCCTTCTCTTGCTAATAAATGAGGGGAGGTCTGGGAAAAACCTACTGGCTTGGAAATTGCTTGTGGACTAATCAGTTTAGACTTTTCAACTAGCATACTCAGAAAAAATAATCATGGTCTTTTTTTCTTTCAATCACAGAAAATATTATGCCCTGTGTATCATAAAGTGTGATAATGTGGTTTGTTTTAAAGAAGGAAAAACAATAATTTCCTAATGTGCAAAAAACACACTACAACATGCTATCTTAAGAGAAATAAACATGAGTTATGGATGTGAGCAAAATCCACAGTTAATCCAAATTATAAATTTCATAGTGGCTTAAGAGAGTGTTTGTTTTTATTTCATTACTCAACTCTCCATTATGACTCTTGGACTCTCTTCAGAGGTTCTGATTAGAGTGTACCTTTTCAATTGTTTCCTTTATTGACTTAATCTTATAATTTGGGGCTTGAGACTGATTCTCCAGCTTTTTACACAGCAGTACAATTTTTTTTTTCTCTGTTTAACACATCGCAGGAACTGAGTGTCAGGTTTCCATCTCATATGTTCTACAAATCTGTGTTCTGGTGTGATGCCCGCATAACTGGTATAATTTGAGACAAATAGTGATCTTTCCAAGTTTCATAAAGTAAATGCTTATAATTTATAGGAATTAGAAATGCAAATATTGAATTGCTTTAGAATCGCACATGGCTACATTTTTTACAATCCAAAGGCATGGAGAATTCGATTTTCTGACCTGACCTCCTTACAAATTACAACTAGCATTCTAGATTGTCCAAGAATAAGTAGAATGAGCCCCTGAGAAGGAGGTTGTAGCAAGAAAAAGCAACTGTCACCCTGTCACATTGTCTCTTTCTAGTTTAGAAAGATGAACGTAATGCTCACAAGGCCATGCATGCTTGCTCATATGTCCATTCAATATTGAAAAATAAACCAGCATTTAGGTGGATATAAGCATCACTCTTGTCAGTTGTTGAAGTTTCCACTGTTGATGCCAATTGTGTTTTCCCCAAATGTCTTAAAAATCTGTTTAAATAAAAATGTCAAATACTCATGATTTCTGAAGTTGAGGGGAGCATTTGAGGTGATCTACACAGTTGGGTATAACATCTTAATTATTCCCATTTCCCACAATGCCTAGAATAGGGTTTTGTTCAATAATTATTTATTCAACAATGGAATAAATGAATGGACCTAGTTTATTTGCTATCCCAATGCAGACATCTCTGCTTTGTACTCCCGAATATCTCATTAATCAACCTCAGTCAATTATTGCTTATGTCTAATGATTCTGGAGTTCCCCCTGATGTTGAGCCAAAACTTGTCCAGCTATAATCTCCACTCATTAATCCTGGTCTGGACTTGTAGGGGAGTAGTCTATTCCCTTTACTACAGGACAATTCTTCTAATATTTTAAGGCAATTGTCATGACTTCCCTTTGACATCTTCAGAATATTTCCCAGTTCCTTCTACCATTGCTTATAAGCAAGCAGTGTAATAAAGAGGAAATGTCTAGGTGAGTGCCCAGCAAACTTTAGTCTCCTACTTTGTTTATGAATCATGTGACATTCAGTGGCTCACTTAATCTCTATATTTATAGGTTCATATGTAAAGCATCCTATTATTATTTGTTTCCTTACCTGACAGTATTTCTTTTGGGATCTAACCTTCTAAAAATTATAGATGTTATGGAAACATAAGACATTATTAATACTATGAGACATGGTTTCCAGCTACTTCACCAATCTGGTATGTTCTTCTAGCTGTATCTATGGTTTGCCATGTGTTACTTAAAATGCATTAACCAGAATTAAATTTACTGTTCCACCCATGATTGTCCTTGAACAAAGTATTATAGAAATTAAAGGAGGAGAAAGGAAGAAGTGATTTCATATTATTTAAGAATTTCCATATGGTAGGCCCTTCATTTTTATTTATTACTCATAATAACCCTTCCAGGCATGTATATCATATAATATAGATCAATAAAAAAAACTTTTGAAATTTTAAGTTGTTATTCTCACCTATGTCAAATGGACTCATGTTCTTTCTATTCTACCATTTTGCCCATGAGTCTATCATTTCCATAACTAGGACCCTCCTTTTCTGTAACTGGAGCATCAGATGGTGATATTTCCCCCCACTGACAGTAACGGTAATTTGTAGTAAACTTGTAGTAGGTTAAAGGCTTTTAGGTTTTCACTTTTATCCTTTTTCACATGTATTTCTATTCACTCTTTATATAATACAGTATAGAGGAACCTAAATTCATGTCTTTTGACAGATCCATTCTAAGCTTGAAGTGATTTCACGTTATTCACAAGCTCTCTTTGTTTAATAATCTATTCAATATTTTTATCAGGGTTAAGCATTGACCTTACCAATGATTTTAGTTTTTCCATTGTTTGTTACCCCTCCTTTTGAAAATGGAGACATTTGTCAATCTATCTTCTCTTATTCTTATTCTCATTTCTTCCCCCTTCTGTTTTTTTTCTCTCTCTCCTTTCCTTCCTAAGTGTGTTAATACTTAAAAGTGTGCTTTTTCACAAAGAGCTCAAAAAGTCAGCCATTATTATTCATTCAGCAGTTTCTTTTTTTTAATTATTTAATTTTTTTATACAAGAGCTGGGGTACAGGCCAGATGTGCGGGAGGGTGAGAGGATTCACAGGAGACAGAACAGGCAGACTGACAAAATACACTGCTGAGGGGAGCAGCAGGTGAGACAGGAGAGGTCTGCCATGCCATGTGGGAATCTCCCTGGCCAGCCAGGAATCGAACCGGTGCTGCAGAGGCTGTGGACAGCTTCACAGCGCTGCGCTGAACCCGCTGCGCCACCGGGGAGGCCCCATTCAGCAAGTTCTTAAGCATTTCCTATGCACCAATGACTGTGCCAGGCATTGTGTGTACTTTAGTGAACAAAAAGAAAATAATCCCTGTCCTCTGTATTTCACAGGCCAATGTGGTAGGGGTGGGACTGATAAACCTGTTAAGTAAGCAGGGACCCTTCTTTGAGGAAGTGACTTTAAACAATGGCCTGAAGAATGGGAAGTCAGGCAAGGCAAAAACTGTTCCTGCAGTGGAACCTTGAGACCACCTCTGCCGCTTCTAAAGCCTGACACACAGATTTGAATTTGAAAAAAAAAGAACCTCACTATTCAACCTGGTCTTTATCTGTTGAAGTATTCAACCATTTCAAAAGTGAAGATAATTCTTCCTTTTGGAAAATTAGAAGCCAAATAGATGTGAGTAGGACCATTTATTGTCAATCCCTAAGAATTAAGCCTGTTGATTCTTTGTTCATCATTTCTCTTTAAATGTGACCTAATATGTTGTCTCTGTCACCCTTTCTCAAAAGCTCATCTGGGACTTCAGTCTCCAGTAGTCAGCTGAATAATAGTCCACAAAAATATCAGGTCTTAACTCCTGGAATCTATAAATGTACCTTTGTATGGGAAAAGGGACTTTCCAAATATGATCAAGTTAAGGATTTTCAGATGGGGAAATTTTCCTGGTGGAGCCTAAATATAATCATACAGGTACTTATAAGAGGGAGATCTGACACAGAAGGAAAAGAAGAAGCAATGTGACTGGGCAGAGGTTGGAGTGATGTCGCCAAAAAACAAGGAATGGCTGCAGTCACTGGAAACTGGAAGGAGCAAGGAGTGGTTTCTCCTCTGGAGCCCTCTGAGGAGGCACAACAACGGATAGCATCTTGATTTCAGCCCATATATACTTATTCCAGATTTCTGGCTGCCAGAGCTGTGAGTGAAGAGATTTCTGTTGTTTCATGTCACCAAGTTGGTGGTAATTTGTTATAGCAGCCACAGGAAACTAATCCTCTCTCTTACTCTCCTTTAGGTATTCTTGCAACTCTTGGAATCATCTTGAGTTATATGTATCTCCTTTTTATCCTATATGCATATTATTTGTATTTCAATCAATACATTCCACATGATTTCTTTTTAACATCTGAACTCACCAAACTGACATCCGTGCTCCACACTGGTTTCTTAAATGTCATCATTTAGAAGTGAGATATCTTCTTGACTTTTCAAATATTAATAATACAAGAATGCTTACGAGTAATTTTTAAAATGGAAAAACTTTGGGGCAGTAAATTCAAAATTTTGCACCAAAAGTTCTATTGAGCCAATAGATTTAGTTAGATAAAAGCTAGGGAAAGACCCTGGGGGAGAGAAGATGGACCCAACAGAGCCCCACAGAGAGCCTTGAACCTCTTCTGCTGCTCAGCAACTGCCCTCCAACATCCTGCATGGCCCTAAGCACTCACCTCAGTCTGCTGTCTTCTTGGAAGCAGACAATTTAATGCTACACCTGAATAACCTTATCAGAGCTAGTTAGTTAGGTGACTCTGGACATAAAATCAGCAGATAACTCACTTTTACTTATATCCTTTTCCCATTCATTTTACTTGAAAAATATTTTTTTATATTTGCCTGTCTTATGTTGAAAACAATCAAGTCTTAAATTATTACATTTTCGAGGGGCCTGGAACAACCCCCTCTGTAAATTATGTGTTTGCTTGGCTAAAAAGAATTATACACTGAAACTATTTATAAAGGTGCCTATACAGGGAGGTAATTTATTGCCATCAATTTTATTTAATTTTTATTCTTGTACTGTTAAGGCCAGTGACTACATCTGGGTATGTGAAAGGGTGGGAATGAGAGGAAAGCAGCTGGAAAAGGAAGTGAGTGAGGAGGAGGTGGGGAGCTAGAGAAATAGGCAGAAGAGAAAGGAAGCTGGCTTGACCTAGATTCCCAGCTGCCCATTCTTTGAATATCAGAACTCAATTAAATGCTGTGGTGGGGAGGGTCGGGGAAGAGGAGCAGAGAAGAGAACATTTTTAAACATGTGAACCTGAAAAGCCCAAATATTTGACTCTATTAATTTTCAAAACAGTGTCACTAAATGCCTGTTGGGTGCCTAATTTCCCAATTCTAGATACACATGTGCTTATCTTCAAACATAGTGTGTCTTTTTTCTTTTAGTGAGATGAAAATAATTTACTCTGCCACATGCCTTAGAAATATCTAACCGTGTTATGTTATTTGATCACGATTTGTTTTTGTGGAGAGGTCGGAGGATCTATTCCAGCCCTTTTCACTAGAAAAGAGATGACCTGTTTGAATCTAAAGTGCCTTCACTTATAACAGGAATATAGGGGAACCAAACAAGACTTAAGTATAAAAAAAATAATAATAACAGTACAAAACACAACAAAGCAAAAACAGACAATTGTAAACCAGAGACATCCTGCAGGGGAGGAGGAGGGAGAGGGATCAGAGGGAGGAAGGGACGAGCACAGGGGACTGAGGTGATGGTGCACGGGTGCCTTGGGGAAGGAAATTCTATGGTGACTCAATCTTAGGGGGTGGGGGGAAGCAAATATTGTCCCAAAATGTAAAAAATGATAAATGTTATAAAAAAATAAAGTGCTTTCGACAATTGGGAGTGGCAATTTTAGAAAATATAAAAGAGGAAGGACCCAGCACAGCCCATTGGCAAGATCACTTGCCAATCACCATACTACAGCAATACTGCCGATGTCCATCTTTCTTTTCTATTTATGTACTTTCAGAATTTTGATGAAATAAACATAACCCATTTGCAGATAATTTTCAAACCAATAAACAGAGTAATATGAGGATTTTTTTGTTTGTCTATTTTTCTTATGCTCTTTAAAGCCGGCAGACATTCCTCTTATCACATCTTTGTTTCTTATCTGAGGTTTCAATCACTGTTAGTTCCCTGTATTCTGTAACGTACATGGATCTTTACTAAGCATGGATCTTTACTAAGCATTTAATGCCCTGAAGAGCACTGCATGGGAACCTTGGCTCTAGATGGGGACCAAATACTCCAAACTTGCAGATGACAAGAACTCTGCCATGACAACAGAAAGTCACAGTCTACTTGATGGCGGTTAATGATTAGATCCAGGGGGCTCTCAGCATGGAAGTCTTCATTCTGGGATGCCTTGTGGGTAGAGCAGAGTTTGAGGAGAGATGCTCACACAGGATTGTTGGAATTATGATGAGGTGAGTGAGGCATTTGCTTCTGCAAAATTTCAGGGGTACCAAAAATCAAGAATCAAGATAAAGAATATTTTAATGCAGCATTAAAAAATACAATTGATAAAAAATGTACAAAATGTCAAAATTTTAAGAAAAGCTGAATTGATATTACTGATTTTCTCTGCACAGTACCGCAAATAAGTAGGGAAAGGAGACAGGGTTAACTTTAGTAATAAGCACAAAGATATTGAAAAATCACAAAATGCTGGCAGGCAGACAAGGTCAACTGGGACAGAAGGTCCAAGCAAAGGGAGAGTAAAAGGCGAAGGAGGAAATTGGAAAAAGGGAGGAGCAGAGTGGAGAGGAGAGTCAAGTCGAGTCCTCGAGGGTGGGGTGAAAAATCATGATGAGGTGAGATTTGTCATAGTGAATTATCAAAACTAGGCAGTAGCCATAAAAAAAAATTGATGTAGCAATAGAGTGTAGGATAGGTGGTAAAGGATAAGGATTGCTTTTGGGAAGCCAGTCAGGATAGATCTAGAGAAAAGAGGTGCCTACAAAGGAGTAGAAGTGGTGCTGGAAACATTTCCAGAAGAGGTTGTGCATAGAGAGAACTGGCAGAGCTCAATTATTTGGATGTGGTAATAAAGGATAAAAAGAAGCAAAAAGATAAAAAATGTGCCCAACTTCTTGAGAATTTTAGTCCCAGGAGGAGAACTTTGGCAATATTTGGCATGAAGGGCCAGGAGTAACATGAAAGCACAAGGTGGAAGAGATAGACTTGGTTCTTGTATGCATGTGGGGCATTTGACCCTAGTTGAAGCAAGGTGATCAAGAGTAGGTTTCAATTATAAAATTTAACACTAAAAAAAGCAATCAGCCTGATTTAAAATAGGCAGAAGAGTATCTCAATAAATACATCTCCAAAGAAAACACAAAATTGTTCATCATTTCTTATTATTAAAGAAATGCAAATCAAAACAATGAGATAATCACTTGCATTTGAGAGAATGTCCATTATCCAAAAGGTAAGAAACAAGATGTGTCAGAGAGGCTATGCAGAGGAGAAAACCCTTATACACTGTTGGTGGGAATGTAAATGGGTACAGCCTTTATGGAAAGCAGTATGTAGGTTCCTCAAAAAATTAAAAATAGAAATTCCCTGCTATTTCTGGGCATTTACCCCCGCAAATACAAAACCACTCATTCAAAGAGAAATTTGTATCCCCATGTTTATTGCAGCACTGTTTTCAATAGCCAAAAATTTGTAAGCAACATAGTTGACCACTGATTGGCAAATGGATAAAGAAGATGTGGTACATAGACACAGCAGAATACCATTCAGTAATGAAAAGGATGAAATCCTATCATGTTCAATAACATGATGGACCTAGAGGGACTTATGCCTGGTGAAATAGGCCAAATAAATAATGAAAAAGACCATTTGATACACTCATATGTGGTATATAGAGTAAACAAACACAGAGATAACTAAATAAAACAAAAGTGAACTTTTGCACAATAAGGCCAATTAGTGGTTACCAGAAAGAAAGGGGGAAGAGGAGTGAATCAATCAGAGACAGGAGAAAATGGTATGGGGAAGAATAGATTTGGACTTTTGGCAGTGAAACTAATATTGATTCTTTACTATTAACACCTGGAAGTTGTACAGTTTTATAATGCAATGGCACATCAGAAGGAAGGGGAAGTGGACATAATTTCTAGACATAGATTTTGGGAGTACAATTGACTCAAGGTAAATATACTTTTATTCTGATCCACTTTTTTAAAAAAGATTTATTTGTTTATGCATACAAGAACTGCAGTACAGACCAGAGGTGCTGAGAGTGAGAGGAAATCACCAGAGACAGAGCGGGGAACAGAACAGGCAGACTGACTGAAATACACTGCTGAGGGGAGCAGCGGGCGAGACAGGAGAGGTCTGCTGTGCCATGTGGGTTGCTCCCTGGTCAGCTAGGGATCGAATTCGTGCTATAGAGTCTGTGGACAGCCTCACAGTGCTGTGCTCAACCCCTTGTGCCACCAGGAAGGCCCAGTGATCCACCATTTTAACATAGCTATTTACCCACAAGAATTGAAAGACTATGACCATCAAAAGATCAAGCACAAGAATATTCATACTGGTTTTATTCAAATAGCCCCTATTTGGAAACAACTCAAATGTCATTCAGCAGAAAAACAAATTTTAGGACATCCGTACTTACTCTATACTCACTATTACAATGAAATGTTATTCAGTAATTAGAAAAATACTATTGCTACATGCAACAAGTGGATAAATCTCACATGTACATATGATTTTATTTATTCACACGAAGTTTAAGAACAGACAAAACTTATCTATGATGAAGGACAATAGAATAGTGGATATTTACCTCCTGGGGTTTAATTTGAGAGGGATGATGTGCTTGAGGGAACATTTTGAGGGACTGGAAATGTTCTCCACCTTCAGCTAAGTGGTGGTTACACAGGTGTATACACATGCAGGAATTAAATGAACTGTATACTTAGGATTACTGCATTAATTCACTGCAATACATGTTTGTTCTGCCTCATATGAGCAGAAAGTTTCTGTTGATAGTTTTAACTGTATAAAGGTTAGAATAAATATATTAGTTTGTCCCACCTTAAAAAATATCCTTAACCCTATGTACTCTCCCAGTACCAGCCTTCTTTCTCCTTCCCTTTATAAACAAAGTTCTTTCAAAGATGTGTGTATTCACATTTTAATTTTTTAATCTTCCATTCTTGTCCTCCCTGAAACAATCCTTTCTAAGGTCCTAATATTCATATTATCAAGTTGAATGGACAATTTTCAGTTATTCTCTGTCTACTCTGAAACATCCTGCACTCTTCACTTCTCCCTACATGTGAAAGTGTCTCATTTCTGTGATGAAAACAAAAAAGAGTAAAGTTTCCAGAATAATAAATGAAAACACAAGAATTTGATTTTCCCATTGAGTGTTTCTAAAAAGTGTACTGCTGTCTTCATTTTGGTTTCAGTCTTTATCATATGGAACTGTTCTGTGCAGCCCAGAAAAATTAACATACTTACTCCACTCCTCTTTCTCCACTTCCCTCAGTTTGAATACCAGGAGCACTTCACGATCACTGGGGCAACCGAAGAAGGCCCCACACATATCCAAATGTTCCCAGGAATGTGTCTCCTCACCCTCCAACCCAGAGCCATTGAAATCTCTTCCGGAGAAGGAGAAAGTCTGGATTCAGGGAAAAAGTTGTCCAAGAGACAGCAAGAGATAAAAATGTGGCAGAAAATGTGAAGGCGAAAAGTTTCCCAAAGCAAGGGTAGTCACTGGTGTCAAATGTAACAAGATCAATGACTAAGGACACCTTGAAAAACCAAAAAAAGACAATTGGGGAAGTGTTTCTCATTACACCTTTAGTAATTCCAAAACAAGTAGGTGTGTCTTATATGGTAAGTGATGGGACAGCTGTGTTTTTTCAAGCAGGGCTCAGTATTTACGCTTCATTGCTATAGTTGTGATCATACAGCTATACAATCTGAGAATCGAGTTCTACAATACAATGACGTATTTAATATTTGTATAATTTGTATATATATTTGTATATGTATATGTGATAGGTACTGATTTATAGGAAGAGTGTTTTTTTTTGTCATAATTGTTATATATCCATTAAAACGATCTGTGAAGTTCTTTGCAGTTAGCCAGCAGCACTGTACAGTGACTGGAACTCTACAGGATGCCGACATGAAATATCAGGAAACTAAGCTAATGTTTCTTCTTTATATTTTCTAAGTGTAAAGGATATTTTTGTGGGGTGTGAGGAAATAAAAGGGCAAAACCATCATTTAAAAATAAACTTGCCCAATATAAACGGTAACTTTTATGATGAAATGAAGTCAAGAAGCTGACAATGGTCTCTTCCTTATCAGTCACAAGTACCTTCAAAAGGGGATTGAGTTCTTTACATGCATTTCTTTGTACATGATAGTCTTGAACTTGCTTAGAGGTTTTGCTGTGACTTCATCTTTTAGAATAGTCTCTCTCGGAAGTAAAATGAAAGGGCAATTTTTATGTATTATTCTTCGTTCTGTTTAGTCTACTCATATTTGGATACTTAATTTGGATACATCTTTGCAATGATCATAGTTGTCTATTTCCACTGAGTTCTGTTGGTGGGATTGATTCAAGTCAGATAAAATTTTCTACTTAAGGTCTATCAAGATCTCTAAATTGTTTGTTTTGGAGTGTGCTAATACTCCTTCAGTGCTAACCATAGTGTCCTCCCCAGACTGAAAAAGGAACTACAGAATGATATTTCTAAGCATAAAATAATACTTTTAAAGGTTCTTAATTCCTCTTTCCCACACCTCATATTGTCAATAGAGGTCTTTTTTCCTTCCTATAATGTTCAAAATGATCTGCCCTTTTATGAATGCCTTGAGACTATCACACAAAGCTAACGGTGAGGGAGCAGATGCCTCATTCAATTCCAAATAGAAGGAAATCTGTTGTCTCAAATAATCCCTAAATTCAGACACTTTCAGACAGCTATTATCAAGAGACCACATTCTAAGAGCAGATGTGTTATTAAGGCTGAGAAATGTTATGAGGACTTCGTGATCTGACAAATGATTTCAATCTATCCAACATTCCAACATTTCATTTTTTAATAAATTAGAGATTAAAATATCCGTGCTAGGGAGACTATTTGTGTAAGGTTGTTGTGAACTGGAGTTGTAACTGATATTTCATTTCCATGCAAAATCTCCCATGAATTATGCTTCCAGTTTCCTTCTATGTATAAAATCGATTCATTTAACTAAAGCAATGATAATGTACTTTAATATTCGCATTCAATCCTATGGCCCCTTTCTAAAGATCTAAAACACAGTTCCTGACTTTTAATGAGGAATGAAAAACAAATGCATCCAGCTTTTAACTGTCCCACCTAAATGTGCTCAATCATTTCTTTATGCCAGTAGTTTACCTTCATGTGATTAAACTATTTAGAGCTGAAGTGAGGCAATTACTAAAATCTCTGTTAAGGGCTAACACTCCTCTTTTCTGGTACTAAACTTCTTCTTCTTCTTCTTCTTTTTTTAAGGTGCAATGAAGTCCTTGTGCTCTTTGAATAATGGGCTCATTTTGAGGGATTCAAGTGAATGCTTTCACCAGCCCTTTTCAGACTCACATGTACACCATCCATAACAAAGTGCACATTCCTTAGCACTTGCAAACTGCTTATTATCCCAGAGTTGTACTTTGATCTCCCAAAAATACCTGCAGTGCCACGAGATTTTTACATAACCCTATCATTGTTAAATATAATAAAACTTAGATCCAGGTGAACACCAATTACCATAAAAAACAAAGAGCAACAAAGGCACCCAAATTCTTCGCTAGAGTTGTCCCCAACTGCACCCAGGTTGAAATTTACGTTCCACATGATCTTATAGAAATTGTCTTTATCAGTTTTCTCAATTATCTGAAATTGGTCTTCTGGTTCAATGTTTGTAGATGTTTCCTCGGTATGCAATTTGGGAACAGAAGTAAGTCATCTCCTAAGATTCTCTGTATGACTGCAATATTTTATCCCAGACTTTAAGGATCAGATTTTGACAACTAGATTTGGAAAACAGACACTTATATTGTAATTTAAGAATTAAGTTGTTGAAAACTTAAATGTGAAAATGTACAATGAAAAGTATGAAGCCCCATGGTTGGGCTGAGGGGCGCTTTTCCCTTTACTGGGCCCTACGTACATGCTGCAGGCTGAGCAGAAAGTCCCATCCTGTGAGGTTTCCTTTGGCTATAGCACTTCTGAATTCCACCCTTAGCAAATGTAAGCTTTATGAATATCATCATTCAAAACTTATTCACTTCATCAACATTATTTAGCTCTTGCTATGTGCACCAAGAATTAAGCATTTGAAAAGTTGCTGCAAATTAGGCATTTAAAGAAAAACTTGCTACTGACTACAAAAATGGAGCAATTGTGACTGTTGCAGAAAAAAAAATTAAGAATACAGGGCTTGTATAAGAAGTTGAAAGAGCACTAGAATTAGTGTCAGCTTTGCTATTTACAAGCTTTGTGGTTTAGGGCATGCCATTAAGACCTTCCTGCTTAGATTCCTCATCTTTCTAAAATGGCAGTAACTAAGTAAATACCTACTGTATATAGGCATGTATTAGATACTTTGGGGACTACAGAGATAAATCAGACACAGATTCTTACTTTATTTAACATCTAGTAGTTATGAGAGCAGACATATACATCATCAGAACACAAGGAGGAAGAGATGCTACTGGGAGACACAGTCTGCTGCACAAGTTCAAGGAAGCAAGTGACTGTATTGGGAATGTCAAAAATACTTTTAAAAAAAAAAAAACTATATATATATATATATTTTATTTATCCAAGAACCGGGGTACAGGCCAGATGTGCGGGAGGGTGAGAGGATTCACCAGAGACAGAGTGGGGAACAGGACAGGCAGACTGACGAAATACACTGCTGAGGGGAGCAGCGGGCAAGACAGGAGAGATCTGCCATGCCTTGTGGGTTGCTCCGAGGCCAGTGGGGATTGAACCGGCAATGCAGAGGCTGCGGACAGATTCACAGCACTGCGCTCAACTGCCTGCGACACCAGGGAGGCCCCTCAAAAATACTTTTGATTTGGGTCTTGGAACAGGCAGTGTTTGCACGTACAGACATAGGTAGGATTGCATCCCACACAGAGAGACGCACACAGAGGTGAGAAGCATAATTGTCAGGCACAATTGTTCAGAGAATTTTGTTGCTGTTGTTGTTGCTTGCTTCCTTGCTTGCTTGCTTTTTGTGTGAGGGATACTTTAGATCTTATTTCTGGGCTTGGGGGAATTGTTACAAGAAAAGATTTTAAGGGTGCATTGGGGAGGGGTGGGAGAACAACAGCATAGAGGTCTGGAACAGGTGAGGGGCATAGAGCAAAGAGGAGGGACAGACATTGTGCAGAAAGGTGAGACAGAGCCAAACACAGAATGTGCAAAGGTCAGGGCAGGCTTGGGGAGATGCCCTGTGGTACCTAATGGCATCAGCGCTCTCTGTGACAGGTTGGCATCTGTGAGTCCAAGGAACTGGCCTGGGAGACTGAGAAGACTTAATAAGATCTAGGCACTTGGATAAAATGGATGGGGTAAAGGGCCAACTGTGGTTTTATAAAAAAATTGCTGAGCAGTCCCCAGGGTCAGGTGAAATCAGGAATCATGCACTTATAGTGGAGCCAGAGAACATGTGATTTCATTAAAAAAAAAAATGAGTACGGGAAGACCCAGGAAAATGAGACACTGCAGGATGGAAGACAGAAAGAGGAAATGAAGATGGAGCTAGAACATGGAGCAGGCAGGAGGAGAAAGAACAATGGTAAACATGGTGAGTAAAGAAATGAGACCCCATGTTGGCTTGGAGGGAGGTCTTAGAGAACTGGAAGGATGTTATTTTCTTTGACTAGGATGGAAGGAGGATTTTCAACAAATTTTGCTCTCTGTGAGTCAATGTATTGAGAATTTAATTGTTATGGGTACAATTAAAAATGGCTAAGTAAATTTTCAAAGATGTATTTTAGTGAATATTTAAAAAACATCATAGAAAGGAAGCATGTAGAGGCTTTGTGTTCCATTATGTAAACTCATCCCCAATGTAGACAACACTTGGAAAATAATCTACTACAAGGAAGACACATAAACTTTAGCTAATAAACCAGCCCTGCCTGTTTGATGTTAACAACTTGGAGTGTTGAAAATTTTAAGCTTTCATGTGAAATAGTGCTGCAGTCAATTTGTAATGGTTGATAAGTCCACAGAAGAAGAGAATAGGGTTTCCATGGAAGATATCTGCATTCATAAACTGTAGATAGATTATTTTATCAGTTATGTCCTCAAACTAATATAAAATCTTGTGCAAAAATATTATTAGTTTATCTATCAATGAAATATATTTAATGATAGTCTTATAGATTACAAGGATTTTTTATTTGCAAAGACCTTTTAGCTCTTGCATAGAAGTAATGCCTAACTATAAATGATATTAATCGGAGCAATACATTTTATTAAATAGGAGTTTGTCTTCTTTTTTTTTTTTTTTTTTATAGAGGCATGCTTTATTTATTTGTTTGCTGGTTTGTTTGTTTTGTTTATACATGCACTGGGTACAGTCAGAAGCGCGGGAGGGTGAGAGAATTCACCAGAGCCAGAGCGGGGAGCAGAGCAGGCAGAAGGACCGAAGTACACTGCTGAGGGGAGCAGCGGGCGGCAGGAGGGGTCTGCGCGCCATGTGGGACCCTCCTCCGGTGGCCGGGGAGCAGCCAGGGATCGAACCGGTGCCGCAGAGGCCGCGGGCAGCTTCGCAACCAAGCGCTCAACCGCTGCGCCACCGGGGAGGCCCAGGAGTTTGTCTTCTTTTTTAAAAAAAATTATTTATGCATACAAGAACTGGGGTACAGCCCAGAGCAGTGGTGGGGGGAGGGGGGAATGAGGGTATTCACCAGAGACAGAGTGGGGAACAGAACAGGCAGACTGATGAAATACACTGCTGAGAGGAGCAGCGGATGAGTCAGGAGAGGTCTGCTGCACCATATGGGTAGCTCCCTGGCCGAGAATCGAACTCGTGCTGCAGTGGCTGCTGATACCTTCATAGGTTGTGTCTTAACCCCTTGCACCACCAGGGAGGCCCAGCAGTTTGTCTTCTATCTGAACTAAATTTCTAGTGGGAGAAATGTTTGGCTTAAGTGAACTGTGTTTATGGAAACCTGATTCTATCTTTTAATGGTTGGAAATGGTGAAGACACTTGCACTTTAACAGATCGAAAAAAAAAAAAAAAGAGAGAAATGTAATGATTATTTTATATTATCAGGGCAAAGAAGAGAATTCATGTTTACTGAGACCTGTTTCGGGTTTTGAGTTACTTAGGTGTAGTCTCATTTAGGGTACCCTATAAGTAGGGAAACCAAGTAAGGCTGAGGAAGGTAATAGTTTTCTCAAAGGCAAACGGCTCATAAGTATCAAAGGTAGAGATTAAGTCTGGTTTCAAGTTTATGTTCTTTCCATCACTAGTAAAGAACAGGGATGTTAACTATGGGTAACTTATTTGAATTAAACACAAATGCTTAAAAAGTCATCAATTTGCACATAATACAAGTAGAAGGTGTGATCTTGATAATATTGATACTGTACATCTTAATAAATTGCTCCTAATTTTTTTATAAGAAGGAAGAGAGATTTTTAAAATGCATCAATCTAGGTTTGCTTTAAAAATAGATCAGTAAGGAAGAGGACATTGTGCAAGAGGATTTCATCAATTGACACGTAATGAATTTCCATGCATGAACTAGAAAGAGGAGACCCTTAAAAGATAACCCTTATTCAACCCTAAGATGCCTCTTTTCCTTTGCTATTAGAGTCTAGATGCATGGTTTTTCTCACGACCTTTTGGTTAAAATATGATGACAGTCCAGGAAAGCGAGTGCCACAGCTGAACATTGCAGAGGTATTGATGAAATAATAGTGAAGCTGGTCCTCTGAAAATCCAAAGGCAGTGCCAGCTTGTAATCCTGCAGAAGATGTTCCTAGGGTTCAAATATAAATAGTTTTTCTAACTAAAAAACAAATCTAACATATTAAGTGTTTCATGAAGGCCCCAATTATGTCTAGAGTTTTGCAGAGTTTATTTTAAAATGTATCTTGAAAAGCCAGTGGTCCAAATTTTCCCATAGACTTACACATGATGAGAATCTGTCTTTTTATATTTAGCTGCAGGCCACCTAACAAGTTCTTAGGCGAAACACATTATTTTGTTAGTACAAGAAGAATAAATACTGTATTTGGAAAGTTTCAGTGTTCTTCTTTAAAATATCGCTGTTTCCATAGCAATAACATAATGTACTAAAGAGTAGAATAGTGTTTCTTTAGAAACCACGTGTATGGATGCATGTTCCCATGAAGGGCTTTGAAGCATCTAACCTGCTTGTGGTTCAAAAATGGAACAACAATGGTAATTGAATCAATCATCAATTTATGAAATGAAACTTGGCCAGGATTTTATTGCCTGGTTATATGTCAGCCTTCTGCTTTGGTCATACTTTCTTAGGCTCTATGTACTCAGAAGGTCAGAAAAATTATATAAATCAATTAATTCATTCATTCAATAGACACATATTAAGCACCTATTGCCAGATACCTAAATGCCAGGCACTAGCAAATCAGTGGCATTACAGAATTTATATTCTACCAGGGAAAACAAAAATTCTCTTTTTTAGCAAAAAGGAATGCCACATCATGTGAAAATATACATTTAAAAGTATTCCTTGAGGATCTTATTGAGTTTTCTAAAGACTTGCAAGAAAAAGTGTCAAGGAATAAAATATTAAAAAGCAAGAAATAAGAGAAAGGGGAATATTGCACAATTGTAACTAATACAGTGACTGCCAGGTTTATCTGCCAGCCATTCTGATGGAGGAAATGTAGGCTGAGCCCCATTGTTAAGGGTAACGAAAGGGGTGTACAATTAAGGTATTACAAATAAACATCAGGAGTAGGGGATTGAGTGAGAGTTCTGTGTGAGTGAACACTCACTCCTTGGGAGGATCTCTCTTAGGGCATGCCTACGATCTCTAAAATCATATGAGTTTTTAAGACTCTCTTTTAATATCTACCTGCTCTGTCTTCTGACTTGGAATTGGAAGTTTTTGCCTTCCTATAATCCTCCAAATTTGTTTCATTGTGCTGATTTTGCCCTGATGATTCCCACCTTGCTCTGTACCCTCACTCCCAAAGCTGAAGAGTGGATGGGTGGCAGGAATGTCACTATAAAGGCCACTTCTCTGGTTAACTAATGGCTTTCTGGCATCTGGCAAAGGGGATGCAGGTCACAAATGTCTCCATGCTGGGTCACCACTATTCAGAGAAAGAACAGTAAAAGGAATAGAGTGTCCCCACCCCCTCCCTGAGACCACACATCTTTGTCTCCTATACAAGGGTCCATTTGTACTTTCAGTAGCAAAACCTTGAAACATTTAATGTCTTAAGAAACTCATGTCTATCTGCCATGTGCAAGGTTCTTTTGTACAGCAGCCTTGCTGGTGCCCTGGTCATATGCAAACAGCAACCTCTTGACTCTTCCAGACTTTGAAAGATTTGGCTCACTGTCCACATTGCTCCAAAGAGCTCTTGGTTGCAGACATGTCTCCGGCTGCCCTGGGAGCAGAACGAGCTCTGTGAGCCAGATGCGGGGTCACAGAGTCAGAAAGGCTGCCAGGGTGGCCACCCTTTCTTCAGAATCAGACAAGCTGACCAGCTACCCCAGATGCCTACTGAGACCCTGCTAATAAATCAGTAAGCATCCAGGTCACAAAGAGTGCTGAAATGTAAGCACACGTTCAGGTAAAGCATTTCAAAATTTTGCTTTTGCCCCCAGCAAGGCCTGAAGACTCAGAAAATGTGGGGGAAATCTAACTCTTACCAAGGAGGTGAATTTTTGGTTGCCAACCACCCCATTATTTTAACTACTGTGATTCTAACAGATGTTCTTTCTTAAATGCAAAGGCATCATCTTCTTGCCAAGAAATGAGATGACTGATCATGTCTTTAAATCATTTCATCTTACCATTCCCATCTGAAGGGGTAGATATTGCACTCATGTTAATATTTTTGTTTTTTTCCCATGAGAGAAAAATGCCCCTATAACTCCCCTTCCCAGTTACTGCCAAAATATGGGCATATGAAGTTAAGAGAGGAAGCTACCAGTGCGGGGGCTGCAGTGGTTTTATTAGCAACAGCTGGTGGCAGTTCCCTGCAAGCCCCTCCTCCACACTCCTCTCCCCCATCCCCGTTTTTAATGCTTTGGTTGTCAGTTTCAGCTTCTTGAGATTGGATAGCGGAGGGTAAGTGAAGAGCATGGTGTATTCCAGCTTTTGCTTGTAGAGAGAGGGGAATTATGCTAAAGAGGGTGGGAGCAACATTCAGACGCTGATTAAGAAATTTTACAAAAGAATACCTGCTTCCACTGTTGTGTAGGTAAAGTTCCTGGAGCAATTAGACAAACACATTGAGTAACTGAAACCACCTGTAGGTTTTGTCTTTCCTTCTCATTTGTCCTAGTTTTATAGGAATAAAAATGTGGGCCGCACATGTCTTACATTTATGTTATTGTAACTTTGAGTATGTTTATGATGAAAGTGGAGTTAGCCATACCAGGCCTCCTTCTAACTGAGTTGGAAGCAAAGTGGTGCCATTTGCCAACAGAGAAATAAATCTTCCTTTACTCACTTTTGCCCTGATTTCTGCCTGAGAAACCCAAATGGGCACTTTTATCTTATTTCATGTTTGGAATTCCAGGTAGCATTTTCAGGCTTATTAAATTCACATGTGGTATGTGTAGTTGACAGGCACTTTTGGCAAGTTAAATGTGCCCTTTGTAATTGCAGCGATTCCATTTTCATTTGTTTTTGCTAATCTGATCAAAATTGAGTGACTTTTCATATATATTAAGTTAATATATATTAAGTATCATACAGTCAGAATTATGGAACAATCCCAACTTCATAAAATACCAAATAAAAACACATGCAATTGCATATGAAAACACATTATAAGTACTCGTAGTAAAATGGGAATGTTTAAGAAATGTGTTGCTTGCTCATCCATAAATAATAGTTATTGGGAAGAGAATGGTTAACATGATCCAAAATGTGGCTCCATGATGTGCCTGCCTCTTGGGTAGAGAGACTAGAATAATGCCAAATGGAAAGAAATCTTGGCTGCTCTCCCTATTTTTTTATGTGTATCAAATATCAAGACAGATATTTCTTCTCAAGGATCAAATAGCCTTAAAAATAAAAATTTCTAGGTATAACAATAATACAGTTCTAATGCTTGGTACACTGATGGAATCTTAAAAACAGCAACAACAGTGCCACTGTGCACGGTCCCTTTCTAGATGGTGCTTTTCCATAAATTGTGCGTTTCCTTCTCTTCTTTGATGGTCAGATCAGAAGGGAATTTACTGTAGGGAAGTCGAACCCTCTGCTGTTGGCTGCTATGATCTGTCTAAAGATATTTTAGCGGATGCAGATTTGGGGGATTCATTTGCTTCTTATGATTTATAGAACACCATCTCTCAGGAGGAAAAATGTAATGTACTGTAGGGGCAGGAGGACATGGAGCAGGATCTCTATGATCCAAGCAGACAGGGTAAGGGAGAAGTCCTGGAGCCCTCGGTGGCTTTTCAGGCTTTTATTGGGATTTACCAGGCACACAGCAGGCAAGTCTTCACTATGTCTGGGCTCTGGCATTCTCTGGTGGTCTCTGCTTCTCTGCTCTCATGGTTCTGCTGGCATCCTCGTGACAATGCCCTTATAAGCATAAGCCCAGTCTCTCAGCACAGGTGTATCCACTTACGCATGCCCACACCCCATTCAAGGTGCCTGCCATCAGGCCTGCATTCAGGGCCGCAGGGATCCATCATCAATCTTAATGGTGGGAGGGCAGAAAAGCCTGATACTTTTTCACTTACCCTACACGTATCTTAAAGAATGATGTTTTTGGACACTCAAAATTGTGGGAGGCAGAATGATAGCACCCCAAAGATGCCCATGTCTTAATCCCCGAACTTGTGAATATGCACTTTTACAACAAAAGAGGCTTTGTAGATGTAATTGAGTTAAGGGTCTTGAGATGGTGAGATTATCCTGGATTATACAGATGACACAATTTAATTATAAGAGCCTTTAAATGTGGAGTAAGAGAGAAGCAGAATCAGAGGGAAACATGGTGAGAGCGATGTGATTTGAAGGGCTTGACTTGCCATTGCTAGCTTTGAAAATGTAGCAAGAGAGTCACAAATCAAGGATTGCAGGCAGCCTCTGGAAACTGGGAAAGGCAAGGCGATGGACTATCCACTAAGGCCTTCAGAAAGGAACATGATTTCATCCCAATGGCACCTGAGTTAGATTTCAGTCCTCTGGTATTTAAGACAATAAAATCTCATTGCTTTAAAGCACTGAGTTTGTGGTAATTTATTACAACAGCATTAGGAAGTGAACACACTTGTGATACCTGTTACTTCTCATTCCTGAGGATCCTATTTGGAATTATGACACTGCCTCCAGAAAGTTGCATGGGGAAAACTCACCCAGACTTAAACCAAGAGTTTGAGAAAAAGAATGAAATGGATATGAAGGATGAAGATATGTCCTAACTGAATAAGTATAACAGACTACTGCTTCAATTGCATTTTCTGGCAGTCCTTCAAAAGAAGCCATGACTTTAGTTTTAAGAAATGATACACCTTGGGTTGGTTTTATCGATATTTGGTATTATTTAGAATTTAAGATCAATGGCAATATGATTTCATGTTAGTGGATTAGCAAGTATTAATACAAAATCTGAATTTTTAATTCCTCCATTTTTTAGTTAATATGTTTATCCACAACCAACTAAATCGACAGCAAAATCAATATCTTTGATGTTATTCAAGGGCCATCTTTTAAATCTGTGGGAGAAGTCTTGATCAAACAGTTCCTTTTTGTTTCATTCTCTTTCATCAGGGAAGTTAGAGGTAGAAAAGACTCACTAGATCATAAATTAATGATCCTGTGTTAATGCAGATGTCCCCACTAATTAATAAATGAAAGTAAAATGTGATGCTTGAATATATCTAAATATCTCAATCTGGGATAAAAACTAAAAATTCTTTTCCTCATACTTAGACAAAATCAGTTCGTGTTTTACATGAAAAGCAGGCCTATAAATATACAGCAGGGGAGGGGGAGGGAGAGGAATCAAAACAGGGGTGGGAGGAGCATGAGGGACTATGGTGATGGTGCACAGGTGATGTGCTCATGGGAGATTTATGGGGACTACATCTGAGGGGGGGAAATCAAATATGGTAAAACTATTTTTGTACAATAATTTATTTATAATATTTTCAATAATAATTTATTTATATATTTTCAACAATGTAAGAAAATAACAATGTTTAACAAAAAAGTAGGCTTATAAAACCCCAGCCTTAAGTCTTAGTTTTAATGATTCTTTTAAAGTAGATGTTTTCCTAAACTGAGGGCCAGGCAGAATTGGGCAACTTCAATGAAGAGTATGGAAATTCCCACTCTGTTGTGTCTGTGGGCAGCATCCCCAGGTATAGTCAGTCACTGAAGCTACCTCTTGTTTGTCCCAAGCCCTTTTACTGGTCACTCTGATTTCCTTCTGATGGATTCCAGGTACCCAGTGCACTGGGATTTGTAGGCCTCAGAAAAGATGCACCTTGTGAATGGGTGTATAATTTTACAAAAGAGTACACTTAGAATGGAAGCTAATAAGGATCAACATAAATGAATATGGAAGCTTCTTTTATGACCTAGCCTCAGAAATCATACACACTCACTTCAGCAATATCCTCTTGGTTACACTGATCACTTCTACTCATTGGAGGGGGAGGCCACACCAGGAGATGAATACCAGTAGGTGAGAAACATGGAGAGACATTTTGGAGGTTGACTACCACAGAACAGATTATTTTCCTTCAAAGACATTGATCAGGTGTGGCCCTTTAGATTTCAATCTACAGAAGCACTTCCTCCAGAAATGGAAAGTTTGCACAATTATCTGCCTGCATTCTCTTCTTCCAGAGTGGCAGCACCCATAATTATGACTGCAAGGCCTTGAATGGAAAGATTGATAGTTATTATGGAAAAAAAGAATATCTGACAAGTAAGTCAAGTCCATGAATAATCTTTATGTTCTGAGAGAGTCTTTATTTTTTCTTAATGCAAACAAGCAAAAAAAAAAATAAATAAAAAACCTTCTGTCTGAGATTCTGCCTTGAAATACTTCCAGACTTGACATTTGGGAAGTCACTGAATTTATATGGATTAAGGAAGAATGTCATATTATCTTCCACCTCCTTGACAAAGTCTCTCGAATAGTAGCTCTTCTTCATTATACATAGTTAACAGATAATTCAAGACTCTGACACTGATGAAATTGACAAATTTATGCAACAGTGGACATGATTTCAAAATTGTTGGCCAAGTCTTAGATGTGAGCACATGCCAATGTCAAAAGCAATGAGACACGATGATATGTTGTTGCTTCTTTATTTACTGAAGAACCTAAACCAGGTTGATGCCAAGCATAACATGTGCTTCATCAATTCAACAAGTACCTAGATTTTGTGTCCAAGTCAGACCCTTGTTTGGAAAAGAAAGTTTTAATGATTTTGAAGATGTCAGTGGTCCCTGAGGTTTCCAAAAGGGACTCACAAAACAGGAATTCTCTGATAGTAACAATTGTATGCTGAGTGGACAACAGCCAAGAGTTAGATACACTGAAACATGATAGTAATCTCTTCCAGGGAAATGGTTTTTTAGCCAATTCTTTCACGACCTTCATAAAATGGTTAAAAGGATTATTAATAGAAATTCTGGTGATTCTGGAATAGATGACTTTATTTGACAAAAATATTGTTTCCATATCCCTTCGGTGATCCAAACTATAAGTCTCTTGACTATTTTCCACAATATGTGCTTTCACCATTGTGTGTGTGTGGATTCTTTGTCTTAGGAGTATTACAGGCTGCTTTAAGAGATGCATGGAAACAAAATTTTTGTGTTGCATCACATTTTGGTAAGTTTCCAACCTTACCTTGCCTGATGTGTTGAGAGGATGGACAGTTTAATTGGATTTGTGTTTCCGCTGGGAAAATTGGGCCACAGAAGAACACTGGGTGGATTTTGTGTCTCATGACATGCCACGGTGAAAGTAGAAAGATGGCACTGAAGATTCATCAATTGTTTCTTTTCTATGACATTTTCCCCAACTTAACTTGGAGCTATATAAAAAGGCAAAGATACCAGGGTATAGTTCATACATTATTATCTATAGGAAATGAATCTTGGTGCCATAGTATGGAGATAATAATGACTTTTGCCTCACCTGACCGTGTACAATAGCATCCCTCACACCCCACGCTTGTTAAACAACACCATAATGATATGGTTGATATTAAATACTATTTTTTAATGAAAGCAATTATCAAAGTAGCAGAAAGGTGAACAAAGAAAATAATATTCTCCAAAAGCTTATCCTTGAGTTCTATTGTAGACTGAATGTGTTCCTCCAGCATTCATATGTTGCAATCCTAATCCTAAGGTGGGGTCTTTGGAAGGTGATTAGAATTAGATGAGCTCATGTGGGTGGAGCCTTCGTGAACAGGATTAGTGACCTTGTAAGAGTCACAGAGTATGTGCTCCTTCCCTCTGCTGTCTGCCATATGAGGATCCAAGGAGAAGCTAGCAGTCTGCAACTTGAAAGAGGGTTCTCACTGGAACCAACTGTACTGGCACCCAAATCTCAGATTCCCAATCTCCAGGGCTATCAGAAATAAATTTATTTTGTTTATAAGCCAAGTAATTCATGGCACTTTGTTATAGCAGCCAGACATAGGCAAATTTCTTAGGAAAACTGTCATATTAATTTGGTTTCTTGTCTTTTCTCTAGTACACTGAGTCCGTTGTGGGCAGGAGCTGTGTCTTTAATCTCTTTGTTCCCAAAATAGTTATTTCTTATAACCATGTAAGGTAGACTAAAAGTAAAAGTTACTAATGATATATATTCTCTTCTTAAGTATAAATATGTCTTTATAGAATTCTTGCTTAAAAGCCAATATTTGAGGGCCTCCCCGGTGGCGCAGTGGTTGAGCGCTGGGTTGCAAAGCTGCCCGCAACCTCTGCAGCGCCAGTTCGATCCCCGTCCGTTGACGAGGGTCCCACATGGTGCACAGACCTCTCCTGCCACCCGCTGCTCCCCTCAGCAGTGTACTTCATCTGTCTGCCTGCTCTGCTCCCTGCTCTGGTGAATTCTTTCATCCTCCCGCTCTTCTGACTGTACCCAGTGCTTGTATAAATAAATAAATAAATCTTTAAAAAATTTTTTAAAAAGCCAGTATTTGAGTGCATGATTATTATGAGTCATTTTCTAGAGGCTGTCACTTGTGAGTGAACTAATATTAAATAAACAATTTCTTGACCTACAAACTAGAAGCTCAAATCTGAGCGTGTGAGAACTACATTATGGGTAGATGTCTGCTAAAGTGCAGAATCAAACAATCAGCTAATCTCTCTCCCTATTCTTCACTCGCCACTCCCAAACACTAAGAAAAAATTATTAGCATTTGCCTATGATTATCAAGTCCACAATGGAAGTGGAGCAAAACTTTGTGATGGAATTGACCTGAGCAATTAACTCAGGTACACTTACTCATTTAGTAGCACTTCTCTGAGCACCAAATGTATCCCAGCCTTAGTGATAGGTCTTAGCAATTAAAGATAAAAAGAAAGACATCTTCTCTTGCGAGTTCTCAGTCTAGGGGATACTCGGATATCAGTTTGGAGAGTCTGTCAGGCATTTGCCTGGTTCACATGCTGCTTGAAACCACAAAACAAAAATTTGACTCAAAGTGGGAGATTATGTATATTTGTATATGTTTAGGCATATATACATGTATATGGCATATTATGGAAGGTCCTAGCCTTTATGAACTTTGTATCATAGCAGTAACTTGATTTACTATACCACACTTACTGAGAGGCACATTTAGAACACGACATATTGGAATGTATACCTGGTTATATGCTTTGTAAAACTGCATTGTTCAATCTTTAGTTTGGAAAAATATGTATATTTATCTCATTCATTCATCACTTATTCAACCACTATTAATTGAGAACCTACTGTGAATTGCTCTAGTGAATTTCTCTCTCTTTTTTTAAAGATTTAATTATTTATGCATCTAAGAACTGGGGTATAAGCCAGAGGTGTCGGGGGTGAGAGGATTCACCAGAGACAGAGTAGGGAACAGAACAGGCAGATTGACTGAAATATACACTGCTGAGGGGAGCAGCAGGCGAGTCAGGAGAGGTCTGCTGCGCCATATGGGTAGCTCCCTGGCACAATTGAACTCATGCTGCAGTGACTGCAAACAGCTTCATAGGTTACGGCTTAACACTTTGTGCCACCAGGGAGGCCCTGAATTGCTCTAGGTTCCAAGACCAAGACCACCAATTCAGACACTCCCCATCAATCTATAGTTCCCTCCATAAACTAGGCCAGACCCTGGTGTGTTATACCACTGAACTTTTATACTAAGGTTTATATCACCTTTGTGTAATTAAAATAAATTTAATTGAAGTTTAACACATTTATGAAAAAGTGTATACCCAGACCAAAAAGGACAATATGCTATCAGCACCCCAAAAGACTCTTAGAGTCACCAACCTCCAGCCAACAAAGGTAGTTACTATCCTGACTTGTAACAGCATAGATGAGTTTGGGCTGTTTTGAATCTGTATCAATGAAACATTGTTTTTATCTTTGGGTGTGCTACATGGATTGTTCTATTTTATAAACTTTGTGTTGTAATTTATAAATTTTGTATTTTTAAGATCATGAAAATACAAATTTCTTTATGTAATTTTTTTTTTAATTTTTTATTTTATTTTTTTAAGATTTATTTATTTATTTATACAAGCACTGGGTACAGTCAGAAGCGCGGGAGGGTGAGAGAATTCACCAGAGCCAGAGCAGGGAACAGAGCAGGCAGAAGGACCGAAGTACACTGCTGAGGGGAGCAGCGGGCGGCAGGAGAGGTCTGCGCACCATGTGGGACACTCCTCCGGTGGCCAGGGAGCAGCCGGGGATCGAACCGGCGCTGCAGAGGCTGCGGGCAGCTTCGCAACCCAGCGCTCAACCGCTGCGCCACCGGGGAGGCCCTCTTTATGTAATTTTTGGTAGAAAAAAACATAATCCAGAATAGTGGTTGGAATAGAAAACATGAAATCAGTCACTTCTTATTCATTTTACCCGAGTATAGACATAAGACCTTACCGTGACTTGTCTGAGAAGGGGACCTAGTTTTTCATTCTAGCAGTCATTCTAGGAACATCACTCTGTGAATGTATACAAAATTATTCTGTGTCACTTTATCACTGCCTAATTCAAGCAGTATTTCTGAAAATGTGCATGAGTATAAAAAATAAGTTTTTCCCCATCCTAAGAGCATTAATGAAGAGTTCTCCGGATTGGACTTAACTTACTACTGACCTTCTGGGCTTATCAGATGTACTATCTTAGCCTCATAATTTCCTTCTGTTGATTATTGATTCACAAGAGAAGAGTGTCAAAAGGTCCCATTATAGATGATTTGGCGGGTGGTTTATCTTTCTTTATAAACTATTAAAAGGTCCTTACATCTATGGCCTATTTTCATCTTCCTTTTTGATTTGTTTCTGGGTTTTGTTTAGTTGATTGACAGATTAGAAGCATTAACTCTTGCTAAATTCGGGCTATTCCTTTGTAAAAAAACCAAGATGCAACTCTACTGAAAATGTTTTCTATGTAACTTAGTTTCATGCTCAGGAATGACCTCTATTGTGCACTTACGACTATAACAGATGAGTTGTTCTGAGAGTTAAAAAGCTTTTGAAATGAGACTTTGTAATGGAGCCAGTCTGGGAAACACTGACCTTGCAAAATGGTGCAGTATAGTCACTGTGGATGTCCTTCTCCAAATTTCCACAAAATCTGTAAAGTTATAGCAATGTAAGATGCTTAAAGAACATCAAAGGAATATGAAGACAGTTGAATAATAAGAGAAATCCAACTAGCAGAGGCCTTTATTACAGGAAGCAAGTTCCAGCTTATGGTATATAGAGCTTCCAATCTGTTGAGCTTTGAAAATCTTAGCCAAGGTTTTCTTCTCATTTCTATTATTATTTTTATTATTACCAGTTCAGTGTTAGTGTCTTAAACCCAGGACTGCTACCCCACATTCTGGATCATTAACCCACCTGCTGCCTCCCCATCATAACATCAGCACTTAGTTCTGAAAACTTTTTCTCTTATAGGCAGGACACAGAGATGATCACTCTGAGATTCATAGGGTTATTTCTGACCTTATCTTCTCCTCTTCCTATGCACCAGCACTCTTTCTTATTATTCATAAGGAAATGTGTCATAAATAATGATACCGAGAAAGAGCAATAATAAACCAAACTGTGCCTCTATTGCATTGGTTCATATTTTCTTGCTTTCATTTGGTTCCAACTGTACTTTTCTCATGTTACCAATGAGGCAAATGGAAGGGGGGCAGAGCAGGGGGGACTCAGATTCACAAACACCTTGTCTTCTCATCTGCTTTTGTTGTGAAGGTGATCATCAGTGCCAAAGAGTCACCTCCCATCTTCCTTAGTTGCCATGGCAGTGGTTAACAGGGTTTCCAGTTGAACACAGGGCTTTCTACAGTTTCAACAAAGACAATGGGAAAATATGTTTTCATGACCCTTTGCAGGAAATCCTGCCTAATGCACACAAGAATGGAGCATTTCCTGGACAGCCGGCTGCTCAGGTCTAACACTCAAGGATGGGCTTGAGTGAACCTGGAAAACAGTGCTCACATTAGGTCTAACACTCAAGGATGGGCTTGAGTGAACCTGGAAAACAGTGCTCACATTCTCACTGAGCTCGAAAACCTGAAAGTCACCACTCATGTCCCAAGGTGCTAATGGGTAGCAAAATTCCAGCATAAATTAGTTGGCTATTAAGATATAGAAAATGACTTGTTGTTCCTAAATATAAATGAAGGGAGAGAGAGATGTATTTGACCCTCATGTTGCCTACTTTTTCTGCTTAGCTTTTAGCTTCCTACATGTTGCCCACTTTTTCTGCTTAGCTTTTAGCTTCCTACAGAGTTTCTACCCACCAAGAGCAGCAGGGTCTGGTACTTGTTGGGAGGAGAGGAAAGGGAGATCAGTTTCACAAAACCAGAAAGAAATGATTGCCATGGTCTCTACTCCAGAAAAAAATCAAGTTACAATTTCCTTCCCTTGGCTCTAGTGGAAGTTACATGAATAGGTAATGCACAGCTGCCTGGCTCTGCACAGACCCTCTTGGACAGTGACATAACAGAAAAGCTATGGTGTCTCCAAATAAAAATGATGACAGAAACATCTGTCTCCCTGTTACTGTCTTTTTCAAGCAAATGGTACGAAGATTTTCATTGAAGACTATGGCGTCAGTATTACTCATTATTCTTTATTTCTTTGAATCTGTTAATCACTTTCATTATGGACATTTTATGATATTTTAAAAACAAAGAAGACAGAAACAAAATGCTTGAATAGCCCTGACATTGTAGGATTAAAACAAAAGGGGTGAAGAACCCAGAGCAAATGGAGTGTTCATGGGTACAGATAATATTTTCTTTTTCTAAGAAATTAAGAGGGGTAATATTTTGGAAATGTTCATATCTGAGCTATTACAGAGTATGCAAATCATGGAGTCAATCAGATCATGAATGGAATGGTGTTGAGAGTGGAGATCTCAAATACAAATAATAGAACAAATATCAAGGAGTGGTTTTTATAAGTCATTTAAGCAATATCCCTAAGATTGAAGAATGGCTTGTGAATTGGCACCTCTAAAACACGGAGCTGGAAAAGCTAACCTCGTACCTTTCCAATGGGTTATTTAGAAGATGTGCTTAAGGAAATAACTTTTTATTTATTTATTTATTTATTTGCTTTTTTACATTTCTCATAGAAGCAAGATAATTTGGAGCTGAAAGGAATTCAAAACTCAAGCAAGTCAACCCCCAAATTTTCCTAATGAAGAAACTGAAACTCAGAGAAATGTCACAGCATGACCAGGGTGGTAAAAGGGCCCTCAGCCTTCGTGTCTGGCATCTCCAGTCCTCTCTTTCCACCATCTCTCTGATCCCTCACTTTTTTCCTCCACCTCTTCAGGCATTTCAGATTCATTTCCTCCTCCAAGCGGTTCATGACCCCTTCCCAAATCATGCTGCTGCTGCTATTTGGAAAACAACACAAATGCAAACTATTTCTGTGAATATTTCGGTGCTCACAGGCTCACAGCTATGAGTAACAGGAGTCTTGAAGCTTCAGGCAGTATAATGTGGGGCTCAGCATCATGCACAGCTGGGGTTCACCATCAACACTAGCAAGATCCTTCTCCTGTTCTCCATTATAATTTGCAGATGAGAACATTTCTGAAAATATTTGCAACATTTAAAGAATTAGTTAATTACAATGGATTAATTAATCAAAGTGTAATTAAATAGATGACCATTTACTCAGATTAAAGATGACCTACAAGGAAGATAGGAAGAGTAAACTTGTATATAGTAAGAAGTTTATTCTGGTTTTAGTGAGATTTAATAAGTTGATATTCCATCCATCTGTCCATCCAACAAAAGTTTACTCAACCAGCATCTTATTCAAAAACATTTCTGCGTACATCTAAGTGCCAAGTTATTGACAGTAAACCTAAATTATTGGGTGTACACAGTCACATAAGATACAATCTGGTTAGGAAGATAGAAAAGTATAAGTAATGTTTACACTATAGTATGATAGATATAAACTATATCTATATATAGTTGACTGTTGGCAAAGACTTGTGCAAAACTCTACTGGACACTATAAAAGACACAATAAATAAGAGATAATCCCTGCCCATTATGAACTTTAATTAATAGGAAGAATAAGACACAAAAAACTCTAATGTAAAATACATTTTAGTGTCATTTACTCTGAATTACTCTGTAATTTACAGCATTAAACAATTAGGCACAGAAGTCCCTGCAGAGGAAAGGATGTGGAAGCGGTGTTTGTAATTTTAGAATAGGAGAGAAAATGATCTTGAGGGTCAGAATGTCTTGGTTAAAGATAATGAGTTAAAGATAATAATCAGCAAGGGGTTCCATAATTTACACAAAGTAGCTGATATTAGCATAAATTTCAGCAAACATAAATTATGAAAGAATCATGAGTTTATCTTTTTTGAATGCTGACTAATATTCCATGGTGTATATGTACCACATCTTCTTGATCCAGTCATCTATTTTTGGGCATTTGGGTTATTTCCATAGTTTACCTATTGTAAACAGTGCTGCAATAAACATAGGTGTACAGGTGTCCTTTTGGATTAATGTTTTTGTGTCCTTTGGGCAGATATCTAGAATTGCTGGTATCTGCAATTGGAATTGCTGGATCATATGGAAGCTCCATTTTTAGCAGATTGAGGAATCGCTACACAGCTCTCCATAGAGGTTGCACCAGTTTGCATTCCCACCACCAGTGCAGGAGAGTTCCTTTTTCTCCACATTCTCACCAATATTTGCTGTTGCTAGTTTTTTTAATATGTGCCATTCTCACTGGTGTAAGATGGTATTTCATTGTGGTTTTAATTTTCATTGCCCTGATTTCAAGTGATTTTGAACATTTTTCATATGCCTGTTGGCCATTTACATTTCCTCTTTGGAGAAGTTTCTTTTTAGCTCTGGACCATGGTGATGATTCACAGGTGAATGGATGGTGGGAATTTCATGGGGACTATAACTGAGATGAAAATGGATACATTGTACAAAAATGAAAAATAATGTAAAAATATACAAAATAAAATAATGATAATAAAATTATGAGAGAATCAGTACTCCCTGGACTAGGATTTGCCTTCATGACTTAAGGGAAAATTGGAAGAAATGAGACATTTAATTTCACAAATAAAAATAGAGAGATTTCTAATAAAGAAAGACTAAGGTAACACGTGCTTTTGGGAGTGAAGAAAAGATAGAGATTTGAAAAAAGAAACGTCAGTTCCTCCCTGACACCAACTCTTGCTATGCTTCTTGTAGCCTTTAAAGGAGGAGCAGATCTTTTCTTTCTTATATTTATTCAAAATCAACAAACAACTACGAACCACAGACACACTATTGGGGGGGGTGGCGGGGAAAGGAGAGATTAAGGTCAAAATAAGGGGGGTGCAATTGTATGGGGAATATAAAAATAAAAAAATTTTTAAAAAAATAAAGGAGGAGCAGACCTTTGACTGAGACAGTTGAGTTTGGATGTGGTTCTTACTGAAGATTAGGGGATTAATTTAGGAGACTCTTCATTCTTTCAGTGTTATCAAATGCATTGTTAATTACCTATATTTGTATTTCACTCCATCATGTCAAACAAAGAATGTCATTACCTCCACAATGATCTGAAAAATTCTTTAGGGGTGAAATCTTCAGAATCTGTAGATTTAAAAATAATCTTTCTGTTTAGCTGTTGCAAAACAAAACAAAACAAACCAACAAACAAAAACCAAAAAAAAAAACCCTTTTTTTCTTTTCAAAGTATTCTGCCTATTACACCTATCTAGAAATTGGAAAGGGGGTTTTCTAACTTTTCTCATGCATGTTTCCTTGAGGAGTGTTTTCTATGCCTGCCTCATGCACCCTCATCTCCCTCCCCCGACCCATGCCAGGGGTTTACTAAAACTCCCTTCTTACTTTGATTTCATATATTTATCTGTATGATTTTGTACTTAGACCCTAATGATCACTTCATTTTGGTTGATTTTTAGAGCTTCTCTAGACAGCCAGATTTTGCTGAGATCAACTTTTCTCATGCTATTATATATATTCTTAAAGAATATTTAACTATTTTGGTCTTCTTGCCAATGAAATCAAACCACTATGTGGTGGTCTTCCTCTTTCCCTATCCACTGTCTTAAAAAGAGTCATTAAGGATGTTGAAATAATCACAGAAGCATCAGTAAGGTGATCAAAGACTCTTTCTTTCCCTCTTGAAATAAATTAAAAATAAAAGCAATAATTAGATTAAGAAAACATAAATTCTTCTAATACTATGGTTAAAACCCTATTTTCCACTTTTCACATTCCAAGCAGCCTCATTTTTATAGTCTAATTGATTGATTTTTAAATGTTTGTTTATTTTTGTTTTTAATTTTGGCCCACAATCAGTTCTTTAAGTGAATACATTTCTCCAAATTGTGTTAAGGAAGCGACTTGACAGGAAGACAAAAATAAAATTTGAAGTCTGAACTTAAAATAATTTTGAATTATTTTAAATAATTTAACACTATTTAAGGCATTAAAGATCACAATGTAAGGAGTCTTAAAATCTTAAAAGAGGTGCACTGTTTTGAATATATACATCGCCACAAGGTAGTAAAGTGTGGACAACAAACAGCACTTAGAAAACTGAGCCCAAATCCCATATGTGGAAAGGTCTCAGCTGAGCAAAACTGTCCTCAAACTGAGCACATTAGTTACTTAGGGACCTGTGAATAGATCATGAATAAAATGAATCTGCAGTGGTTTTAAAACATGGCTCCATTTGGTGGTCATTCCTTCCATGGAGAGGGAGAGTCTAATTCTCTTCCCTTTGACTGTGGGTTGGCCTCACAGTCTCACTGCTAGTAAAGAAAAAGTGTCAGAGGGACGCGGAGAGTTGAGAAGGCAATCCTGCTTCCACGCAGCTCTTCTCTGGGCTCGCCTCCCTGGTAGCCCAGCCGCCATGATGCAAAGGCGCCCATTTGCCTTGGAGGTGAAGCCACAGGGAGGTGATCCAGCCAATGATAATCAGAAAATGGAGGAGCCTGATGTTAAGGTGAACCTAGGATTCCTTGGGAAAAAAAAAAAATTAGATGAGACTCACAGTTATGAGAATGAGTCATGAAGGAAGAAGTTTTATATTAGCAAATCCCTAGAAATAGGAGGATGGTCCAGCAAGCAAGGCCACTAGGGGAAGTACCAAGGCTCATCAGGAGGGAGAGGGCATGAGGGGAAGACATGGGCAAAAGTTTCTATTGTGGTTTCCACTGGAAAGAATGGGTAAGGTGGGGTAGGCAGGTTTGAGGTTGGCTAGTCTGAGTAATTCTGGTGGATTCTGGGCGTAGGAATTGTCTCTGGTTATCTGGCTCCTGACTCTGGAGTGATTAGGGCAGGTGGGGAGTGGGCCAGAGTATGAAACCCAATAATGGAGGAGATTGGGCTCTGGGCTCTGGTTGGCTTCATATGAAAGCTGTTTGCTGTCTCTAGGAATCAGCTATCCTGGATGGGCAGTCCCTTCAGGGTCAGCAAGGCACCTGATGTCAAAGCATCAGAATCAAAATGCAGCTTAACACACCAGCTGCCAGTCAGCATGAAGAAGGGGATTGACGAGGCCTTTGAGATGACTCCAGTCCTGCAAACTGTTGTCTGATTACAGTCACATGAGAGACCACAAATGAGAACAATCTACCTGAGCCTGGTCAGCCTCCCCACTTCCAAACCCCTGAGAGACAGCAACAATGACAACAATAAACGGTGTTTGCCATTGATGTTTATGCCACTCATGGGCAGTTTATCATGCAGCAGTAGATAACCATAATGCCCTCTGTTGAAGGAATTGACATTATTGGATAAATCACTTTTAGATGTTATTACTTTTACTTTAAACGTGAAAATATATGTACAAGGCTCATGTTACATATATTCACATACAAGACATTCTTCTGTATAAGAAACTATTTTAAAAGCATAATTCTGACATTTTTAGGGTGTTTTAAGCACATAGATTGTCCTGTCAATCATAACTTCTGTTCTGAAGCAAATTACTCTCACCGGTTACTATATACTATAAAAATGTGCATTTTAGTGATGTACATGTTACTAAGGACTTGCATATGAGAAACTCTCCTCCTGTTGAAGACACTAAAATTATGGAACAAAAGCTTTGATTGGGCTCAGACCTTTAGAGCATTCATAAACTTATTTTTTCAGGTACCGAAGATGCTATTGTAGCACCCTTACGAGAGCAGCTCAAGATTCTACCTGCTGAGATCAGTGACATTAAACCTGCTCAGATATCTACTTATTGATAGAAATAGCAGTGTCTGTGGCTTTGGGACCCATTTATTAGTCTCTTCCGCCCTTTGTGAACCCACAAGCAGCTCAGAGGCCTGACCCTGGAGACAGAATGGCTCAGTTCTCCACCCAGGAAGGCTCATTCATTGAATGGATGCTCATTTGTATAGGGCAATAGCAGGTCTTCAGAGGGTTTTCACTTCAGGAGTGCTAAAAACCACGAAACACCTCAACAGAATTAGGAAGGGCACTTTCCCTCTTACAAAAAAAAAGGGGGAGGCTCATACTTTCCTTCTTCTCTCCTCTCTAAACATCTCTAGATGAGAGGATCTAATGTAGAGCAGGTGTGCATGGTGGAGATCTCCAGATCATCTCCAGATCTTGTTTCCCCCTTTCCAGATTCGCCCCCCTACTCTTGTCCTATATTACTGTTCTATAGGTTTCTTATTTAAAGGAAAACTCTTGATGTCCCCTCAGCCTCTGAGACCTATAATTGTGATGTTACCATGTTGAAAAGACAAAGGGATTTGCAGACTAGCGACATGAGCCTAGAACCCCTTCAAATCAGACCAGACTGGCTGTCACCAGCTCACGGTGCTGTGAGGTTGACCCCTTCTATGCCAATCCCTAAATAAGAAGTCTCCATTGTACTTCTACCATGTTAAAAGACAATCTTGGAAAATGTAACTCAAAGCATGTCAGGAAGCATAATTAAAAATTTTTTAAATGTCACAAACTGGAGGGTAGAACAATGTTTTCTTTTAATCCCAGGATTCTGACAGTAACATTTTAATAAGTTGTTATTTACACATTTTCAAAACAAAATCCAGAATTACAAGTGAAACCATAACAGAAATCTCTTTAGCGGCAAAGTTAGGAAGAATCCTTCAAGTCCAACTCAACAGCCTTAAATGTCTACCTTGTAAGGTTCTTTATCATCTTGTATCACCAGTTCCTAGCCACACACTGGATGCTCATTGTTGAATGAATGAATGAGTGAGCAAATGGACAGAAAAAGACACAAATATCTTTGAAAAGTAAAGAAGTAATTTATGCACTCAACCCAATGGACCTGGGAGGATTGATACCTCTTTTTAACACCAAATACCAGAATGATGAACTATTTGAGACAGGATCTATACTACTAATTAAATTGACAGCAGTAGCCAATTGTGCCTGAATCTGGCTGCTCTGTGATCAACAATTTCCACCCCCATCACACACACACAACATCCTGCCAAGTGAATAATCTTCCTGTTAATGCAATTAAGTTGCTTAGAAATTGGTGTCTTGTTAGATGCAGGGGTTGTTTCTCTAGAAAGCTTCATAACTCAATTAGAAAATACTCTTTTTCTGATATAGGTTTTCACTGAAGACAAACAGAGTTGTGATTCTTTACTTTGATCTTGTCTTATCTTTTTATTCTTTATTTCAGCATTTGCTATCTGTATATAAATTTGGAAATTTTCTTTTCATGCTTTTACTGCTATTCACTATAAGTCTATAGCTCACCATAAACTAAAATGCAGTCTTCTGGACAATAATTTGCATCTATATTAAATGTAGATATATCTAAATGTATTCACAAAGAATTCATTTAGTCAATAACATTATTGAAAGACTTGAACTATAAATGCAGGCAAAAATCATTGAATATAAATGCATCCAGTCAGCTAATAAAACATGGATTCAGCATAAGCATCCTGAAAACCAATATTTTCAAAAACAAAAGAGAGGGATGAATAAGTACAAAGATCAGAAATGTACAGTGTCTCCAGGTTCATATATATTAGGATTTGAAATCACTATGTAATAATTTGTATATCAAGATAACTTTTCTTTTTTGTTTATTTTTTTAAAATGTGGCAGCATGGTATTTATATATTTTTGCGTAGAAGAACTGGGGTGTAGGCCAGAGGTGCAGGAGGTTAGAAGATTCACCAGAGAAGAAGTGGGGAGCAGAACAGGCAGATCTACTGAAATACACTGCTAAGGGGAGCTGCAGGCACAATAGGAGAGGTCTGTTGTGCCATATGTGGGTCAGCTGCCTGGCTGGGGCTCAAACTCAGGCCATAGAGGTGATAGTGCTGATACCCCTAGCCCACCAAGGAGGACCCTGAGATCATCTTTTAAAAAGGGGGTGGGATTTTAGTAAAAGCATAGGTACTATAATGCCTCAAAACATTAACAAAACATTTATCTATTTATTTATTTATCTATTTATTCATTTATTTTTAAAGATTTATTTATCTATGAATACAATAACTGGGGTACAGGCCAGAGGTATCAGGGGTGAGAGGATTCACCAGAGAGAGTGGGGAGCAGAACAGGCAGATCTACTGAAATACACTGCTGAGGGGACCAGTGGGCAAGACAGGAGAGGTCTGCTGTACCATGTGTGCCGTTCCCTGGCCAGCAAAACTCATGCTGCAGTGGCTGCAGACAGTTGGTAGCACTGTCTTTAACCCCTGAGCCACCAGGGAAGCCCAACAAAATATTTATTTAAAAAAGATAAAGTAGGGGCCTCCCTGGTGGCACAGAGGGTTGAGCACAGGGCTGTGAAGCTGTCTGCAGCCTCTGCAACGCGGGTTCGATTCCTAGCTGTACAGGAAGATTCCCACATGGTGCGGCAGACCTCTCCTGTCATGCCTGCTGCTCCCCTCAGCAATGCTTTCGGTCTGTCTGCCTGTTCTGCTCCCTGCTCTGTCTCTGGTGAATCCTCTCACCCTCCCGGGCCTCTGGATTGTACCCCAACTATTGTATAAATAAAAAAAAATCTTAAGGAAAAAAAGAAAAAGTAATAGCCAAGAAGAGGGGGAAAGATTAGGTCAAGAAATTCTATCAAGAGAAGTTATAACAATTGAGCGCAGAGGTTGGCTCTGAGGTTCCTGGCAGACAAGTCAAACACGATCATTTAATGATGTTGGGCTTTTCAGGTGTCCAAAGGAAGAAAGAGCAATAAAGTATTCTTTGACTAAATATTTATTGAGTACCCCAAACAGTGGTGAGCAAGTAATTCATTGTGCCCTCATTGTCATAGAATTTCAAAGCTTCCCTCAGACATATCAATCAAGTATCACAAAGCTTGTCTCTATAGCAGCTGAAATACACAAATAATTCCTTGTGTGTTTATTGTTTCCTCAGATGGTGACAGTTTCCTACTTTGAAGGGTGGAAAGCTGACAATTTAAGGTCTTGTAGGAAAAATAAGATTACTGGAGCAGAGATCACAGGTTGAATTTATGAAAGTTTTATCCATGTCTTCAGAGTACCTGAAATAAAATTGTATAGCAATGAATGATAAACAGTAATGCCATTTTATATTACTCAAGCTAGTACTAGGAAATGCTATGAGCTTAATTTATAGCTATCATACATTGTCTGCCAGAATTTCCTTTTTCAAAATTTAAATCAGATAGTTATATATTAGTATCTCCTTTAAATAATAATGATGGTGAGCTTATATCTGATTGTTCATTCAAATATGCAAATATTTTAATTGTATTATTTTAATTTCCAAATTCTGGGTTTTTCAATCCTTATAGAAATCAGGATTATTGTGTTAGAAAAAGCTTTATACCATTCCCCACAACATACCTAGTTGGAGGGCCATAACAACGGCTATGACAACTTCAGTCTCAGAGAACTCAATTAACTCTGTTCCAGTAAAAGAGTCTGGTTTTAAGAACCCAGTTTCCTTTTATGTAGCTGTCTTTATTTTCTAAAATGCATTGCAAAACCTCTACCCTTGCATCTTTGTTTTACTAAACTTTTAAACTTTATTTTCTAATTATATATCTAGTGAATGGCTCACAATTCTAATGCATTATAATCAAATTATTGCAATTGTTGAAAAGCTATTCAGAGAAAATACATCCTGTGCTAGAATTTTGTTTGAGAAAAGTTTACTTTGGACATGTGGCTCTAGCATTCATGAGTCTTCAAGCTCTTGAACTTTGTAGGGATGGAATGAACATGTGCTGATCGTCTGTCACAAGCAAGTCACTTTTCTAGGTGCTGTCCTATCATCATTACAACCTTTCAAGCTAAATGTTATTACATTCGCTGTACAGAAGAAAAATGGAGGCATGGCAAGTTCTAGTACATTCTCCAAGGTCGTGCACTGATAAATAGAAGAGCTTTAATACAACTACATGTTTTCTTGGTACCACGCTTGCTTATCTTTCTTTGGAATTTTCTTCTTTAATACATATTCTACACCAAAACGGGCACACATACCAACAGGGCCACTATCAAATATTCAAATCTTTTCTCAGCTAGTTACCATAATATGGTAAGCTATATGGAATAGATGGAATGAGCTGAAGTCATTCCAATTTATTTGAAAATTTAGAAAAGTTAAAATATAGAATCAACAATTTTTGATAGACATGAGAAATTCAGTATTAGTCCACATCTATGTTTCACTAGTTATTATTTTAGTGTCCATCATTTTTATCATGAAGGGATAGCACAATAATGAGAAATGTAGCTTCCATTTCTACTCTTCTGTCGTTTGTGACCTTGGGCAGGTTTCTTTAATCCCTCTGTTTCCTTGTTTGTAAAACATGGATAATAATAGTACATATCTCATAGAATTGCTAAGAGGAATAAATGAGTTAATATGTATAAAGTGCTTAGAATGGTGTCTGGCACATACCAAGTTCTGTCTGGGTCTCTGTTAAACTTAAAAATGTTCAGTGATAATCTAATTTTCCCAGTAAATCTGAGACAAAAAAAGAATCATACAGTTAAGACTAAAATCTTTAGAAACATATATATACAGACTGTTGTGATAAGGAAGAGAAAATGTAAGTTATTTTCCTCATAACTTCGTGAATTTCAAGTAGGCACTATTGACTTCTAGCAAGGTTCTCATTTGACATAATGGACATTGAAATCCATCTACATTAGACTATCAATTTCCTTTTTTATTTCAATGCAATAAATGTTTGTGAAAGTCATCTCCATTATTGTGATGCAATATTTGACCATCTTTGACCTGTAAAAACAGAAGGTTAAAGTGGTTCAACATAAATATAAATTGATATAAAAAGTTCTTTGGAGGGCCTCCCCTGGAGGCACAGCAGTTGAACGCTGGGCTGCGAAGCTGCCCGCAGCCTCTGCCACCAGCGAGGGTCCCACATGGCGCACAGACCTCTCCTGCTGCCCGCTGCTCCCCTCAGCAGTATATTTTGTCAGTCTGCCTGTTCTGTTCCCCGCTCTGACTCTGGTGAATCCTCTCACCCTCCTGTGCTTCTGACTGTAAATCTTTTTTAAAAAATGCTTAAAAAAAGTTCTTTGGAAACTAAAGCAATTTTTAATCTTCCACTTTGTTGAGAACAAAGGCATCTGGATGACTTAGGGGAAGTTGTGAGAATTTTCTTTTGTGTTAGCCTTTCAATCTCGAATGATGGGAAACTAGACTCCAGCTTTAGCCACAAAATATACTGGAGTTTCAGACAAAATAGATGTTTTCCCTGTTCTTTACTTTGTAGGTGCTATAATGTCAAACCACCCAGATTGTACAGAAATAGAATCCATAAATAATCACCACAGACTTAAAAAAAAAATGACAAGTATTGATTAAGTTCCTCCTAATAGCCAAACCCACAGAATATAAATACAATAAAAATCATAATCATCAGGAGCATTTGAACAAGTAGCATTTTGTGAGAACTATGGCCAGTCACTACTAAGTGCTTCCCAAACACACCTCTTTGAAACCCTTGAGAGGTTGGATCTCCGCTCCTAAGAAGCTGACAACTCAGAGAAGGTATCAGACAAGCAACCATAATATCATGTGATGGGCCATCTCCCTATAAGCCTCTTCTGTAGTTTCTATGATTCTATGCCCAGTTGCTTCTAGAAGCTTCTAGAGTCTGCCCTGGCCACACTCAGTGCATCTTCTCCAGAAGTAATCAGCTCCTAAAGAAGAGGAGCTGAGGCATCGCTGTGAAGGAGGCTAATTGAAATACCAAGAGGTAACAATAAATCCAAATCTCCTTTTTCCAGCTATATCCTAATTCCTAATTTAGGTCATGATGTGTAGACAGAAAAAGATAGATGGCAAATAAGAAATAAAACCCCTCTTCATTTTAGCAGCATCACTGGTAAGCACAGTAATACTCCCAATAGCCATTGCTTATCAAATGCCCACCCTGTAAGCACCCAGGTCTCCGTAAGCACCCAGGGTTTCATCTTCACAGCAATGCTTTGATCAGACACTCTTGTCATTTGCATTTCCTTGATGGAACAAAGGAGGAGTGGAGCAGTTCAGTCATGACTTTGGTGGGGGGGAGGGCAGGTTTGACCCAGGTATGTCTCATTCTAACACCCATGATGGCCCCACAACATAGAGTTCAGTCCTTTTATTCTGAGCACAGCTTCCCTTTCTGCCTATCTGTGTCAGACCTCCCCACTCCCCCCCGCCTCTAGTCTCTCATCTGTGATTTCAGCCTGTCACTGGCATCCAACAGCAAATGTAGGTGGGCATGCCCAGCCAGAGATGCCCAAGTACAGCGGAATAAAATAAGGTTCTATCCAGAAATTTGTGTGGAAGATTTAAGAAAACAGTGGAGGGGTTCATGTCCCGGCACCCTTCCCCATAGTGTAAGGAGAAGGTGACAAAGTTCTGAGGGTCTCCCATCCATCAGTTCAACAGCAACACGTTACTAATATTTACCAGCTGTGTGGCCCACCCTCCTCTGTTACAGATGCAGACACTGAAGCAGAATGAATGGTAAGAGGCTGACCTGGGGTCACATACAGCACAGCAGGGATTAAAACCTACAGACTTAGAATTTCAAGCCTCTTGCTTAGTCTGTCAATCCACCGCACATTCTGACATGAATGGACAGCTAGGGCCCTTTGAAGGAGTATGAATATACTTAATATGCTTCTGATTCACCATTCTGAAAGGCAAAATGGAAAAAGTTTGGACTGTGCATTTACCTCCAAGGCACATGGGAAACCTCCTGAAAGGAGACAGATTCCAGAAGCAGAATGTAAGATCAGGAGTCACACCTCCCTTAAAGGCACAGACGGCTGTGTGGGTTTTCTGTGCTTTGCTTGCACGGGGTATCTGCAGAGGCACTAACTTTGTCAGGATTGCTGGAGACCACAGGTAGGGATTCCAGCTGAATATTCTCATCTCATATACAACTCTGCTTCTTAAAATTCTGTGCTGCACAAAACGAAAACCACACCCACTCCCTGGAGGCCAATGTTCTGACATTTCCAAACCCAGCTCCTCTTCAGTATGACTAAACAAAGATATGTGCATGGCAATGAATCAAGCACCGTGTCTTTGGAAAGCCCACACTGCTGAGAAACTGGAAGAGAGAGGTCCCCCTTTTCTCTTGACGATGAATGCAGTGAGGGAGGGGACATCTCAGATTCTGAGTTCTGTTTGCTCTTCTGCAAGGCCAATGGGGGTGGCATGACCTATTACTCACATCATGGCCTGAATAAATTTGCCCTCTGTGTAGAGTGCATGAAAACTAGAGCTTTCACATGTGGCCAAGTCCTCTCAACCCCTAGAAACCACTGCTATGTGGACAGCACAGGTGGAATGAGGACAGCACTCTAGAAGCAGCAAACTAAGGGTGCTTCCGGCTACTAAAAGGAGATGCCAAAATACCAGGTATCTTGAAATAAACTGGGTGGCTGCAGGCACACATTGATTTCAGATTCCAATTTACACAATATTTGTAATCAAGTCTGAATATGTTTTATGGAATTAGTCATTTGCTTATACCTAGTTAATTAAAAAACCAGCCCCTCATTATAGCCTTATGTGAAGTAATAGTACCATTTCAATAAATTCTGATGAGATCAGTTGTTTTAGAAGGCCAAAGATCACTGGCAGAGCAGATGTCCCATGGATTTTTTTTTTCTTGTGGGCCATAATATTTTCAGAAGCACACAAAAAAAGCACAATATTAATGTGATCATAAATAAACATTTTAAATGATTATGACAAAAACAGAATGTAGTCTAGTGACTTTCAATTACTATAAACCAGGGCATCATAAAGTCATAAATTTGGCAATAAATTTGAGAGGCAACTTTCAGTCTAAGGTTAGAAGTCAGAAGTCCCTGGTAATATCAAACATGTTTATAATTTTTAAAATGTTACTATAAATCAAAGTACCATAAATCTGTGAACTTGAGAAACAACTTTCCATATTAAAAAAAATTCCCTATAATTTGTAAAATAGTTTTTAAACATAGGAACCCAAAGTAACTATGCTGAAGGTATGTGACAAATGTTTATGAGAACCATTGGGATAAAATTACTCATAGGGCCTACATTACAATGCCACTTTAAATATTTCCAACTTAGTGTTACTTTTTAACACTCATTTTGCTACCATAATTCTCAAAAGAATTATTTCCTTTTGTTTTGAGAGCTGCAACAATATTGCCAAAGACCTCAGGACTAAAGGCTGCCAACCATGATCTCTTTGCTCTTATGTGTAACTTTTATTTATTTATTTATTTATTTTTATTTAATATATTTTATTTTATATAATTCTTACATAATTTTTCATTTTTGCACAATGTATGCATTTTCATTTTGGTTATATTCCCCATATAATTCCACCCCCCTTATTTTGACCCTAATCCCTCCTCTCCTCCCCACACCCCACAGTGTGTCTCTGGTTTATTGTTGCTTGTTGATTTTGATTTTTTCTTTATTATAATTAGTCTTTTTCATGGTCCCTTATTTAGATACAGCTTCCATATGATCCAGCAATTCCACTCCTAGGTATTTACCCAAATGACAAGGAAACATTAATTCAAAAGGGCACCTGCACCCCTATGTTTATAGAAGCACTATTTACAATAGCTAAGCTATGGAAACAACCCAAATGCCCCAAAATAGATGATTGGATCAAGAAGATGTGGTGCTATGCACAATGGAATATTACTCACCAATCAAAAAAGATAAACTCATGCCATTTGCAGAAACATGGATAGAGCTGGAAGGGATCATGTTCAGCGAAATAAGCCAGAAAGAAAAAGAAAAATACCAGATGGTCTCACTTATAGTAGGAATTTATGTGTAATTTTTTAACTGACAGGGCCTCCCTGGTGGCGCAGTGGGTTGAGCGAGCGCAGTGCTGTGAGCGCAGCGCTGTGGAGCTGTGCCCAGCCTCTGCAGTGCGGATTCGATTCCTGGCCGGCCAGTGAGAAACCCACATAGCGCTGCAGACTTCTCCTGTCTCGCCACTGCTCCTCTCAGCAGTGCTTTTGGTCCTGCCTGTTCTGCTCCACGCTGTCTCTGGTGAATCCTCTCACCCTGTATCCCAGCTATTATGTCAATAAAATAAATTAAAAAAAACCCAAAACTTAGGAACTGACACCCTTGCCTGCATTGTAGAAGGCACTGTGCCTTTATATATATGGCAAGGTAAGGAAAGGAGAATACTCAATCACTGATCTTGAGGCATTTGCTTTGCTTAAAAGTATTTCCTATATTATCTTCTACTATTTGAAATAAAGCTGAATGTATGCACCCCATACATAATTATTTCCATTTTACAAATGAGAAAACACGCCTCCCCTGGTGGTGCAGTGGTTGAGCGCTGGATTGCGAAGCTGCCCACAGCCTCTGCAGTGCCGGTTCCATCCCTGGCCTCCGGGTGAGCGTCCCACATGGCGCGCAGACCTCTCCTGCCGCCCGCTGCTCCCCTCAGCAGTGTACTTCGGTCCTTCTGCCTGCTCTGCTCCCTGCTCTGGCTCTGGTGAATTCTCTCACCCTCCCGCGCTTCTGACTGTACCCAGGGCTTGTATAAATAAATAAATAAATAAATAAATAAATAAATAAATAAATAAACAAAACAAATGAGAAAACCAAAATCTTATGGGTTAAGTGAATCATTTGCGATCAGCCAACTTATATCGCTATATGGTAAGAGACAGTGAGCGCTTGGTTTTTCTGATACTAAAGCGAATACTTTCAAATACTCCTGCTCTCCCTTCCTTCCTTCTTTCCTTCCCTCCCTCCTTCCTTTTGGCATTTTTGTTAATCCATTTATCTTACTATAAGTCTTTGACTTGAAGTTATGTCCCAGTACTGCACTGTGGTACTGGGACCACATAAATCACAGTGGGAGCAGGAGAGCTATATTCCCACTTACAGATCGATGATTGTGCCCTCCTTTTCTCAAACTCAACACAGGGCTTAGAAATAAAATTCCAGAGCAGGTGTGCCAAGATCTGAATGCTGGTTTTTGTAAGTGTCATCTCTCTTTGCATCTCTCTCTGTTCCCCAGTGGTCAAGCCTTGCAGAATTGCTCAGGAGAGCAGACCTGAGTGGGCCTCCCAGAAGCATTCTGCATTTGGGGAGCTGGGTGTCCACCCTGGGCACTCTCTGCCACTGGAGAAGCCACAGGCCTAGGGGGGTCTTGTGGTGCAGCCCTGTGCTGGCCTGGGGAGGGGCAACCTAGGGCATATAACTGAATTTGGGAAGGAACTAGATTGTCATCTTGATAGCATTTCTCCCTTTAGGGAAATACTCACAATTCAGTGTGCTAAAAATGCAGTTCTTGGACCTTGAAGCAATCCTGTAGGAGCAGTGCTTGTCTTGAAGGCTGAGATTATTTTCATCTATTTTTTAAATTCAACCCAGTGTGCTGGAATGGGCAAAAACAAAGTTTGTTTTCCAGCCCTTTTGCATGAAATGCCCCACAAAATCAGTGACTTACACAAATAGTGTAAGATTATCAATAAATATTGTTGTGCAGAGTGAAAAAGTTGCAAACTACAAGGCAGGACTTTCAATTAAGGTAAGGGTACATTTAAAGACAGGGTCATCAGAGAGGTCATCAGGGAGGTGATTAGAAAAAGGGGGGCTCCCACATACCCACTGTCCACAGGGAGCAAATTCTGTTATTTTTTGCCACGGGAGTGACAACTTTCACCAGTTTAAACACTTCCTTGGCCAGTCGGCCCTGTGACTGGAGGTTCATATTTACGAGGTTCCTGCTTAGTTGGGTCTTCTGCAGCCACAGCTCAAGTGTGGGCAACTAGCACACCTGGATGTCAGTCCCATGACCTGGGCCCAGGTAATGCTAAACAACGTGTGGGTGGTGGCTGCCAGGGCTGGACCCAAGACACGGTCATTGGAGACAGAAAGGCCCTGCTTAAGCAGCCGCCCAGAACCACAGGGCACTGGGTCCATGCTGGCCTCCACAGGCAGGATGTGTGCAGGGGCCTGGCAGCTGCTTGGTGCCAGCACAGGTGGGACAGCTGCAATGAATTGCCCAAAGAGCCACCTCAAAGGCACACTGTGCCCCACTTCAAGCACATGGCCTTGCTGCGGACAGCTGAGAAACAGCAGCAGCAGTGGCAGCAGCAGTAGCAACAAACGGACCCCCTTGGTAGGGAGGGGCAGAATGATTTCCTATTGTGCGAAGCAGGCCAGAAGGCAGCGTCTCAGAAAGTCTGTCAATAGCAGCTGCAACCACCGGCCAAAAGTTATCTTTACATGTGAATCGTTTGGACAGGAGCTTCTGGTCACATAGCATTCCTGCTCAGCCCACTTAGCATAAGCGACATCTTTCTAAATTCCAGCTGAGTGAGGATGCTGTGCTCCTGTCTCCCTGACTCCATTAGGGTACTTTCCAAATCTGCATGGCCGGTCCACTGTTAACAACCACCCACAGGGCGCTAGTGGTGGCAGTTGCCAACCTAAGTCTAGAGAGGGTGGTTGGAGACCCTCTGGGAGTGTTTCCACCGTACAACACCACTTTCTGGTTTCTGCATTCTTGTTCCCTTCCCGATAGCCAACATCTCCAGGAGGAATGGACATCATAAGTCCATTCGTGTTTATTGCCCCTCTTCCTATATTATAAGGGATGGTGGAAGTTTATAGGAACAAAGCACACAGTCCACCACCAACACATAATTTGATTGATTTTTATTAGTTCTTTCTAGATGGATTATCACCCCACACCCATGTTGTTGCTGTGTGATTTATGTTACCACTCACGCTGCCCCCGATGCCAAGCTGGCTGGCGTTAGCGGGAAGGCTCACTCTCACCAAGCCCCTCACAGTCTATTCTCAGGCCTCCACACATGTGCTTTCCTGGTGTCATCTCCAAGGAGACTAACAATGACTACACTTTGGAGCATATTTCTTAGACTGAAGAATTTTATTTCTAAATAATTCCAATCTTGTTTAATCAAGCTGGTCATTTTGAGAAGTTCTATGCAATGTGTCCCACGTTTAGAGGACTCCGCCGTGGCAAACTTTCAGGGAGAATTGGGTTGGCCCTCGTATACATCATAATCATTGCTTGAGTGATCTGGATAGGCTGATATATTGTGTGTTCAGTGGCATTTCAAAAAAAAAAGCACTGGATTTTTTTCAAAGGAAAAAAATGTTCAACTTTTCCCCAAGGGATTAAGAAAAAAATGTATGAGCAAGTACTTCTGTTAGGCTTCTAACACTATATACAAGGCTTCTGGCACTGTTCCCTCATTAGTTTACTTATTCATATTTCATCACTATAGTTCTCACTGCTGATCCTTTTCTCTTTCGTAACTTTACCTTTTTACTGTCTTTATTTTAAATTTGCTCATTCCTGAAGGTGGGGGGCAGGGAGCAAATACTGTTTCAAAATGAACAGTGATGTAAAAAATAAAAATTAAAAAATAAAGTTGCTCATCCTCCACCCATTACCCCCAGTCATAATATGCGGCGATCTGAACGCTGGAAACGTCTCTCCTTATCTCCATGTCTATTCCTAGTTTACTCTCTGGAGCTCGTTTTGTGAGATGTTTAATGATCTTTGGCTAGAATACAGATATAAAATAAACTTCTGTCCTTCCTTCGAAAGTTTTTTTTTTTTGAAGAGCAATTCCAAATAGTGAGAGCTAGGTAGTATTTCTGTCCTTCCTACCACCCCCCTTCAATCCTCCCTCCCTCCTTTTTTCTCTCCCTTTTTTTGTGGCAAAATTTATGATTTTAATCATTTAAGTGTGTTAATGGCATAAGTACTTTTTATAATATTCTTAAACATCACTAATAGCTATTTCCAGAAACTCTCACTTAAAACATATTCTTTTTTTAAAAAGATTTATTTATTTATGCATACAAGAACTGGGGTATAGACCAGCGGTGCGGTGTGGTGCACCAGAGACAGTGGGGAGCAGAACAGGTGGATCTACTGAAACACACTGCTGAGGGGAGCAGCGGGCGAGCCAGGAGAGGTCTGCTGTGCCATGTAGGTTGCTCCCTGGCTGGCCGGGATTGAACTCATGCTAAAGTGGCTGGCGATAGCTTGATAGCTGTGTCTTTAACTCCTGCTCCACCACGGAGGCCTGAAAACAGAAATTCCGTAACTACTAAATAATAACTACCCTCACTCCAGACCCTTATAATATCTATTGTTTCTGATGATGTGAATTTGCCTATTCGAGTTATCTCATATAATTGCAATTATATATATTTGTCTTTTTTTGTGATGTGCTTGTTTTGTTTAGCATGATGCTTTCAAGGATAATGTTTTATCCATGTCATAACATAAGAATTTCATTTCTTCTTATGGCTGAATAATATTCCATTGACTGTAAGTACCACATTTTATTTTTCTGTTTTTCTCTGGATGGACACTAGAGCTCTTTCCCCCTTTTGGCTATGTCTGATTGCTTTTTCAGAACAAACAACCTTAATCTAACTGGTGACATAAATACCTATTTGGGAAATTAAGGATTTTCTGAGAAATTCTTAGTCTAACTCAAAGTATTCAAGTCCTTGAGTATTTACAAGTGCCTAGTAATTCAGTTCTCCATAAACTTAAATTTCAAAAGATTTTTAAAAACTGACAACAACATAGAATTCATATTAAGAATTGCTCACAATCGCAAGATTTTTGGATGCACCCAATGTCAAAACAAGTAATATCCAGACATTACATATAGGACTAACAGGATTGTGGATGAGAGGAAATCAGGGTTTTGGCATAAATATCCAGTTTTTTGCATGGATTATGGTTTGCCTCAATTTTGCATTAGTAATAGCTGTAATACTACATCAGAGATGAAAATACATATTCACCTTTAGAAATAGGAGTCAGGGCCTCCCCAGTGGCGCAGTGGTTGAGCGCTGGGCTGAGAAGCAGCCCGCAGGCTCTGCAGCGCCGGTTACATCCCAGGCCGCCGGCGAGGGTCCCACATGACACACAAACCTCTCCTGCTGCACCCACTGCTCCCCTCAGCAGTGTGCTTCATCAGTCTGCCTTTTCTACTCCCCACTCTGGCTCTGGTGAATTCTCTCATCTTCCCGCGCTTCTGACTGTACCCAGTGCGTGTATAAATAAATTAAATAAATAAATCTTAAAAAAAAAAAAAAAGAAATAGGAGTCAAAAATAACCAAATCTGCCAATGAAAATTATCCCACTTTTAGTTAAAGTCATTAGAAAAGTTACTATTTCTCAATTAAGGAATTTTCTTTTCTAAAGCCATGACGAATTCCACCTGTAATAATTCTGTCATGGATAATTCTGCACCACCACTGACTCTTTCTCTACCTACCTCCTGTCTTCCTTTCCACCCTCCATCTTTCCCCTTCCCTCTCGTCCATCCTATTGTCTGACCAAATAGGAAGTGATGTCTATTTGCCAGGATTCTCTTAGCTCCTCTCCAAGAACTGTGGACACAGAGTGGGAACTATGATTTGGGGAGATTTTTGCTGGGCTTCAGTCAAAGAAAAGTTGCCCTTAATAAGAAAATGGAGAGTTTTCTTAGCAGTCTATCACCTCAGACCTACTGGGTATATGGCTATTGCTGGAATGAAGCAAATTTGTGCTACTGGTAATGTAAAAATTACCTAAAAGTAGCAAAATACGGTAGTGGGTTCTCAGGCATGTATTTTTCCTGTTCATTTAGGGAGTTGAAGACAAAACATGGTACAGGTTGTCTTCCTGGAGGTGACAGTGGCCTGACATGGTCCTGAGAATCCTCATGCACTGGGAACTAGCAGAGAGATACGCAGTTTGTATGTGCGGAGTATGGGGCATAGGAGGATGTCAGAGACAAATCAGGCCAGAGATTACAGAAGAGGCATCAGATACCACATCCATGCCTAATTTGGAAGTCATAAGTCTGGTTGAAATTCAGGGTCAGAAACCTGTCTTCCTTATGCTGTGCCAGGACTTGGACCATCACCTACCCATGCCCCTGGTTCTACCCCCATAAGGCACAACTGTACTTAGTGCTAACATTATTGAATGTGATGTTCCAGGTTTAACTATTTCACATCCCTTCATGACAATTCCATGAGAAAGTTATGTTATTTTCGTGTTCGATCTTACTGATGAGGAAACTGCAGCTGGATGAAGTTGTCTTGTCTGTGGTTACACAGTTCATGAGAGGGAGAGTGAGATTCGAGCCAGCTGTGCCCGGCTGCAGAGCCTGATCTCTGACCAACACGCTTCCTGGTAGCTGAGACACTGTATTCGTGGCTTGTTGTAGTTTAAGGGCCACTAGCTCCAGAAGTCTCTTTGAAACTGGGAAATATGCATCAGCAGCGAGCTTCTGGTTTCACTGTGTAGGTCCCTGATGCCTTCATCTCTCACAGCCATGTCACCTGAGTCCTAATGAAATGATTAAAGATGCTACAGAAACTGCTAATGTTTGTTTTGCACACACACATTTCTGGCCTCAATTCTTGTCAGATGAGTGCCTGTCTGCATGTTTTCTTGGTCCGAAGGACTTTCTCAGCCCAGCAGCTCTCTCAAGATTCCTTCCATATCCAACAAGCCCACCAGGTCCTGCGATGGGAATCCACACGAGGTGTCATCCTCATGAGGTTGGCATAAAACGTTTCTTGAGGGAATTAAACTCTCATTCCAGAAGTAACCTAGAAAACCAAAAACTGATTTGAAGCTGAATGAAGCACTGGGGATGAGAGAAAACACATTGCTTAGAGGAGAAGAAATTGCACAAAATTACTTGACCCCAAAGTCCTTTCCCTTGGCCTTCCCCCAGACTGTTCTGAAACCAGAATCAACCACTTACCTCTCACCACTCAGTTTGCCTTCCTGACCATCTTTTAGGGCTATTAAAAAACCAGTAAGAAGGACTAGAAAGCCACCAAAATCTCACCACACTCTTCATTCGCTGAATATTCTTAACCAACACAAAAACTTTTTCCCTGTGATCACATCCTAGACATAGACTGTGAGTGCATTTTGTGTGAATGGACAAGTACCTGTATATGCCCCCCACACATGCATCAGTGTTTCCACAGCAAGAACAACAAAGCTATTCTTATCTGATATTTGCATTCTTCATACTAGCGTAAGTGATTTTGTCTCTTTTTAGGATTGGAAAAAAATAACCCACATCAGGGTTAAGGACAGTCCTTTGACCTACACAGCATTTTGGGTGGGCTGAGTAGAGACTGTTACCCAAGGATTTCCAGAAGACAAGAGAATAAACAGGAAGGTAGGGACTTGTGCTGAACTTTAGCCCAAGGCACTCCAAAAGAGGTCTCTGAAAGCATATTTCTTCCTTGGTTAATTAAACATGGACAGGGAATTTATGGGAAAATGTGTGGCAACCAAGCAGCCATTTTCCATTTTTTCTTACCTATGGCCACAGCACAAGAATGTGGTGGGAGCAGGGATGTGCATAAATAGTCTGGCTCCCGTTGAACAGAGACAATTCCTTTCACAATCACAGCTTTAGCATGTGCTAAAAATGACAATGCCATCCAGTGTCAATAGTTCCAGGGAGACCCTTCACTCCTAGTTACAGCAATAAAACCGCTGGTGGGTGGTCCCTGCTACTGGTTGTCTTCATTATCATTTCATTGTGCTTATGTGAGGCCCAATGCACTTTGGAACTCTCGGGCATTTTAAAAGCCTTTCATGCATTGGAGTGGCTTGACATCCATATTTATATAACTTGCTTGCATGGCAGTAGAATCACTATTCTTGGGACCCTCATCCTTTGTGCATTCGAGGTCTCACCCCATTTAAGTGGGAATGGTAATATACCCTGAGAACATCAAGGCCTCATAACTCAACTCTGCAATACAGATTGCTCTTGGGTACTTAAAGCTTTCTGCTTCTTGATTCAAAGTTGATTCAAAGTTAAAATGAAACCTGGAATAAACTTGTTGAATTAAGATATTTGAGTTCATCTTAGAAGCTTTAAAATGTTTACTTTGGAAACTCTTAAAGATTTGGCCCCCTTAAAATTATTCCATCAATATTGTATTTATAAACAATAGTGGGCTTCTCCAGATCAGAGATATGAGCATAATATCTCTGCTCAATTCTATTTATGAGGTGTCAATCCCACACCTTTATCTTTATCCTAACCCTGTAGTCTTGATCCTCTGTAATCTCTGTCCATCCTTTATACAATTTTAGATTGGTTTTCTAAAATATAAGCCAGGTCCCCCACAGCCTTTATGGTAAATGTCAATGTCCTTAGCATAATCTAGAAGGATCTTTGTTGCTTTGTTCCTGCCTTCCTCATCTTCTCCGAGATGCCCACACATGCCCTTCCCTCCAGTCAGACCTCTGAAAGGGCCTTGCTCACTCAACATCCAAGATCCAGCATCAGTTCTTGCTGGTTCAGGAGAGCATTTTCTCCCCCTTCCCCTTGGCTAACTTGTATTTCTCCTTGAACACTCAGCTTCAGCATTGCTTCTTATGCCTGATGTGTATTCCAGCTCTATACAGCTGTCTCAGCCATCAAAACAGCCATTGTGGATTTGTCGGTCTATGTTTCTCCTTGATCATGAGTGCCTGAGAGCAGGAACTGTATCTTGCCTTTCTCTCCATGCAATGGGATTCTGAAAAGCTGCCCAGGGAGAATGGACAAGTGCTTGTTGAATACCTATTAAAAAATGCAGCTAGGGCCTCCCCGGTGGCGCAGCGGTTGAGCGCTGGGTTGCGAAGCTCCCCGCGATCTCCATGGCGCTGGTTCAATCCCCGGCTGCTCCCCGGCCACCGGAAGAGGGTCCCACATGGCGCGCAGACCTCTCCTGCCGCCCGCTGCTCCCCTCAGCAGTGTACTTCGGTCCTTCTGCCTGTTCTGCTCCCCGCTCTGGCTCTGGTGAATTCTCTCACCCTCCCGCACTTCTGACTGTACCCAGTGCATGTATAAACAAACAAACAAATAAATAAATAAATAAATAAAATACGTGCCTCTTTAAAAAAAAAAATAAAAAAAATAAAAAATGCAGCTAAATCACACTTGAAATAATCTTTCAAGGTGATAGCATATACTAAAAGTCTGACTATATCAGAGTAATAAATAGCTTTTTAATCATTCTTTGACAATATATGAGGAATCCCTTCCTTGACAATAGATGAGGAATTGCTGAATTCTTTAATTTTTTTGCTGCTCAATTGATAACCAGTATTTTTAAATTTATTTTTCCTATATATATTTTATATCATTGTTCATTTTTAAATAATGTTTGTCCCCACACACACACTCTCAGGTGTAGTCCCCACAGAATTTCCTTCACGAATGCACCCATGCTATATCACCACAGTCCCCTGTGCTCCTCCCTCCCTCCCTCTGATCCCTCTCCCTCCGAAATTCTTTTTTTTGCTTTTTTTTTTTTTTTTAGAGATAGAATGGCCAGATCCTATCTCTTCCCCTTGATTTTATTTTAATTTTTTTAAGATTTTTAATTTTTATTTATTTATGATTACAAGAACTGGGGTACAGGCCAGAGGTGTGTGGAGGGGTGTGTGTGTGAGAGGATTCACCAGAGACAGAGCGGGAAACAGAACAGGCAGACTGACTGAAATACACTGCTGAGCGGATGAGACAGGAGAGGTCTGCTGCGCCATGTGGATAAGTCCCTGGCTGGGGATCGAACTCGTGCTGCAGAGGCTGTGGACAGCTTCACAGCACTGTGCTCAACTCCTTGCGCCACCAGGGAGGCCCACCCCCCAAAATTCTTAACCGGAAGAGATGAGAGCTGGAGGACCTTGAGAGGGAGTTGTGGGGAGAGGTGACAGAGCATCGCTGCTTCTTGTCTATGGTTTGCAGGGCTATTTGCCTAGACAATATGGGCTTTCCCAGTTTGCTGTTTGCTGGTAAGGAGATGAGCACTGGCTTTGGGACTCTTCTCTCTGAGGCCATCGATGGTTCACATGATGATTTTATACCACCTGGCAGAAGGAGTCACAAGACCCTCTATGGCTAGGAGGAAATGATAATTTCTGGATTTATCCCTTAGCTAGTACTCCTTCTTGTTCACAGAGTATTTAATAGGTTACTTTGTGAAAGGTGGAAAAGTGTTTTTCCTCAGTTTCTGAGAGTGAATTTGAGATGAGGTTGGGTGAAATACTTGGAGAAAAGAGACTGCATTAATAGAGTTTAAGGCCCAGACAAGTGATCTCCCCTGCATGTTCCCCACAGTGACCCAGGGGGCTTCCGGGTAAGCCCTAGGCTGCTCCCAGCAGCTCTGTCTTGTCTTTAGGTCACCTTTGTTTTAGCATTAAATTGATCTTGAGAAGATTAATAGAGTGATTTCCCACAATTTACTTCAAGCATTTGTAGTAGGTGGCTTCAAGAATTTTAAGTATGATGTAAACTACAGATCAATTTCCTAAATGTATCATATCTAGCATTTGTTTTATATTCTAACAAGATGGGATAAGGCATAGTTCTTGAATTTCTGCCAGCTCCCCAGAAAGGCCCCGGGTACACCGGAAATTCTTAGGAGGGGCCCCTCCCAGTGCTGTTCAGAGCGGCTGTCCTTCAGATCATGGCCCCAGACCTGTTCCTCCCCCCACAGATGGATTCTTCTAAAGGCCCTTCCGGTGACACTTTTTCTAGAATTCAACAATGGAACACAAAAAATATCTGAGAAGTTTTTCCAGCCCAAGCATATAAACTACTAAGTCTCTTCTAAAATATGATTGTCTTCTTTCTGCCGTGTTATAAGCAAGCTCTGACTCACTTCCCCTTCTAGATAGGATTTCCTCCTGTATACTCCCAGTGCAAAGGGATTCTTTGAATGCCTTTACCATTACCCCTGCTTCTCTAGTTTGTGTCTCTTAATATTCTTAGGTCTGGCTGAAATGTTGCTAGCCACATGACACCATCCTCATAGCTTGCCACATTACCCATACGCCTCTTCCCAAGGTGGTCCCTGAGGATTAGTTACCCAGCACCTTACAGAGGATTCCCTGGGCACAGATAAGGTTGTCTCATACCTAAGGAAGCTCCACCATTAGAACTCATACTCCCCCTAGCCCGTGTTCCCACATCCTAGACAGGCAAGCCAGGGGCAACCCAAATAGTAGTAATTCCTGTGTCTGTGTCTTCAGGAGGTATCAATTACATCTAGTGTCTGAGCAAAAATATACTTTGCAAAGTGAGCAAATCAAACTTACAAGAGTTCAAAGTTCAATGTACAAAGTTCAAAGTTCAATGTACCTACTATCATCATATACTTTATTCTCACATGGTCAATACTGAGCTACCTTGTAGGCCCTAATAAAGCCTTTCAAAGAGTGGTCACTACCTTCAAAACACCTATCCTGACCAATTAATCATCATAAAATGCAAATGCTATCTATTATACAGACATAGGTGTGTCTATGACCATTCCTATTTCACCTTGAGCATTATAAAGCAGCGCACTGGGTAGTTTTTGATATTTTCATTTATGTAAGAATTGCTGATTGGAATGATCACATTAAAGAGGTACATTCATTTTAGCAAACGTTATAACATTTCCTCTGTGTCAAATGAAAAAAAAAAAATCTTTCTTTTTAGTCCATCAGACATTGAAATCTTACATTGTAATGAAGAAGGCAGGAAGAAAATATAAAGAAACAACACTTAGAGAGAAGTGGAGAGAAGGAATGATCAGAGAAATTTAGCACAGAGCCTCAGAGGTAGGAGGACAACCAGGCTAATGTGGTGCTCTGGAAGGCCAGGGGAGAAAGTATTTCCAGAAGGAGGGTTTAGCCACTTGTACTAAAAATGCTTCTAAGAAATCTGGTTGGAGAGCAAAGCACTGGCTCCTGACTTTGGCACTGGCAATCTTGGTCAAATTCATCTCAGTGCAGCAATACTTATGATAAGGGAATGATCACAAAGAGCTGCCAAAACTCAACAAAAACAAAGAGGAAATGCAAATAGCCAACAGGCATATGAAAAAAATGTTCACCATCACTTGTAATCAGGTAAATGCAAATTAAAACCACAGTGAGACATCATCTTACACTAGTGAGAATGGCACATATTAAAAAAAACTAGCAACAACAAATGTTGGTGAGGATGTGGAGAAAAAGGAACTCTCCTGCACTCCTGGTGGGAATGCAAATTAGTCCAACCACTATGGAAAGATGTATGGAGGTTCCTTAAATTGCTAAAAATGGAGCTTCCATATGATCCAGCAATTCCACTTCTAGGTATCTACTCAAAAGACACAAAAATACTAATCAAAAGGACACAACTGCATCCTTATGTTTATAGCAGCAATATTTACAATAGGTAAGCTAGGAAACAACCCAAAGCCCAAAAATAGATGACTGGATCAAGAAGATGTGGTACATATACACAATGGAATATTACTCAGCAATCTAAAAAGATAAACTCATGCCATTTACAGCAACATGGATGGAGCTGGAAGGGATCATGCTCAGTGAAATAAGCCAGAGAGAAAAAGAAAAACAGCAGATGGTTTCACTTATAGGAAGAATATAGGGGATCCAAATAAGGGATCAGGGGAAAAAAAGTAATTATAATAAAGTAAAAATCAAAATCAGCAGGCAACTATAAATCAGAGACATTCCACAGAGGGGGAAGGAGTTGGACCAAAGCAGAGGTGGGAAGAGCACAAGGGACTATGGTGATGGTACACAGGAGAATTGGTGGTGGGAATTTCACAGGGACTGATGGAATGATAGAATTTCACAGGGAATGATGTAAAAAATACATAAAAAAGAAAAAAGAAAGAAAGGAAAAATAATGTCATCTCAGTGCAATGGAGAGGATAAAAGTTTGAGACAAATTTAAAAAAATGGATTTGGGACAAAATTAAAAAATGAGGAAATGAAAACGATGGGTCATAACAATCATTTCAAAGATTTTCCTGTAAAGGGAGACAGAAAAGGCTGGACTTAGGATGAGAAAAGGTGTTAAAACCTTTTAATGTGGATGCTATTGATTATTATTTGTTTGCTGATGGTGATTAATAGAAAATAGGGAGAGAAACAGAAGGAAAAAGAGGAAGTAATTGCAGGAGCAAAGTCCTTGAGAAAAGCTGAAGGAATGGGATTCAGCTTATGAATGGAGGCCCGGCCTTAGAAAAAGCTGGGAGGTATGCTTCCGTTGCAGAGAAAGCACAGTGATTTCAGCTCAATCACTTTCAACCCTTGAGTCCTTGAGAAGAATTAGGTGGATAGATAAATTAAGTGTTGGAATTTTAATAATAGAGGATAAATGCAGTAAGAAAGAGGCACAGTTGTTAAGGGCATTTGCAAAGGAGTGTTTATACTGCTGGGCCAAGAATCTAAGCTAAGAAAGAAAGTGAGAATATGTGTGTGTGGGTAGCGGTGGCGGAGATGAATAGTGAAAACGTGGAGGTGGGTTAAAGGATTGTCAGTCGTTCTAATGTCACAGTGCTATTGGAAGGAGATAGCAGAACAGTACCAGGAAGTATAGGCGATGATGGTCAAAGAATGAGATGCCTAAACTTGAGAATTTGGAGTTTGCACAGTTGTTCTTAACAACATGATCTAAGGTATGGACATGAGTGTGCATAACTGCTCTCCAGAGGAAAATATCTTTGGAGCAAAGGAAATCAAGGAACTAAGAGGCCAGGGTGGTAGCCGGCTCTTTAATGTAGAGGATGAAGTCTCCATGAATGATAGCAGGAAAGGCAGGGTGGGGGTAGGGGGGGTGTCAGTGAGCAAAATTGCCAAAGTCAGCTGTGAAAGATGGAGAACTGTGAGGTCAGAGGAGTCAAGAAAGGAGGGACAATGTGAAGTCTGGTGGTAATTTTTTCAACAGAGGTTTTTTTCAAAACAACAAAGGTAACAGGGATGTCCACCACAACTCTAGGGCTTCTGGTCTGTAGACCAGAACAGTATAGAATAAAAATAGCTTCCACTTGTCAGAGCTTCAGGGAAGGGAACGTCCTAATACCACCACCAGGTGTCAATGAAATCAGGAAGTTGATGGGAATTTTCAGATGGGGAGAGGAGAGGAAGCGAAAACAAGTTTCTTAACATTTACTGAGAACATTTTAGTAGGATAACTGGGTCAGTCTCCAACCATTTACTTCAATCTCATCAGGGCTGTTTGCCTGGGAGCTGAAAATCTTCACAACATTTTGTAGCTACTACCTGGCTTAGTAGGGTCCCAGGACTAGGGACCAAAAGCATCAGTCCCCTTGACATAGGATCGAGATGACATATCTGGGAGATCAAATGGCTCTGAAAGATTTATAATTGTGCCACAAGGCTGCCTACAAAATGCCACAGTGTGGGACTCACATCACACAACCTGCTGTCACCCAAGCAAAGGCTGCCCACAGTGAAGGGAGCCACTGAGAATGCTGGAGTCCTGATGCCACCTCTCTGACCAGGACTCTTCATTGGAACTGATCTTAGTCACCTTAACTCAAACATCAAGGTTTGCAAAGAACTCCATATGAAAAAGAAGAAATCCAGAAGCTATTAGCTTTGTGACCAGAGCAGTAAAATATTCTAAAAAAATTCTGAACCCAGTCAGTAAAAAGAACACTTTAGTCTTCCAAACCATCCCCCACCCCTTTTGTTTTGTAGTGTTTCAATAACCACCACTCATGTCTAAATGAAGAATCTCAAGGTCATTATGCCCAGAATGTAAAGTCTGTGATAATAAAGCTGTGCAACTTACTACATTTCAATAATAAGTTATAGTGAAGATTTCATAATATTTTATACTGATATAACATTTTTAACTGACAGAAGACAAGTGGCAGAGTTTTGAGGAAGTATTCAGTTCTAAGTGAATGATACAAAGCTTTAGTGTAAATGCAAATATTTTGTGCAAAGTTATTAGTAAAAAACAGGCTTCAAATAAATGATTTCAGTACTATAATTGAGCATATGTACATACTTGGTTCTATTTTCTTAATTAAATTAATTTATGTCCTCAGGCAAATGATCCAACAATTTAGTCAAATATTTCATTAAGAAAGAAATTTCTGATTGTTTGATTCAAAGGAGTTGATCACTTAATTATAAGTGAAGACATCATGTTGGTAGAGGCATCTGCTAGCTCAATCGGGATAAAAACTTTAGTTTACATTAATTAGATTAGACTTTAATGTAGACTAATTGAGGGGATTTGAAGATTTTAATATAAGTTTACAAGAACAAAACTCTGCTATTATAGATAAGATACCAGAAGCGCAAATCGATATAAAAGTAATGGACAATTGACATTTGCAATGATTTAAAAAAATAATTAGTGGAGTTAACGAAGGAGTGATGATCTGAGAACAGCATTCTTTTACCCAAAGTTGCCACACCTGTAGAAATCTAGTAGCAAGCTCAAAGGGCGCACAAATGCTGCATTACAGAGCTCCCCAGCTAGTCAGGCAGGTTGGTGGTGACCATGCCACATGCTTTTGTGTTTTTTGTCACATGTCCAAAAAGACAACAGTAAATATCCATATTTGCTGTTCCTTTTTCTGGAGATATATATGTTATATACAATAGAGTAATTATATAATATAGTAGTTATACATATTATATATCATATAGTAATTATATGATATATAATATAGCAATTATGTATATTACATATAATACAGTAATTATATATGCTATGTATAATATAGTAATTATATATATTTAGTTTTCTCAGAAGCCTTCATTTCCAGAAGCCTTCATTTCAAGTAAATTGATAACTTTGGTGACTAAACAATATGTGAAACATGTCACCTGATAAATTCAGGGGAAGAAATTCTTTTCCATGCTACATGGGTAGCATTTAAAGAGCCATTCGAATTTAAGGGTAAGGCAAAGGCTCATATGAAATCATCTAGGAAACCCCAACTTTTCTCTATTAGAAACAGACTTGCATGTGCAAGCCTTACATTCCATGGTAAACCTTGATTTTCTAAGATCCCTGAGTTCTTTGTGTTTTCTGAGCACAAACTGCCAAGTTTTTCTAAAATCCCAAACAAGCATGTGAAAAAACTTTGTTCATTTTATTGATACATAAGCTTTAGTATCTGAATGTACCCTTTAAAACGCCATGTTTTTCTTATTTGAAAGCTACAGAAATAAATAATGGTTTTCTATTCTGGTTTGGTCTCCGAGCATGAGGAAGCAGATTATCTGACTCCTTTTTGTCATTTGAGCCTTACTGAGATCTAAAGTCTCTTCTTTGAATAATCCTTCACAATTGATTTTAAATAATTCTTCTCTTACCCCACACTCTTCATCAAATGTCTGCGCTTCATTTCATTCATAGCATTATCACTATTAAAATTACCTTGTTCATTAATTTGTTTTTCATTCCTATTTTCCTCCAGTAGAATGTAAACTCCTCAAGGGCAGGATTTTGTGTTTAGCAAAAATAAGTGCTAAATAAATAACTGCTAGCAAATAAATCAATGAGAGTGAATATACTCAAAAATATCATGAAATTCTTGTTATAATCCTTAAAATAAATATATATAAACATTAATTAAAGTGTGAGTATGTATATGAGTGGCATAGAATTTTATATTGGAGTGAGTTGGAGTGACAAAAAGAAAAAAAATGAATGTTACAGAGTTTTGCAATGTTAGGAAAATTAGATAGCCGTTCCCTTGAGGCCAAATTTCAGGGAATAGTATTAGAAATATTCTGGCTTTGATACGTGTGCTTAGCTGAGACTAAATTAAGACTTAATGTTCACCTTTCTTTTATTTTTTTAAAGATTTATTTATCTATGCATACAAGAGCTGGGGCACAGGCCAGAGATGCAGAGGGTGAGAGGATTCACCAGAGAGAGGGTGGGGAACAGAACAGGCAGACTGACTGAAATATACTGCTGAGGAGCAGCAGGCGAGCCAAGAGAGGTCTGTTGCACCATGTGGGTAGCTCCCTGGCCGGCAGGGGATTGAACTCGTGCTGCAGAGGCTGCATATTGCTTCCTAGTGCGGTGCTTAACCCCTTGTGCCACCAGAGAAGCCCCCCTTTTTTTAAAATTTTATTTTAGATATCTTTTACATCATTTTTCATTTTTGCACAATGTATGCATTTTCATCTTTGTTATAGTCCCCATACTATTCCCACCCCACCCCCCCGCCTTGTTTTGATCCTACTCCCTCCTCCCTTGCCCACCCCGTAGTGTGTCTCTGGTTTATAGTTGCTTGTTGATTTTCAGTCATAGTCTGATCCCCCATCCATATGGGCAGTAACATGGAACAGGAGAGGAGAGAACCTTGTCTTGTGTTTTCATTTCCTCAGGGTCTGACTCACAGGAAAGACAAAAGAAACGAGAGATTTCACTGATTTGAGAAGTCTGAGCTCTCCGGTGTTTCTCTCTTCCCAGGTAGCCACATAGCCTCATCCGGGGAGTGGGAGAAATGGTAACATGTCATTGACCCCTTTCCAAACACCTTAGAATAGAAGTTCGTGGGAAGAGGCATGGACATGTATAGGCCCATCTTCAGAACGCAATCTCTCCTGTCCAAATACACACTGACCTCTGCCTTTTCAAAGGCAAAACTATTAATGTTCTCTTGTGTTGGTTTCATAAAGCATTTGGATGGGCCCTTCTTCACAAATGAATAAAAATGAGTAAAGTCCTCAGAATCAAAGGAAAGCCAGGACTGGCTTCCAGAAGCACGAGGCAACCCAGAGAGTCCATCTGCAGCCAAACCATGCAACAGACCCAGACACAGCTTAGAGGCTGGCAACAAGTCTGCCTGCAGGATCTGCCAAGGAGCCAGATGCTGTTGCTTCCAAAGCTTGGCATCAGGGCCCCTGATTGCCATCCAACAAAGAGGAAAAATAGGAATGATATAATGTGGTGGGATAAAACACATCCCACCTCAACCTTTTTTATTACTCACTGAAAAAAATATGGAAGATATTTATGGGAAAGTACCAATGTTTTTGGAAATATTGTACATACATTAGCTACAACACCATTTTTGCCAAATGGGAAATATATTTAAAATATGCAGACTGCGTCTGTCTAAAAATAAATTGTCATCTTTTCTGATCAATGTATATGTCCAGGATATGGAAATGACTCTGCTAATTGAGGATGCTGTCAACCAGTGCACTTGTAAGTTACCAAGAAGTAAAGTTGTGAAGAAGTCTGTCTGTGTATGTGCATAAAATAGCAATTAATGTTGTTGTCATATGAAGCGAGTTTAAGAAAGATTGGGCTTTGAAAAAGAAGAACCATCCAATGAAGGTGGCGTGTTGAATTTTATGGTTATATAAAGTATTAGGAGTTATGTTAGGTTGGATGAGATAAGATGTTTATGAAAATGTAGAATGTGGTGAAGAATGGTGTTCGCCAAGGCTCCGGGGTGGTATTAATAACCCACTAGAAATGACAAAGTTCTGTGCAAAGTAATGTATGTAGTGAAAATTCATTGTCATTCCTCTTCATCTGGGTTCAAAATTAGCAAATTAGTGTCATTTTTGATAATCTTTGTGAAATTTCTATTGTTTGAAGAGTGACTTGGAATTCTACATCTAAAATTTAGAAAAATAGGAGTGAAAAGAGGATGCATTTTTGTTATTGGGTGAGATGAGGGTATAACCAAGGTGCTCCCACTTTTTCCTGGATTAAGGAACCTGAAATTCTGCTCTTGAAGTCACTGCAGGCTTCGACAGCATGAGCAGAGTTGTTTCCAGCTAAAATGCATATTGCTGCAGCACATTACCACAGGCATATTTGTCATCTCAGCTCATTGATGGGATTTGAAAATAGGGGGACGGTGTGGGCGAGGAAGGACACTGTGAGAGCATCAAGGAATGCAAACCTGGAGCAGGTCCTTTACTGGGGGAGGAAGGGCCACCTCTTACCCAGGTGCAACAAGAGGAGAAATTTCACCCTCTTCACAGATTTGCCAGGTTCCAGCATTATTTCATTTTTCTGTCTCAAACTGAGAATCTAGGACAAATACCTAAAAAAAGTTTTTGGTTTAAAATGCAGCTGTTTCATTTCTAAGTTATCCATTTAAGTGTGAGTAATTGCAGCTTAAATATTATTTCTTAACCCAAGATCCTGGGGTTCCTCAAATGAGGGAAAAAGACAATCGGTTTGAATAGAATCGAATTACCATTCTAGTCAGGAAAGATGAGATTTTCAAATTTTTTTTTGTATTTCAAACTGCTCCCACACTTCTCAGAAAGGAATGCAATCCAAAGAAATAAAACATTTTTATGCAGAACCTGCTAAAGACCTTCTCGAGTCCCCAGACACTGTTTCAGAGAAAAGGGTTGCATTAAAGGGCAGCCTATAAAGACCTGGGTTCAATTGCCTGCCCCACTCATGGGACAAGTGTCCACACACACAAACACAAACACTTGTCCACAAGAGCCCTCACAGGCTTCCTATAAAGACCCAGGGAGAGATTAGTAGATTCTTCTCAATTTTCAGATTCGGAAAGAACAGACTAGTAAGGCTCACTTGTGCTTCATACGGATGTTGATTGCTGGAACAAGGCAACTCTGCACTGATCTCTTACTCAGTTTATTATTTATGCTATAAGGGTAACAGGTACGAAAATCTGATAATATTTTTTTCACCTCAAATTTGGCCTTCTCATTATTTGCACCTCTTCTCATTAGGCCCTTCGTTTGGCTGGTAATACAGGATGACCCACTTTTCCAAAGTGGGTCTTATTATTTGACCAGTCAAACCAAAGAGATTTTCAATAATTTATTTTCAATATACTTCCAAATTGAAGCAGGAAGTCAGGTTTAGCTCAGGTTAAAAATGTTGCAATACAAACACAAATTCATCACTGCTCCAGTCAGCAGATCACATGTACATTCCAGAGTGTCAGGCAAGGACCATGATTTGTGTCACTGCAGAGAATGATAAATCACTGCTGAAGACATAACAACCAGAATCACCGCCACCATGTAATAGATCATGATGCACCCCGATCTTTTCCAAACATTATTTACAGTTATCAGGGGTTGTGGATGGCAAACCACAAATGGATATTAATCTTTACTCTTATAGGTCTCGCCGACTCAGGATTGCTGTCTCTAAGTCTGCCCGTGATTTCCAGCAATGTGATAAGCTCCAGTTATGTGCAGTCTGTCCAAAAGGGATCAAATATAAATATTTCCAAAAAGAAAGAGTGTTTCAAATCCCATCAATCAAAGCCTTTGAGAACTCTGTCACTGTAACTTTCTGGAAAGGATTGCTCTGTGAGAATTTGTTCCAGAAAGGAGCTACTGAAGTAAATGAATGAGGCCATGTTATGGAAAGAAGAGGGGGGTAGAAATGCAGGTGGGGGGTTGGGCAGAGTGAGCACACAGGAAGCTGGAGCAAAGGAGTTTTCCTAATGCAGAAGCCCTGGTGAGATCTGGAAACCTTTTCTCTAAAGCCCATAATGTAATTGTTATCGTTATATGCCTTGGCTTCCCAGCGGCACATGTGAAGTGGTGATTCTCCCCCTGACAACCAACTTATGACCTCAGTTCAGGGTTAAGTTCATACTGTTTTAGTCCCAAGACTTACTTTTGGAGGTCCTAACCCCACTGCGTCTCACACATAGTAAAATGTAAGCACATGCCACAGTAGAAGGTATTTTTTGTTATAAAAATAAATTTTTAAATTATAATTTTGCTTTTGAAATTAACTATGAGTAATTTAAATCATGACTGGGGGTTTTTTGCAGCTCTTGTGTTTTTATAGGAATCCTTACAAAGTGAGAATATTTTACATTGCCTTCAAGTGCAATGTAATACCTTAATATTTTTACTAATACTACATTTGGCAATAAAGAAGTGATCATTTTTGTCGGGCCCTGCAAATGAAATGCTTATTAATTTCAATTTAATAGTTTTGTGTCAATAAATGTTTCAGTTCTCAGGTATTTTCTTTGGCCCACAACCATCTTGTATTGTGCATGATGGATGGAATGACCTGTCCCAATTTCTCAAAAGTAGAAGCATCATCTAGGGGAAATCCCATTCATTAAATCCTGCATCTCTCTGACCCAAGTTCCCCCAGCTCTGTAATCTCTCATAATAGAGCACACAAGATTCAGTAAGGTGCCGAACAAAGCCATCCTATGGTGGAAAGGGCTATCCAGGCAGGGAACAGTCTAGTCTAGAGATGGGTCACAAGTTGACCATTAAGACAAAAATGAACACGACAGGCCCTCTAGGTGCTTCCTAGTTTTGATCTCCTTTTCTTTGTTTTTATTTCCTTTTTAAAAAAATATTTTATTTTATATAATTCTTGTATCATTTTTCATTTTTGCACAATGTATGCATTTTCATTTTGGTTATATTCCCCATACAATTGCACCCCCCCCCTTATTTTTACCCTAATACTTCCTCTCCCCGACCCCCCTTAGTGTGTCTCTGGTTTATAGTTGCTTATTGATTTTGATTTTTCCTTTGCATTAATTAGTTTTTTTCCTGGTCCCTTATTTAGGTTTTCTAGATTCCTGCTATGAGTGAGACCATCTGGTATTTTTCTTTTTCTTTCTGACTTATTTCGCTGAGCATGATCCCTTCTAGCTCCATCCATGTTGCTGCAAACTGCCATGTGTTTATCTTTGTTGATTGCTGAGTAATATTCCATGGTGTATATGCACCACATCTTCTTGATCCAGTCATCTATTTTTGGGCATTTGGGTTGTTTCCATAGCTTAGCTATTATAAATAGTGCTGCTATAAAAGATGCCTAGCCCTTGAGATGCTGTCCTTTCTGGCAAGGGCTTCATCCTTTGTCTTTCTAGACCCTGTGTGCTTTTTTTTTATTTTAAGATTTATTTATTTATTTATACAAGAACCGGGGTACAGGCCAGATGTGGGAGGGTGAGAGGATTCACCAGAGACAGAGCGGGGAACAGAACAGGCAGACTGACGAAGTACACTGCTGAAGGGAGCAGTGGGAGTGACAGGAGAGGTCTGCTGCGCCATGTGGGACCCTTGCGGGCTGGCCGAGCCCAACCCATGCTGCGGAGGCTGCGGACAGCTTCACAGCACGGTGCTCAACCGCCTGTGCCACCAGGGGAGGCCCGCCTGTGTGCTTGTAAATTTACATCCAGTATATTGATTCAGCAATAAGTTTCCTTAAGATTTAGGTCCCAGGCACATTTTCAACATTTCCAAATTTGGCAGAAACTAAGAGACATTTTCAGTTCTGTTTGGGATTATCTCTTTGATACACCTCTTTGACTTATGCTGCTTTTAGAACAGTGCACAGAGATAATCCCCAAGGTAGATATTTTAACTAGCAGCTCAGTTAAGATAAGCAGAACTGGGAGGTCTCCCTTCTATTTTTTCCTTATCTTCAGTGGGCTCCATTCTCCTCTTCTATACTGTGGAGACTCCATCTTGGGTCAGGTCCGTCCTTTTTGCCTTAGCCTGTTAATTTGGCTTGTGACTTAGACCATGCTGATTTACCTCTCAATCATCCAGAGTTTCACAAAAGAACTTCTGGGCTTTATATCAATCACTCTACCCTCTGGGCAGTACCACACTCAGCCCAGCAGAAGTTTTACCCTCCTCCACCAGCACACAGACTTACACTTCCATCCAAAACAAGAGCACCTTTCATAAGACAACAGTTCACAATGACCAGTCACATTAAACATTTCTAAAGGTACTCCTCAGTGATTTCTACCATGACTTTTAAAAGCTTAAGAGAAAATTTTTGTATTTTACCTTCTCTTGGTCTTTTTCCCACTATCCAGGTTTTCCTTAATAAGTCTCCTAGTCTGTCAGACTCTCAAGGAAACCTATCCTGCACCTTCACTTCACCCTCTCAGTATTCCCGCCTCTAACCTTGTTCTGTTTTTTATTTGTTCATTTGCTATTTGTTAAAGCATTTGCCACCTTTCAACTTACAATGTAATTTGCTTACTTATTTTGATGCTTTATTGCACATTTTAAAAATTCCCTCACTGACATGTAAGCTTTAGAAGAAGAGGGGTTTGTTTCTTTTTTGTCTGTTTGCTCTCTGATATAACATAAACATCTAGAACGCTGCATGGCACATGATACTCAACAAATATTTGTAGAAAAAAAATAAATGAACAATACTTCCCCTAAACAGGACTAATATTTCCCCTAAGTGACAAATACACGCCCTAAAGTGGGGACTTCTATACAAAATTTCTCTTAACTGGTATTACCATAATCTCTTGAGGGTAAGTGCCAACATATATAAACATTGCAGGCATCTAACTCTCCAGGTCTTATGGAACTCCGCAGTCCTTTATTTCCTGGTCAGACTAAAATGCAATCATCTCATTAACTGTGTAAACACTGCAGATGAGAGAGAAGCTATCACTCAGATAGGATTTAGTGGTGTGTAGGAAGAAATTAGGTTACCTTTATCTCAGAAGCCTAATGTTTTGAACAAGCATATCCAATAGGTTTCCCACTTCATTGGAAAATGTTTTTTGTCTTTTTTTTCTTGTTTAATTGAAAGTTGGCTAATAACAGGAATTACCACAACAAATGTAACAGTGAACTTAATTTTCTCAAAATGCTCATCTGCAGTGTATCTCAAACAACATTCAGATCTGCCCATAAAAAAGAAGTCCAACTAAAGAGCTAAAATATATGGATGATTCTGCTTTTCTTCCAAAGATACAACTAAACCCAATAGGTAGCTATCATAGAAAGGTATTTGAGTATAAAGGAGAGGGTTGTCACAATTAGACTTCAATGAAATGGTTGCTTTGAATATATAGAGGGCTCTGTTCCCTGGGAGAGTTTACACAGGGGTTGAACACCATGTGTCATGGACAGTGGTGAGAGTGTTTCTCTAAAGGATGAAGGCACAGACAGGATGACCTTAGAGTTCTGTCCCTGGCTGAGATCCTGTGAAGCCATGGGGTGTGACAGTCAGTTCCATAACTCATTCTTAGAAAATGAGGACCATTACCTTAGCTGGTTGAAGAGTAAACTGAGACCTGAGAAAACTGAACAGATGACCCACATTTTCAGAGCAAAATTTCATGAAAAGAACACCCATATTTCTGAATTCCATGTTTCCTTCACATCAGATATAATTAGCTTTCAAAGTGAAAAGTATCAATCAAATGTGAAGCACAAGGCAGAAGTGTTCCCATATTCTTTCTACTTGGATAAAAAGGAATCAGTTTCTAGCAATCAAAATTCACTTCACAGAACCCAAAAGTAAGTTGAGATCACTTTGAGAATGATCAACAATTTTCAACTGCCTTTCAGAGTAGTCAAAAGCATTCCATGAAAGGGGAGATAAGAAACCAATAAAATGAGTGTCAAAGGTACTCACATGAACAGTGTAAACCCACAGGCTTAAAGCCAGAGAGCTCACTGTCCCTGGACATGGAAAAAATTGATATAAAAGCTAGTTATAACTAATAGCACTAGCATGACACTTCTCAGACAGGTGCTTCTAATAGTAATCATTAGTCCCTCTCCTCTAAGTTTTTGAATGAGTTGTGCAAAATAATTTGTCTTGAACCTATCTATAAGCTATAATATGTCCCATTAAGTGATGCATCTGAGAGCTCTTATAATCAATTCCAAAATAGCCAATGCCACAGCTGTTGCCCCTACTCACCTCCCTGCTGCTGGACATAGTGACAAGGGCTGGAAGATTCCAGACTCCAAGAACTCTTAGTAGTCTCCATGTATAAAACAGGAAGTGGGAGTTGCTAGAATTGCGTAGACTTTAGTTTCAGAACTTGAAGGGGTCAATAGAATTTATTTCTATTATTCTTTCCATTCTAGACGATAAGCCCTTTTGGAGTATTTCTTTAGGAAATCATGAGTCTTAAATGATTTGAGGGTCCAACAACATGGATGAAGCTGGAAGAAACAATGCTCAGTGAAAGAGTGAGAAGGAGAAAGAGGTATACCGGATGGTATCACTTCTATGTGGAATATAGAGAAACAAAACTGAGAAACAGAGGCAGAAAATCTTAAAACTAACTCTTGAAAACTGAACATAAAACTGAAGCACCCAAAGTAGGGTGGGGGAGGCGGAGGGAAGGAGGAAAAGGAACAAAGAAGGAAAGAAGCACAAAGGACTATGGCAATGGACACTATAGGTGATGGGGAAGTGATGTCTGATTATGAGATTCCGTATGTTATCAACAATTAAAAGAAAAAACTAAAATTATTACAAAAAAGGTTTGAAGGTCATTCTTCTGATGAATTACAGGGAATATAATCTACCAGAAAGATATGAATCCTAAAGAAAAAATGATGCCATTAAATAAAATTATTGCTTTGGACATAAATCCTATCAAGGAGCCTGACATTCCCAGTTAAAAAACTTTTATGAATCCATCATTGCAGAGTCTTGAGGAAAGCAGTTCTATTTATCATGCAACTGTGTTGAGGAAAGCATTCCTTGGATTCACACTGTTTCTCCCTCTATCTCTGACCCCTGAATGCTCTGTTTTCCCCACATTTTTGGATTGAGATGTAACATGGGCAGACACCTTCCAGAGAGTTCTACTGAATTCATTTGCCCTTGAGAGGGTAAATGGGGAAGCTTCTCAGGGACAATTATGTACCTGTTCTGTTCTTCAACAAACATAATCTGAACTCTTCTAAAGTTAAGTAGAGCTTGTGGAGGTAAAATGGGATATTGACATGTTCTATCGTTGTCTTGTAATTGAGTCTCACCCTTCATTAATGAGCCTATTGAGCTAGAACATACTAAATATCAGGGCTTTCCTCACTCTCTTGTCTCAACTGGTCGTTTTTGGTCTGAGTTCATAAGGTTGGTGTTCTACTTCTTTTTGCTCTTTTAAGTCACAGGTCTTGGCTGCTCTCAATGCCCCAAATTTGCTTTTTTATTTTTTTTTTTTTTTTTTTATTTTTTTTTTTGAGGTCTAACTGATGTTGTTTTTATTTTTTTTTTTTTTCAGATTTCTTTTTTTTTTTATTCTTTTCTTTTTTTTTTTTAATATTAAATTTTATTTTTATATTCCCCCATACAATTGCAAACGCCCATTCTGACCCCAATCCTTCCCTCCCGCCCCCCACCCCCAACAAGTGTCTCTGGTTCATAGTTTTTTGTTGATTTTGATTTTCACTTTCTTATATTCATTTTCCTGGTCCCTTATTTAAGTTTTCTAGATTCCTGCTATGAGTGAGACCATCCGGTATTTTTCTTTTTCTTTTTGGCTTATTTCGCTGAGCATGATCCCTTCCAGTGCCATCCATGTTGCTGCAAATTGCATGTGTTTATCTTTTTTGAATGCTGAGTAATATTCCATGGTATATATGTACCACATCTTCTTGATCCAGTCATCTATTTTTGGGCATTTGGGTTGTTTCCAAAGCTTAGCTATTGTAAACAGTGCTGCTATAAACATAGGAGTGCAGGTGCTCTTTGGAATTGATGTTTCTGTGTCCTTTGGGTAAATACCTAGGAGTGGAATTGCTGGATCATATGGAAGCTCTATGTTTAGTAGGTCCAGAAATCTCCACACAGCTCTCCATAGTGGTTGGACCAGTTTGCACTCCCACCAACAGTGCACAAGAGTTCCTTTTTCTCCACATCCTCGCCAACATTTGTTGTTGCTAGTTTTTTTAATATGTGCCATTCTCACTGGTGTGAGATGGTATCTCATGGTAGTTTTGATTTGCATTTCCCTGATTACAAGTGATGTTGAACATTTTTTCATATGTCTGTTGGCCATTTGCATTTCCTCTTCAGAGAAGTTTCTTTTTAGCTCTTCTGCCCATTTTTTGACTGGATTATTTTCTTTGTTGTTGCTGAGTCTCATCAGCTCTTTGCAGATTTTTGTGATCAGTCCTTTATCATTAGTGTTGGGTGCAAAAATGTTCTCCCAGTTGGTGGGGTTTCTCTTTGTTTTTGTTATTGTCTCTTTTGCTGTGCAGAAGCTCTTTAATTTGATGTAGTCCCAGCTGTTTATCTTTCTCTTCACTATCACTGCTTTGGGTGATGTGTCTGTAAAGATGTCTTTGATGTGCAAATCCCGTAGTGTTTCGCCTATATTTCCTTCTATGTATTTTATGGTTTCAGGTCTTATGTCTAGTTCTTTAATCCATTTTGAGTTGATTTTTGTGTATGGTGTGAGGTAGTGGTCAAGCTTCATTCTTTTGCATGTAGCGACCCAGTTTTTCCCAGCACCATTTATTGAACAAACTTTCTTTGCTCCATGCATAGTCTTTGCTCCTTTGTCAAAGATTAGTTGACCATAAATCTGTGGGTTTATTTCTGGATTTTCTATTCGATTCCATTGGTCTGTATGTCTGTTCTTGTTCCAATACCATGCAGTTTTGATGATTATGGCTTTGTAGTATAGTTTGAAGTCTGGGAGTGTGATGCCTCCACTTCCTTCTTTTTTTTCAGTAGAGCTTTGCTATTCGGGGTTTTTGGTGATTCCATATGAATTTCATCAATAATTGTTCTATTTCTTTGAAGAATGCCATTGAGATTTTGATTGGAATAGCATTGAATCTGTATATTGCTTTTGGTAGGATGGCCATTTTAATAATGTTTATTCTTCCAATCCATGAGCAGGGATGTCTTTCCATTTCTTTGTGTCTTCTTCTATTTCTTTTAACAGTGTTTTATAGTTTTCTTTGTATACGTCCTTTACCTCTTTTGTTAGATTTTATTCCCAAATATTTGATTTTTTTGTTTCGATAATAAAAGGGGTGGTTTTTTTGATTTCTTCTTCTTCAGATTTATTGTTTGTGTATAGGAAGGCTACTGACTTTTGCGTGTTGATTTTGTATCCTGCCACTTTACTGAATTGATTGATGAGTTGAATTAGTTTTTCTGTGGAGATTTTTGGGGTTTCTCTATGTATATTATCATATCATCTGCAATAGTGATAGTTGACTTCTTCTTTTCCTATTTGGATTCTTGGATGTCTTTCTCTTGTCTTATTGCTCTGGCTAGGACTTCCAGTATTATATTGAAAAGCAGTGGAGAGTGGACATCCTTGTCTTGTTCCAGATCTTAATGGAATTGCTTTCAGCTTTTCACCATTGAGAATGATACTGGCTGTTGGCTTGTCATAGATGGCCTTTATGATGTTGAGGTATGTTCCTTGTATCCCAAGAATTTCAAGGGCTTTTATCATGAATGGGGTTTGCACTTTGTCAAAAGCTTTCTCAGCATCTATTGATATTATCATATGGTTTTTATATTTCTTTTTGTTGATGTGTTGGATAACGTTGATTGATTTTCGGATGTTAACCATCCTTGTGCCCCTGGAATGAATCCAACTTGGTCGTGGTGAATTATCTTATGGATACATTGTTGGATTCTGATAGCTAAAATTTTATTGAGGATTTTGCATCAGTGTTCATTAGGGAGATTGGCCTATAGTTTTTCCTTTTTTGTGTTGTCCTTATTCGGTTTTGGTATTAGTGTAATACTGGCTTCATAGAACGTGTTTTGGTATTGTCCCTTCCTTCTCAATTTTTTGGAAGAGTTTGTGAAGGATAGGCACTAATTCGTCTCTGAATGTTTGGTAGAATTCATTTGTAAATCC